>NC_138998.1:62170880-62770880 GCF_964374135.1 Grampus griseus
ATTCATTCAAAGGGGTGAGGGAACATTCAGTCACGATGTTGAAGATTGAACAGGAGACTACAGTGGCCAAGTTTTGGAAGGAAAGGATGATGGAAGATGGGGTCAGGGAAGAGGATGCAAAGAAAAATACAGAACTGAGACTATAAACCAGAGATAGTTACATCTTGGGCAGTAACAAAGGAGACAGGAATGTTATGCAAGGTGGGATTAGCTGGCTACAAGGTTTGAAGAACTATTCCCAGTAGTCCTGTGATCTCTAGTGTCAGTGTTAGAACTCTTCATTTATCCCATGTCCCTCTGGGCACTTGTTCCTATGTACCTCCTTACTTGGAGTAGAAGCCTAAAAGAATGTTGAAGATTAAAAATATAGATGGTGATTTTGATTTAACTAAATTGATTTAATGAAAATAAACTCTGAAGACAGAGAACCATGTCTTATGTATCTTTCTATCCCTGGGATGCCTAGCAAAACACCCAGCAACTATTTTTCATAAATATATACAATGAAAGATTAATATATTGGATTATGGCCTAAAGAGCTCAAGGGTTTACCCTAGTTTGTGTAGCTGCTTAGGCAAGGATTCTAAGATTCAAGCCCAGTTCTTCTGATTCTAAAGCTCATGTCACTAGGATGCGTGATTTAAATTATAACATCTCATGGAATTTTCAGCCTACCAATTATTAGGAAAGATGAAAAGGTATTTTTTATCTTTTAATATCTCATATTTCCAGTAACTAAATATAACTGTAAAAGATATACTTTTTCTAAGAAGTAACTTTCTAAAAAGACTGGGTTTGAAATCAGATGGACCTAACAGGCCATCTACTAACTGTGTAACCTTGGGCAAGTTATTTAACCTTTCTGAGCCTCATTTTTCTCATCTATAAAATGATGATAATATTGACTTCTATGAAGGTCTGAAGATTAAATGAGATAAAGTGTATTAAAAGTATAAGCATAATAGGTGCCTTAACAGATATTGCCATTTTTTTCTTCCAAAGCTTAAAGCTTTTATATGCTTAGCCTATACCAAAATCTGCCTTTATTTGAGTGGGGCTATATTTAGAATTTAGCTCCTTTGCCTAATTCTTGATTAATCCAAATTTAGTTTTTTCAATATAATTTCTTTAGAAAGATCTTTGTTTCTTGATATGCTTATTTATCAGCTATTTCAAATACTTTTCTCTATCTGCCCAGTATACTAACCTTTTCCACTATGTGTTTCCAGAATCACATTGCTAGATTACAACTTAAATTGGATTTGGTTTGTTATAGTTTTTTTTTTTGGTCCCCTTTATTATTTCTCGGATATAGGAGGCATTTCTAATTCAACATCTATTTCTGTCAGCTTTTTAAAACAGCATTACAATTCAGGATTGTTATTGTTGGTTTCCTTTTTAAAAGATATTTCCTGAAATTCCATAACAATATTATATTCCTCTGTCATTTCCTGAATATATGCAAATATAATGAAATCATAAATAGATCCATAGATCCTAGCAGACCTCTTATGACAAAAGCATTAAAGGGACTTGAAAATGATATAATAAGGATTTGATCAGTTTCTCATTTTTGAGGAAAAGGAATATTACTAAACTTTGGTAAGCTTTAATTTTTCTCAGAGGGGTCAATAATACCTGGTCTGCTCACCTCACATGGCCATTATGAGGCTCAAAGGAGATTAAAATAGATGGAATTACTTTGGAAACTCAACTCCACGTATAAATGTAAGATAACGCAGTGATTATTGTTATTATTTGCCACACTCTTGTTATATGGCCCTAAGAACGTGGGCCAGTGGAGCACATCAGTGTAGGAAGTGTCTGCCCCCAGACAAGTGAGAGCCCGTTGAGAACTTCCTCCCTCCTTCCCTTAGTTTTTCTGACTGACAATCAGAGGCTTTACTTGAAGAAACTCTGTATGCTCACTTTGGAGTGACTGAAGGCATTTAGACCTTTTTATTGCTAGGTGTTGTGTTTGCAGAGTTATTTACACCACCTAGCAACCTGGCCCAAGGCAAACAGTTCATGTTAGCTACACAGTGACTTGCTATACCTGTCATTACTCTGTTAATGTAACAGCAAACATTTGCTGTACCTAGATGGTGTTCCCCTCCTCCACTTAATTTCATTCTCTGGTTGTTTTATGGTCTCTAGAACTAATTTGTAAAATGACAGAATCTTCCAGTTGAAAGACATAGGAGAGGTCATTTGGTTCAATCCTCTGTACCAAAGCAGGAATATTATAATTTCTCTGATACATCGAGCATTTCCAGAGATGGGGAGAACAAATCAGTTTTGAGATATCCTTTTCCATTGTTGGATTGTTCTGATTCCTTACACTCACAGAATACTTTTTCAGTTGCTAAAAGGGACCTTAGAGACCATTCTAGTCCAATTCCTTCAATTTGCAGGTGAGGAAATTGAGGCCTAGAGAGGTTTGGTGACTTGCCCAAGGCCAAACAGTTAATTTAGGACACAGCTGGGACTCCTGACTCCTGGTAGCTTTTTTCCAAATCATTAAACTGCAAAATTACTGAAGTCATAAATGCTGAGTAGTGTTAAATGCTATTATGCAGTGTATAAATGCTTTAGATGCAGCATATTTTAGCATAGCAAATGTTTGTGTTATACTATAGATAAATTTATTTTGATTTTGATAGAGAAAATCTAAATCTTTCCTTTTAATTATGTATAAATATCTCCTTAAACTTAATGAGAAACTCCCTGCTTTAAACAGGACTTTTTTTTTTTTTTTTGCTTTCCTTTTTAGAGGAGGGAAAAGGAAGTCATCAGTCTGGTTCTTATATCTAAGTCATATGACCAAAAAGACACAAAAAACACATTTTTCTGCCTGACATGAGGGTTGTAGAGTGGACTGGAGCCAGGGGCTTTTTTATATTCCTGTCAGGCTTTGGTCCCAGGCCTGTCAGTGGCAATGTGGATGACACGGAGTAGAGCCTGCCCATATGCCAGGGGCACTTTGAAAGGTTGCCTGGCCTTTCCCTGCCTTCTGGAAGGACCGCACTTAAAGGGAATCTGCAACCTTTTTGTCCTGTGAAATTATACGCTGGAAGCTTTAGGATCACCCCTTGGCCTGTGTGTGGAGTGGGGGAAGGGTGGTAGTGAAGGGAAGGACTGTACACTGATTGGCTATGATGGGAGAGGCTGACAGACTCTGAGAGGGTTTTGAGGTACAAGGTGGACACACTGGAGGGGAAGGAGCATTGGAAATGGTGTGGTGTAAAACCCTGACAAGCAATGCTATCTGTTCCGAAAAATAACCAAGAGCCTTAGAAGGAGGACCAGCGGGGGGCTTCCCTGGTGGCACAGTGGTTAAGAATTCGCCTGCCAATGCAGGGGACACGGGTTCGAGCCTTGGTCCGGGAAGATCCCACATGCCACAGAGCAACTAAGCCCGTGAACCACAACTACTGAGCCTGCCCTCTAGAGCCCACAAGCCACAGCTACTGAGCCCACGCGCCACAACTACTGAAGCCCATGTGCCTAGAGCCCCGTGCTCCGCAACAAGAGAAGCCACCGCAACGAGAAGCCTGCACACTGCAACGAAGAGTAGCCCCCGCTCGCTGCAACTAGAGAAAGCCCTCTTGCAGCAACGGAAACCCAACACAGCCAAAAATAAATTAATTAAAATAAATAAATTTTAAAAAAATAAAAATAAGAGGACCTGGCAGCAGCTTTGGGCCTGTGATCCAATGGGCTAGACTTAGTGTCTTTCCAGTTGTAGATTCAAAAATATTTCTTTAAGGCTTATCAGATGTATCAGTGAGAAAGATACATATTCTTCCCAATTTTCAAACTTTTGGTCTCATATCCTTATAAAGATAGATGACCAGACTCTTGTTCCTCAAAAGCAGATTAATCTATTATTTATTATCTCATGGTAATTTGTACCCCTATTATAAGCATGTATCATGGCCTGCCTTCATTTGTGTTTGTGCCGTCTTCCCTGCTGGACTTGAGTTCCAAAGAGAAGGGACCATTTTTTTAAAAATTATGAAATATGTAAGGCATGCCAAAAAATAAAGAGGATGCCCTCTTTACACCTTTATATCCTCATATGGCTTCTAAGAAGCACAGTACAGCACCTAGCATGCACCTGGCACTCATGAAAGGTTTGTAGAATTGCAGTACTAACTTCCTTCTTACACTTGCACAATTGTCCTTTCTGTCTCTTGAAGATTATGCAGAATCAGAATCATTTTCCCTGGGGGCCTAAGTTCTGAGGGTCAATGCAAAATCTACTCTGATATTCATGAAAATAGTAGCTTTTCAAAAAGGCCTTAGAACGATGTTGCCCACATTAGACAATCCTAATTTTTGATGATGATTAGAACTCAGAAGTAGTGTCCTATTCGGATGACTTAAAGTTTAAATAAAGTAATGAAACAATAAAGGTATAAATAGCTAATGGGAATATGGATTTGGCATTAAATGAAAGAAGTAGTTTGTTATCTGTGTTCGGTTACATCCTTTAGCCATCACTGATTTTTTTGAGGAGGGCTCAAAAGTGGCTCATGGAAGACACAGGATTATGAAGGAAGGAACATGCTTGGGTTGAGGGAAGGACAGGAGATTATTCATGTGTGGTGTGGGGGGAGGGTAAGGAGCTAGGTGGTAGATTTAGGGGGAACATGAAAGAGACAAAGGACAATGATAAAATAACCCTTGAGAAAAGGCTAATACTCATCAACAAACTAAGGATAAAGTTGAGTCCATGAAATTTATAAATCTCCTGACCTGACTATAATAATTATATAAAACTTTTCCATCGTATTTGTCTCCCCAACAATATTTGTAGCCCTTTGACCCAGTTTCAGTTTAGCTACTTCCTTATTCCATTTCCAACTGCCTTGCCTGGTAGAGTTTGTGAAATATAAACCCTAGCTTGTTACCTCATCACTGCATGTCCCTGGCTGGCACTTTTCTACCTGATCAATGGTAGCATCTAGTCTGCCCTACTGGAGAACCGTCTTTCACCGTCACATCCAGCAGTCACATCCAGCAGTCACTATATCCTGTCAATTCTGTCTTCTAGATATCTCTCGGATGCTTTCCATTCTCTCTACAGTAGCTTTTTTCCATCCTCCATCCATCTGTCTTCCACCCTTAAACAGAATCATCTTTCAAATCTAATCATGTCACTTCCCTTCACTTCTCCATATTTCTCTGCCCATAGGGGAAAAAAAATCTCTAATCTATTTTTTCCAGCCCTATCTTCTACATCTCTCATCACTTCCCACCAGCCCTGCTGACATGTTCCCCTCTCCCCAAATAGCAGCATGATTTCTTTCACACCTCCATGCCTTTGTGCATGCCTATTCCTCTGACTCATATACCCCTTCTTTATTCTTCCTGGACAGCAATTTTCCCTTCTTTGTACTTCAAAAATTTGTATCCATCTCCTTCAGAGAGCTTCTGATACTACATATTAATCATTTATTCGTATGTTTCTCCTCTGTTAGACTGTAAGCTCCTCCAGAGCCAGGATCCACTGTCTAGTTCATCTTTGCATTGTCTTTACTGCTTAACACAGACGCAGCACCCTGAGTGATTAACAAAGTATTTGTTGATTCAGTGAATGAGCTGAGTAGAAAATATCTAAGTGACCACCTTCCTCACAAAAATGGGAGTTTTTAGGTGTAGGTTTGTGGTTTTGCAAATCTAATGTGTGCCTTTCTCAGATCCTTGTTGCAAGAACTGATGTGAGAATGTCTATAAAAGTCCTTGAATATCTTGGAAGATGTGACAGGTCAAAGCTTTAGGTGTTTAAGCAGCATACCAAAAAACCCAGTTGCTTTAGCACTTCTAACTTGTATTCTCTTTCTAAGAATGATCTCAGGTGCCCTTTAAGGCTTAATGTAAGGCCTCAGAAAATATCCTAACGGTACATTTTTCTTTCGACTTGTAATTTTCTGATTATTTTTATAAACTTGACTTTCTGCACTGTTTTCCTTCTTATTAGGATTATTCCTGTCTTCTGTCTTCTTTTCACCTGCTTATACTATCTTTGAAATTATGGTATTAGGAGTAAATAGTCCAAAGCAGCTAAGCCCTTAGTTTGCAGTAAGAGGCAGAAGACACTAATCAGCAGCCAGGGCGCCAGGTTTGGGGGCTGTGCGAGTTTACACAAGCACATGTGTGCACAATCTCATAGCTTCTTCTTGCTAGGTTAATGTCTCAGTTCTCATTCTGTGGTAAATAGTGTCACCTTTTTCTTTTCAAAACATTTGGAAGTTCATTAAAAATAGATGAAGCAGCTCTGAACCTCTTGTTTGTTCTCTCTCACTTGAGGACATTTTTTGGCCAGAGCTTCTTGAATCCTAAATTCCCCTCTAGTTGCCAGTATTTAAAGTGTGAGAATTTTCTCTATAATTGTCTTATTTCAGAAATTTGGTATGGCATTGGGGCTGGGGGTGTCTGAGAGGTGCTTTTGAAAACTGACTGCGCTGTATCCTTCCGCTGTAGCCCTTGTCTGGCCTCGGAGCTACCCTGTCCCTGAGTCCCTTGTCTAGATGGCTGCGCTGATAGACGGCTTCTCCTGGGGGAGCTTCATGGATCAGCCCTCTGCCCGTTACCGTGTAGCACGATTATAATTTATAGCCCCAGATGGTGACTCACAACCGTCAGAAGAGGTATTAACTATTAAATTGCTTCCCTCTTTTTAAAATAGTTGATGCTATTTGCAGAAGGTTCTGTAAAAAAATAATTATAAAAATATTGAAAAAAGTACAGTTTCATCAGAATGGGAAGAACATTATAATAAAAAAATAAACCACTGCACGGTCAGGTTTATTTTTGGGGGGGCCCACCTCCAGGTGGAAATGAGGTTTTGAGGCATAAATTCTGGTCATATTCCTGAATTTTCATAGGAAGGTATCAGCTTTTTCTCCTTCTTGGTTGATTCTTAAAGCTTATGGGTCTACCCCTTACATGAAAACCCAGAATGTTTGAGTTCCAGGTTCTTGCCAGAGAATAGAACCTGCAATTCTTGCTACTCAATTTTTTGGAAAGCTTGAGTGTGATCAATAATGATCAGGGAAAGATTTCCTGAAGGAGATGCAGTCCATCCCTTTCTGCATTAAATCAGAATTTCAGCTATTTCCTTGGAATTTCTTACTGTAAGTATTGCTTTTCTGGAATACTTGGGAAACTTACCTTGAATGGAGAGGTGCTCTAAAAACTGTCCAAGAAATGCTGCTGTATTTGCTATGAGGGTATTGTTGAGGCTGTTTTATCATTTTGTACAGATCAGTAGAAGAAAAGCCTCTTGGGCCTTAGTATTGTAAAAACTGCTCTTGGACAATTGGTATGGTTTTCTCTTACTTGAACAATTGTGTCTTTCTCCTTACTTTGATCCACAGAAAGCTCTGGTCCAAATTTGTGAACCATCTTTACAGTTGCTAGCATACAAATTATTTTTGCCTACTGTTTTTTTTCTTGGTGGTTTTTTCTTTTTTTTTTTTTACATTTTATTCTCATTTTCCCTTCACCTGTTTACCTATTGTACTGTGTGCATTTTTGTCAGTAGCCTCAAGTCCTTTTTAGAACAAAGTCCATGTGTCTGTTTTCTAATATGTATTTGTTTAAGTCAATTTAAGAAGTCAAGCTTACTATATTCAGTCTCAAATAATATTGTAATATATTATCACTTTTAATATCACCAAAATATTTTCACTTTTGAATTTTAGGATGTAGCTGTATATGTTTTTGAACTCTTACGATCTTTAACAGCTCCACAATGTGAACCATGGACAGCATTTATCAGACAGGATGTAGAGGCCAGATGACGCCTGATAGTCTTACTGTGTAATTTAATCCTGGGTGCTGTGTTGTTTGGCTTCACTAGACTCCGAGTGTGCATATATAATTATGTGCGCATGTGTAAAAAGCCCAGCCCTGATAGGAAAGAGAGGGAGGAACATCATTAGCAAAGATTAGGTTTGTCTCTCCAGCTGGGCAATGTGCCTCTGAATTCCAAGGGCTTTCCCCAGTGTAAATTATGAGACTGACTCAGCTGCTGTTCAGTTCCCCTCTGGCTGAGCTGCATTTGCTAATGCTGTTAAGCTGTGGCTCAGGAGGCACAGTGTCCTGAGGTACTAAGTAGACCTTCTGCACGGAAAAAGAAAAACCTCCCTCCTTCTCATAGTCACGGGATGGGGGTATACGGTCTTCTCAAACCAAAGATAAAAAGACAAAAATGGAGAAAAAGGTAAACTGTATGCCAAACTTCAGCTACATATCCAGGGTTTTGGAAATTATTAGTAGACTGAAATCATTCCAATCTAGCGAAAGCAAATAGGAGTAATCTAATCCAAAGAGTTTAATTCGAATCAGTTGAGAGCCTCTGACTTTAGATTTGCTTCTGTTCTAAAATTGGCGAAGTTTAAACAAATTAACCCCACTCAGACAGCACTGAACCAAATTCAGGTTCAGAGCCACAGGAGGGTCTTGTCTGAAGTTCTTCAATGATAATAGTACACTCATAACATGAAAACATGCACTGTTTTAATGTAGCACGAAGCACACGGCTCAGCATAATATACATATCAACTGGTTGAGTAGAATTCACAGCTACAGTAAACGATCTGTTTCAATTTTTTCTATTGACAGCTAAGGCTATGTGTATTGTACGAATGCAATTCAAAAAAACATGGTGTCTTCTCTGATTTTATTGCCTAAGATAGCCAACTTATTGATTATAGATAAACCTAACGGTCAGCTTATCCACTGAATGTCAGAGAGAATAAACGAAATGCACGGATAATATAGGAGCTGTAATTAAGTTGTTGTTTTAAATCTTTTTTTGAGTCATTAACAGTTTTTTCTTACCAACCCTATTAACAAGTAGCAAAATTGTCTGACCCAAGTGATTTTTTTTCCCTCTCCTTCCTCTGTTTTTTCTTTGGGGAAAGTGTTAATATGCTGAGGAATAGGACTAAAATATAAAGAACAAGGAAATCAGATAGCAACAGGATCATCCACTGATCAATTTTCAGGACAGTAAAGTGCCCAGCACCGTACCTAGGCACTCAACCACATCATCAGTATTAGCAGCAGCAGTGGCAGCTATACTTAAACTCTGCACAAATAGTAGCCTAAACAGTGCACCAATTAAGATTAAATACTGGATGTGTTTGAGAACTTATTACCTTACCTCCTATTAGTGAAGACTTTATGAGGAAGGGAAATTTTCAACACAAATGATTAAGAACAGAAAGCCTGAGTTTTCAGTGAGCAGAAGAACGGCATTATAAGATCAAGTGAAGGAGTTAGCACATCTCTAAGAAGGGCTTTCTTGTAGTCACCACTGCCAGGGAAGGTGGAGAGGAAAGCACGTTGGTGGGGATGGGATAAATTCTGGGGGGGTAAATTGGTGTCAGAAATTCACACTTGAATATGAGAGCTGTTATACACATATCAGGCTGTGGAAACTAACTGGATTATCATTAAAAGTTAGAGTTGGAAGTCAGGCCAGCTTCACGGGTGTGTAATGGGGGCTTGCATAGGGCCCTGCTCTTGGTTTAATGCTCTAGATTGAAATGTCTCTAGATTGAAATTCTTACTAGTTCTTGAACAGGGGGTCTTGTTTTTTCATTTTGCTCTAGCTCTGAAAATTTTGTAGCCAGTTCTATTAGCATGTATAAAATTGTCAGAAGCCCTTAGATGATGATCTCAGTGCATCTCAGTACGTTGATTTCCTGTGACATGCCCATTTTTGCTCAACGGTCAGCACTTTTATTCCTTCCTGTCTACTATCAGATTTCTAGAAGTGGCTCTGAAAAATGTGTTTGTGCCAGAGTGACTTAAGGAAAACTCTGCCTCAATTTTATGTCCCCAAACAATGCTTTTAAGCTAATAAGGTATATACACATTATTTAATGTGATAGCATGATTTCAAAAACTATATATTTTCCTGATTTTAATTCCTGTGGTTTTTGCATAGGAAGTTTTCTGTTCATTACACAAGTAATGAGTAATGGCTTTTAAGAAGCCAAATTATTCTGATGAGAGAAAAAAGACTTGTCAGCCCAGCCTTCAAAATCTTTCATGATGTGACACCACTCTATAGTTATAGCTGTGCTGATCACTGCCCTCCATGTACCTGTTGCTCCAACTATTCCAAACTGCTTGCTATTCCTTGGAAAATGCCATTTATTTTCTTGCCTTCCATTCTTTTCTTTATGAAATTCTCTTTGATAAGAATGTATGCCCTCTTCCAAGTAGCACTTCTGCCTCCCCCATCCCTCACCCTTTTCCCACTGGTATGACTCTTACTCTTCCTTTAGGGTCCCACTTTGTTAGATGAGTGTCTCTTCCTTATGAAGCTTTCCTGTGATATTCTTAGTCAGAGTTAGTCATCGCACCCACTGCCGTGTCATGGCACATACAGCTCTTGAAGCCTTTCTTAATTCCGCCTTGCTTTCTAGTTACTTGTTTACTTGCCTATCTGACACAATAGGTTGTATATTCCTTGAGGGCAGGACTTTCTAAACTGTCTTTATTCCATCATCCATGGCATGGTAACACATTGTCTGGCACATGCTCAGACAATGTGTTTACTGAGTGAGTGTCTTAATCTGTACCAGCTGCTATAGCAAAATACTACAGACTGGGTACATTTTAACAACAGAAATTCATTTTTCACAATTCTGGAGGCTAGAAGTCTGAGATCAGGTGCCAGCATTGTTGGATGAGGGCCCTCTTCTGGGTGGCAGACTTCTCATTTTATTCTCACATGGTGGAAGGGGCTAGGGAGCTCTCTGGAGCATCTTTTATAAGGGCACTAATCTCATTCATGAGGACTCCACCCTCATGACCTGAGTACCTTCCAGAGGCTCCACCTACTAATACCATAATGTTTGGGGGTTAGGATTTCAGCATATGAATTTTGGAGGGACATAGTCAGGCCATAGCAGTGAGTGAATTAGAAAGATAACTCAAGTTCCCTTACAGTATTTTCTTGTGTGTTGTTGTCCCAAAGCACTTAGTTGGGACTTCCCTGGTGGTCCAGTGATTAAGTGCATTGGTGGTCCGGTGCAGGGGGCATGGGTTCGATCCTTGATCGGGGAAGATCCTGCATGCTGCGTAGCGTGGCCAAAAAAAAAAAGCACTTGGTTGTAATTCCCTAAAGTGAAATAATCAGTTGATCTTATTAGAAATAGTTTCTACTTTAAGAAACATTTGTGGGAAGAGAGAAATAATAAACATAGGGCTGTCATTGGGGATGAAGTCCCTTAGAATTGTATAATGTAGTGACCCTAGGTGAAAAAGTAGTGAGAGTCCAGTAGTGGAAAAGTTAAAAAGACTAGAGGGCCCCAGAGTAGTCAGGAAAAATTACCTAAAACGTTTTGAAGTCAGAAAAACAGGAAGCCTAGGGTACCATTGACTCTCAGTTTAGCCATTCCTAGCCTGCAATTTAGTTCTCAACTTTTCTTTTTGTAGTGCCTTCCCTTAATTAAATTATACTGCCATGTCAAGAAAAGACTTGAAATAAAGCCAGTATAATGGCAGGCCTATTTAGGAGTACGCTACATACATTTTTTTAAGCCCAGGTAAAGCAGTTTAATTTAATTTAATTCGATTGAAACATGTACAAAAGAACAAAGACAATCTCTTTGAGCTGATATAGGGTGATTTTAAGGATATATTCTTTTTTCATTTACTTTTTATTGAAGTATAGTTGATTTACAACATTGTGTTAATTTCAGGTATACAGCAAAGTGATTCAAAAATATATATATATGTTTCAAAATATATATATATTTTTCAGATTCTTTTCCATTATAGATTATTATAAAATACTGAGTATAGTCCCTGTGCTATATAGTAAATCCTTATTGTTTATCTATTTCGTATATGTTGGTATGTATCTGTTAATCCCATACTCCTAATTTTTCCTTCCTCCTCCCAAAATACGTTTTTATTCTACCACTTTGACTCTTAAACTAAATCCTAGCTATTGTGAAATTTGAGTCTTTTCTCTTGATCCTGCCTAGTTGTAAGTAAGGAGAGAGAGAAAAAGAGAATAAGTCAGAATCAGAACCTGAATCTACTGGGGTTAAAAAATAATCAGGGTCTTCCCTGGTGGCGCAGTGTTTGAGAGTCCGCCTGCCGATGTAGGGGACACAGGTTCGTGCCCCCATCCGGGAAGATCCCACATGCCGCGGAGCAGCTGGGCCCGTGGGCCATGGCCTCTGAGCCTGCGCGTCCCGAGCCTGTGCTCCGCAACGGGAGAGGCCACAAGAGTGAGAGGCCCACGTACCGCAAAAAAATAAAAATAAAAAATAATAATCAGACTCTTCTTTGAGTTTCTCTGTGACCACAGCCAATCATGTCTTTACTTTTGTCCCATGGGTAGGCTAATAGAATATATCACTAATCCCAAAACCTGAATTGTCCAAGGTGTTGTAAATGGGTTAATTTCCAAGGTACTGGTATAATTGGTGGACCATCCTCACCCTATTGTCATTTCAGTGATGACACATGCTCAGAAGGCCATTTAGTTGATTAGGTATAAGGACTCTGTAATTCCTCATAGGTATTTATTTATTTTCATATTTTAAATTTTTGTGCTCAATTTATTTCAGTCTAGTGAGGTTGAATTGATGCCCCATTGCAAAATCCATTCTTCTAATGAAACTGCTTGTTTTTATGGGCTCTGTGGAAAAATTCTTCAACTAAAAGTCATAAACTATACAGTGGAGTGGGATCATCCCAGAGGAGATGTGGGGTATATTCCCACAAAATTTTTATCCACTAAAATAAAGTTTAAAAATTAATATCGAAAGCATGCCTAGAAAGGGAAGAAAATCACAAAAGGACGTTAGAAACCCTGAAGATTTAATCAGAAGGACACTTTGATTTGCCTTAGTAAGTGAGGGAAAGGATACAGGAGGTGATTATGTGTTTGTCTGTGAACCCTCAGGCTATAACTAACGTCTCCTTCCTTAACCATTTTCTGTCACCTCACCCTAGATCTCAACCCTCAACCTTCAGTCAACACTGATTCTGGCATAGGAAACTCCAGGAATGGCTTTTAGATTCTAAGGACAAGTAACCTTGACTGTGCTAAACTCTTGCTCATTTTATTCTGTAGACTCATGTTTATTAACTTTCATTTAGAAACACCCAGAGGTACATCTATCACAAAGGATGTTAAAGGATTCTAAATATAAAATTAATTCTAATATACGCATGAATGGAAATTTATAAATCTAAAGCAATGTGGTTGCATTTTAACAAAGCTTACCACAACTTACACAACTAACTGGACTTTGTCCGAGGCATCCTAGTAAAAGTGTCAGGAAAAGTATCAGTGTCCTTAGAACACCGATAGTTTCTAAGGAGCCTGTCAGAAGGCTATTGATGTATTCTGGTGATTCTGCCATTGCTCAGGACAGCTTGGGGACTTTGCCTTCAGAATGCCTTTTGCAAATCTCAGTATTGGAATTAAAGGGAAGAAAAGGGAGAGGTTCCCTCTCCCTCAACCCTTTCCCTGTTAACCACTTTTCTGTTTTCTGTATGGTTATGTCTTTTCTATAAATGTATTTCATATAAATGGACTCATAGAAAACTTTTTAGGAACACGTGATTGAAAACGTACACTTGTAATGAGTTCAAATTTTAATTTCTGAAGGGAAGCAGCTAAATATATCTAAATTCTATCCTCTGTAATATTAATGTTTGTATTGAGGCACTACATACTGTTTACTCTCACAAATGGTTGATTATTCTGCATTTATTTTTCTTTCCATTAGAACTGTCTTGTACATTTTTTAACACTTAGGAAAAATATTTAATATTTATTGATATTTATCCTCATCAAGGATCCTTTAGTAGTTTGCAAATTTTAGCTATATATTTGGAGTAGAAATGGAAACTACACCAATGAATAATTAAATGATGGGTTTAGATTACTCTCTAGCACGAAGTCAAAATCACATTCCAAAATAGTGACAGGAGACAGGTGAAAAATGATTGATTTTTGCCAGTGTCAAACTTCTATTCTTGGTAAAGCTCAAAATGTCCTATCATACACTTTCTAGAATATCATCTTGATTGAACCATCACTTTAAAAAATTAAAACTGCTGTGCCTCTGTGAGCAAAAACAATATTAAGGAGAAATGTAAAAGTCTAAAGCAATAGGATCTTTTACTAATATGGTTTTAATTACTTCTCTCTTAAAATTGGATATTGGATCCAGAGTCTAGAGTTCCTTGTTCCCCCCTGGAGTCTTTTTTTTTTTTTTTCGCGGGCCTCTCCCATTGCAGAGCACACGCTCCAGACGCACAGGCTCAGCGGCCATGGGTCACAGGCCCAGCCGCACCGCGGCATGTGGGATCCTCCCAGACCGGGGCATGAACCGGCGTCTCCCGCATCGGCAGGCAGACTCCCAACCACAGCGCCACCAGGGAAGGCCCCCCTGGAGTCTTTATCCTGTTTATCTGTACAGTTTTCTCTGAGAAGTGACAAGAGCTGTTGGTGATTTGGTAGAAACTTCTGGTCCTGTTCAGCCTTCCCTCCATTAGCCCTCCCCTAGTTTTCTGCCTTTCACCTACACTAGTCCTATGATTAGGAACTTTAAGGAATGGTAATTATGAGAAAAATAGCAATCCAATTTCAGTTTTAAAATTCTCCACAAATGACTGTTGAAACTACTTAGGTATTTGAAAATGAATCCTTTGGCTCTTCTAATGATTTTAGACAACTGACTATGGTCCCTTGGAAAATCCTTTTAAAAAATCTCTGCTTTAATTTGATCCTGATGAACCATCATTAGAATGAACTGTACTTAAATCATCTTATTCACAGACATTACTAGAATTTGGTAGCAAACCTGTTATTTTAAAGGTGCTATTGGAGCTCTATGCATTTATCAAATTCCCATGTACAAAGGGAAGCAGTAATCTTTATTAATTCTCATAACAAACAAATCTGTTGATATGAATGAGTCATATGGAGAACTGCTGTCCAACTGAACCTTCTGTGATGATGGAAATGTTCTATTTTGTATTAGCCAGTATGGTTGCCATTACTCACATGTGGCTACTAAGCACTTGAAATGGACTACTGCACCTGAGGAACTGAATTTTTATTTCATTTAATTTTTAATTAATTTTAGGTTAAATATCCTCATATGCCTAGAAGCTGCCATATTGGACAGTGCAAGTATGGGGGGTTAATATTAAAACAGAATGGAGTAAGCCCTGTAGAAAGTGGGCATATTTTAGAATTTTCCACTTGTCTCTATTCGTTGCTAGGAATTTTTACCTTTTATCCTAAATATAGAACTTAACCTCGAGGTAAGATGTGAGTCTAGTCCATCTTTTTCTTAGACCTTTCTTAATTAAATAGAAGCCCATTATAATATTGACAGTAGGACGTTGTGACTAACATCATGGGCTTGGACTCAACTCGGGCTCAGGCTCTGGAATTGGAGTGGAACTGGGTTCAACCCCTGTCTTTACCACTTAGTAGCTGTTGATGAGTTATTTAAACACTCTATGCCCCAACTGCCTTGACAACTATAGGAGTAATAGTAGTACTTTTCTCAAAGGGTTGTTGTGAGGATTAGAGAAGTTAATATAGGGCAAGTGTTTTGAGCAGTGTTTGGCAATAATCTCAGCAAATTTTAGCTATTGTTATTAATGTATTATTTATCAGATTGCTCTGTGTGTGTGTGTGTGTGTGAAGTTCCCTCATCCCAAAAGTAAACTGCATCATCTTACATAGGTCCTGTACTAGGTGCTGAGACTAGGTAGGGAGGAAAAGAAGAGGGACAAGGTACAGAGATAAATAATACTTGAATTCTACCCCTAGCAAATTTACAAACTAATTAGGATGAGTTGTTTCTCTTTAAAAATAGAAGTATCACCCACTCACTGCTCCCTCCAATTCTAACAATCTCTGTTTCTATCATTCCTAAGCAAGACCTGAAAAAGCAATGCAAAGGTGGCAGAAGGATCCTTGACAACTTGTCTTGCCTGCCAGGAACAAGCAGGACTTGCCCAGGAACAGTTTGTAGGATCTGCAGCTTTGTGGGAAATTCCACATATATCATTGGAAGTCTGTTACTGATGCTTTTCAATAACTCTATTATACTAAGCTGGCAATGAATTATTTCATTTTCATGTTATATAGTATAAAACAAGTGTGTAATGTGTTATATTCATAGCTCTACTTCAGTTATATTTCACTGTCCAACTAAACAGTCCAAACACTAACAGTAAATTTAATGGGAAAAGAGAACTTTCATGATATAATTTCAAAATATAAAATCAAAAAGATTTTCCTTCCACTCTCACCTGCTTAGAGCCCTGAGCAGTAGCTCCTGACAACAATTCTTACTAAGCCGTACACTATCCATCATTTCCCTATGGCTGCCATATATTTTAATAGTGACAGCATCAAGATACTACTTCATAGCTTGAAAAGCACTTTCATGTACTTTACCTCATTTAATACTCACTTAAACCACATGAGGAAGCCCATTTTTTCAGAACCCCTGTGTAGCAAGCTGCCTCCACTCTAAGTAGTTAATCACAATGTGGATATCATTTAGTTTTCTTTGATGAAATGCGTTTTTTGGAACATAGTACATGGTAGTAAGACTCGTAGATGACCTGAATATAATAAATAGTATTTTATATATTTAGAGGGGAAAATATTCCCCATACTTCAGCCCAGGCAGAAAGAACAGATTGTCCAGTGGTACCCAACTGCTATAGAGCCCATAACTGACACCGAAGTTCAAGTTTTCCCACCAAACTGAAAGATCCAGGAGCCAGAGGGAGACCTCTTACTAGCAGGGGCTTAACTCTCTGCTCATTGCATTTCCAGGTTTGGCCATCATGTCTCTGCCTTTAGCAGGAGGATCTGCACTGGTCTGGCGCTTAGAATCAGATCCATTTTCAGTCCTTCTCAGAGCACTCTGCTCTGTGCCTCTGAAGGCTGCATTAATGGACTTCCTTGCCTTCTTGTTTTCTATTGGGTTCAACCAATGGGAAGCACCTGCAGGGTCTCAGAGAGCAAGAGGAGCGTGAGGTTGGGGTTCAATATTAATTCCCCTGGCTCCCTCCCTATCAGGTCATTAAACTTTGGTTGCATCCCTCTCCCAAAGCCACAGCTCTTGTTGGATGACTTTCTTCTATAGTTACGCTCTCCAGGTTCTGGCAATAATTTTTTCCCCTGCTCAGTTAACAGCCTTTTGACTGTTACTAGCTTTGGGGAATGGCACCATCCCTGTTGCTTTTCCTGCCCCCACCTTTGTAAGTAGTCTCATACATTCTTGTCATTTGCCCCATTTGAGTGTGGCATCTCTTTCTTGCCAGGGTCTGGGCTAATACAGGGTCCTGCACCAACTTCAGTGTTAGTGCCTGCTTCTGCTGCTCGCTCATCATACAGACTTCAGAAAACCTTAATTCAGAAAAATGATTATTACAGCCTAAGAAAGCTTCCTTCAGTTCAACCCCTAGTACCTTTGGAATATAAATTAACCTCTAATTAGATTCTGCTTATTTTTTCTTTAGAATCATGCCCAGTCTACAAAGGAAGATACATATGACATAATAAACAAATGTTAACATTAATATTTATTAATTTATTAATATGTTGACATCACGATGTTATTAAGAAGTAATTATTAAATATGTTTTTATTCTCAACATCAAGTTAATTACTCATGCTACTTGTACTCTCTCCTAGTTAGGGGTTTATTAACCTCTCAACATCTATAATTCTTCAAATTACATCCAAAAAAACTTTTTTTTTTGCAAACTAGACAAAGCATGGCGACTTATGAGAGTGGGTCAAAGTGGTCTTAGGGCCTGGGATCAATGAATAGTGGTGTCAAATCCCGCAGGCTGGGGCCATTACTTATTTCTGGGCTAAGCTGTTCTGCTTAACTCCTTGGAAATAAATGGTCTTTTCATTATAAAATGAAAATAGCCATCCTCTGGGACAACTTTAAGTTTCCCTTTTTCTATGGTTATATCCCTGGAATGACCAAGGACAAAACTGTTGTAAACTATATGTACTCATTTGATCTTACTCCTTTAACAATATGGATATTATTATTAATAAAGAATATACTCTTATTTTAGAATAAAATGTTTATTAATTTAAAGTATAAATAGCAAAACCTTATTAAGTGCTTACTTTGTACCAGGATATATGTTAAGCACTCTGCAAGTATTATCTTATTTAGTCCTCATTACAACCCTATGAGGTAGATACACTTATTATCCAAGTTTTTGACTGCAAAAACTGAGACACACAAAGATGAGGAACTTCCCCATGGACAGAATCAGTATTCAAACCAGAGGGTTTGAATCTAGAGCACACATTTTACTACAATGTTCAATTTATCACTTAAGGACTATTTTTTATGATTTTTCTAAGCTTGTGGGAAGTTGCTACTGTACAAAGTTCTCTAGGCCTAGAGCCACAACAAACTCTTTAGACTTTGCCCTAGGGATGAGGTCTTCATAAAGAAAGTGAAGGCAAGCTACCTGAAAACTATAATGTTTCCAGGAAGGTGGGTGAGACAAGAGTAGAATTAAGGAGTTCCTGAAAGACAGAATGTCTTCATGTGTACATAACGTGATGTTGAAACATGTCGATCTCTAGGCAAGAAAATTCCATACTCTCCTTTGGGAACACAGTTCTGCAGTGGTTCTCCTGTGTTCTAATTGCTCTTCTGTTTAAAACATAAGCAGTCTTTTCCTAGAGATATTTTCTTTAATCAATAAAATTATCTCTTAATTTAATATAGCAATGTTAAAACTATGGGAATTACATACTTTTTTCTCCCAAATATTAGAACTACATAGTATTAATATTCTCCCAAATATTATAGTTACATAGAGCCTTCCTTTTTTCTTTCAATTTAATGGAAACCTGGAATGTAAAAATAACTGCTGTAATTAAATCAAAGACAAAGGAAATTAAATATGAAAAAGAAGTTGCATACGTTTGGGATTTTCCTCTCTTGTTTTCCATCTTCCGTTTGCCATTTTGACCCAGTATCTCTCTGTTTATTGATTCTTTGTGCTTTCATTTATAATTTCAAATGAACGTTACAAGCTAAATGTGCCTCAATTTCTATGTATATTGATCTATCTCTCTCTTATCCCACTTTTGTCATTTTTCCACTTTCTTTTTTTTTCCCCCACTTTCTTTAAGAAAGCTCACTTGTCTTCCTTTTGCCCTTCCTTTCATGCCCCTTGATCTCACATATATATTGAGCATATTGACATATATCTTTTCATTCTAGTTTTTCTAGTTAAAGCTTTGGATAGCTAACAAGTCTTGAGGATTTGCTGTGTGCTAGATAAGTGCATTATATATGCATTATCTCATATAATCATCTAATCTCTTCTATGAGTTGGATTCTGTTGTTATCACCACTTATAGATAACAAAATTGAGGCTTAGAGAGTAAGATCAAGTTAATGATTAGTATTTGAATCCAGGTCTATCTTCGTCCAGTGTCTCCCCTCTTAGCCCCTCACAGTGTTGCTCTCTATATGATGAAGTGCATAGAAGGTTCTGAATTGGTTGGGAAACAATATGAAAGTGTGCATTATAGCCCAAATTGTAAAACATAACTTAAGTTTTAAATAGTAATTTTAAAATAATTTCAATGGTCATTTCAACTGTTCTCCTGAACTATTTATCTTAAGGAGAGTCTTAGATTTCCCAACGAAAGAGGGGAAAGGCACAAAATAACAGGAAAGGAAAAAAAGAAAAGGGACTAGCTTTTATTGAATGCTTACTGTATACTTGGTGCTGTTATCAGGGACCAGCTCAAGTTCACAGTTCTATCTATGTATTCTATAATCCTCCTTTATTAAAAAAAATTAGGGTATTTCTCTATCTCCTACTTTTCCATGAATATCTTGCTCACAGTTCCTAAAGATAATTCTTTATGAAAGGTTGTTTTTGTGATCCTAAATGCAAGAGTTTCAGTGCATTAGTGTGTAATTCATCTGACCTTAGAACTTGGAAATAATCAAGATATAATTAGATATGCCTTTGTCTCTTCATCTGTCTTAAGTTTCAGTTCTCTTATCTAGATTATTCTGCCTTTTGAATATGATTCTTACTAGTAGAAAAGGTAAAAACAAAATAGGAGTCATCAGCTTTTGTTTCCTCATTTGTCATCTGTTTTTTATTCATTTTTCTTTTTGTTTTGAATTTATAAATGATTCTTATGCCTATTCGCAAGCCTCAGCACACACTGACGATTAGTTTTCCTGACCATGTCCTTAACATCACATATCATTTTTCAAATATGCAAATGTAGTAAAGATGGCTCGTTCATCTATGTGTTTAAAGCAACAAAGATTTGGATTGAAAACTTCTGATTAAACAAGTGATGGATGCTAAGACTAGAAATTTAGGAAAATATAGAAAATTTTAAAAAACAACAGTGATAACCACTGTTGACCTTTTAAACCTATTTTCCTGTTTTCTCGAAAGGCTTCTATAATTATTTTTATACTCATTCATATTAAATATTTAAGGGCATATATGTCTGTATCTCATTTTTTAAGACATTTTAAGTAGATTTATTTAGTTACTAATTTTCTTCCTCATATAGCAAGTCAGATTTAAGTCAGAAAATATTGATTCTATTCTGGAATATTAACACTTAGTATATATTATTTATCATAGATTTATGGAGGTTATAGAGAAACCATTCCTTTGGTCAAGAAATTTGTTTGGCCTTTGACTGAAGGTATATTTGAAGCCTCACAAGTTGCTATTTTTTGATAAGATTATAGTCTGTAACTCTGAAAATGAAACATCTTTATTCATTTTATTTTTTTTAATTTAATTTTTTAACATCTTTATTGGAGTATAATTGCTTTACAATGGTGTGTTAGTTTCTGCTTTATAACAAAGTGAATTAGTTATACACATACATATGTTCCTGTATCTCTTCCCTCTTGCATCTCCCTCCCTTCCACCCTCCCTATCCCACCCCTCTAGGTGGTCACAAACCACCTAGCTGATCTGCCTGTGCTATGTGGCTACTTCCCACTAGCTACCTATTTTGTGTTTGGTAGTGTATATATGTCCATGCCACTCTCTCACTTTGTCACAGCTTACCCTTCCCGCTCCCCATATCCTCAAGTCCATGCTCTAGTAGGTCTGTGTCTTTATTCCCGTCTTACCCCTAGGTTCTTCATGACCTTTTTTTTTTTTTCCTTAGATTCCATATATATGTGTTAGCATACAGTATTTGTTTTTCTCTTTCTGACTTCATTCTGTATGACAGACTCTAGGTCCATCCACCTCACTACAAATAACTCAATTTCGTTTCTTTTTATGGCTGAGTAATATTCCATTGTATATATGTGCCACATCTTCTTTATCCATTCATCTGTTGATGGACACTTAGGTTGCTTCCATGTCCTGGCTATTGTAAATAGAGCTGCAATGAACATTTTGGTACATGACTCTTTTTGAATTATGGTTTTCTCAGGGTATATGCCCAGTAGTGGGATTGCTGGGTCATACGGTAGTTCTATTTGTAGTTTTTTAAGGAAGCTCCATACTGTTCTCCATAGTGGCTGTATCAGTTTACATTCCCACCAACAGTGCAAGAGTGTTCCCTTTCCTCCACACCCTCTCCAGCATTTATTGTTTCTAGATTTTTTGATGATGGCCATTCTGACTGGTGTGAGGTGATACCTCGTTGTAGTTTTAATTTGCATTTCTCTAATGATTAGTGATGTTGAGCATTCTTTCATGTGTTTGTTGGCAATCTGTATATCTTCTTTGGAGGAATGTCTATTTAGGTCTTCTGCCCATTTTTGGATTGGGTTGTTTGTTCTTTTGTTATTGAGTTGCATGAGCTGCTTGTAAATTTTGGAGATTAATCCTTTGTCAGTTGCTTTAAAACCTACATTATAAAGTTATTTTAACTTTAGTCATAGTTGTATTTATAGGTAGTAATATTCATTAAGTAATCTGTCAACATGGAGGTTGCCTGTTCGTAATTTTTATTTTTTGCTGGCTCCAGCATACTTTAATATTATGAAACATTCATAATCTTAACCAAAAATATAGATATATGGTAGACACTGAATCAGTATTTCTGAATGCATGACTATTGGATGAAATGTTATAAAGAAGATGGGACAAGGTAGGTCGGTGGATTTGGTTGATGTGAGGTTATTATTGTCCTTTCAAATAGGGATTTCAGTAGAGGGTTCACAGTTAGGAGAGCAAGTTAGGGGTAAAGGCGCAATTGTAGGCCACTATTCTGATCTGATTAACTTTGCAATTCCATTAGAAAAAGCAATCTAATTTTTTTAAAGTTCAAATCAAGATCTCCGTGATAGACCTCTATCCTAGAAAGATCATTTTTTATGTGATTACTATGAACAAGTAACTTAATCCCAGTTTTAAAATGGGAATGATGCCCTAACAGCAGAAATCTCACTTGTGCTCTAAATACTGCTATGTGAATTTTAGAGAAATAACCAGAAAGTTAGGATAGCAGCATTGTGTTCATTTTAAGGCAAGAAAATGCCAAGTAATGATAAGACAGCTTGAGAGGAGGTGAGCATCAATCAAGAAATCTCAGCAATAAGGCTTACTTTCTAGTTTTATTCAATTTTAGTCCTACTGAAAACTTTGTGAGGCAAAATTTCCCAAAATCTTTGATTTATTCATATTTATGATGTAAAACTCAAAATCTGATCTATTATAAAATTATCCTCTATTAGCAACATGGGGAAATTGTATTATATAATAAAAACACAAGAACTCAAGGGCCATTTGGCCACATGACCGCTTCCACTCGTCTTTTTCTCTGTGCCGAACCCATCTTGGCATGAAGCCAAGGTAATTTCCAGAAATTGGCAGTGCGCTGCCAAATGCACATCTGCTGCTGTCTCCAACCCTTGCCTACTAATTTTGCACAAACCACTTCCTCCTTTTGAGGGCAAGGGAAGTGTGCCCAAAGGGCAGAGACGGAAGCACCACCTTGTGCTCCTGGCAGATTCAGGAGCCCTTGTAAGGGAAGCAGCAGCATCACCTCACCTGCAGCCTTGCCCATAGAGCTTCCTACTGATAAGGGTGACACGCCAACCTTGCCCCTTTGCCCCTCTGCTCTTCCTTCTCTTTTTCCATTTGACTCTCAGTGTTTAAAATTCTTGCCTCATTTCCTTTCTATCCCCTTCTAATGAATTCTAGCTTTGACTTCTCATGAATTAAAATATCCAAACAGTCAGTTCCCAAAAGGGTACCTGAGCCAAATCTGGACAGAGAGGGAGGAACTGAGAGGACAAAGACAGAGGCAGAGATGGTGGGGCTGCTTGTGTTCCCTTAGGTTCCACTTACCAGCTCCTTCACTGTGCAGTGTGGCAGTGTGTGGGTGTACGTACAAACACAGGTAAAATTTAGATATTTTTATCCTCCTACACTCTTACATGTAGAGTCAGCTCTGATCATATTTGAATATAGCCATGGTGATGATTTCTTTCCCTTTGTTCTTGTGCTTCTGTATTTCTCTGCATTTGTTGGTTGCAATTGGTCTTGATATTCTTGGTGAGCAGAGGGAAACCTCTCTGACTACATATCTTTATACACACCTTGAGGTTTCCATCACTTCTGCCCACTCTCAGAGCCACTGAATCACCAATAGCTGGGTGCCCTTCACTCCTCTGTTAACAGGTGCAGGGCCACCCCTCTAAATGGGTGCTTGTGCTTCTTTGGGTGTAGCTTTAGTGCACCTAGAATAACACAGTGAATTATTATCGTTTTTGTCATCAATGGCCATGCTATCATGGCTATTTGTTTCTGTTTGTTTGAATAAACAGCCAGACTAGGGGAAGATCATAGGTTGAAGATCATTCTATCTCTGACACTAATTAGTTGTATTGAGGGAGTCAGCAATCTCTCTGGGATTTGATTCTCATATGTAAAACAAGTGGGTTGGACTATATTCCTTGAAGGTCCTGTTATTCCTTGATGTCTTAAATATCAAACTGAATGTGATGACCATGCTGACGTTCTCTTCTTTAGACTCATTCCCAGTGCCTGTGTGAACAGGTCCACTTCATGTATACCATTAACCTCTTAGAAATGTGAAGAGATGGGAGTTCCCTGGTGGTCTAGTGGTTAGGATTCTGCGCGTTCACTTTCATGGCCCTGGTTCAACCCCTGGCTGGGGAAATGAGATTGGAGGCGTGGCCAAAAAAAAAAAAAAAAAAGAAATGGGAAGAGATTACAGAACAAACACATGTTTTTCTAACTTTTTGTATATGAGCTCATTTCAATATGAGGTCATCAGAGAGAAGAAACTCAGAATAAAAATGGACAAAATGCAAATTTACCAGGAATTAATATAAAATCCTGTAGTTGGGTTCAAAGAACAAATTGCACAAATAGGTGTTTGGCTGACATTCACATATACATTTGGGTATTTGCATTATCAAGTCTGATGTGAGCCAACAGCATAATATATGCCCTGTGCTGTAAAGGATCCCAACGGCAAAGACAGACTGGAAGCAACTTTACTAAGGCAGTGGCCAAGTCTGAAAATATGAAGTCAGCAGTCTTGAAAGAGATCAGGCAGAGCAAGGTCAGAGAGACCAAAGGCAAGAGACAGCTCAAGGTTGTGGCAGGAGGTCAGCAAGAAAGCAAAATGAGGGGATCAGTAATGTCAGAGCTTAGAGATGAGTAAAAAAGAAGGAAGTGGAGAGGATTGGGGTGGGGAATGGCAGTCAATTCAGCAAACAGCTGTTGCTGTAGCGAAGGGTTCCAGCTTTTCTTTTTCTTTCTTTCTTTCTTTTCCCCAACATTATAGTCCCAGGCAGCTTCCCAGCCCCTAAATTTCTCCATGCCCTAGAATTTGTCCCTCTTAACCTAACCTCAAACAGTTAAAGTTTTCTGATTTGTTTAAAGGGAAGAATTATCTGCATTATTTCATGAGCTTTCAGAGCCCGTATGTGAAGGAGCTACCTTTATTGCACACTACTCTCCAACCTTAGCTGGCTCTTTCCTTATTTCCGGGTGATCAGCCCTCCCACACATGCCCTGGTCGTTTTTTCCCTGCCTCTGCTAATGCTCTTGTTCTTTCCTGACTTCCTTTCCTCTGTCAGTTTCAAACACATCTTCCTTGCAAAGGTTCACCTCAAGTCCAGTCAGCCCAATCTACCTTCTCCTGCCCCATTCTTGTTCCCCTTCTCCCACAGCCTGTAGAACAGAATATGGCTAGTATGTCATGGGGGTGGGAGTGGGGAGGAGGTAATTCCCTCGGTGTAATTATTAACTCTTTAAGTAGTGTATAAGCTTTGAAAAGAAGAAACTATGTCTTACAGAGACCACATGGTATAGGAGAGAGTTTGGAATTAGGAAAAAAAAAAATGGTATTCAGTCCTGGCTCTGTGACCTTTGGCATATACCTCTCTCTAGGCCTCCGTGTCCTTCTGGGAAAAACAGGAATAACCATTCCATGCTCTGGCTTCCTTAAACAGGCAATCAGGTGTTTAGGTCAAGGTCACAGGAAAAGTACTCTAAGAAAGTGAAGGGTTATCATAAGAGGTGCCTTGTCGTAAAAAAAAGGCAAGGGAATTTGAGAATCTGAATTCTGAGTTAGATTTTAATTCCTGCTCTACCGCTTACTCAATATGTGGCCTTAGAAGTTTCTTGCTTCTCTCAAATGAAAATGACACTATCACAAAGATTATGGTGTTGATGCTGGTTTATATTGCCAATTTCTAAGAGCCAGCTGTCAAATATTTAGTAACTTTGCAAGCAGGTTGTTAAGCTGTTGTTATTAGCTTGAAATCTGCCTTGGTGGGAGTATTTACACCAGGGAAATGGACAAACACTACAAATCAGATTGTTGGGTTTTTTTATTCTGGAGAGTAAACACATCGGTGATTATGTAAACGGGGCTCTGTAAATTATAAAGCCCTTTGCCTTCCTTACCATTAAAAGTAGCAACGGTGGGCTTCCCTCGTGGCGCAGTGGTAGGGAGTCCGCCTGCCGATGCAGGGGACATGGGTTTGTGCCCCGGTCCCGGAAGATCCCACATGCTGCGGAGCGGCGGGGGCGGTGAGCCATGGCTGCTGAGCCTGCGCGTCCGGAGCCGGTGCCCTGCAACGGGAGAGGCCACGGCAGTGAGAGGCCCGCGTACCGTAAAAAAAAAAAAAAGAAAAAAAAAGTAGTAACGGTAATAGTAATGTCCTGTACCCATAGAACCTAGCCTAGTGCGTGGTTCTAGCATTTATTTAATAAAAACATTTTAATTTAACTTGGTACTGCTCCTAGCATGCATTTAATAAAAACGTTTTTAATTTAACTTGGGTTCACCTTTGTATTATTTTGATACTTCTGTCCCTGAGCTAAAGAAGCTCCCATGTTTACCTCTCTTTAAATTCCTCTCTATAAAGTGTCTTTTTATTTTTTTTGTTTTTCCTTTTTGGCCGCACCGCCCACGGCATATAGGATCTTAGTTCCCGGACTAGGGGTGGAACTCGTTCCCCCTGCAGTGGAAGTGCAGAGTCTTAACCACTGGACCGCCAGGGAAGTCCCTAAAGTGTCTTTTTAAAATCAGATAACATAAATAAAAATCTGGTTCAGTGCATGAAACACACAGTAGGCATTAAACCGTCTACATTTATGAGCTAATTATCTTCATTCTAAAACTTCATCTCTTCTGATATTTCATATCTCAGTTAATGACATTGTCCATCTATCCATTATCCCAAGTTAGTTATCTGAAAGTATTCCTCTCCTGTCCCTTTCCTCACCCACCCCCATGTTTTATCAATCACTAGATCTTACCAGTTTTACCTCTTAAAACCTGTCCCCTCCTCTTCATTCATTGCCATTGCTACTGCCTTGGTGTCCTCATCATTTCTTACTTGATCTCTTCCTCCTAACTGATATCTTGACCTTCAGTCATTCTCCTTCAATCCAACCTCTATTGCTATGGGTATGATTTTAAATTACAAATCTGACCAAATCACTCCATTGCTTAAAATTCCTTAATGACTCTCTGTTGTCTTGAGGATAAAATCTAAAAGCTTTAAGCTTACCATACAGGTCCACCATATTCTGACCTTGGCCCACCTTTTACAAGAGTTATCTCCTACTTCTCCCCATTACTACCTGGAACGCCTAGTCTCACTTCCCTAGCAATCCCTGGTCTCAGTAATGAAGATGAGAAATTAATAACATAAGAATTGTCTATTTTTATTTGTAACCCCCAATATAGGATACTGTGGCTCCCCATCACCTTCAGAATAAAATCCAAATCTCTTAGCCTAGCATACTTACAATCTAGCCCCTGACTCTCTCCAATTCATATCTTTCTCTGTATATATACATATAACCTACATTCCAGCCACTAAGATATCTCATCTGTTCCATATTTTCATCCCTCCATGCCCTCGTTCACACTTTCTCCAAACCTGTAGTATCCTCTTCCTCTTCTTTCACTCACTCCTTTCCTGCCTGCCCGATGAATTTCTACACTTCCTTCAAACAGATCAATAGTTACCACCTTTGGGCAGCTATCCCTGAAACTATCCCTCCCTCTTCTGTGCTCCCAGAGCACTTGGTTAAGCAGTGTACAGTCAATCTTTGTTGGTCTGTCTTTTGCCCCCTCTGCGAGATCATCTTTATCCCGTGGCCTCTAGCACATCCTTGATGCTTAATACAGAGTGAAAGAAGGAAGGGCTATTATATAGGGATTTGCAAAGAAAGTAAATTTCTGATAAGAGACATACATTGAATAAGTTTAAGATTGATTTTGCATGATCTGGTGAATCTAGAACAATTCTATGTCTTTATTTTCAGGGGGTAGGTGGCTCTGAGAAATTGGTGCTAATGGACAGATCAGAAGCAAAGAATAAGTTTAAAGAGCTGCGGCTTGGTCACATTGCTCCAGATTTGGTGCAGTACAGTAAAACAAAATTTACATCTTAGGAATTTATCTGTCACATACACAAGACATTTATCTACATGCCTTAATGAATGCCTTAGAAAGTAAAGCAAGGTGCCAGTGGACAAGACACTAAAGCAAACAGAAGATATCAGCAGTGACTTATAATAACTCAGAATGTAGTTTCTAACAAAAATATATTTATACCTTTGGGAAGGGAAACAATTTTTTTCTGATTATAAATATAATATATATTTCTTAGTCTGTTCAGGCTGCTATAACAAAAATACCACAGACTAGATGGCTCAGACAACAAACATTTTTACTTCTGACAGTTTTTTGGAGGCTGAGCTGAGATATCCAATATCAAAGCACTCACAGATTTGATAATCTGGTGAGGGCCTGCTTCCTGGTTCATAGACAGCCATCTTCTCACTGTGTCCTCACATGGAAGAAGAGGGAAGGGAGTAACCTGGGGTCTTTTTTATAAGGCACTAATCCCATTCATGAAGACTCCACCATCATGACCTAATCCCATCCCAAAGGCCCCCACCTCCAAACAGCATCACAAATGAGTTTCAACATGTAAATTTTGGGGGGACACAACCATTCAGTCTATAGAAACATATTAATGCAAAATACTTAGAATATCTCGAAAAACACAACATAAATCCCTCCCAAATCTAACCACCTAGAATTAACTGTTGTTAATTCTTTGGATGTATCCTTCCAGTCTTTTTTTCTTGTATATGTGTTTGTGTATCCTTTTAAATAATAAAAATTTTTAATGGCTTACATTGTATATATTTTTCTAACCTACTTTTTATATTAATATGTCATGAACATTTTCTCATGTTAGTAAATACTCTTCTACAACATGATTTTTAACTGCTGCACAGTATTCCTTCATATGGATGAACACCACTGTTTATAATCAATCCCCCTTGTTTCAATGTTTTTATTATTATAAACGGAAGTGTAGTGGTGTGGATGACTAAAGAAAGG
Source organism: Grampus griseus (assembly GCF_964374135.1). Lineage (NCBI taxonomy): Eukaryota > Metazoa > Chordata > Mammalia > Artiodactyla > Delphinidae > Grampus > Grampus griseus. The sequence goes on from NC_138998.1 coordinate 62,199,820, forward strand.
GTGATCTCACGACCTCCTCCTGTTTTCCCCAGGTTCTGAAGCCCCCTCTTACATCAGAACTCTTTTCTAATGATCCTCTGAGTGTCATCTCAGGACCCTGGGCACACTCATGGCACGATGGCCAACCCTCAGGAGCACCTGAGCTGCTCCCCTTCCCCACACTTGCCTTTGAGTGAAAACAAAACCTTCAATGGACTACAAGATGACATCGCACCTATGCGAAGCCACCCTTCACCCAAGCTTCTTAAGGACCAGCAGGAAAAGGGGGTGGTGCAAACAGAGCTAAATGAGGGCATGAACAGCCCCATCACCACAACAGTGTTGACAAGCGTAAGCGAGGATTCCAGGGACCAGTTTGAGAACAGCGTTCTTCAGCTAAGGGAACAAGATGAATCAGAGATGGCCATGTCTCACGGGAACAGCAACACTGTGGATGGAGAGGGCACAAGTGGAACTGAAGACATCAAGATTCAGTTCAGCAGGTCGGGCAGCGGCAGTGGTGGGTTTCTTGAAGGACTATTTGGATGCTTAAGGCCTGTATGGAATATCATTGGGAAGGCATATTCCACTGATTACAAATTGCAGCAGCAAGGTAAGCTAGAGTATGGACCTGGAAGATATTTCCTGTGTAAACGCACTACCACCATTAACTGCATAACCTTTGATAAATTAAAGACCTAGTGCCAGAAGAATATCCCATATCAATTTCCTATAGACCTGAATGGAACAGATTGACATATGGTTGGTCTTTTTTGGTCGAAGCCCACCTTTTGTGGTTGTACAGTCCAGTGGTGTCCAGAGTAGAGTACATATAAGACAATCCATGACATTGTGAAGAAGAAGATGTTAGAGCTTCTGTTCCTTTTATCTCATCATTTTAAATTTCTATTTTCATGCATGTTTTCATATATATTTGGTACTTTAATAAAGTTTTACAGATATATAATTTATAAATAAATTACATAGTGAGTGCATATTCAAAAATTTGATTGACAGTTTTTACAGTCAAAAAGTCTGATGGTCACTGGACTAATTCAAAACCAGACGGAAGCCACATGGTACTGCCCCTGAAGATTGCAGGCCTGCCTTAGGTAGTAGTAAAAAGGAATTTTTTTATCTTACAGTCAGGCACAGAAAGCTCGCATTTTGAGGAAAGAACAAAATATCTAACCATTCTTGAGAAACATTATTATTTCGAGATCCCACAGCTTTTTAAAAAGTAAAAATTTAACTCCCATCATTGTGTAGTATGTATATTCATATACTCCAATTCAAGCCTTATGCTTTTGAAGTAAAGAGAACACATGGCACTAGTGTCCTTTATAACTTCATTTATATTGTTGAAACAATTTTTTCCTGAGAACAAAAGTAATATATATAGAAATTTTGAAACATACAAGTAAGTTCCCCCCCAAAAATTAAAATAATCTATGATTCTCCCATCTCCTGACAATAACCACCATTAGTGTTTTGGGTATATGTTAGTCTATACATGTGTGTATGTGTGCTTAAAAAAGTCACGCTGTTCTGTAACACTTTTTTACTTCATACTGTGAACATTTCCTGTATCGTGAAATATACTTTTTCAGCATCATTCTTAATCGCTGCATAATATTAAATTGTGTTAACATACACAGTTTAAGTAATTATAATTAAGTAATCCTGTTTTTTTCCTTGTAATGAGAACTCTTAGGGTTTACTGTCTTAACAACTTTCATGCATTAACATAAACAGTGTTCATTATATTTATCAAGTTGTACACCACATCCCTAGTACTTACTTATCTTATAACTGGAAGTTTGTACCTTCTGACTGCCTTCATCCAATTCCCCCTCCCCTACTCGCCACCTCTGGTAACCACAAATCTGATCTCTTTCTTTGTGAGTTTGTTTTTGAAGTATAATTGACCTACAACACTATATTAGTTCCTGGTACACAACATAGTGATTTGACATTTCTGTACATTTCAAAATCATCACCATGATTAGTTACTGTCTGTCACCATACAAAGATGTTACATAATTATTGACTATATTCCCCACACTGTACATTTCATACCCTTGACTCATTTATTTTGTACTAAAAGTTTGTACCTCTTAATCTCCCTCACCTACTTCTCCCCTCCCCCCTCCCTCCTTCCCTCTGACAACCACCTGTCTGTTCTCTGTATCTATGACTCTGTTTCTGTTTTATTGTGTTTGTTCATTTGTTTTGTTTTTTAGATTACACATTTAAGTGAAATCATATAGTATTTGTCTTTCTCCATCTGACTTATTTCACTTAGCTTAGTGTCCTCTAGGTCTGTCCATGCTGTCACAAATGGCAAGATTTCATTCTTTTTTATGGCTGAGTAATATTCCATTGTGTGTGTGTGTGTGTGTGTGTGTGTGTGTGTGTGTGTGTGTGTGTACACCACACCTTTTTTGTCCATTCATCTACCGATGGGTACTTAGATTGCTTCCATATCTTGGCTATTGTAAATAATGCTGCAGTTAATGTAAGTGTGCAGATACCTTTTCTAAAGAGTGGGGGTTTTTTTGGTTTTTTTAAATTTTTTATTTTTTATACAATTTTTAAAGATTGCTTTCCATTTACAGTTATTAGAGAATTTTGGTCATATTCCCCGTGTTGTACATTACATCCTTGAGCCTATCTTACACTGAGTAGTTTGTACCTCCCATTCTCCCACCCCTCCCTCCCTCCCCACTGGTAACCACTGGTTTGTTCTCTATATCTGTGAGTCTGCTTTTTTGTTATATTCACTAGTTTGTTATATTTTTTAGATTCCACATATACGTGATATTCTACAGTATTTGTCTTTCTCTAACTTATTTTACTAGCATAATGCCCTCCATATCCATCCATTTGCCGCAAATGGCAAAATTTCGTTCTTTTTTATGGCTGAGTAGTATTCCATTGTGTGTGTGTGTGTGTGTGTGTGTGTGTGTGTCTGTGTGTGTGTCTGTGTGTGTGTCTGTGTGTCTGTGTATCCAATCTTGTCCACTCATCTGTTGATGGACACTTAGGTTGTTTCCATATCTTGGCAATTGTAAATAATGCTGCTATGAACATTGGGGTGCATGTATCTTTTCAAATTAGTGTTTTTGGTTTTTTCTGATATATACACAGGAGTGGAATTGCTGAGTCATATGGTAGTTCTATTTTTAGTTTTTTGAGACACCTCCATACTGTTTTCCACAGTGGCTGCACCAGTTTACATTCCCACTAACAGTGAACAAGGGTTCCCTTTTTTCACATCCTCACCGACACTTGTTGTGTTCTTTTTGATGATAGCCATTCCTTCTGACAGGTGTGAGGTGATATCTCATTGTGGCTTTGATTTTCATTTCCCTGATGATTACTGATGTTGAGCATCTTTTCGTATGCCTGTTGGCCATTTTCTTTTCCTCTTTGGAAAAATGTCTGTTTAGTTCTTCTCCCCATTTTTTAATCTGGTTTGTTTTTTTGATGTTGTGTTGTATGAGCTCTTTATATATGTTGGATATTAATCCCTTATCAGCCATATCATTTGCAAATATTTTCTCCCATTCAGTGGGTTATCTTTTTGTCTTGTCAGTGATTTCCTTTGCTGTGTGAAATCTTTTAAGTTTAATTAGGTCCCACTTGTTTATTTTTGTTTTCATTTCCTTTCCTTTAGGAGACAGATCCAAAAAAAATATTGCTGCAGTTTATGTCAAAGAGTGTTCTGCATATTTTCCTCTAGGAGTTTCATAGTATCTGGTCTTACATTTAGGTCTCTAAAGAGTGTTTTTGTTTTCTTTAGATAAATACCCAGGAGTGGAGTTGCTGAGTCATGTGGTAGTCCTATATATAGGTCTATTTTTAGTTTTTTGTGGTATCTCCATACTGTTTTCCATAGCGGCTGCACCAATTTGGGTTCCCATCACCAGTACCCAAGGGTTCCCGTTTACCTACATCCTGGCCAACACTTGTTATTTGTTGTTTTTTTGATAATAGCCATTCTAGCAGGTGTGAAGTGATATCTCACTGTGGTTTTCATTTGCATTTTCCTAATAATTAGTGATATGGAACATCTTTTCATGTACCTGAGAGCCATTTGTATGTCTTCTTTAGATAAATGTCTGTTCAGATCCTCTACCCTTTTTTTTTTTTTTTTTTTTTTTTTTTGCTGTATGCAGGCCTCTCACTGTTGTGGCCTCTCCCATTGCAGAGCACAGGCTCCAGACATGCAGGCTCAGTGGCCATGGCTCATGGGTGCAGCCGCTCTGCGGCATGTGGGATCTTCCCGGACCGGGGCACGAACCCATGTCCCCTGCATCGGCAGGCGGACTGTCAACCACTGCGCCACCAGGGAAGCCCTACCCATTTTTTAATCAGGTTGTTTGTTTGATGTTGAGCTATATGAGTTATTTGTATATTTTGGATATTAACCCCTTATCAGATATAGCATTTATAAATATCATCTCCCATTCAGTAAGCTGCCTTTTCATTTCATTGATAGTTTCCTTCACTGTGCAAAAGCTTTTTAGTTTGATGTAGCCCCATTTGTTTATTTTTGCTTTAGTTGCCCTTGCCTGAGGAGACATATCCAAAAAATATTGCTAAGACTGATGTCAAAGACCATACTGCCTATTTTTTCTTCCAGAAGTTTTATGGTTTCAGGTCTTACATTTAAGACTTTAATCCATTTTGAATTTATTTTTGTATATGGTGTAGTCCAGTTTGATTCTTTTGCATGTAGCTGTCCAGTTTTCCCAACACCATTTATTGAAGAGGCTGTCTTTTCCCCATTGTATATTCTTGCCTCCTTTGTCATAGATTAATTGCCCATGTAATTATGGTTTCATTTCTGGGCTCTCTATTCTGTTCCATTGATCTATGTGCCAGAACCATACTGCTTTGATTACTGTAGCTTTGCAGTATAGTTTGAAATCAGGGCGCATGATACCTCCAGCTTTGTTCTTCTTTCTCAAGATAGTTTTGGCTATTTGGGGTATTTTGTGTTTCCATACAAATTTTAGAATTATTTGTTCTACTTTTATGAAGAATGCCATGGGTATTTTGACAGGATTGCATTGAATTCCTAGATTGCCTTGGGTAGTATGGTCATTTTAACAATATTAATTCTTCCAGTCCATGAACATGGTATATCTTTCCATCTGTTTGTGTTGTCCTCAATTTCTTTCATCAGTGTCTTATAGTTTTCAGAGTACAGGTCCTTTACCTCCTTAGATTTATTCCTACTATTTTATTCATTTTGACGCAATTGTAAGTGGGATTATTTTCTTAATTTCCTTTTCTGATTGTTAGTTGTTAGTGTATAGAAATTAACATATTTCTGTATATTAATTTTGTATCCTGCAACTTTACCAAATTCATTGATAACTTCTAGTGCAATCTTCTATTGCTTAACAATTTGTTTACTATTTTCAGTGATTATAAGCCACACTGCAGTGAACGTGTCCATTCCTTAATTTTCGCACATATCTTGATTACTTCTTAGGATAAATTATTAAAAGAGGAATGCTGGGTTCAAAGGATTTTTTGCTTTAAAACGTTTGATACATATCTTTGCAGGCTTATGTAAATGATCAGTTGTTATGAGTTCTTTCATCAAGAAATTTTATAAAGGAATAATATGGACCAGAAATGATATTCTGTTTTATTTATTTTATAACTGAATATTGGATTCTGTAGCCCTCCCTTAAAAATGTATTCATATATTTTAGTCAAGACTGTTGACAGCTTTTCCACAACTACCAGGTGACATTAGTTGCCATTAGCCACTTTTTCCATGCATTCAATTTTTTCTATTTCTGAAATACTTTTTCTTTTTTTGATATTTTATTTTAAGGTATTATTTTATTTTATTTTTTAACACAATTTTTACACTCCATTTACAGTTATTACAAAATGTTAGCTATCTTCCCCGTGTTGTACAATACATCCTTGTGGCCTGTCTTACAGCCAGTAGTTTCTACCTCCCACTCCCCCACCCCTATATTGCCCCTTCCCCCTCTCCCCACTAGTAACCACTAGTTTATTCTTATCTGTGAGTCTGCTTCTCTTTTTTTAATATTCACTAGTTTGTTGTATTTTTTAGATTCCACATATAAGTGACATCATACAGTATTTGTCTTTCTCTGTCTGACTTCTTTCACTTAGCATAATGCCCTCCAAGTCCATCCATGTTGCTGCAGATGGCAAAATTTCATTCTCTTTTATGGCTGAGTAGTATTCCAGTGTGTGTGTGTGTGTGTGTGTGTGTGTGTGTGTGTGTGTGTGTGTGTGTAGATATATATATACCACATTGTCTTTCTCCACTCATCTATTGATGTGAAATACTTTATTTTAGAAATGCAAATCAGAACTACAATGAGGTACCACCTCACACCTTTCAGAATGGCTATCATCAAAAAGTCTACCAATAACAAATGCTGGGGAGGGTGTGGAGAAAAGGGAACCCTCCTGCACTGTTGGTGGGAATGTAAGTTGGTGCAACCACTGTGGAAAACAGTATGGAGGTTCCTCAAAAAACTAAAAATAGAATTACCATATGACCCAGCAATCCTACTCCTGGGTATATATGCAGACAAAACTATAATTCAAAAAGATACATGCACCCCTATGTTCATAGCGGTACTATTCACAGTAGCCAAGACATGGAAACAACCTAAGTGTCCACTAACAGAAGAATGGATAAAGAAGATGTGGTACATATATAATGGAATACTACTCAGCCATAAAACAGAATGAAATAATGCCATTTGCAGCAACATGGATGCAACTAGAAATTATCATAGTAAGTGAAGTAAGTCAAAAAGAGAAAGACAGGGGCTTCCCTGGTGGTACAGTGGTTGAGAGTCCGCCTGCCAATGCAGAGGTTGCAGGTTCATGCCCCGGTCCGGGATGATCCCACATGCCGCTGAGCGGCTGGGCCTGTGAGCCATGGCCGCTGGGCCTGCGTGTCCGGAGCCTGTGCTCTGCAACGGAGGAGGCCGCAGCAGTGAGAGGCCCATGTGCCGCAAAAAAAAAAAAAAAAAAGGTAAAAAAGAGAAAGACAAATACCATATGATATCACCTTTATGTGGAACCTAAACTATGGCACAGATGAACCTATTTACGAGACAAAAACAGACTCACAGACATAGAGAACAGACTTGTGTTTGCCAAGGGGGAGGGGGTATGGGGGAGGGGTGGACTAGGAGTTAGGGGTTAGTAGATGCAAACTATGACATATAGAATGGATAAACAATACCGTCCTACTATATAGCACAGGGAATTATATTCAATATCCTGGGATAAACCATAATGGAAAAGAATATGAAAAAGATTGTATATATATATATATGTATAACTGAATCACTTTGCTGTACAGCAGAAATCAACAAAACATTGTAAATCAGCTATACTTCAATTTTTTTTAATTGACTCTGAAATACTTTCTCTTAAACCAATACCAGACTCCCCATCTATACCCCTTCTCCATAAGTATATTGGGATTTTCCTGTAAATCTGTCTATTCCAGGTATACTTTCCAGGATTTGTCAACCACAGCATTCTTTCTCAATCCCTAGGTTTTGTCTGTCTGTTTTCTCTCCGTACCCTGCACATTCTATCCTCTTTTTCTCTCTATGATCTTAAGGTTTCAGGGAAATTAAAGAGTTGTTCCTTGTCACACAGCGGTTGGGGACTCCTATGTTAAACAGTTTTATTATTTTAAAAATTGGGAATAAAGACAAATCCAAAGAGGAAAATAAAAATCACTTGTCATCCCATAACCACCCACCCTTAATTTATTATTTTTTAGAAGTTCCTTCTTCTCTGCTTAGACACAAAACTTACTAATATCTGCTTATGTGATAAACTCATTTGGTTTTGGGGGTCTTAACTTGTCCAGTCTAATAATTATTTTGGTGGCAATTTGGAGGTCTCAGGATCCAAACGCAGCATTGAGGTTCAGACTCATAAAGAAGACTAACAGACACATCCTATGTCTGTTAAAAGAAGCCTTTAAAATTCTTTATTGTTCTGTAACCTTGTATTTAATCTGTGTTCCGATTGATTATGTGACCTTCAGAAAGGCTTATTTCAGGAGCAAGTAAGACACATCCTTGGTCAGTTTAAGCTTACAAGGGTACGGCAGCTGCCCAGCTCTTCAGCAAATGACAGGATATCCTACCGTGAGCAGGTGTTGCTGTGGGCTGTAGAAGAGATTCACTAGCCTGAAACTAAGTGTAGTTTTTTTCTTGTCAGCTCTGGGATCATGGAGCTAATCTTTAATCCTGGATTACAGTCAACCAAAGGATAGTACATATAACAGATGTGTCCCTGCATTTGGTATTATGAGGAAATTTCACTTGATTAAATTTTTTTTAATGATATCTTCATCTCCCATTTAGTATGTTGGTAGTGAAGCGTAAGGTAATATGTGAAATCTTTTATTGCCAAATAGTTCCCAGTCTCAAAGCAAGTATTGTCATAGACTTGTCTGAATAAACAAAGGAGAACTTATGTGTTAAAGTGAGTGGGCATGTGGCTTTTTCTCAGTCCTAGGGATCATGGTGGATATTGGAATTAAGATAGTAGTCATAGTGATGAATCAGAGAGAAGATAAAAGCTGGGGAAGAGTACCAATGGGACAGCTGTAAAAGCAGCAGAAAGTCTGGGACTAACCCTGGAGGGAGCACAGCCAGTTTCCATCATTATAAGGTTTGTTATCTTGTTCCTCAGTGATCTAGGCCCCCAATTTGTATAGCCTTGTTGCTAACGTTCTTTTTGCTGCCATTTTCTTGTTCCTTGACTCCCTACTAGATATCGATCAGGATATTGGAACTGGACAGAGAGGACTAAATCACATGAATCAATTTTATTTCTGGTAGTCAGTTCTAGTAAAAAAAATTGATGGAAAGGTGGTTGAAGTATTACTTTACACTCTGTGTTCTTGAATTACCAATGCCGGCCCCTTTATTTTTCCATGGACAATTAAGATTTGGTTGAACATAGATGAATTAACAGAGGCGTGAGCTACTGTTGGTCAAGGAAATTTTTGTTATTTATTATAATATCAACCTTTGGTATTTGAGTGCCAAATATATTTATCATTTGTATTTTATTTTATTTATTTATATTTTTATTATTATTATTATTTTGAGGTACACGGGCCTCTCACTGTTGTGGCCTTTCCCATTGCAGAGCACAGGCTCCGGATGCACAGGCTCAGCGGCCATGGCTCACGGGCTTAGTTGCTCCGCGGCATGTGGGATCTTCCCGGACTGGGGCACGAACCCGCGTCCCCTGCATCGGCAGGCGGACTCTCAACCGCTGAGCCACCAGGGAAGCCCTATTTTATTTATTTTTTAATTGAAGTATAGTTGATTTACAATATTATATTAATTTCAGGTGTACAACATAGTGATTTAATATTTTTATAGATTATACTCCATTTAAAGTTATTATAGGGACTTCCCTGGCGGTCCAGTGGTTAAGACTTCGCCCTCCAATGCAGGGGGTGCGGGTTCAATCCCTGGTCGGAGAACTAAGATCCCACATGCCTTGTGGCCAAAAAAACAAAACATAAAACAGAAGCAATATTGTAACAAATTCCATAAAGACTTTAAAAATGGTCCACATCAAAAAAAAATCTTTAAAAAAAAGAAGAATAAAAAAATGTTATTATATAATATTGGCTACATTCCTTGTGCCGTACAATATATCCTGGTAGCTTATTTATTTTATACATAGTAGTTTGTGCCTCTTAATCCCCTACCCCTATCTTGTCCCTCCCTCCTATCATTTGTATTTTAATACTTCATTTATTTCTCATTTTATAAAAATACTAAATAATAGGAATTATTTATAAAATATATAGTAAATTACAATATAAACATTATAAAATTATGTAAAGGGATTCCCTGGTGGTGCAGTGGTTGAGAGTTTGCCTGCCGAAGCAGGGGACGCGGGTTTGTGCCCTGGTCGCGGAGGATCCCACATGCCTTGGAGTGACTGGGCCCGTGAGCCATGGCCACTGAGCCTGCGCGTCCGGAGCCTGTGCTCCGCAACGGGAGAGGCCACAACAGTGAGAGGCCCGCGTACCGAAAAAAAAAAAAAAAAAAAAAGTAAAAAGAAAGGATTATTTAACAAATTGTTTTTTGAATCACTAAATAACACTATGAAAAAAATTAATTTGCATCAGTTCTCATACCATACAACAAAATAAACTTCAGATGTAAAGGTTAAACTTTTTAAAAATCAACTATAGATCACTCTTAGAAGATAGATTAGGCAGTAGAAGAAACTGCAAAGCAAATGACAAGCAGCTATAAAAATATTTTGTTCAAAACATAATAAAATTAAAAGAAAAATGCTTTTGTAAAAAGCCTCTTCGTATGTATCAAAGAAATAGAAAGCTCCTTTGAGCTTATGAGAACTGCAAGACCCTAATAAATAAATGGACAAGGGATAAATTTGATAATTCATACAAAGAAGATGTATTAAACAAATGTTGAGAAAATATCCTATATCACTGGCAATTAAAATAGTGCGAACTTATAAAACACTATTTTATACCTAACTAAATTAGCACCAAAAAATAATCGGCAACATTCATTGCTGGCAAAGTTGTAGTAAAAGAGACTTGCTCATACTTTGCTACTGTCAGCAAAAACTAGAAAAATCCTTTTGGATAGCAACTTGGAATGTATACCAAGAACCAGGAAACTATACTCTTTAATCTCAGGATTGAACGTGAGGAAGTAATATAAAGAAAGAAAAAAGTATCAAATTTAACTTAGCAAACAAAAAAGTGGAAACAAGTACAAAAAAAGGTAAGAGGGTACAGTAAGTAACTATTACGCTTATAATAAAAACTGTAAGTACATGGGGAATACATAATATATGAAAAAAGTAGAAAAAATTATACATCACATACAACTCTGACATAGCTGTATACATATAAACAAAGACTAAAAGAAGATGAAAACAATATGTGCTGGGATTTCAGATAAAATATGTGCTTTTCTGCTTTTTCTAGTATTTTCTAATGTTTTCTAGTACTTAACAGTAAATAAAGATTGCATAAATAGGAAAACAAGACAGCGAAAGACTGTCTAATTTTAGTAATTATGTATTAAAAATTAGGGTAACTTGGGCTTTTATAGAGTTATTTGGAGAAATATTGCCCAGTTATGTTCTTGCTCAGAATCCAGTGTTAGTACTTTATTCAGCCCCCAGAATGGTCAAAATGACACTGTGTTTAGTTCTTCACTAGACCCCTAATGAATAAAACTAAGTGTGCCATCAATACCTGTGTCCTATGGGTGCCACATGAAAAGCCTATAGGGATGAAAGTCATTAGACGCTGTAAAGATACTAAAAGCAGTCGTCTGTAACTTATTGTTTCCACCCAAACTTGTTTCTTTGGTGATTTCATATTTGTGAGCTATTTGTATTGTAGAGAGATTGTTTTTGTATAGCATCTATTCAATTTCAGTAGAGCAGAAACCTTTAATACTGCTCATACCAGAAGAATGGGACAAGTGCCGATGCTTTTAATCACCCTCACTATAATTTTTTCTGCTCTATGTATTTATATTTTAAAGGTCATGTTTTAACCTTTGTAATGAGAAACCACATTTTATTAAGCATCTACAGAATTTCTTTTCTGTTAGAGAAAATTAGAAAAGAGGGAAATGTAGTTCCCTTCTACTCTTTCTGCGCTTGCTTCATTGATGTAGTAGTGAGTTGATTTGCTTTCAAGACCAGAATATCTTCAAAGCTGATTCAACACTACTTTGTTCAGTGTTCTGCAAACAGTGGCCTTTAAGCGATTGGTGATCTGACAAGAATCTCTCATAACCTTTAGCATTGTCATCATCTTCTCCTCACTCTGTGGGGCTCTTAGCTCTTTGATGTTCATTTCTGACCAGTGCAGTGATAATGCACTGGCAAAAAGGATAATCAATGGATTATAGTCGTCTTTTTAAGTTGCATGAGATTAAAGCACATATTGATTGAATTTTTGATCTATTTTAAATAGCATTTTATTCATTTTAAATGTAATATAGGCTGAAACTAACACAATATTGTAAATTAACTATACTTCAATTAAAAATAAAAGTAATATAGGCTTATGGTTTAAAATTTTTAATACAGAAAAGGATAAACAACATAACATGAATCATCAATAATGCCACCACTTAGAAATGACCCCTGTTACATTTTTGGTGCAGAAAGAAATTAAACTTTAAGAAAAACAGAAACTTGAAAATACTGCATCTATATGAGTAAATATATTATGACTAATGACCCTCTCTCTCAAATACTTCATGAGAGATAATGTGGTATAGTAGAGAAAACACTGTCCCTGAATTCAAGCCAGTTCTGGAGTCCTGGGCCCTGTTTTGCCACTTACCAATTATGTGACCTTGATTAAGTTACTTAAGGCATGGTTACCCTATGGCTTAGTTTTCTCATTTTTAAATAACCGTAATAAGGCCAGACTTATAGGATTGTTGTAAGAATTAAACACATGACAGATCTAAAGCATTATGCTAGTGTCTGGCGTATAGTAAGTGCTAAATAAAAGGTATATACTAATTTAATTATTATACATCATTAGATCTTTAGGAGAGTATCACTGAAAATTCATTCAGCAAGTATTAATTGAGAACCTGCACTAGAAATTCAAAGAGGAATAAAGCAACACATAATGGGTGATGGGGTAGGGATGGTGATGTAGAGACAGATAGGTGAATTGACTGAACATGCAAGCTTCAAGTGAGGAGGTGGGGCTGTGGGAGTGTCAGGATGTGTTTTGTTCAGAGGTGATTATATTGGAGATCTCTGATCTGCTGAATTTCACTGGTTAAAAATTGATACAAACTAATACATGTGAATATCTTATCTATGGTATCAAGACCCATAGAAAGGTTATATCTTTTGGAGAGTTACCGGGTGAGAGACAAAGGATAGAGGTCATTTTGGGTGATGGTGAAGTTGGTCCCTTCAGAGTGGCCTTGTAGAATGGCCCCTGAGCATTCTACAAGGGGCCATTGAGATCTCTTTAAGCTTGTTTCTCACTTGTGTGCCTAGATACTTGGGAAGTGCCATTTGAGGAGATCTCAGAGCTGCAGTGGCTGGGTAGTGGAGCCCAGGGAGCTGTCTTCTTGGGCAAGTTCCGAGCGGAGGAGGTGGCCATCAAGAAAGTGAGAGAGCAGAATGAGACGGATATCAAGCATTTGAGGAAGTTGAAGCATCCTAACATCATCGCTTTCAAGTAGGTCAAGGCTTTTTTTTTTTTTTAAAGAAATAGAGAGATTTTCTTTCCCCCAGTATATACATTTAAGTTCCTGCTTTGAAAGACATGTTAAGAACACTCTACAGACTTAGCACTGTGCTAGGTGCTTTGGGAGGGTACCAAAGAACTATTATATTAGAATCATGTCTTTAAGGATTTTATAGTCTAATAGTTCTTTTTGCCAGAGCACACACTTCTTGGAAGGGATGTATGTGGGACAGAGGGAGAAGGTAGATTCCTGCCAAGCAGTCAGATCTGCTGAATCAATGTCATTATCAGTAGGACAACAGAGGCTACTTCAAGATAACCTGAACATCCTAAAATTCAGTTAAGAAAACAAAGCTAACATGTGAAGTGATCAGAGAACAATTAGTTCCTTGTAAATAGAGATGTATTTTCTTACTAGTTTCTATTAGTGTCCGTTCTTAAATATTAACTTGTAATAACAGGTACCTTCAGAGTATTTCTCCCTGCCTCAAGTTTTGCCAGATCCATTTTCAAGGAATGCCAAACACTCAGCTTTCTAAATCTAATAATAGTAGAATTAGTGATGATAGTAAGTTAAATGCTATATTTATTTCACAAAGTGGTTGTTTTCAAGAGTATGTGAATATATCTTTCTAGTTTGGTCCCTTATTTTCATAATATTGACAGGGATCCCTAGCAAAATAGAAAGATTCAGAGGTAAATTTGTAGAAGGCACCAAACTTGGCAGTGCTGAGCTCTGAATATGTATAATCTCTTCTCCCTGTACTCTTCCCTTGAGTTCCTTCTCTTCCCAGCCTTGAAATTTTGCCCTAGGCTTGAACAAATGAATAATGAGTGGTTTAAGAGGAAGAAAGGTGAAGAACAGGAAAGAAAGCCTTTAGGAAGGAAGAGAGATTAGAAATTAGAGCTTCTTGGTATATTTTTATATTATATATATTTCAATTCTGGAAAATAGTATGACCAATAAGCCTATAGCTAAAAGTAGAATAACTTACAAATTCCCCTTTCCTAACCTAGGAGGGACTTCCTCCAGCCCCCAAGAGGAATCCTTTCCTCAATAAAACTCTCATTATAAAGCTAAACATGTCATGCAATAATTTCTAATTGGAAATATATCCCCAAAGTAAGGAATAGAAATCATGGGTACAAGTTTTGTAGAATGGGTTTAAATGTGTATTGAGGTTGAGTTTTGATTCCCAAACAAGACCCCTTACTTTGGAAAGGGAAAGAAGTGTGAAAAGAAGAGAAGCATTCAACTGGGATACTAAATGAAGTCCTTGGATTCATTTCCTTGTGGAAGGAACATCCCTGGAGAGGACATGGGAGAGAATTTCAGTTGCTGTAGTGATTCTATTATTGGTTGCCTTAGGAGGGCCAGGAGGATGTGAAACTAAAACAAAATGCTATCGAGACCAATTATAATCCTTCCCAAGATGATATGTTTCTCAAGACAATAGGAGGATTATTTTTAAGCAGACAAGTCTGTCAGAGGCTCACTTTCATTCATTTTACTTCACTGAGAGGATCATCATTGCAGTGCGGTTACCCTCATAAATGGAAGGAAGAGCCTTTTATTTAACTAAACTTTAAGCTTAAATCACTGGTATGCTAGGTTTGAGACACTGAATGTTCTATAGATGAGCATGGCTTTTTGGCCTCCCAAAGTGAACTAGGCTATGAGTCTCAGGTAAGAGGGCTTTCTAGCAAGAGGTCGTGGGTTACTGAAGGTAGAAATGTGTCCTCAGAGGATGAGTGCGAGAAGCTTGATTTTTCCTTCCTTTCTTTTGTTTCTTCCTTTTTCCTCTGAGTCTTTTCCCCGCTTTACCCTCTGACCCTCCTACCTGCATATAGAGTTTTCAGCATTATGGATAAGTATTGCACTGTTGGTGTCCAACTCTTTAGGCTGAAGATGCTTGAATTGTCTTTACCTCTACATGGAAAACAATAGTGAGACTGTGTCCCTGGCCCATTACACCATGCTCTTGAGGCATTGTGCAGTGTTATGTTTGCAGCCATCTGTGCCATGTGTTGCTTAGCCAATGAATCATTCAGAACCGTCTGGAAGATATGAAGGCATGATTAGATTTTAGTACATCTCTCTGGATACTGATTTCTGTGCTTTCAGCTTCTTTTGAAGTTAGTAAGAACCATGTACAGAAGGGAAGTGCAAGAAAGGAATACTATATTCTCTTTTTCTTTCAATTTTTAAGCAATCTTTTAAGAAAACCCAACCTGCCTGTTCCTAATGGAATTGAGTGCCAAAGGGAAGAAAAGGTAGCAATTAGAAATGATTATAGAGCTGTTATTTATAGCTACTAAGAAGTCTTGTCATAGTACAGGGCTGATGGAATGATTGCTTCTCATTTGTCAGTCAAGAAAGACGAAAAGTGTATAACATATCGCTGTTAGGCTCTTTATGTCAATATTTGTCTGACAAGTTAAAACATACTTGAGTAAGATGCTGAGTAGTTTCAAACCAATATTTGTTTTGATATTCTTAAGCACATTACACTATTTCTGCCCTTATTCATTATTTCTCTGTAGTAAAAATTAAATTGTCTGTTGCTGTATACTTGTGCTCCACTGAGGTTTCCTGAAAGTCAAGTAATAGAAACTTAAAAAATTTTTTCTTTAAAAATCAAGATGAGAATTCTGGGGAGCTTAGAAAATGATAGGAGAGTAATAGAAATAGCTTTGCGGCATTTGACAGGCACATCAAAGCAGGGAAAATAAAAACTAATTATACTTATTCATAATCTGCCGTTGTTATAAGACTTTCACATGATCACAAGTCACAACCTCTAAATTCTTTCAGCACTTATGGCAGCCTAAGAGATAGGACATGAATTGGTAGCTGGCTGAGGACTTTAGCTGGGAGTCTTGTAGGTAGAATAACGATATTCCTTTGGAGGAAGGCATACGTATCATTAAGAAATAAGACACAGAGAATTGCTCATGGTAATTTTTCTTCTCTTTTCTGATTCTCAGAACAAAACTGTGAAGTAGAGCTAATATGATTTTCCCACTTTTATAGGATAACAGTATTAATATAGGCATCCCCAATATGCTTGTCTATACAAACTTTTAAAAGCTGGAAGGGAGGCAGTGTAGCATAGTAAGTGGAAAAAGCATGGGCTTTGAAGTAGACAGACTGGATTCGAATCCCAGCTCTGTCATGTATTAGTTGTATGATCCTAGGACAAGTCAGTTTTCCTCGCTGAGCTTTACCTGTAGAAATGGAAAAGATAATATCTATCGTACAATGGTTTGAGGCAGATTAAATAAGACAACTAACTAACATGTAAACATGCCTGACAAATAGAGGATGTTCTTTCGTGTTAGTACCCTTCCTCCTACCCCTCGCCTCTGTACTTGTTTGCGCAAAGGCTTTATCAGCAAAGAACGTGCAGGTGAAGTTAAACAATATTTGTCAAGGACTTGCTGTGAACTTCTAAGCTATGTGGTAGAAAGAAAAGTACTTGAAGACCTTTTCCTTTAAGGAACCGATAATCTGTATAGGGAGAGAAAAATTGCATATAAAAAACAAATATGTAGCATAAGAAATTAGAGAAGAGAAAGATTTTTTTTTAGACTGGAATAATCAGGAAAGGCTTCATAGAAGATGTAGGAATTGATGAAAATAGAGGCTGCATAGGTGTATAATACATTGTGTAACATTATTTTTGTTCTAAACAGAAATGTTTTTCAGCTACTCTATAACATAGAAAATTGATTCTTTTGGTCCTCAGTCTAGTTATCTTAAATTTGAGTAATTTGAAATTCAACAAATAGTAAAAATAGCAATATTTTATTTGAATTCTCTCTGTACACTATATATAAAACTTTCCATTTAATTTTTAAAGGAAGATATTTAAATTATTCTTAACAATCTAAAATATCCAGGCTACACAAGTCTCAGAGAAAGGTGCTCTTTGTCCTAGAATGGAATGGTCCCCCGGAAAAAGCACCGATATAGCATAGCATATAGATATCTAAAGTGAACAAAACAAACTAAAATTGTCTATGCACATAACGAAGAAACATGTAGACTAGAGGGACTTAAATGGTAATTTAAGGGTCAGGAAAGATTATATGCATTTTTAAAATAATGTGGACAGAGAACTGGTCTTAATTATTAAATTTATTAAATATTCTTAAAATATAAATATGTATACATATATGTTTATATGGATGTGTGTACTCATGTACATGTCTGTGTTTTCTTGAAAGGGGTGTTTGTACTCAGGCCCCATGTTACTGTATCATCATGGAATACTGTGCCCATGGACAACTTTATGAGGTTTTGCGAGCTGGCAGGAAGATCACACCTCGATTGCTAGTAGATTGGTCCACAGGAATTGCAAGTGGAATGAATTATTTACACCTCCATAAAATTATTCATCGTGATCTCAAATCACCTAAGTGAGTTCTGGAACTAATTTTTCAGCCATTTTGTTTTATTGTTTTGAAATATGGAATTTTATCAACCATAGTTGAAGCTTTTGGACATCATATTTTCAGTTCAGTTTAAATTAGCACAGGGGATAACTCTATTTGCATGTTTGGGGGATTATTGTTAACCTACTTACCTATATGGCAGATATGTCCAGGCACCTGACAGTAGTTTTCCCTTTTTGTTGCCTTTTAATTGTACAACTATGAAACAAAATATATTAACTAAAGTATTCACTTTCCATCATCTCAGATAATTAATGCCAGACTTTCCCATTGGAAGGCTTGACTTGTTGTTTTCCCAGTGTGTTCCCCCCAGAAAACCAATTTTTTAAAAACTGAGTTTCAGAAATATATACAACAGGATAAAAATGGATAAGAAACAGAGGCAAAGAGAAAATAAAAACATTAACTAAAGCTTCTTCACAAAATGTATGCCATAAGATTCTGTACAGTTGTTAGAGGTGGCTTATGAATTTCGCTTTGAGCTTCCTAGAGTCTAAGCAAAGAAGGAAACAAGGTAACGAGGTTCACAGTGCCCATTAAATAATATAAATTGGTTATTTAAGAGAAGCAGATTGGCATATCCCAATGATCTGTATTGTTCTAGGGTGTGATGGCTTAGGAGTGAATATGATTTGAACCTAATACATTTTTAGAGGGTGTCAAATTCAGAACCAGGCAGATCCATCTCCTGACCCTAAACATGGTCCTAAAGTAAATCGCTTGAGGAAATTGGATCCCAAAGATTACAGGTGGGGAATTTTGAAGTGTGTCCATATTTCATTGGAGATCAAAGAAGCCTAACTAAAAGAATTGTGGGCTGACTCACATGATAACTTCTTTTTGAAAGGGCTATTTTATCTTGAAGATTATGAGTTTGGAGGAACTAAGGTGATTGGCAGTGGAAAGAATCAGAATGTGTGAAATTCCATAAAAATGTATTGACTTAAATAACTTTGTCTGTGTTACACATAATAAAAAAAAAAAACCTTTAAAAAAAAAAAGAAAGAAAAGAAAAGAAAAGCAGAGCTGTTTTTAGTAACCTGTTTTCAAAGTGATTCTTTGGCTACCAATAACCACTTCAAAAGGAATGTTTATTCAGTTCCCCAAAATGCATGAAGGAAGGAAAGGAATTGATTAAATGGTATATTTCAGTGTAGCTCCTATTTTTAAACATTATTTTCATTATTTCCCACCACATTTTTGTTTAGAGAAGCAGAGAAGAATTAATCTTTATCCAAAAACATATTTGCATAGTGCTTTCATGGTTTACAACATTTTAAAATATCCATGATCACATCTGCTTTGATCTTAGCAAAAATGTATGGAATAGATGTAACATATATCATTTTATCATTTTATATAAGAAAATCTAGAACTCAGAGCCCAAAGTCATGGAGCTAGGACTTGAACCCAGAACTTAGTCCACAGACCACTGCATTCTCCCTCATCATGTGAAGATGAGGGATTCACAATTAATCCTGCCTCTTCTCCATGGAAGATACAAATCTGTCCTTGATTATCAACTTCAAAGCAGCTCTTATTTATCACCATAGTTCTCAACAATGTTTATTATAGTCGTTAGCTCACTGAACAACCTTCTCCTTGCTTTACTTGCAAATAAACTTTATTACAGTGTTCATTCCTTCTGTTCACATTTTTCACACAATCTGTTGCTTTTGCCATCCACTGCATACACATGAAGTACACAAAATACTTGCCGAAGACCTCTTTTCGGTACGCGGGCCTCTCACTGTTGTGACCTCTCCCATTGCAGAGCACAGGCTCCGGACACGCAGGCTCAGCGGCCATGGCTTACAGGCCCAGCTGCTCCGCGGCATGTGGGATCTTCCCGGACCGGGGCACGAACCCGTGTACCCTGCATCTGCAGGCGGACTCTCAACCACTGCGCCACTAGGGAAGCCCCCAAAGACCTCTTTGAATGGCCTCCTTCTTAACCACTTTGTTCTCTTTAAGAATTAATTTTAGGAAATTCCCTGGCAGTCCAGTGACTGCCCCGGTTCAATCCCTGGTCAGGGAGCTAAGATCCTGCAAGCCAGGCAGAGCGGCCAAAAAAAAAAAAAGAAGAAGAAGAATTAATTTTAGAGGAAGAATTCAGGAAATTTTAGGATATGTAAATCACATGCTACTCTCTTTAACTCTTGTCATTTAAAAATTAGAGCAGGCACTTCCTTGGTGGTCCAGTGGTAAAGAATCCGCCTTACAATGCAAGGGACGCGGGTTCGATCCTTGGTCAGGGAACTAAGATCCCACACACCGCAGGGCAACTGAGCCCGCGCACCACAACTACTGAGCTCGTGCACCTCAACTAGAGAACCTGCGTGCCGCAAACTAGAGCCCACGTGCCCTGGAGCCTGCGTGCCACAGCTAGAGGGAGAAAACCCAGACTCCACAACTAGAGAGATACCCACGCACCGCAACGAAAGATCCCACGTGCCTCAATGAAGATCCAAGTGCTGCAACTAAGACCTGATGCAGCCTAAAATAAATAAATAAAATAAATCTTTTTAAAAAATAAAAATTAGAGCAATAAGTTTGTTATCTAGTAAGTCTTTCCCTCTGCTATCAGTACCATCCCGAACCTCCAGCAGCCTTGGCCTCTTTGGGTTCCAAGCTGACATTGAGAAGACAAAGGTCAATCTGCTGTAAAGAGAGATTTCATTACCTACATTAAATCCTTAGGCTGTATGACCCCAACTTTGTCTCAGAAGCCTTCACGAAAGTCCCAACGTTGTATCTTTTCTAGTCTCCTCCCATGGCTCTTCCCTCTTGTCATACTAACAGGTCCCATAATGAGCAGAACAAAAGAGGCAGAAGAGGAAGCTTCTGGTGTTTTTCTTACTAGGAGCTTATCACCTTTTTTTACTTTCAGCGTATATGATACCAGCAATTCTCCAGTTATCTCACATATCCCATGATATTTTAATCCTTATGCATTTTCACCAAGACTAACATGATTAAATCAAAATTCCTAAATTATGTAAATTTTATATGTCACGTACAAAACCAGGGTTAAGATATGGATGAAGGTATTCTAAAGCAATCATAAGCAATGAACTGTTTGGTAGAGAGCCATCTGACATTGGCGGGGAGGGGGGCAAATGTCAAGTTCCTGGTTCACATAGAGGAGGAAGGAGATAGATTGAGAAGTTTTCTGTTTTCTAGCCGCCTCGATTCTGATACTATTTGAGTATTAAGACTTCTTGTTAAAATTAAGTCTGTATATCATTAAGCCTCTGAAACCCTAACTCATTACATTTTAAAGTTCTAAACAGGTTATTTCAAGTGAATTCAGTCTAGTGTGTGTGGATGCTAATTCTCTGGATTTGACTGGTACTAGATTTTATTCACTTTAAGGCTAGCAAAAGAAGTTTGCCCCAAGTCACAACCCAGATCACTGTAACAAGTATAACATGACTTGTGTGGAATCTACCTAAGCTTAAATTTATTCCTGCTTTTCCTTATCAACATTAATGGAATCCCAGCATACTTATTAGCCTTTTATAATAATGAATCCCTTGTGTCATGGTGCCATGCATGATTTTAGTTGGTCATCATTTAATCAGTGTTTTAAAAGAAGTGTTTTTCCTGTTGAGTTGTCTGAGACCAGCAAGGATGAAGACCAATATTTATGGAGATGGGTGCTTTACATATATTACCCCATTTAGTTCAAATGAAAATCCTATGAGACCATTATTACAGACCCATAATCCCTCATCCAAAGCTCTTGGAGTCAGATGATTTCAGAAATGTAACATAGGGCATTACCTTACACCCCCAGCGAAGTCTGGGGCCACATCCTATGATCAGCCACATTCATAAATCTGCAGCAAAACCTTTGACAGTCACACAAAGTGGGATAAGTTGAGTTTGCTTTATATATATGAAAAAATATTTATAAAGAATTTTTGGAGATTTTTGAATTGTGGATAAGATACTGTGACTTGAATTGTCTCCATCTTACAGATGAGAAAACTGTCTTAGAAGAATTAAGTAATTGGCAAAGGTCACACAGTTAGCAGTGGTGGAGGCAGGATAAAACCAGATGTAGAAAGCCCACTATGCTATGCTACCTCACAAGTATGAATGATGCTGTTTGTGGTGTGTAGCTAATGCCCCAGTAGTACTGGAACTCGAGAGCTGAATTCTGCAAGGTAGGAGGCAGCAAACAAAATCTTCAGTTGCCAGTTAGTCGTGATTTTCATTAATACTAACAATCTGGATGTTTTCTTTATTTCTTTTTAAAGTGTTTTAGTGACTCACACAGATGCAGTAAAAATTTCAGATTTTGGTACATCTAAGGAACTTAGTGATAAAAGTACCAAGATGTCCTTCGCTGGCACAGTAGCATGGATGGCGCCAGAGGTGATACGGAATGAACCTGTCTCTGAAAAAGTCGATATATGGTGAGTGGTGCAATCTGTGCCAACCAGAAAGCCTGTTCCCACTTTCACCCTGTTAGCGCTTTCCTCTTTCAACACGTCTACTTTCCCAAAATATTCTTTAGTATTACTCACTTCTGGTTGGTTTCAGTCTCATATAATCTGAGGTACTACCCAGCATGATCATCACACCTGGTAAGAAGGACTGGGGGAGAAGGAATTAGGGTGAATATCCATTCAGTAAGTCATCAGTTTGGGGGACTCCCAGAGAATATGCTGAACTTTCTGGAAAACTAAAAGTTCACTTTATATAGCCATTTAGTATAAAAGTCTTTCTGAAATATACTACATAATTTTCACCTTCTTGAATAAAATATGTTGAACAAAGTTTACCTATTCTTGGTGACTGAGACCATCATTGGGTATATCAGTGATGTACTTTGTGATACAGTTATATGATTTAGACCTATTTGAGGTGTATGGGGCTGTTTGCCCTTTTATTAAACAGCCCTGATGGGCTTTATTTTTTTGGAGGGGGAGTTAATCTTTATTAACTTTTCCTCTGAGGTTACAAATCTCTGCTATTAACAGTATATTTCCCTTGGGACTTTCCTGGCGGTCCAGTGGTTAGGACTCCACGCTTCCACTATGGGGGTCACGGGTTCAATCCCTGGTCAGGGAACTAAGATCCTGCATGCTGCGTGGCCTGGCAGAAAAAAAAACAAAAAAAAAACAAAAACAAAAACCCCGGTATATTTCCCTATAGTTGTTTTTCTTCCATTCTTAATATTGGCTACTAGTAACTTTTAGACTTAAAACCAAAAAAATAGCATATGTTAAAATTGCATGTAATTTTAGAGTAAATAAGATAAAGTAGAAATGTGGGATCATTTGTAATTTGGGTAATTATTACCAAAGTGTCCTTATTAGGGATTATACCAATTTATGTTCCCAAAAGAAATGTGTAAGAGTGTTTTTACAGTCTCAGCAATAAAATTAAATTTTGGGATTTTTTTGCCAACCATATAGGTAAACAAAGTGTCATAGGTGCAGTTTTAATTTGCATTCCTCTTCTAATATTATAAATAAGGTTGTACATTTTTTCATATATTTATGAACCATTTGTAATTTCTTATTTGTGAACTACTCTAATCCTTTACTAAGCTTTCTGATCTTTTATTCTTATCAATTTACAGGAGTATTTTATATATTAAGGAGATTATCCTTTTGTGTATATAAATTATAGGTACTTTTCACTTTTGTTGTTTTTCTTATGGTGGAAGTTTTTTTCCACAGCAAGATTTTCTTTTAAGCAGTTTGATTTATCAGTCTCTCGTGTTATGGCTTCTGGATTTCTTAACTAGAAAAGACTTCAACATTCTAAGATTCTTTTTTTTTAATTTCCATGTGTTCTTTGACAATTTTTATGATTTCGTTTCTCACATTTAAATCTTTGATACATTTAGAATTTACCTTGATGTAAGATGAAGTGTAAATTTGTTTCCCCAATTCTCCCAACAGCATTTATTGAATAATCAGTTTTCCCCACTGGTGTGAGATGTCACTTCTCTCATATACTCAATTCCTATATGTTTTGGGTCTATTTCTGGATTTCTATTCCATTCCAATATTCTGGCTGACTATTGATCACCAGTGTTAATTATTGAAGCCTTATAGTATGTCTTAATATCTGATAGTGTTGGTTACCCCCTCACTAATTTTCTTTTTCAGAGTTTTCCTGGCTGTTTCTATTTTTCCTATAACAATATTAGAATTTTAAAACTGGGTATATATTCGATTGAATATTAATAAATGAATAACTAAAATACAAGTCAGTCTTTCTGAAATGTCTTTTATACTTGTTCCCGGTGCTACTGTAGGTCTTTTGGAGTGGTGCTTTGGGAGCTGCTGACAGGAGAGATCCCATACAAAGATGTAGACTCTTCAGCCATTATTTGGGGTGTTGGAAGCAATAGCCTACACCTTCCAGTTCCTTCCACTTGCCCTGATGGATTCAAAATCCTTATGAAGCAGACATGGTAAGAAATATGTTTTTCCCAATATTCTCTTTTACCTTCTTCCTCAAAACCATATTTAAAACTCTCTAAACTATATTTAAAACTGCAAGGAAGTCTCTAACGTGTATTTGGAGTGAATAACCTTACTTTGTGTAAAGTCTAGGAGACTTGGAATTTGAGAACTTTGGATTCAAATACTTGCTCTGCCCTTTTTTATCTGTGTAGTTTTGGGTATGTCATCCAAGTATCAGTTTTCTCATCTGTAAAATGGGGGTAACACCTACTCATAGAGTTGTTGTGTTATGATTAATTAAAAGTTATAAATAAAGAATTTGGTGTGATATCTTAAAATAGTAGGCCTTAGTAAATGATAGCTATCATTACTTTACCAGTCCTAAGGGATAATTATTATAAAACAGATCCTAGAGATTTCCAGTTCATCATTAGAGGTATCTCATAATTACATTTTCCTTTTGCTCTTCAGTACATCAAAACAGCCTGAGACATAGCCACACATGGAGTCAAAAATATTTTTTATAAAGTAGAGTAAAATCTTTATCCTCCTGGACACAACTTCTCAAATGCACAAGCTATTTTTTTTTTTTTTTTTTAACTTTTAGGCAGAGTAAACCTCGCAATCGACCTTCTTTTCGGCAGACACTCATGCATTTAGACATCGCATCTGCGGATGTACTTGCCACCCCACAAGAAACTTACTTCAAGTCTCAGGTAAGTCTGGAAACTGTTCCAGGTGCTGCTAAACAGACAGGAAACTCTCAGTGAGAAGGAGTAAGGGTATTCTGATTCTGATAGCAATTATATGACTCTATTCATTGTGAAACAATAATGATATCTCACATGTATGACATTTTTGGAGTTTTTTAAGCCCTTAACATATATTATTCTCTTATTTGAAGATAGCATGTATTAAAATATCATCTTCCTAGTGGGTTCTGGTGAAGTTGTTGGAGAGAAAAGAGGAAAAGAGGATATGAAAACTGTATGTATATACATTTGAATTAGAATTACTGCTGACCTTCATGAAAATATTGCTTTCCTTAAAGTTAGAAAAGCTAAAGTACAGAGGAGGAAAATTAAATCCCAGAGAGAGCCCGTTGATTAAATTAGGCTTTTCACTAACTTTAAGTGTGTCACCTAGTAGCACCAAATAAAATATAATTTAATGTATCTGTTAGCCTTTACTCCATTACTTATGGCTCCATTACTTTTGGCATAAGTCCCAAAACTTATGGCTTAAAACAATAAGCTGTTGTTTAGCTCATGATTCTGTGGGTTTGTAATCTATGCTGGGCGGTTCTTCATTTGGCTTTGACTTGGGATCACTCACGTGTCTGCAGTCAGTTGCCAGGTTGACTGGGAGGCTGGCTGATTCCAGATGGTCTCATTCACAAGTCCAGCGATTAGCTGGCTATTAGCTAGAACACCTCTGTTCTCCTCCACGTGGCTTCTTATCCTTCAGCAGGCTAACTTGGGCTGGTTCACATGGTCTGCTCAGGGTACCAAATGCAGCAAGAGAGCAAGCCCCAGCGCACACGTGACTTTCCAGCCTGTGTGCATTGTGGCTGCTAATGTCTCATTGGCCAATGCAAGTCACGGGCTAACCCAGATTGAGAAATAGATCTCACCTCTTGACAAGAGAATCTGCCGTCACATGTTGTAAGGCATGGGTGCATTACTAATAAATTTGTGACCATTAAATAAAAATGCTGTAAATGGCATAAGGATCAGTGGTCTAACCACTGTCAAGATGGGTAGAGAGTCGTGAGGGATCAGTTACATGAGGTCCTTACTTACCCCTACCAGACCCAGGCAATAGCAAAAGGAGTAAAATGGGATGAAACTATAGCTTTTGAAATAATTGTGATGATCTTAAATTATAGCTTTATGCTTATAGAATTTTAAATATAGTATTACCTAATTTCTTCTCATACAGAAGAAATTTCTTCTCACTTTCCAAAATGAATTTTTGCAAGATGAATTCCACCTCTGCATTGACTTCCAGTATGATTTCAAAGATTCATTTTCAGAGAATTTCTTCTCAGAGAAGAAATATTATTACCAATTAGTGTCTCAGTCTACTCCTAATAGCCCCCAACTCCAATGGGTGATGAGTTTACCTACCAGGAAAGTATGCATTGAAAGCAAACTGGACTGGGAGGGGCATCATCCCTGGGAGTTGAACAAGTCCTCCAATATGCTTTATTACCTGGCCCAACCAGAGGCTTGGAGTACTTGCTTCTCTGGTGTCTGATAAACAGAGAGATATTCCGCGCATCAGATATTGGGGAATATCTTAATTAAGGAACAAGGTCTTTGCAGTTTCTAAGGAATAATAAATCAGAGACCTTTCCTCTATTGCCTGAAGTTCTAACATGCTATGACCCACAAACTTAGCTCTCCCCACACTGTCTTTGAATAGTCTGGCTTGCCCCTATAGTTTTTTGGTGTTTCTGGGGGATTCTTATGTAAGTAAAGTGTTTGATTTTAGAGAAAATAAGAGGATAACTTCATGACATTTCCTATGTTCTTTGATATGCATTCAGGTAAATTCCCTTAGAACTATTAAAACTATTGCCTATCTATAAAAATACATGTAGGTATTGGTTACTGGATTAGAAATCTTTCATATATTTTCTTTTGTTAAGAAGAAGACTTAAGTCCTCTTGTGAAATGAAAGAGAATAATAGTGAGTACTCTCCAGGAAATTTTTCAGACTTTAAGATATGGTTACAATCACAGCGTTGCTTCCTTTACAAGAAAACTATACGTACCACAATTCTGAAAAGCAATTTTTGGTGAGAATACTAAGCCACAAGCCATTGAGAGTATAACTGTACATACTTGGAAGACATCAAATTCTAAACAGATGCTACTTGTGTGCTCCCAGAATATCACTTCTGAAGCCAGCGCCACACTTTCTGAATACCCACCATATATATAAAACACTGTGTAGTACAACTAAGTCCCCGCAGTTAGTATCCTTACTTGTGTAAATTCACTTTTATTAATCTATGCAGCATTAAGATTAAACTCAGAGAAGGTTCTCTGAGAGCAAGAGTATGAAAAGGAGAGGAAGGGGAGGAAAAGGAATAGAAAGGAAAAACAGTGCATTGGACATCTTTTAATATTCATACATTCTACCACATTTTTCTCCCAGCATAAAATTTTACCTCTCCTTAAATAGTTCAAAATACCCTTGCTAGTTCCTAAAATCTTTCGGGTATTTACAAGCTGATTTGTTTCTGGGTCTGAAATTCAGACTATCTCTGGCTAATGATAATAAAGTATTGGGTTGGCCAAAAAGTTCGTTTGGGTTTTTCCCGAATGAAAACCCATCTTACGGAAAAACCCAAACGAAATTTTTGGCCAACCCAATATTTATGGACTAACGAGGGAGGTACTGGGAAAAGTAACAGATTTTGAGCCTAAACCCCTGTCCTGTGACTTTGGATAAGTCACTAAATTTCCCTAAACCTCAGCTTACTCATCTAAACAATGAGGATAACCATATCTTCCCTTCCTTGTGGAGTTTTGGTGAGGATCAAATAAGATAATAAACATGCAAGTGCATTATAAACTGTAAAGAACTGTTTGATTGTTAAGATATTATTATTCACCTCCCACAAAGCTATAAAAATTAAGCCTCCTTGGAGGTGTTACATTCTGGATACTTTTTCTTTCTTTTTTTAAGACCCATTTATCCTTGTTTTTATTATTAGAAATGGGAAAATAGTTATTTACTGGTTGCTAATTATAAAGAAGATGGGTTGCTATTTGAGGAATGGGTATTTAATATATGTGAGAAGCACTGGTCTTTGAGTCTGGGGACCTGGATTCTGGTCACCATTACACCATTAATGTGGATGAGTAATTGGATGCCACTGGGCCTCTATTTTCCCACATATAAAATAGATGTAACAATGTCTGCCATATATCTCAGACATGTTTATAAAAATCTAATAACTAAAGTCCTTGGTATTTGCTGCTACTATAGAAAGGAAAAAGTTACATAGGAAGCTAGAAATAAAATTACCTAGGACATCTCAAACTCTAATTGGGAATTTAAGATTGAGTTTTTTTAAGTCACGTTATTCTGTATAATCTACAAACATAAAATACATCCTTTTTACTTGTACAATTTGATGTGTTTTGGCAAATATATACACCACAAACAAGATACAGAATATTTTCATCATTCCAATTTTCTCCACGTCCTTTTGTATCCAGTCCCTTCCTCCCAGCCCCAGTCCTTGCTAAAAAGATATCTGTCTTCTATTCCTATGGTTTTGTATTTTCCAGAACGTCATATAAATAGAATAATATGATATGTAGGCTTTTGTGCCTGTCTTCGTTCACTTAGCATAATGCATTTGAGATTTGTCCATGTTGTGGTACATATCAATAGTTCATTCCTTTTATTGCTGAGTATATGCCACGGTAGAGATTCTGGGTACTTTTTCTGATGAACTCCTGAGATGGATAAGATGGCAGCTAGGGAGCTCCATCCACAATTAAATTCCTATTTAAATTAAATTCCTATTTAATTCCACAATTAAATAGGAATTAATTGTCTTTTGACTTTATCCTCCCTCAATGGGCAAGAACTAGTTTTTTAGCACATAGTTTTGCTTTTCAATAGCACTTTTATACCTGCGGCCTTGCCTCCTGCCTGCTGACCAAACCCTTTCCTCATCAGTCATCCATCAATGGTTATTAGCTGCTGGTCGCCACCTTCCCCCAGAACTGTCAGTCAAGAGTGCTGACAAGAGCCCAGCTGACGCCTTCCTGAGAGAAAATGCTTCATCTGTTTCTCATCAACAGCACATGTATAAGGAAACAGCATATATAGAACAGATGAACAAAGCAACCAATTTCAGTACAATATTAGATTCTGCCAAAGCTATTGCTTCATTCCTAGACAATAACCCATTTCTCCAAGTAGGCAATTATTGCTCCTGGTATTCAATTACATTTGGTATGAGTTTTTAGAAAACATTTTAGCCTGGTCCCAGATCCCAGCTGCTAGGTATGTCACGTGCCCTGCTTCCGAGCTCTTTCACATCCCTCTGTCTTTGCACCATTCTAGTTTCCTTTTGAGTGCCACCATGACCACCCAGAAATTCAGGGGCTGGGAGTTGCAGACAGATAGCTCATTATAGGGACAGACTCTTCTACTTTAAGAGTAATTTCATTGGGGGCTTCCCTGGTGGCGCAGTGGTTGAGAATCTGCCTGCCAATGCAGGGAACACGGGTTCGAGCCCTGGTCTGGGAAGATTCCACATGCCGCGGAGCAACTAGGCTCGTGAGCCACAACTACTGAGCCTGCGTGTCTGGAGCCTGTGCTCCGCAACAAGAGAGGCCACGATAGTGAGAGGCCCGCGCACCGCGATGAAGAGTGGCCCCCACTCGCCGCAGCTAGAGAAAGCCCTCGCACAGAAACGAAGACCCAACACAGCAAAAAATAAAAATAAATAAAATAAATAAATTTTAAAGAAGAGTAATTTCATCATGAGCAAGTAGGCACTTAGGCACAAGCTGGGCACTTACGTGGGGAGACAGTAAAGAGGACTCATGCCAATCAAGATTTGGACTTGACAATCTCTAAGACCTTTCTGACTCAGAATCTATGTTTTCCCACTACTTAGCCCCTCAACATCCTGCTTCTCTATTCCTCAAGCTAGGCTGGAGCTGGCTCAACTTCTTTTTTTACTTTATAAAAATTGTGGTTAAATATATATATAATTTGCCATTTTAACCATTTTTAAATATACAGTTCAGTGGCATAAATTACATTCACAATGTTATAAAACTGTCACCATTATCTATTTTCAAAATTTCTCACTACCTCATTAAGCAATAACTTCCCATTCTGTCTTCCCCCACAGCCCCTGGTAATCTCTGTTCTACTTTCTATCTCTATGAATTTGCCTATTCTAGATATTTCATGGAAGTAGAATCATACAGTAGTTGTCTTTTTGTGTCAGGTTGGTTTCATTTAGCATGTTTTCAAGGTTTATCTATTTTGTAGCATATGTCACAACTTCATTCCTTTTTATGACTAAATAATATTCTACTGTATGGATATACCCTATTTTATTTATCCATTGATATATTAATTCAGCTTCATTTTGACACATATTGTGAGAGAGAAGAGGAGCAAGGTTTGGGTACAAGAGCTTCAGTCTACTGATTGAATAACTGAAAGACTGGAGAAGACAAAAACCTTCTAGATGTTACAGCCTTTCCCAGGCCGTATGTGGGTTATAAAGAGGATTCCATTCATGACAGTAACCCAACTGTCACTGTATTTTTCCCTTACCTGCTTACACAGGACTTAAGTACCTTGTGAAGCACTCCGTACTCCCTCCCTCCACCTTACATGCAGTTTGGGGGAATCCCCAGTAACGAGTCGGGGGGAATCTCAAACAGCCTCATATTAACGTCTGCCCTACTTTCCAGTGACTCTGGCTGGAACAGCACTCTTCCACCAAGCATCTGCTGGGTATTACTTTATTGGTTAGTACTGTTTTCTGCTGAAAGGCTGTAGTCCCCAGCTGGCATCCAGTGGATGCTGCCGTATCCTTAAGGCACTGCCATCACCCACCAGGAGCTGCTATTTTATGGAGAAGCTCTGGACTTCTCCATATTCCAAAGTTGCACATTGTTCTGTTTATGCAATGAATTGTTCCTTTCCCTGTTGAGTTACATTTTGTTAAAGGTCGCAGAATAGTGCTGATTATGGCCCAAAATTTTACAGATATTAGTGGAACAAATGGGAAATGCCTCTCCACTCCTATGTTGATGGCTTTGTTATAGGTCAAGATCACACAGGATTCCTTCTTCCCTCATATTTTCTTTCATAGACTCCTTAATCTCTGTGCAAACTGGCTTCAGCCTGCCCACCTCCATTTCTTAGTTATGCCCAGAAATGTCTAAATTGCAGATTAAGTGCAAATTGGAACTCCTATTACATAAAGATTCTAAGTATAGTGATGGAACTCCAAAATTAACATCTACCTGTAACACAGTACCTTTGGGGAAAACACATTATTAATCAGTACCTGGTGTTTTCCCACAGAGGGAACTTCTTTTGGGAAATCTACTTTCTTAATAAGTTTCAATCTTGAGAAGGTTTTCTTTAAGTTTCACATTCCCGTAAGCTAGATGTCAGGAGGTTTATTTCCTCTAGAATTTAAAAAATCCGATCTGTGATATCTGATTCCTCACTGCCAGAGGGAGGTATTCCTTTTCCTGGTCCCTTCTTTAAGTGCTGGAGTAGATCTACTGACATGTTTTTCACAAAAGAGGATGCTTTAAGGCCCACATTTGGCCCTCTCCCTTATCCTTCTTAGGTCCAACAACTCTTGATTTTCATCTTTGGCCTCTTAAAGCTCAAATGCTCTTCCTACTTCATGACTTTGATCTGATGGCTGAGAGAACAGCATTACCTGGGGCTCAGTCAAACCTGCATTTACTGCTTAGATACAGTCAAAGACTGTTACCAAACAATGGACAGTGCATTCTAGAGCTCCACTCTTTGATGACGTTGGCTGTCAGGTTTGATGCCCGAAAGTCAACTGACTAACAGAAATCTCTCCCCAATGGTCAGTCAACATATATATATGTGAAGATCTAACGTATTATAAACAGATAAGTAGGATGACCACTTTCTAAATAATTGCAATATTATTTCCTCTATAGAAACAAATGAAGGACTTCCCCGGCGGTCCAGTGGTTGAGACTTTGCCTTCCAGTGCAGGGGGTGTGGGTTCGATCCCTGGTTGGGGAGTAAGATCCCACATGCCTCGCAGCCAAAAAACCAAAGTAAAACAGAAGCAATATTGTAGCAAATTCAATCAAGACTTTTTTAACAAACGAGAAACAGCAAATTTGGGGAGAAACTTCTGTAACTTCACAACTACTTAAGCATAACTTCTTCCATGATCTAGAGATATCATTTTTAACATGAATCTGAAAGTAATAGAGTAGCTCTAGAAGAAGATGATACAATTAGAAACATTTGGTTACATATCTAGCCTTCACTAGAAATTATTTTAGATAATCTCATTAGCTTCTTGGGATAGTAGTGTGTACATAATTTGAGGAAGCGTATCCTTTAGCTGCTTTTCTAGAAATGGTCTGTAGACTATATTCCTGCAGAGATGCTCCTACCTCCTAAAATTTAGATAAATTGGTCTGAAATTCAATGCCCTATGGAAAGTCCAATGTCCTTTTTAATACTTCTGTGAATTCCTGGGAGATTTACAATTTCATGGAGACTTTGACTCTGTTTGCTTGGGCCCCCATTCCTGCCATCTTTTGGTTGTTCCTTTATCTTTTTCCTTTCTTTGACCTAAGCATGAAGTTCAGCACCTTTCCTTGATTTAAAAAAACAAAACAAAACAAATAAAAACACTCATCCAAAGTCAAGGTGAATGTCAGAGGCTTTACTAAAGGTTTAGGAAATTGGAAGAGGCTTACATTTTGAACAACTTAAATCACACATTAGATATCCATCCCTCTCCTAAAATTTTTGTCAAACTACTAAAATGTTTGGCCGTGCTCTTTCTCCTCCTTCCCCTTCTCTCTTTTCTTTTCTTTCCCCCACCTCCAAATTCCCGTATAATTCCCCATATTTTTATCCCCATCTCCTGCTGTTCTTGCCCCTTGGATCTTCTATTCCAAATATTTTCTCAAGATATTTTCATAAACAAAGCCTAGGAGGAATTCTGGTCCAAATGTAAAGACGATCATATTGTCACTGACACATGCTTGTACCATATGGTTATCAGAGCTGTTCTTTCTAGCCAGGCTCTCTCAGCCACCATCCTGACTTAAAATTGAGCTCTTTTGTTCCAGAGATGATGGCTAGCATGCCAGCTGTGATGTTTCTTTTGGTTAGTACTGAAAGAAAATTAGAAAAGACAGCACTGAGTACTGGACTAAATACAGAAAATGGGGTGAGGAGTGGGGTGGGGTGTGCAGATACACTAGCATGAGATATTTTGCTATCAAATAACATTTATTGAACATCTATTTTATAAGGCTCTTTAGTAGAAGCATACAGGGGGGAAAATCTTGTACATGATCCTATGGTTATATCAGGGATTAAAACTCCTGGACTATTAACAAAATATAATTTGTCCTTGCCTAGGCTGAATGGAGAGAAGAAGTAAAAAAACACTTTGAGAAGATCAAAAGTGAAGGAACTTGTATCCACCGATTAGATGAAGAACTGATTCGAAGGCGCAGAGAAGAGCTCAGGTCAGCTGATGTCTCCTACTTCACCTCTTCTCATTCCCAGGTCTTCAGATATTAGCAGGAACCCTTGCTGTGAATCATTTCATTTTCTACACACCTTGCACTTCTGCTGGTTATTGTTATTCTCTTTAAAAGTTGGTCCTCCCTTATATCACTTTTTTACCGTCTCCCCCCCCACCTCTGTTATCCTCCTTTATTATATCTCTGCAACAAGATTCCTGGAGCAATGCTATTTGTTTATTCAGCCGCTGTCCTAGGTAACATGAAAGGTCAGAAATTTATAAGATGTAGTCCCTGGCCTCAAGAGGCTCATAATCTGTCAAGGGATAGAACACATGTTCTCAGATAACCACTAGATTAGACAGGATCTGTAGTGTGGATAAGTATAAATGAGTGATGAGTGACCGTGCTTTAACTGCATATTTCCCTTAACATATATTATACTGTATTCTTATTAAGATATTGCCAATACTGCACAGACAAAGGCTGTACATTATACATAAATTGCATTCAGTTTTATCTGTAGCCCTCCTGGCTATCCTATATGGCTGGATATGACCCTTAACAATCAACTAAGTGGAAAACTTGGATTTCCCATCTCCCACTCACTCTTGTCTGAGTCTTTGCATCGGACAAGGGAGTCTTAAATTTAGAGGGCCCTTGGGCAAATGCTTTTGAGATAAACCACCCTGTTCTTGTTTCATTAGAGCTGACCTTAGTTCTCCCTCACATTCATCAGCTTCACTGCTTCCGTGTTTTCTTTGATAGGCATGCTTTGGATATCCGTGAGCACTATGAGAGGAAACTTGAGCGGGCTAATAATTTATACATGGAATTGAGTGCCATCATGCTGCAGCTAGAAATGCGGGAGAAGGAGCTAATCAAGTATGTATCCAGACCACTGTGTCCTGACTGATTTGGGTCTATCCATTGGCTGAAATGTACTACTCGTCCAGGTTGCTGCTACTCAGAACTGGCGGCTATTTTATTCGTCCACCCAGCATTCCTTAGGGCATGTGCCGGGCACAGGTCCCCGCCCCGGTGAGGCTTACAGCTGAGTGGAGCTGCCACAGAGCTGGTTCTAGGGGACTATGCGCTTGACAAGCCTTTGCCACTTCAACCTGCCAAGTGGCTCGGGAAAGGGGTCCTCATTTCCAGAAGAGCCTGGTGTGGATGCATGGGAGCTTACTGCCCCCTGGGGAAGTAAGGCAGCTGCTGCAAGTGGTTCAGGGTATTCCTGAGAATGGTGAGAAACCCTGGGGTCCTGACTAAAACAGCAGCTGCTGAAAATAAGTAGGACTTCAGCCACTGCTGTGTGTCTCATGAGGCATGTTGGGGACAGGAGGGTTGGCCTCCAAGTCCATCTGCGACCTGAAGAAAAAAATGAAGTCA
Source organism: Grampus griseus (assembly GCF_964374135.1). Taxonomy (NCBI): domain Eukaryota; kingdom Metazoa; phylum Chordata; class Mammalia; order Artiodactyla; family Delphinidae; genus Grampus; species Grampus griseus. The sequence continues at coordinate 62,234,637 of NC_138998.1, forward strand.
GGTTAGTTTGAATTTTTTTTTTTTCCTTTTTAACCTGAAGAGCCGCCTTGCTATTCTTCAGATAGCCTGTATCTGTTAAGTATGGCCAGAATCTCTGGGTAGAGTTAACCTGTGAAAACATTCTGCCCAACTTTTCTGTCTGCGGTGAATGAGACATAGCTTTTTCTTTCATTCTTCAGGCGTGAGCAAGCAGTGGAGAAGAAGTATCCTGGGACCTACAAACGACATCCTGTCCGTCCAATAATCCACCCTAATGCCATGGAGAAACTCATGAAGAAGAAAGGTGTGCCTCACAGACCTGGGATGCAGGCCAAGCGGTGAGCACCTGTACTGACCTGATATTCAGATGAATGGGGAAACATGCCCCTAAAATACATGATCAGATGATGGTGGGTGTGGCCACACGGTACCACGTCGTCAGCGCACTTGCCTCTAGATATGGCCTAGGCAGGTGGGAGAGAGTGTGTCATGGACTCCAGGAATCTAGTTTTTACTGTCTGAGGCTTTGATGTTTATTACCTTAGCATGGAATAACGAAAAGAGAAATGAACTGGGGGCCAAACAGACCTGGATTCAAATCCTGGCTCTGCCTATTAGAAGCTGTGTGATTTGGATCATGTCACTTGACCACTCTCAACCCCATGGGTAAAACGGTGAAACTATAGCACGTGAGATTTCTTTTTCTTTTTTTGACCCCTAGTGCACAGAATTGAGTTCACCATAATTCTTGATCTATGCAACATTGGTCCACGCATGTCCCACTTTTATTTATTCATTTAGTTAGTTCTTTTTAATAATGTAATAAGTGCCTGTAAATCCACCACCAAAAACAAAAGCAGGCACTTTAATAAGTACCTGTGTCTAACCATATAGTTCCCCTCATCCCACTCCTGTGTGGAACTTTCATGAGGTTTAAATAAGACAACGTGTGAAATCACCTAGGAAATCATAGTTGCTCAAAAAAAAAAAAAAATGGGTTTTTTAATTGTTTTAAAAGATGCCCTTTCCCCTAATTATAACACATTTTCCTTATATTAGTTTAATTTTAGAATGCTCTTCCAGTCAGTTTTTATTACCAGACTCTGCTAGAGCCTCATTCCTCCCAAGGAATAGAGAGTTGACCCTATCCTAAATTAAAGCAAAAGAAGGAAATATCCCTTAACCTGGGTTGTAGACCCAGCAGTGAGACTTGAGCTAAATGCAGGAAGAATAAAGACAGTGAGAAAAGGCAAACCAAGCATGTATTTTCAGGCTTTCAGAACAGTGACCATTCCAGCACAGCATGACTAACATAAATCTAAACTACTGAGGGATAACTACATGGATTCATTCCAGTTTTGCTTTTACTGACCATCTTCTGGTCAAGCTCTGAGAAATTGTTTTCAGTTGGCACCCGGCAAAACCTTCCAGGAATCCCAGCACCTCTCTTCTTTTGGTGTACAAACGAGGCACAGACTTCACCTGCTGGCTCCTCCCTGCAGTCTGCCGACAGTTAAACCAAAGAGCACTTTGGGAGAAAATAGTACTGTTTAATTTTTCACAGTGTGAGCTTGTGTTTACTTTTATTTTGCCTGTGAGAAATGCATTTGCAAGAGTTTGACAGCACCAGTAGATGCTTAGTCAGTGAGCTGAACTTGTCTGGAAAGGTAACCCGGAGTAGGTATTAGAGCTGCAGAGAGTTATGCTTTCAGTTGATTGCCCCTTGAAAGATTTATGTTTCAGATTACTTGGACAGTCCAGTGATTATGGAGTCAGAAGGCCAATGCCCACTGAGGTGATCAGAGAGGAGAAACCATCCACTATCCTTTAGCCTTGGTTTCAGTTTGTGTTTAGTTAGGGACTGAAAAGAGAGTCGGAGTTCAGTGATGGATCCACCAAGCCCATCACAAGTGAGTATAGTCTAATAAGATAATCTAAATACTTCATAATATGGAGAAGCTTGGAATGGAGGAAGAACTATTTCTCGGTGTCCAAAAACTTGGCTTCAAGTTGTGAGTTTTGCCATTTACTAGCTTTGTGAGAGACACAAGCCAGCTAAGTTACCCTCTGATCCCTCAGTGCCCTCGTCTGTAACATGGATATTGTAATGGTAGGAAACTTGTGTTTTATATATTGTAAATTGCTTTGTCAACTGTGAAGCGCTGTCTCAGCGTTATTCTTTGAGTTTTGCACTGCCAGGTTCAATAAACACAGCCTTTACCTGACTTAATGGCACTCTCACCTTAGCTTTCTTTTAGATCCCGCCATAGCCAGTTACTGTGTAAGTATTGATAGATGCCCTAACTGGGCCTTGGAGGGCTCTCTTTCCCCAATAAAAAGCCCCAGGACCTCCTCGATCCAGATGCCTTCTGTGCCACAAGTTGGCCAGCTGACCACAAAGCTGTGAATCTGAGACAGGAAGATGCTGACAGCAGCACAGTACCCTACCCGCCTCATCATAAACCAGTTATACCTGGAACTTCTGTGCTAAGACAAGCCTTTAACTGAACTTCTCCTGAAAGAGAAGAAAAACCCATCTCCTATTGCCGGATGCCTACTGATTTCCTGTGAGCCTCTTCAAACTGTAGTCCTTAGTTCAGCATCATCTGAGAGCGTGGCTGCTAAACGCAGGCTCTTAGGCCCCATCCCAGACCCGTGCAGTCATTTCAACAAGCTCCCAAGTGATTTGTACGCACCTTCAAGCTGTATTCTGACGTCCAACAAGCCAGACTGTCAAGTAGGAGAGACTTCTTGTCTGGATTCTAATAGTAATGAGCTGTGAGACCAGGAGCCACTTTGGCTGGGGTTTGGGTTCTTCATCACATAGGATGAAGGCAGGACTGCATCTGTGGTTTCCTTACAAGGTCTGGGACCCCCTAGGGCCTGAATAGAGGTGTCTCTGAGGCCACTGCAGGGGTAGAGAGGACAAGGAGGGGGAGCCCCATGGGAGGGGCTTCTGCTCTCCCTCCTCTCTTCAGCTGTTCTACTATATCTGGGTTTGGGTTTTTTAAGATATAATTGACATATAACATTATATTAATTTCAGGTGTACAACATAATGATTCAACATATGTGTATATTACAAAATGATCACCAAAATAAGTTTGGTTAACATCTATCACCACACACAGCTACAAATTTTTTTTCCTTGTGACGAGAACTTTTAAGATGTACTCTCTTAGCAAATTTCAAATATCCAATACAGTGTTATTAACTATAGTTACCATGCTGTACATTACATCCCATGACTTATTTATATCATAATTGGAAATTTGTACCTTTGACCCCCTTCACCCATATCGCCCACCCCCTATTCCCACCCCCACCTCTGGCAGCCACCAATCTGTTCTCTTACTGTATCTCTTTTATATATTGGGTTTCTCATAATTCATTTGAGTAAAGGATTCTGTTGGTTTTTTTAAAAAAAAAAAAAAAGAAAAAAGAGTTTGGGCCCTCCAGCTCTGAAATCTCCAGCTGATTTGTGTCTGTCTGGTCCAAAAGAAGGGTGGGGCTGCTCTCTGGGGGGAAGGAGGTAGCGATACTACCTGGCATCCTAGAGTCTCTGCCCTGAATCAGTTCTTCAGTTTAGAAATCATTTATTGGTTGCCTGTGTGCCTTGGTGTTGGTGTGTGTAAGGTTTACCTGCAGGCTCTGGGTTCCTCCTGCACATGAGCCACGTGACTAGCTCAGTGGGCTGAGAGAGGCCCTCCTCCCTTTAGGAACACGGTAGAATACCAGGTCGTTCCACATGAGCCCTTCTCTTACTGGCTCTACGCAACCTCCTGGGCTGTCTATTCCCCCTCCTCTACTGCCACCCCCTTCGGCCCCTTCCTGAAACATTTATTGAGTACCTACTGTGAGCAAGACTCCTTGCTAGTGTCCTCCACATGCAAAGGTGGCTATGACTTAGTAGCAGCCCTCAAGGGGACCATGTCTAGACGAAACTCCCTGCATTTAGCCTCTTGTCTAATTAACTGAGGTTTCCTTCTCTGGTCCCAGACCTCTGTCCTTTGTGATCCCTCATGGGATCCATCACCAGACAGATTTCTGATCGTGAGCAAACACCCATGCCTGTGCCTTGGCATATTGGCACCAAGCTGAGAGCTGATACTATGAGGAAGAGGTCAAGAAGCCTGTAGGGTAAAATTAGAATTTAAAGGGGTTTGAGTACTCAGCTAGTGAAGCACAGAATAAAATCCAGAAGGAATAAAGGGAATCCTCTGTAAGTGGACATTAGGTTGTTTCTAGCTTTCTGCTATTTTAAACAATGCTTTAACATAACATCTTCCAACATACATCTTTGGGCACATCCGTTATCTCCACTGGATAAATCCCTGTGTATGTAACTGCTGATTCAAAGATTATGTGTACTTTAAGGCCTGGGATACATTTCCCCAAACTTGAATGTGTCTTCATGTGTTTAAAACCAAACCTGTTCTTTTCTCCCAGGCCAGATCTGTTGAGATCTGAAGGTATCCCCAGTGTGGAAGTGGCTCCCACTGCATCCCCTTTGTCCGGAAGTCCCAAAATGTCCACCTCCAGCAGCAAGAGCCGATATCGGAGCAAACCACGCCACCGCCGCGGGAGTAGCCGAGGCAGCCATAGTGACTTTGCGGCGATCTTAAAAACCCAGCCAGCCCGGGAAAATTCACCCCATCCCACTTACCTGCACCAGGCTCAGTCCGAATACCCTTCTCCCCATCACCGTAGTCCTCTGCAGCAGCAACACCAGCATCCCCCTCCTGCCACGTCTCAGAGTCACCGTCCCAGACTTGATATGCACGGACAGGACGTTGCAACCTGCGCCAACAACCTGAGGTATTTTGGCCCCGCGGCGGCCCTACGGAGCCCACTCAGCAGCCATGCTCAAAGACAGATGCCTGGCTCCAGCCCTGACCTCATCTCCACGGCCGTGGCAGCAGATTGCTGGAAAAGTTCTGAGCCCGACAAGGGCCAGGCTGGCCCCTGGGGCTGTTGTCAGGCTGACCCCTATGACCCCTGCCTCCAGCGCAGGCCAGAACAGCATGGGTCCATAGACGTCCCCTCTGCCAAGCCCGTGGGGAGGAACCCCAACCTTTTCAAGCCACCAGCACACAATCCCCTCTCGGAAAATGCCCAAGGTTCTGAGAAAATGGAAGAAAAGGAATTCAGCGGCTGTGGGTCTGCATCATCCCTCAACACCTCTCATCACATCACCCCCCCAGCGCTACCTCGAAAAACAAGGCCCCTTCAGAAGGTAAGGTGTGATGATAGCCGCGGTGTGTGTCACTGCCTTCAAGGAATGTCAGAGCCTGTCATATTCTATGCAGTATAAAACGTACATAAAAAATATGCATTTTGTAAAAGGATGAGATAACAAAAGCATAAATAGCAGTTTATTTACTTTTAATACTTTCCACACTGCTTAAGTGATGGACTAAGGAGTACACTTTGGAAACTCCTGAATCAGGGGACTGATTCAAATGTAGATAATTTATCAATGAAAAATAGCCATGTGTTAGCAACATGTCATCAAAATAGTTTGGAATCCGCTACTCTAGCCTAGTCCTAAGGGATGTAGCAAGAAGGAAGTCTCCTGTTATAAAACATGTTTGGGAAACAGTATTCTCTGTCCCCTCTTGGACTTCCTAAGCTCACATTAACAAATCCTAGGCTTTGAGAAATCATGCAATAACCTTGTTTAATCCAGCACTTCCCTCACCTATGTGACCGTATTGCCTTTTTAAAATAACATCTATTAATCCCCCATGGAACTAGCTTTCTTCACAGTATCGCCTTAATTAATAACCGTCATGATCCAGCTGGTTCTCAGTCACTGAAACCTGTTCCTCGCCCACTGGCTGCCTGTGGTTTATTAGCTGGGAGGCGGGCTACCTCTCCTCCCTTGTGGGTAAGAGCCCTAACTTGGGAGTCAGACCTGAGTTCAAAGCCAGCCTCTTCCACTTATTACCTTTATGAACATCGGTTTCTAATCTATGAAATGGAGCTAATAGTGGACCCTGTCTCATTGGTCGATGTGAAGATTAAATGAGTTAATACATATAAAACATTTAGAACAGGACCTGGCACATAGCAACCTTCCAAAAATGTGAGCTCATCTTGCTAATGTGTTAAAAATAACACTATGTATGAAAAGTATTTAGCACAGAAAAAACACCCACTCAATTCTAACTACTGTTTCATATCATCATCGTTCATCAGAAGTTCAGTTGAAGGAATGAAAATGTCTAAAATGTAAATGAGGATGTTTTGGTCAACTAGACATTTACTAGAAAAGCAGTTGAAGCTGAAGGCCACTGTCTCAGAACTGTATTTCTTCCTCCGCATACAGTGCTGCTATTGACTGAGCTTTCCCAGAAATAAATTGTGTTTCAGGTAGTGCAGTGGATTTGGGCTAAGTCAGTCTCTGCTCCTCTGACCCCTAAAGCCAATAACATAATTTTTTCGTAACAACTTTATTGAGATACAATTCACATACCACACAGTTCTCCCATTTAAAGTGTATAAGTCAGTTCTTTCTCTCGAGTTGTGCAGCCATCACCACAACTAATTTTAGAATATTTCCATCACCCCAAAAAGAAACCCTGCACCCTTTAGCAATCACCCCATTCCCCCGTCCCCTCCCAAGTAACATGTATCTTTGAACCATCCTGATGCCATTTTGAGGCATCCGTGGGTCTGCAGGCCACGGAACACACCCCTTCTACTTTTGGCCTCACTAAAACCACACTCCCACAGAGCAGCTTAACTTCTCTCTGCTGAGATACACTCCCACGGGTCTTCTAGGGGGAAGTGCTCATCTCCACAGTCAGGATAATCCTACGCAAAAAAGCACATCAGAATACAAATGGGTAAAAGTGATGGATTGTCAGAAATGACTTTAAAGGTAAATTATCCTCAATTTTTGGTACAGTTATTTGGACCTACTTACCCACCTCACAAGGGATTGTAGTAATCCTATGCATTAATGACAGTTGATCTGAAGTGGGGCTGTTCCTATGCCCTGGAAGGGAAATGGAATCTTCCCTCACAGGGAAGATCATGTTCTCAGATGGGACGCTTACCCACCCTTCCAGATCAACCACAGAGCCCCAGCAATGATGAGGCCTCAGATGTCCCAACCAGAGTTCTCTTATCTGTGCCCACATGCTGACTCAGTCATGTGCTAAGCACCTGCCTTGTATGCAGTGTTGTATTAATGGTGGAGGAGGAATACAGTACAACAAGATGGGGTCTGACCCTAAATAATGTATGTCTTAGTTGTAGAGATGATGTAAGCATAATAACTATAATATTAGTGAAAAGGTGATTGGTACATAAAAGGGGAAAAAGTAGTTGTTGGGCTTTGAAGAACTAAAAGATCACCTCTTATTGGAGTCTCTATATCAGAGCCTAGAACCACAAGTGACAATGGTTACAAGACACCACCCCAAAATCCAAGACCTCTTCTCCAGTTTCCCCTCTTCAAGTTCAGGGCCTTTCATCATGGACACCCAGGGAAAGTTGCTAAATGAATGAAGAGATATATGTTTAAAAATGACAGCAAGCTACCACTCAATGTCTTTGATGAAAATTAAATCTTTTACAGGGACTGTGTGCGTGTGTGTGTGTGTGTGTGTGTGTAAGAGAGAGAGAGAAAGAGAAATAAGACTCTTCCCTCCTTGTTCTCCTCAGAGTGGAGATGACTCCTCTGAAGAGGAAGAAGGGGAAGTAGATAGTGAAGTTGAATTTCCACGAAGACAGAGGTAAAACCAATAAACACATGTGATTGCCTTCAGTGTAATCAGGGAAAATCCTGAGTTTGCCCTCCGGTTCGATCATAGGCTGCTTTCTAGCCAGCTTGTAGGGAAGTTGGAACCTACCATTGCCCATTTTGGCAGCTGGCTATGCACAGCAGATTCTAGTTTATCCAAATTCACTAGATAGGAACTGCAAGATGGGGAAAATAAATATGGATTCAAGGTTATAATTGACAACATAGTGGGCAGTTTATGAGAGATGGCTGTGCTGTTTTATGGGTAATTTTACTGATTTCTAGTGTACCTCCCTATATTAGTCTGCTCAGGCTGCCATAACAACATACCACAGACTGGGTGACTTAAACAATGGAAATTTATTTCTCCCACTTCTGGAGGCTGGGAAGTCCAAGTTCAAGGTTCCTGGTGAGAACTCTCTTCCTGGCTTGCAGACAGCAGCCTTCTTGCTGTGTCCTCATATGGTGGGGGAGAGAGAGAGAGATCTTCATCTTATAAGGCCACAGACCTGTCAGATTAGGGCCCCACCCATATGACCTCATTTAACCTTAATTACCTCTTAAAGACCCTCTCTCCAGATTCAGTCACATTGTAGGTAAGGCTTCAACATATGAATTTTGGGAGGATGCAATTAAATCCATAGCACTCTCCATGCCTTGGGTTTTATACCTCAAATTAAGTATAATTAAATGAGTCGAGTCCTCCTTCCACCCATCCTTAGAAATAGCTTCCTGCCTAGCCAGTAATAATAACTTTGCTTATAGGACTAAAGAAGGACCACACCCCTCATTTCTAGAATTAAGAGCTGCCCTTTTGTAGAAGTATGGAAGGTAGTTTTCCTCCCAGGAGGCCTTTTCTGCTACTAGGCATCTGTTTTTGAAGAGGAAGCCTTTAAGAATCCCCCAGGAAGGTTTGTGTACCTACCCAGAACCAGGAATTTCCTAAAACCAAGGGACTTCTAGTACTTTGGTAAATTGTACTCCGGGTCCCTATGCTGTACACAAAATTGAAATCTGTCCTCATCCCCTGAGCTATTCCTACCACATTGCCATTGCTGTCTTGTTGTTTCCTTGGACGCTGTGTTTTCTCCTATGCAGGGACATTGAGCCCGAATAAAATGTCTTTTCACCCTCTGACCTCATTCTACAGGCATCACAATTATGTTACTTCCAGCTTTTGTTCTTATGACCACCATTAACTCAGCCCATCTGATGGCTTCCCACCTTTCTTTCTTGCTATGATGCAAAATTTTGGTTTTACCTCACGGTTTTGCTTTTAATATTATAACATTCTTCTCTCTGTCTCCCTTCTGCATTACCAGACTTTCTTTCTCTCTTTCTTTGTTGGATCTTCATTGCTGCACGTGGGCTTTCTCTAGTTGCGGTGCGCAGGCTTCTCATTGCAGTGGCTTGTCGTGGAACACAGGCTCTAGGCGCGCAGGCTCAGTAGTTGTGGTGCAGGGGCTTAGTTGTTCCGCGACATGTGGGATCTTCCCGGACCAAGGCTCGAACCCGTGTTCCCTGCATTTGCAGGAGGATTCTTAACCACTGCGCCACCAGGGAAGCCCCTGGATTACCAGCCTTGAGAAGGTGTGAGTCCTACTTTAACTTCCGTTTCCCACATGGGCTTCCTCCATCTGGCCTCTTTTCATGTGTCCTTGATGCCACCCCCGCCCCCAGCCCATCACCTGGCCTGCCCATCACCCAAACTCAGATCATATGCCATCAAAATCGCTTTGTACTAAGAAATACAGAAAGATCAGACAATGACAGAGGGAAAGGGCAGTCTTCTTTTTTCTTATTTGTTTTGTTTGTTAAGTCAGCGTAAGCTAACAGTATTCTTATTTACTAGGCTTCTTGCAAACAATGGAAAAGAAATGAGGAACTTTCGTAAATCCCCTACCCCTACCCCAGGAGCTTTGCCTCATCAGAGCTAAACCCAGATGTTACCTGGAATGAGCCAGCAACTGGCTGGGCAGCGCCCACAGCTGCAGAGTGAATGTTCCTTCCAAGCACATTTCTGTTGGGGGTCGGCCTTCTGGGCCGCTCTGCCCCATGAGAAACGCCCCACCATGCCCAGGCAGGTAGGGAAGGACATGGTGGTACGTGAGTAGACCTGGCCCGAGCCCAGCTCTGCTGTGTGGCCTTGAACACGTCACTTCCCTTCTCTGCCTCCAGTTTTCTGCTGTGGGAGAGGAGTCAGACCAGAGACTCTCCAAAGTCTCTTTCACCCTTGAGAACCTAGGTGGTTGATTCTCTGTGTATAAGAAGCATACTCTCAATGTGAACGTTTCCATACCACACCGGTGTACACAGTGTCATTAGACCAGCGGATTTTCTCAGAGACCAGCGGTAGCCATCAGTTTTGGAGCATTGTGTGGAGCCACATAAACATATAAAACAAACAGAGCTCAGATTTCTCTCTGTTGCTTTAAACAGTTTCTACCTTTTGGGATTTGACTCTCCCTCAGGGGCAGGAAAAAAGAACTAGATCACCTCCCACCAAGGCTGCGACTGACTGACAAGGAAAGGAAAGTAAGGACTTCCCTGGCGATCCAGTGGTTAAGATTCCACGCTTCCACTGCAGGGGGCGTGGGTTCGATCCCTGGTCAGGGAACTAAGATCCCGGGGCATGCCAAAAAAAAAAAAAGGAAAGTAGCCGTTCCTGGGACTAAGTTCCTCTGGTTCTTTGTGGTTCTAGGCCCCATCGCTGTATCAGCAGCTGCCAGTCATATTCAACCTTTAGCTCTGAGAATTTCTCTGTGTCTGACGGAGAGGAAGGAAATACCAGTGACCACTCAAACAGCCCTGAGGAGTTAGTGGATAAACTCGAAGACCGCCTGGCAGAGAAGCTAGATGACCTGCTGTCCCAGACGCCGGAGATCCCCATTGAGATATCCTCGCATTCAGACGGGCTGTCTGACAAGGAGTGTGCTGTGCGCCGTGTGAAGACGCAGATGTCTCTGGGCAAGCTGTGTGCGGAGGACCGTGGCTATGAGGTGGGGGGTTCTCCTCCCTTCTCCTCTCATCACTCTTCCCTTCCTGGAGCTCTTTGGGTTAGAACATGCTCAAGTCCTTAGGGCCTTTACAATCATCGTCTAGTATATAAGATAAAACAACTGCCTCCATGAAGTCAGTAGAAGTACAGAGATAACAGAGCCCGCCCAGAATGGGGGCAGTTCTCCCAAAGGAAGCACAGACACGGAACTGCTCAGGAACCCTTCATTCCAAGATTTCACTCAAGCATCACTTCCGACCCCATCTCCCAACCTGGTTAAGGGTGTGAGCTTCCCTCCTCTGTGTCCCCACCAGCCCCTACATGCTATCAGAGCACATGTAACACTTTAGTTCACAGACGGTACTGCCTTCTGAGAGGCACGATAGCATAGTGGTTGGAAGTGTAGACCCTGAAATCTGACTGCCTAGATGCAAATCTCAGCCTTTCCACTAACTCACTGGGTGACATTGGGTAAGCCACTTAACCTCGCTGTAGGTCAGTTCCCTTATCTGTAAAATGGGCATGATAACAGCCTCTATTTCATAGGGTTGTTGTGAGGATTGAGTGGATTAATAGATGTTAAAGCACTTACAGCAGTGCCTGGGACATAGTAAACAATATATGTAGGGCTTTGGGGGCACTGTTATCACTGTCATCACCTTCGTCATAATTGCCATCATCATCTTTATATGTCTTCTTTCTCCGTAAACCCCACAAGGACAGGACCTGATCTCCTTTATCTTAGCGAGCAACCCAGCACAGCGCCTGTCACATGAGAGGTGCTCAAAATATGTTTACTGAGTGATTGCAGAAAGGAATTAAGGTCTTATGTTGTCTTGACTTTGCAGAATCCTATGCAGTTTGAAGAATCGGACTGTGACTCTTCAGATGGGGAGCGTTCTGATGCCACAGTTAGGACCAATAAACACTACAGCTCTGCTACTTGGTAATGAAAGAATACCTACCCTGAAGATCTCATGACTATACTGGCATTTCACATCCATCCCACACCCAGACTCTTCCCACTCTCTCCCTGCTTTTTTGTCTGGGAAGAGAGCTGCCCCATCTTTCTTACCCCTAGACGTGAGCTGCAATAACAGGAACATGAGACTTCACAAATCTCTGGAAAAAAATATCCAAATGAAATTAAGTCTCACTGAACATTTCAATCAAGAATGGCAGGGATCTATTTTATTGAATATTCTAGCTACTGTAACACTGATATTTATTTTTGTTTGACATTTTAACACTTTGTACTGTAAAGAGTGAACTATATATGATAGAGAGAAAGACAATAATTTCTTGCAAAAAAAAGAGAGAGAGAGAGAGAGAGAAAGGAGGAAACAACAGAAGTGGAATTCAGGAGCAACATCCTTGGGAATCTGTGGAGCCAGGAGGTATTAACTGCTGCTTGAACAGGGGACCAGTTCCTCTGGCCATAAGTGACTGAAGAAGAGCCAGAGCAAGACATACTGAACATTTTAGAAAACAAAAACAGCAAAAGAAAAGCAATTCCAGGTAATCTGTGAACAGACCACATTAAATTCACCCAGCTTGTCCAGATGGGTGATGGAAAGACCTAGACAATTTTGGAGACCAGAGACTTGCACCCAAGGCCTTTGAGGGCATGTGCTTCCTCTAGGAGGAAAAAGAAAACTGCGTGTGTCAGAGCTGATCTCATTTTTAAAACGCTGAGCAGCGTTGGTAGTGAGACTTACAGACAGTGTCCAACCTTGTCCTTGACAAATTTTCTGCTTTTTATGCTGTCAATGTCACTACCTTGGCAAATGCATTACCTTGACCGATGTGTTGATTTTTCAGACTCAAGTGCCAGTTTCCTGTAGCCTATTTCCTTTCCACCTGTTGGCCGCTTCTTTTAGGGAAAAAGGGGGCAGGGGAGGGAGAGCCTGAGGAGGAGAGAAGGAGAAGACAAAAAGAGAATGTCCAACAGTGTTGGAAGAGCAAATGTGGAATTTGTAAAAGGACATTCTCAGAATGTCTCAGTTCAACTACGTGCAGAAGATGGGATCACCCCACCCTGGAACCAGGTTGCTTGTCTACTAGAGTTTTATTGATTTAAACAGAACAGTCCTTGAAGACAGCTAGGAGGTGTGTCAGTCTGCCCGATGTCCAATCCCAAACCATCCCCCATGTTTTTATTTGTTAACTCATTCTATCCCAGAAGCTGTAGTGACTGGCTACCACTATCAGAATAAAGGCAAAATAAGCAACTTGCAAAGGGCAACCCCTCCCCTATCACGATAGCATTTTTGTTAAATGCTACTTGTAACATGTTATTTGGATCAATGTAGTTTTGAATAATTGGATTTGGAAATTCATAGAAAGAACAACTGATGCTAAGCAGAGATTGGAAAAATATTGTCCAAGGCATGAGGTCCTTCCTGTCTCTAGGGTCATGGGCTCTGAGAAACATCCCAAGGTACCTCATGGTGCCTTGGCGTTAAGGAAATTTTTATCTAGAATTTTATATAAAAACAGATGTTGGCCTAGTTCCTGTCTCTGTCTCCAAAATCAGTTAAAGCCAAACAACCTCGAAGCTCAAGACCTGGAGAGGGTGGCTAGACGCTCTGATATTGCATCGGACTAGACTTCAGGAAAGACTTACATACACAGGTATTAAACCATTTCCAGTACAGATGAAAACATCACCCTCCTCTGGGTGTCACTGATTGCATTGGCCAAAAAGGAAAAGCAGGAGGGAATATAGAGCAGTTCCTTTTGCTTGTTTTGATCCCTCCATTTGTTTACACTTTATGTTGAGACATTGATTTAAAATTTAGTGTCTGTAATTTATAGCTCTTAGGTAGGCTGAAGGAAAATATTTAACTTATACAGAGAGCAGTATTGTTTCATTAAATTATTCCATTTTGTATAAATTCTGTAGCTGGACTACATGAAAGATCTTAAGTTATGGTATTATTATCATTGTTATTTTATTTTATAATTATCTTTCTCATTTTCTGTCGATCAGAAAGTGTGGTTTATGGTGTAGCACAATGATTGTTTTTATTGCTAACCATGAATTATTATGGATTTTTATGAAGGAATGAAAATGGAACTGCCATTTGGGAGCTCCCTGGTATTTGTCTTAGCGGTATTCCCTCATTTTCTGTGTACAACAACAATCATCTGAGGATGCGTGTACCGCCCTGAGGTCCAGTGGATACGTTGTGATTTTGACTTGATCGCAAAAGCTCCTAGGTGGGCATCAGATGACTGAGTGGTGGACAAAGAGTTCAAAAGCTGTACATTTTCTCGAGTTTCTTAAGAAATAAAATCATGGGACTACATTAGAAGCACAAACAGAATTATTTAATGCCCTGAGAGGAACAGGCCTACAGGGAATCTGCATGGGGCCTGTGGGGTAGATAGTTTCAAGAACTGGCAGCATAGTTTGTAATCTCCTTCCTACTAAATCCCATAAAACCAACATTTTTCTCCTAGTTGGGAGACTATAAAAAGGAAATAAAGAGATGGCATGACCAAAAAAATGCCTAACTGTGATGTCACCCCATAGCAAGACAAGAGAAATTCTAGAATGAGGCTTAGTCTCTTAGTCACAGAGCTGGAAAAGTACCTTGAAAGCCCATATTTTTCATCCTCTGACTTCAGACCACACCATACTGTGAATCTCTCTGGTTCATTACTTCTGAGAACAGAGAGGCTACAACTCTGTGTCCTCTTTATTTATTTATTTTTTTTTGATGTGGACCATTTATAAAGTCTTTATTGAATTTGTTACAATATTGCTTCTGTTCTATGTCTTGTTTTTTTGGCCGCAAAGCATGTGAGATCTTAGGTCCCCAACCAGGGATCAAACCTGCATCCCCTGCATTGGAAGGTGAAGTCTTAACCACTGGACTGCCAGGGAAGTCCCTCTGTGTCCTCTTTCTGTCCAACATACAACACTGACCCTTCAGCGTGTCCAGGTCTTGCCCACCTGTCGTGGCCAAAGAGGAACATGAAGGTTAACGTGTCTTACCCCTTTCAGTGATGGTCTTCCTGGAAAACCCACCCCAATACCTCATAATTTTGATAACTTTTTTGAATTCCCATCTTGACTGTCTGTCATGGTAATGCCATATACCTGTCTGGATTGACTGTTATGAGCAAGTTAGCATAGCAAACAGTATTGAATATTCAAGTCATTCACTCTATTGTCAAGAGTTGAATAGGGCTTCCCTGGTGGAGCAGTGGTTGAGAGTCCGCCTGCCAATGCAGGGGACACAGGTTCGAGCCCTGGTCCGGGAAGATCCTACATGTCGTGGAGCAGCTAAGCCCATGTTCCACAACTACTGAGCCTGTGCTCTAGAGCCCGCGAGCCACAACTACTGAGCCCATGAGCCGCAACTACTGAAAACCGCATGCCTAGAGCCTGAGCTCCACAACAAGAGAAGCCACCGCAATGAGAAGCCCGCACACCACAACGAAGAGTAGCCCCCGCTCGCCGCAACTCGAGAAAGCCCGCACACAGCAACAAAGACCCAACGCAGCCAAAAATAAATAAATAAATTTATTTAAAAAAAAAAAGTTGAATAAAGTTCCACGTTGAACATTTTACTTATTTTTTAGTAGAAGTGACTAGAGGCTTCAGAGAACAGTGTCTTTAGTCTAGGTTAAAAGAGAAATGCCTTCTCTATCCCAGGCTACCCTTCACTGCCTGCCTTGAAATAACCAGCACAATTTTGAATTAGTGTGTGTTTCTTTGAGAACAACTCCACAGTCATCTGAAGAGTGGAACGAAGAGCTCAGGGAATTTAAGAGCTAATTCTTCAGTCTGACGACTGGGTGGCAGTGCTTTAAGGAATCACAGGACTATGATTTCAAGCTTCATTGTTGATCAAAAGTTTAACCCCCTTGAAGTGAATTCCACATTCATTTAGCATCTGGTTTTGACTGACTGCAAGATAATGAGTTTTTATTTGTTTTGCAGATGGGCATTTGGTTCTGATTCCTATCTATTTCTAGATCATGTCCTCTGAATAACAATTCCTCTTAAAATTGCTTGGCAGAGGGACTGAGAAGCCTGCATCCTCCTTTGCAGTTATAATAGACCTTACCACCACTAAAGTTTGGACCTGTTGGTGAGATTGTGGGGAGCACCTACCCAGGGAGGTGAAGGTGTTAACTGTGTTGTATGATGGTTCGGTATGACCAGCTTGAAGTTCACATATTTTAAAACTTTAGTATCAACAAATCCATCCTTCTAGAATTAAGGATATTTTAGTAGGGTTTAATAAGTACACTGGACTTCCACTTAAAGGCCTCATTGTACTAAATTTTCCTCTTACCCTAAGTAATAATAGATTTGATGATTTGGGGTTTTCCTGGTACCAACCCAATTTTCAATGCCCTCTCCCACTGTGGAGCATTGACGTTTTTCCAGTGTGAATGCATTCTTATCGATCAAAAGATTTACCCTTTTTTTCCATGCCCTTTTGTCTCAATCCGCCCCCCTTCCTTAAAATGTTTCTACTTGAACTTCCTGTGACTGAATTCTACAAATTCCAAGGAATTCCTGCCCTGCTCTGCAGTATAGTGCCCTATGTTGTATTTTGTTTTTCTACCAAGCCAGAAACCAAAATACCACCTCATACCACCATCTGCCATCTCCACCCTCAATACCCAAGACCGTGGTATTTATTGATCACCATATTCTTTCCTACTGAGCCTGGACATGGCCTCAGAACCTCTCACAACACAGCATTTGGAGCCATAATTGGCACTTGATTGGAATTGGTGTGCAAGGAGAGATCTGTTTGCTGTCCCAGCTCTAACCTCATAATTAATTTCCTAAGGTGGTTTGAGATCTCGAGTTAGCCCTGATGGGAGAATGACAGGATATACCAGTGTACTCCTTATAGATCCCACCCTACAGCTATCAGGGGGCAGCACCAATGACAGCAAAAAGGCCATGTGCCTCCACCCACTGCCCTTTTGGAGTACGATTCCAATTGTATATTGAATTCCAAAATGTCTCTTCATTTACATCATTTCATTGTTAAATGAGCATGTTCCTCCACCACCTTCTATAAACAGAAAGTTAATACAAGTCCCAGTTACTTGCTTCTTCCTTAGACTCTATGAGACTGATGTACCAAAACGTGACATTCTTTTCAAGACTCTGACTTGTACTGTCAGTATGAATTTAGTGCCTTTCTAGGCAGCAAGATTTTTCTTCATTGCTGATTTCATAGAATAAATGTCCTAATATACTCACATCGCCAATGTTAGCAGCCTCACAGACTAGCACATAAGAATCACATTAGTCTGCCTGTTTGCATGTTACAGCCAATACTGCAAGCACCTATTCAAACTGGAAGGAACTAGACTGCCAAATGGAGGACCCCTGTGGAAACTGGAACACTTCTCAGGGACAGGTGGCAGAAGAGGGGAGCTCTGAAATCACTGTTCTGAGAAATAGGGTAACCCCAAAAGGGTTAGGTTAAGGCTTTTGTTAACTGTCACGTAACCGGAGCATACTGGCAGGATTTCACACAGGGCCAAGCCCCCAAGCAGACGGTAAGGCCACTGTAAGAAAACGTCCAGCCAAATCCCAGGCCTACTCGCTAGAGCCACTTCACAGCACTCAGGGGCACGCTGGCTCCTGGCCCCAGGCTGCTGCCCAGTGACCAGACACACAGGGTCCTCCCGTGGTTGCAGACCAGAGGGAACCCCACCAGAAGGCGCAGGCTAATAGGAAGATGTCCCTTATTGACCGCATCGCCCGGGTAGCTCACTACCTCGAGCGACCACTTCTCAGAGTCTGGAAGTGGGACGACCCACTTTGATTCTTGATTGCAATAATTTGAGTTCCTTTCAATTTGGAGCAAATTAACTTCTTTTGTAGTCAAGTCTCAGAATGATCTCCCTCATCTGTGTCCTCTGAGGTCTCCGGTACTATTAGTTCCCCTGCTCCCTGTGTGGGTTCTGATGCCGGCTCCCTCTTTGTATTGAACAATTGTACAGCGATGGGAACAAGAGCGACTATCAAAGCAAACAAATGCATGGAATTAAACAAAAAGTGTACTTCACTGTTTTCTGTCCTGTCTTTTCCTTATAGGTACTGTTTGTGTCCTGAGAGCTGCCTTCACAAGTCTCAGTATTTGTCAGAACTTACGGGAAAGGAAGACTTTACATGACTGGGTCTCCCGCAGCCAGGAAAAATAGGTCATGGGAAAAGCTGGTTTCTGGGGCTCTTTCGTCAGACACATCCACAGAAGGAAGAGATGACCATGATTTTCTTTGGTTATCGTCTCTTGGTGATTATTCTGTCGTATCCTAGACAGGCACTCTTCTTCTTCCCTACGACTTTCCTGCTGCCCATCTTACAGCTACTTCTGTGGTATTAGTACCCTACTATAAAGTATGCATACGAGGGAAAAGGCAAAAGTGAAAATCTGGCTTCCAGTGTGTACAACTGGTAAGAAGCTTGAGAGTAGAAAGCTAAGACACCACTTTGGATTGTCTGATTTTCAGCCAATCCTGATTCCCACTGGCAATGGGAATTGAAAGTTAGCAACATGTATAAACACACACCACACAGAATATTTATATCCATTTATTTGGGAAATTGCTTTGCCTGTAAACTCACAACTGATAAGGCACATTGTTGCAAAATCACGGGGGAGATGGGAGAGAGACCAATCCAAGGATCTGGATAAAGGGCAAAGGGCCATACTTTCAATAGTGTAGAGAGCTTCCTTGTGTCTCCCCTTCCCTCCTCCTACTTCACAACACAAAGAGCCACGGATCTCCAAGTCCAGTTGGCATCCTCCTCACTCCCACTCTTGTTATCAAGCTTCTTTTAAAGCAACACATCCTTAAAAATGAAGTCCTTGTTGTGTTTTTTGGATTATACCATGTCCAAAAAACACTGCTTGGAAATTCATTCTCTGTCATGAATTCCCAAGAATTCATGTAGAACAACTGGTCTACATTAAAGCCTTGGCAAGATTCTTGGCCAAGCCAAATCAAAAACCCAGCAGATGGTGCCCAGGGACAACAGTTCTGCTAAGAAATGATGAGTTACTCCTGTAGGGTACAGGATCCCAGAGCTGGTCATTTTAGGTGCCAAGGCCCTTCTGTCCTTGGAAGCATGAACAGGTCTGTGCCAATTCAATCCTGCAGCCATAGGAAGCCATGACAGCTACAGATCATTAAAATACAACAAAACAAATTAATCCAAAACCAAATTCTCCCCTTAATTCACCTGAATTAAAAGATAAAATAGAATTATTCCCTCCGTTATTCTCAGGAAATGACAAAATGAAAAAAAGCATTCAGAGGGTATACTGGGTGATATTGGAGTGTACTGAATCCATTGTCCCAGCAAGACAGAGGAGGGATTTCCACACAGAAAGGACAGACTAGAAAATGTACTCACAGTCATTTGGTTCAAGTGAGTCAAGGGTTCTGCCCATCCAGATGGGTAAGAACTTCTCCAGAGTATTCATAACATACAGAGTTTGCTCCACTGATATTCAATAGTCTGTTTGCAATCAGCTGAATTGTCAGGACATGCAAACAAGAGGAGATGTGACATATGTGGTAACATCAGTGCGTCTGAACACAAAAAGCATTACAGCAATCACTGTGGTTTTGAGCTGTACATGGAAATCCCATGCAGTTTGTCAGCTTGTTTCCTCTGATTTATGGAAGAGGTAGGTCATCAGCAAAACAGTGCAGAAGGATCACTCTTCAGGAGACTAACAAGATGAAGAGTGGTGTCAGTGATGTGGGTTCACATGTCATTATCTACACTAATCATGTCCACGAGGGACGTAAAAGGATAACACCTGTCACAACAGCTGATCACTGTGCAGACGAGGCGCCCTGGACAAGGGCAATCGGCAGCCTCTCCCGAAGCAGCTCAGGGCTTGGCCTGAGTTCCTTGTTATTCAGTAAAATACAAACAGGATTTGCTAGGAGGCCATCCATTTTGCAGAGTGTCCTGCTAAATCAGGGCTGCCTTGAGAACCTGATATAATTCACCTTCTAGAGCACAGAGTGTCCTTCATGACAAGACAGTGCACACAGAAGAATAGTGTCTAAATCAACTGTTGAGAATAATTTAAAAACAATGAGGGGCTTCAGAGGACCACGCCCATTACACAAATAAATAAACAGTAGAGTCCAGGGACGAGGCAACCAAAGGATCCAGATCAGGTGTACTTTCTACTATTTAGATGATGAGCGTTGCTCGTTTCATTCAAATGTAGGTCCTTCTGACTAAATTTTTTAATGAGGGTTCCAGGAACTAAGGCCACCAGGGCAATGGCCAACAGCTTAAAGGCAGTTTCCCAGGAGAAAAGAGCATCCAGAGAAGTCAGGGTTGACAGGATGGAGCCCGTCTGCACACAGATGAAATTATATGGAATCAAACCTTGAAGAAGAAAAGGGAAAGAGCCTGTTACTGGGGAGCAGGAAAATGAAGAACAATAGTCCTTCAGAAATGTCACCAGGAATTCACAACAGTGACTCCAGTTTTGTACTGTTTTTGCCCAATTCCTGACCTCTAAACATATTACGTCTTTCCCTTCTTTTCCACTCTTGCCCCTCCTTTCCTCACTTCCCACATACATTTGTCTCATTCAGCAAAAGGACTTGAGATGGTTCACAAAATATATATACTACAGTAAGATTAGACATTTTTTTAAATAGGAAAAAACAAAATGAATGGAGAATAAAACAAAATGAGAGAAGAATAAACAAAGTACAGTTAGTACTTAAGCAAAAATGCATAAAGTTCACTCATTTGCTAGAGGTGACCCCAAATTTGGTTCTGAGCGCCCAACAGCCAAAGTAAAGAGAAGCACCAGCATTATGAGGTTTACAGTACGCCTGTGATAAAAACAGGTTTCTTAGAAGCAGTAGTACTACTCATGTTCTGTACTGTCTGTAAGAGGTCATCAAATCCACTGGATCCCACAAGTCTGACTGGTGGCTAGAGAGGCTGGTTGTATAACAAACCCCTGGTGAAGTTGTTAAAAACACATCTTCAGGGCTTCCCTGGTGGCGCAGTGGTTGAGAGTCCGCCTGCCGATGCAGGAGACGCGGGTTCGTGCCCCGGTCCGGGAGGATCCCACGTGCCACGGAGCGGCTGGGCCCGTGAGCCATTCCCTCTGAGCCTGCGTGTCTGGGGCCTGTGCTCCGCGATGGGAGAGGCCACAGCAGTGAGAGGCCCGTGTACCGCAAAAAAAAAAAAAAAAACCACATCCTCGGGTAACACCCCAGGGATTCTGGTTACCTGGGTCTGGGGTAGAACCCAGGAACCTGCATTCTAACAGCCTCTCCTGACCCCCACTCCCAAGATTCTGATTGGTTTGGGACTCCCTGATGATCTGATCCACTCCTCTAGTAGATGATGCCTCAAGATCATAGACTCATGAAGGTCACACAGCTTGTCAGAAGGGTAACTAGAATCTCAGTCTCTGGAGTCCTTCCAAGTCTCGTGCCACCTGGGTGATTACAGGCTGCTAACAGAGGTGCTGAGGCATGCTGTCTAAAAGGCTGTCTGACAGAATTAGCCGTGGTAGATTCTGCTTCAATTTAAGATCTCAACTTCTCTCAGGAATTCCCTATTAATAGCAGCTGCTCAACCACAGATTTGTCATGTCTGACCCAGAGCCCTGAGTAGCCTTCCCTTCCATGTTCTAAAGAAGGGTTAAGAGAGGAGACCCTTGCCTTAGGTTTAGAGAGGGTGGTTTGCTTCCAGTGTGGAGAAAGTAAGTCAGTGATTTTACAGGCTGTTAACAATTTTACCATTCAGATGGTTCAAAGCTCATACTTAGAGAAACACTGCTCTAGTCCTAGCCCCTCATTTGGCCAAGTGGCCCATGAGGGTAAGGAGCTTGTTGAAGGTCATACAATTGTCAAAAGGCAAGAAGGAACCGCACTAGTACCAGCTCTTCCTAAGGCAGATCTTAATCAAAACGGGCCAAAGCCAAACAGGAAGCCCCTTGCTCTGACCCTTCCCCTGCCTCCACTTGCCTTCTGCCCACGTCCCCTCACTCCAACTCTGCTTTTACTGAGCCCTTACTATGGGCCAAGATGTGTGTGTTACACAGATTACTCTTCTAATCCCAGGGCCTGGCACAGTGCTTGGCACACAATAGGCATTAAATACAGTTACAGAATGAACAATCCCTATTTTTTCCAGAAGTATTTTTATGGGTTTTCATGTTCAAGCCCGAGTAGGTCTGCAGTCAGGAACAATTACTTTAGATAAGGCCTTTCGATGCTCTTCATGAGCCTGTGCTCGCAGAGGCAGGCACATGCCCAGGACAACTGTGAGACTCAAATTTACACACCACGTCTTACCGATAAGAACAGAGAAGAAAAACTGCACGATGGGGATGTTCAGAATTGGGGCCGAGAGGTTCAAGAACCAGTTTGGCGTCATGGGGAAAAGTCTCAAAAACAGTAAGAAAAAAAACAAGCTGTTTCTGTTCTCCTCCACCTGTAGCCAAAGAAGACAAGGCCATTAAGAAGCAGAAAGAGTCTCCAGGTATTGAAAATCTGTTAATGCCAGGCACTGTTCTACATACTCTATTTTACATATTCTATAAATTCCAGAGCAGAGATTCTTTTCCTCATTTTTAAAGTGGAGGTACCTGAGGCTCAGAAAAGTCAGGAACCTGCCCAAAGACACAGGCTCAGAAAAGTCAGGAACCTGCCCAAAGACACAGAGTTGGTAGTGATGGAGCTGGGATTTGAGCTCAGATCTGCGTCTCCTGGAGACATCAACAGGACCCCTGGGACATCCTGAGGCAGGATAGAGGAACACTGTGGGAGATCTCTGCCCCTACTCCCCTCAGGGCCACGTGGTAACTTTCTGGGGGCCCGGCACTTAGATGTACCCCCTCGCCTTACCTTCCTCTGCAGCAGGGCCACTCTGTCAGGAAAATAGGAGACCACCAGCTGTTTGCCAAAAACACTGGAGAGCAGGTAGCAGCATGTGGCACCCACCGAGGTCAGCACACAGCACAGCAGAAGCCCCAGCCATGGCCCAAACAAAGCACCGGCTAAAACATTCTGCAAAGAAAACAAATCCTCTGCCATGAGAACATCTGGCAGCTACCAGCCATCTTGTCCTAGAGCCCAGGAGTCCTAGGTTCCCTCCTCCTTCAGTGATTTTCCTGGAGAAAACCTAACTCCCACTCTAAAGAGATGAATGAAAAGTGATGAAGGGGCTTCCCTGGTGGCACAGTGGTTAAGAATCCGCCTGCCAATGCAGGGGACACGGGTTCAAGCCCTGGTCCAGAAGATCCCACATGGGCGCTCTAGAGCCCATGAGCCACGACTACTGAAGCCCGCGTGCCACAACTACCGAAGCCTGCGCGCCTAGAGCCTGTGCTCTGCAACAAGAGAAGCCACCACAATGAGAAGCCCGCGCACCGCAATAAAGAGTAGCCCCCGCTCGCCGCAACTAGAGAAAGCCCAGGTGCAGCAATGAAGACCCAACACAACCAAAAATAAATAAATTTTTTAAAGAAAAGAAAAAAAGTGATGAAGGAGCTGGGAACTACAGCCCCCGGCCTCGGTCTCCTCACCTTTGAAACTGGGAAGAAGATTAAAACCTCAGCGGGCGAGACAATTAAATGGGGAAATCTGTGTATACAGCCCCCAGCCTGCCACTTGGGCTGTGCAAGGCCCCGCCAGCCCTGGTGCCCTAGGAAGAGGCAGCAATGAAGCTCACAAGTTATTTCTGCTACTTTAAATAAACACAAACCATGAATTTTCCCTCAGGAAGACCTCCTAAGCTTTAGAAAATGTCTCATGTCTTTCCTTCCTGTAGGAATTACTTCTCTATAATGCTAACACTGGGGGTTCCATGTTGACCAGAGTTCTAGCTGACACTCAAAAAAGCCTTAGATTGACAAAAATGGAAAAGTGAACTAATACTTCCTAAGTGCAGTTTGGCTGGTAGACATCATCCTGCCAAACATGGGATCCAAGAGAGAAAGTAAAAGGGGAACCTGGAAGTGAGAAGGTGGGGATCTCCTCAGCACCTACTATGTGCTTGACTACAGGTCTGATTTAATCCCCACTATGACCCTGTTTAGTATACCATCCTCACCCCTTCTATAGGTGCAAGATTAAGTATCGTGCCCAGAGTCACACGAGGCAGAGACAGGATTCACCTCCAGGTAGCAGCTGGCTCTTCGCCCTGAAGAGGGATCAGCTCAAGAGAGAAAGAGGTACAGGGGAAGCCCCAGGAGTCAGTCCCTGGCCTCAAGCACCATACACACCCCCATCTCTCTTGGCAGAATGTGTTTGCTTTTCTTCCAGTTTCTAACAAACTGCTTAGGTGGATCCAGCCTGAGCTGAATGTTGGGGCCGGAGGGAGAAGCAGGGCAGAAGGAAGCTTTCAAGTCTTCCTGCTCAGTCACCCAATCATTCAACAAGTGCAACAAGTGCCAGGCAGCACACCATCACCGTGCCAGCCCCTCTGCACCCACTGTGTCATTTAATCCTCCCATGTAACAATCCTAGGGGGTTACATAGGAGAATGCCGGTTCTACAGATGAGGAAACAGCATTAGAGAAGTTAAATGACTTGCTCAGGGTTACACAGCTGGGATTCAAACCCAAAGCCATAACAGACATATACATTTATACCAACCAGCTTAAAATGCTGCTGGGAGGACAGCACAGATTCTTCTGTATCATCTGAGATGGCAACTGATGAGAAGCACCCAAGAGCCCCAGCACAAGCCCAGGTCTAACACTGTGGCTCCCGAGAGCCAGGGGGCCGCCCGGACAACCAGAATGACTCGTCTTCTCCACACAGGGAGACTTCCCAATCCTCTACAGCCTAACATCACCATGAACAACCTGCATCTGTTCGTCAAACATTTATAAAGGCACTTCCCTGGGCCAGGCAAAGAAGCACATAGGCTGAGAATAAGGAACAGGTCCTGACCTCAAGGAACTCACAGACTAGTGGAGAAAAAAGATTTTAAAAGAATCATCAGGGGCTTCCCTGATGGCGCGGTGGTTCAGAGTCCGCCTGCCGATGCAGGGGACACGGGTTCGTGCCCCAGTCCGGGAAGATCCCACATGCCGCGGAGCGGCTGGGCCCATGAGCCATGGCCGCTGAGCCTGCGCGTCCGGAGCCTGTGCTCCGCAATGGGAGAGGCCGCAACAGTGAGAGGCCCGCGTACCACAAAAAATTTTAAAAAATTTAAAAAATTAAAAAAAAAAAGAAACACCAACATGCGGAGGGGGAGAGGTCTCAAGGACAGTGCTCCACACCTATCCAATCCTTAGAAACAAAAGCAGCATACCTGAGAGGAAAGGCAGGCTCTGGAGCTGGGCGGATGTGGGTTCAAACCTCAGCCCAACCCCCTCCTCGCCTTGTCACCTGGGACGGTTACTTAACTTCTCACCATTCATTTCCTTATCTGTAAAATGTGGATAAAATTGTCCATTGTTGGCTCTTAGGAGAATTAAATAAGGTCGTGCAGGTAAAGCAACTAGGACAGTGCCTGACACAGGGAAAGCCATCAACAAATGGTAGCCACAGTAGTCTGTCCTCTGGACCGTAGGATCTGCAGCCTAAGGGCCCCTCTACAAAGACAGAAGGTGGCTTCCCGGGAGGCAGGCACAGGAGGAGGACAGGATACTGACCAGGAAGCTGGAGCCAGGGATGGCAAAGCCCTGTTTGTAGAGGTAGGCACTGCAGAAAAGCAGGAACACGTAGGCCTGATGCTCCTTCCGGTACTCTTGAAGGACCTCAGAGAGTTCCCGCAGCTCGGCCAGGTCCGAGGGGAACCACAGTGACCTGAGATTTGGAAAAGCAGATGGAAACAAGAGTCCAGATCAGCCTAATACCTAATAAAGTCACTTGTTGTGTCTTCTTTCCAAAGTAGGTTTATAAATGTGACCATCATCTGGTCTGCTGGGAACACACACTTAATGGGAGGCCAGAATAATGGATGACCTGATATAACACAGCAGAGGCAAGGAGAAGAGCCTTGGTTTGGAAGCAAGGGACCTGGCATAGCATCTCAACTCTGCTACTGTCCAGTTGTGTGATCTCAGGCTAGTCCCTGAGCCTCAGTTTCCTTATCGGAAAAATGAGGGGTTGAAGGTGGATAATCACTAAGTTCCCTCTTAGCTCTCAGGTTTTATGAACTATTCTTAAGAGGCAAATGGATTAATTTCTAGGCAAGTACTAAACGTCCTAAACTGCTTTTCTTTCTAGGAGTACCCCCTCCCCCTAAGCTTTAGGCCAAGGACAATTCAAACTTCACAGTGCTCCAAAGTTACTAGGTAAAACGACTGCTTTATCAGTCACAAAAGAGCCAATTAAAGGTTCCCTGGGAAAGAATATTTGTCCATACCATAAACATAATCTTCTTGATAATATGTCAGGCTTGGAACCAACCCTTTCAAAGAGCCTGCTTTTCACCCTGCCTCTCTATATGATCCTCAGTGCACTCTGAACCCTGTACAAGGGTTACAGTGTAAAGGCTACCTTGCCTCTGCCAGCTGAACAACTCTTGAATCCATCAATGATCAATTATAAGCAAACCCTCCTGTTTCTCATCAGAATATTTCTCTTAGTATGTCTGACACCCACAGCAGAGTCTTCCCAGCTAGAGTAAAAGAATACAGTCACTGAAAACAGCTGTCCTAATATTCAAACATCAGTAACATCCTTGACACACTTCCATTAACTTTATAAACAGTATGCTGGTTTATCACGACAAATCAGCCCGGTAGGTATTTGTACTGCCTCCTGCCTCAACCTGTCAGGGAGTAAAAGGAAAAGAGCAGAGACAGCCAAGAAAAGACAGCAGATAATTAATTAGTGAACAATTTAAAGTTGTCTATCAACGTTTCTCCTGAAGACCGGATGCCTTAAAGCCCCAAGGGCAGACCTGACAGAAGTGTAGTGAAGTGAAGTGGGGAGGACGATGGAGTGAGGCTGAGAGCAGTCGTTAAGAAGGGGCTGCGGGCCGCATAGCACAGGGAGATCAGTTCGGTGCTTTGTGACCACCTGGAGGGGTAGGGAGGGTGGGAGGGAGGGAGACGCATGAGGGAAGAGATATGGGAACATATGTATATGTATAACTGATTCATTTTGTTATAAAGCAGAAACTAACACACCATTGTAAAGCAATTATACCCCAATAAAGATGTTAAAAAAAAGAAGAGGCTGCGGGTCCACATAGAGGCGAAGGTCGGATGCAAACGGGGATCAGGGCTGGGCCTGGGAAGGCGACGGGAACACCGCTGAAGAGGCGATCCAATGGCGGGAACAGAGGTGCTCCAGCAGGATCCACCCAAGGTAGGGCGCCGCGTTTCCCTCCGCAAATCACCACCCCAAAGGCACCAGAGAGCACTCCCGCGCAGCCGGCAGCACGCAGGTCCCAGACAGGGCCAGGCCCCGCTCTCGTCCACCCGGTCTGCCCAAGACCGTGTAGACGCGGCCCAATCTCCAGTCCCAGAACTGAACCCCAAATCCCAGCCCCCGATGCCTCCGATCCAGGAACCCGAAAATCCGATTCCTAGACCCCATCCTCGGACCTGGCTCCCTTCCTCTGACCCGAACCCCGGCCCCCGTCACCGCCGCCACGCACCTGTCTCCAGCCTCCTTATCTGTGCCCAGTGTCGACCCGCGGGGCAGTCGCGTCGACAGCAAGTACAGGGCGAAGGTGCAGCCGGCAAAGACCAGGAGGAGGCCGAGCACGGGGCGCATCTCGGCGCCAGCAGCACCCGGACCCGCCCCGCCGCGGAGGAGCCTGGAAGCAGCGCCAGGAACCTCGCTGCTAGCGGACTGCTACAGCGGAGCGCGTTAGTGGACGGACAGGGGCGGGGGTCCGCTCCAGGCCCCGCCCCCATATCCTGGCCCCACCCCCGGCCCGGATTCCGCGTGCAGTTGGCTCCAGAGTCCAGCAGAAAGCTGTCTTGCAGCCCCTCTGCGCTTGCGTCTGCCCTCCTTCCGCCTGTATATCTTTTTCCTACGTTTATATCTGTCCCGTTCTCCACTTATTTGCAGGCTCTCTGCCAGGCGGTAGGTGGTCCGGGGTGAATCACCAGCCCTGCCCACAGCGAGCTTGCAGTCTAGTGGTCAAGACGGCCTTGTCGACCACCAGGTGTAACACAAAGCAAATGCAGCCCGCGTAGAACCAGAGGCTCCAATCCAGTGCGGTGGGATAGTCAAAGCGACCACGGAAATACGGAGAATTTCCTTTTATTGAACGCCTACTATGTGCCCATTATCCTTAATCCTCACAACAATTCTGCAAGGTTGGTATTTTTGTCTTTATTTAACAGATGAAAAATCCAAGTCTCAGAAAGATTAAGTGACATTCCCCAAGAGAGTCACGATTAGAATCCAAGTCACCCTGGGTTCAAAACTAGTGGTCTTGCACTGAGTGGATTCATGGAAGAGGTGGGGTTTGAGTTTACCATAAAGGATGAGCAAGATTTCCACAACAGAGACAGGAGGGAGAAGGTGAGCTGGGGGCCTCAGTAAGGCACTAGCATCCAGTTTCCTTGAAGCCTAAAGGTGTGTGAGAAATGAGTGAGAAGGTGGGAACAAACTGGAAAGCATGGAAAGGCAGCTAAGGAGTTGGATTTTTTTTTTTAATATTGTACGTGGGGAGACACCAATAGAGGCGTTTAAGCAAGAGAATGATGTAGTTCCCGTTTTAGGATGTGTTGCCCTGGCAGATGATTAGACTACATTCTGAGTTTGTAGCAGCAACTGTCTTGGTGAGAAAGCGATCAGGCCTGAGCCAGGACCACAGCAGTGGGGAGGAAGGTGGACAGACTCGGAGGAGTTGAGTTCGTAGGACATGGCTGATTAAATGGAGAATGACAGAGAGGATTCCAAAATGTCACAAGCCTGGAAAACAGAAACCGTCCTTGTTGTATCATTCGAAGGCCCTCCTGGGCCAAATAAAGAGCACCTGTCAGAAGTCAAAGTGCACAAAGTCCTAGCAATTCCACGTCCGGGAATTTAACCCATAGATGTGCCTGTAGGTAGACAAAGATGTATGTTCAAGGGTATTCTCTCAACTTTGTTTTGATATGAGGATATTGGGAACAGCCTAAATGCCCATCATTTGGGGACTATCGAGGTTAATTATTGTATATTCACAAATGGAACACTAAGTAGCTTCCTGAAAGAGGGAGACAACGTTATGTATCCTGATACAGTACAGTAGCCAGATAGATGGCTAGGATAAAAATCAAACAAGTTGGGGGCTTCCCTGGTGGCACAGTGGTTGAGAATCCGCCTGCCAATGCAGGGGACACGGGTTCGAGCCCTGGTCCCGGAAGATCCCACATGCCGCGGAGCAACTAAGCCCATGCGCCACAACTATTGAGCCTGCGCTCTAGAGCCCGCGAGCCACAACTACTGAGCCCACCTGCCACAACTACTGAAGCCCACACACCTAGAGCCCAGTGCTCCGCAACAAGAGAAGCCACCACAATGAGTGGCCCGCACACCGCAAAGAAGAGTAGCCCCCACTCACTGCAACTAGAGAAAGCCCGTGCGCAGCAGTGAAGACCCAACGCAGCCAAAAATAAATAAAATAATTAAAAAAAAAATCAAACAAGTTGCAGTGTTAGACTATACTATGACTCATTTGTAAGAAGAAGAAAAAAGATATCCTTTTCAAAATACTGAAGCATTTATGAATGAAATGACTCAATGTCTGAGATTTGCATTAAAATAATGGGATGGGAGTGTAGTGAGTAGGGATATAAATAAAACAGGATTGGCCATTGAATTGATAATTGCTGAAGCTGGATGATAAGCACATGGAGGTGGATTTTATACCATTTCCCCTATTTCTGTGTATGTGTAAAATTTTCCATTTTACAATGCGGGGAAATGTTCTCAGCCTTCCAGTCTCATTTTCTCCCTTCAAGTCTCCCATTCCAGCTAAACATGCACCGTGTATGCACCGTGTTCGTTTGTGCCTCTAACACTCTTCTCTGGAAAACTTCTCTGCCTGAAAATCCCTACTCTTTCAGCAACACCCGGAGCAGTTGTCACCTCCTCTAAGAAGGCTTCTCCAGCTCCTACAGTCAGAAAGGTTGTGCCTTCTCTGTGCTCGGGGCTGCCTGTGGAGTGTCTGTATTCCAGTGATAGCAAATACTGTGCTCCAGTGTCATCATCCATCTCCTCAGGAGACAGTGAACACTTCTGTAAATGAGACAAGGTCTCACCGTCCTATGTCTATGCAAACCCTTAGCCCTGTGCTTGGCTTATTATTGGCAGTTAATAATAGTTTGTTAAATTAATGGACCGGGGGGCTTCCCTGGTGGCGCAGTGGTTGAGAGTCCCCCTGCCGATGCAGGGGGCAGGGGTTCGTGCCCCGGTCCGGGAAGTTCCCACATGCTGTGGAGTTGCTGGGCCCGTGAGCCATGGCCGCTGAGCCTGCGCGTCCGGAGCCTGTGGTCCGCAACGGGAGAGGCCACAACAGTGAGAGGCCCGCGTACCACAAAAAAAAAAAAAAAAAAAATATTAATGGACCGGGTCTACGGAGGAAATGGTTGGTTGTTTGGTGTGGAACGTGCTGATTTTGAGAAGTCAGAGGAGTACAGGGGAGAGAAAGTGAATGAATAACAATATTGAGCTTGTGCTAGAAGTGTGCAGAGCAGAGAACGAGAAGAAAAGCCCCTGCTCTCAAGGACTTCACTTTGCCTTTGGTTGGGGGAGAGGATGGAGAGAGTTATAATTATAGAGCACGTTGGTGCCGCAGAGGAAACAGACATGGCCAAGCTTCCAGAGGAGCAAGTGTCATCATCCCTCTTATGGATGAGTGGCTGAGCAGGTGTTCAGATGGAGTCACTGTGAGGGCTGATGAAGCCCACAGCTGTGAGTGCTGAGCAGGACTGAGCCCTCATCGGCCCCTCCCGAGCCCATGCTCTTTCTCTGCCCCACACTGCCTCTCAACAAGCAGGTGAAGATCCAGAGCTCGGGTTGAACATTCAGATTTAGAGGTCATCTGTCTAGAGGAGACAGTTGAAATGGGAGGAGGGAAGGGCTCTTAGGGAGACCATGAGAGGGAACGTAACAGCAGCTGACATTCACTGAGTCTAGGCACGCTTACCCCACAGGAAGACTTCTACATGCATGAATGCATTTATTATATAACAACCTTCATGAGGCAGGGGCTCCTAACAGCCCCCACTTTACAGTCCAGAGAATGGAAACTTTGGCAGAGTGAAGTCAGTCGACAGAGGTCACACCCCAGCAAACAGCAGAGCCTAACCACTTATCCTACCTGCCTTTTTCGGAGAGAAGACGGAGATCAGAAGCCTGGTAAGAAAATAGTGGAACTGGTGAAAGAGAACAAGATTTCATTCAGGGATGTTGGGTGAGAGATAGGGTGGTGGGGGAAGAGTGCACTGGGGGCCCAAGAAAGACTGTTAGAAAGGAACCAGTGCACAGTGTCAGAGTCCGTGGGAAAATCCAGGAAGGAGACCTGAGGGGCTATGGGACTCGGCCAACACCAAGTGACAAGGGACCTTTGACAGAGCTCTTCTGGGAGATGCAAACCTGATCGCCTACAGGCTCACTGCCCAAGCCCCTGCTTGCTGCCCCTGACTTACCCACCTTGCCTCCTGTTCTGATTCCTCCTGCTCAACCTGTCTGTTTCGGGGAAGGGGCCCTGCTCCCCACTCTCAGCCCGCCTCTCCCCAACCCTCCTGACCCCCAACCCAGCACCTGCAGAGCCAGCTCTAACCAGCCGGTGTACCGCCTGCAGGCTGTACAGCCTCCCCCGAGGCCACTCACTTGCAGCACATACCAGGCAGCCTGTAAAGGGCAGCGGCAACCCTCACCAGGGACACATGCTGGACTGGGGAACAGGTAGGGGCTAGTGGTGCAGGGGAGTGGGAGGGAAGAAAAGCCAGGAGGCTCTAGTGAGAGCAAATTAGCCAGCCGCTCCCCATGGGCCTTTATCATGGGGCTCGACCACGTTTCCTGGCTTAATTGGATCTACACGGAGCAATTGAAAGGAGTAGCTCTGATCAGACCACATGGCTTTGTTTCCCCATCCCCGCTCCAGCCACAACCAATGGGAACAGCATGGACACCTGCCCCAGGAGGAGGATCTGAGGGCTGGATCCTCTCCCTGAGCTTTGGGATTGGGCCATATAGTAAGCGAGTGGCCAAGGACCCAATGGTCCCAAGGACCCCAATGGTCCACAGCTGCCCTGTGGAGGGAGTGGAGTTGAGTCAGAGAGATACATGGCAGAGCACAAGGGTTAGTAAAGGCCTATGGACTCTCGTTGCTGAAGGTCCAGGGCATCCCCGTCCCTGCCCTTCCTGAGGTCTGATGGCTCAGCTCTCCCTGGGGTTCCACAAGTCTCCTCTCTCTGATAAAGTCCAGGTAAATATGAGTGGATTTCTGTTGCTGGCATCCCAGGTCAGGAATGAGAACATGGGGCAGGGGTCTGAGGGTGGGAGGTTCTACGTTTAGGTTTTGGGAATGAGTGTGTTGATGTCTAAAACAGAATGCAGGTGGCTCCCTCAAGTCCCTAAGGACAAATCCACTCCATTCTGTTCAATAGACATCTGTTGAGCACCTGCTTTGTGCCGGGCATTGTGTTAGGTGCCAGGGCAGCAAAGACAAATAAGCAGCAGCTGCTCTTGTGCTGCTTACAGTTTTGGAGGAGATACAGACGTGGAAACCTATTACAATATGGATTAATACAAGCAGCGATGGTAGCACATACAAAGTGGGTGGTGGAGGGGAGTCGTGGAAGAGCAAGCCCGGCTTGGAGTCACCCAGGGATGCCTGAGGGTCCTGGAGGGTTTTAGCTGAGGTGCAAAAACAGGAGCTGGGGAGAGCAAAATCTCCTAGGCTTCAGGACAGGTGGGCTTGCTAAAGGATGGTATTGGGACCACCTGGAAGTTGCGAAGAGGAGTGAAAGCAAAAGCCAAACTCTCTTTTTCCCAGGGAGCCTGGGAAGTGGGCAGTGGGCCTCCAGAGATAACAGAGACAAGAGTAACAGAGGTGCCTGGGAGAGAGGTCTAAGGCAGCGAAGGGTGGGCACCTCTAGGGAAATGGGCTGTGGCTGGGGGTGGAGGCCTGTTCTTTCCTCACAACCGAACATGGCTCCATAAGGCTCACAAGATAATGGGGAGCGTTCATTTAATCAGTATTTCCTGAGCACAGACTGCATTGTAGGTGCCACACTAGGCACACGGCCTCTGCCTGGCAGAGCAGCCTAGTGGAGAAGACAGACAGACAGTAATCAAATAATCATACACATAAATGTAAATAAACGCAGCTTAAACAGTGAACAGTGCTACGGAAGGACAGGTCCAGTGGGCTCTGTGGGCCAGGAAGACTCCCCTGGACCATGAGGTCCAGGGGAGTCAGGAATGAGGGCCAGGAAGACTCCCCTGGACCATCCAGCTAAGGTCCAAACATGGAGTGGGAGATATTGGTGAAGACAGGAGGGAACAGGGTAGGCTGCAGTTTCATTGCATCTTGGGTTGGGTATTTAGACAAATACACTGACAAAAGGAAGGGAAGAGAGGCAAGGGTAACAAGAGACAGAGAGGAAAGTTCCAGAGGCCTTGGGAGAAAGATTGTGAGAAGAGAGTGGCCACACCTGTAACTGCCTTCATTTCACCTGATCACTGTTACATGAAACACATTGAATTCACCTCCACTCCAGGCAACAAACTTCCTTCCTTTACTCCTTCATTTATCTATCTGTTCACCCACCCACCCACCCACTCCCCAGTGAGCCGGGCACCATGCTAGGAGACGCCAGCAGGAGAAGCTCAGAGACACCCACTGGCCTGAGGAGCTTATACATTGATAGAAATGCTATTCCTGGCATTTTCTTGATGTTGTTTTGATCCCCTGCTTACCAAGGAAGGCAAAGAGCACAAAGAAGTGACTGTGCTAATCAAAATATAGGACCAATAAAACTCTAAAAAAGAAATCAGGACCTATCAGCACCGGGATCTCTGTATCCACCACTGCTGAGGAAACGTGGGAAGGAGGAAGGCTGAAAAGATGTGCAAGTGGGCAGGAGCCTCGCTGAGCCTTACTCCTTTCAGAGTTCAGACATTCACTGCAGGCATCCCTCACTTAAGTGGAATAGACTCTGGATTTGCTATATAGGTATAAATCAAGTGTGCCATGCTGGATTACATTCACAGAGTTCCATCATTTTTGAAACAGAGAGTCTGTTTCTTTAAAATACGGCTCTCCACACAGAAAGCAGTAGGAGAGCAGTCACTTGGACGGGGAGGAGGTTAGTGAACCTATGACTCGGGAATCCCAGGAACCTTCCTGCAGTGGCCACGGCTGGGGGATGGGTGGTGTCCACCCCTCTGGCTCTGTCTCCACCCTGGGCATCTGACCTCAAGTGGTTCTGACCTCTCTGACCTTGGCCCTTGGGAGGGCCTCTTGACTTGGCTGCTGTTGTCATTTCAGATTCATGGATCGCACCTCTTCCTAGGGAAGCCTGAGAATTCCTCAAACTGGGAGCTTCGGGTGCGCCAAGAGCAGACCGGTTAGTGCTTTGAATTCACATGTTGGCAAAACAAGTTATTTAGCATCGCTCCAAAAGGTTAACATTAATTACCTCTAACAGGTGGGATTATGGATAGCATATTTTCAATTTGCATCCGTGCATTTTTGAAATTTCCTTCAACAAGTACAGATTACATTGGTGATAAAGAAAAACAAAACATTTCTTAAGTATTGCTTCAGATGAGGGTTGCATGTAAAGTGATGCTTCTTCACCTTACGTGAAAAACAAGCTCTGCTTTTTCTCTCCTGCCTCTCACTCTATCCCTTGTCCCTGTGAGCAAGGCTGCCCCACTGCTTCATCTGCTCTTCTTCCGTCATCCACTAGTCCCAGCAGCTGCCTTCTTGGTTGTTGGTCTGTCCCCACCTCCTCCTGCACTAGCCCCACTTTAAACAAGGCAGGAAGCCATTCCCCCTCTGTGCAGAGCCCGGAGGGATCTGGCACAGAGAACATGGGGTCGAGTCCAAAGTGATGTCTCTAGCCAGTCCTTCCCTTAAGATGCCTGCCTGGCCACTGTGATTGGCAGAAATGCCCAAGTGACAGGCAGCAGAACCAACAGTTCGGAACAAATGAGGCCCCAGGACACAGCCTAACAAGGCGCTGCGCCGTCAGGAGCCTGGCTATTTCTGACTTGCCCTATTTAGGGGCTCCCTTCCCAGGACTGTTTCATAATCCAGGATCACTTGATATTTTGCAATATGACATCCACAGGACACGATTTTAAAAAAACAAAACAAAAACCCTGGTTATTCCGTACTTTTTATGCCTTGAGGAGAAGGCGAGGTGAAGCTTTAAAAATCCTGTAGTTGTAGCATTCTTGATGTTACTGGTACCCGGGTGTCCTGACAACAGTTACATTTGCAACTCTGGGCAAATAATAGGTTGGAAGACTGTTTCAACATTTTCGATCAGTACAAGATCATAGCGACACAACTGGGGCCTGTGAAAATAAGATGAAATATGCTCGTCAATACAATAATAAAAATACCCCATTCTAGTAGAGTAAATTATATCATCTCTTTCAGATATAAAATTATTTAGCAATTATTTTTAATGTTCTAGGGAAATGCTTGTGCTAAATAAGCAAAGCCACATCAACAACAGCAAAAAACTCAGGGTGTAAAATTTTATTTACCATATAATTTCAACTAGGTTTAAAAGCAAATAGAAAGGGACTTCCCTAGTGGCACAGTGGTTAAGAATCCACCTGCCAGTGCAGGGGACATGGGTTCAAGCCCTGGTCCGGGAAGATCCCACATGCCGCGGAGTAACTAAGCCTGTGCGCCACTACTGAGCCTGCACTCTAGAGCCCGCAAGCCACAACTACTGAGCCCGTGCACCTAGAGCCCATGCTCCACAAGAGAAGCCACCACAATGAGAAGCCTGTGCACCACAACAAAGAGTAGCCTCCGCTCACGGCAACTAGACAAGGCCTGCGTGCAGCAACGAAGACCCAATGCAGCCATAAATAAATAAATGATTAAAAAAAAGTAGAAGATTAGAAAGAAATAACCAAAAATTTTAACAGTGGTTGCCTCTGGATAATGACATTATCCGTGGTATTCTTCTTCTTCCTCCTAACACTTTCTGTACTTTCCAGATTTTATAAAATGAATATGTATTCCTTTGATAATCAGGGAAAGAAGTATTTAAAAGTCCCAGTTTTAAGATGTAATAACTGGGCTTCCCTGGTGGCGCAGTGGTTGAGAGTCCGCCTGCCGATGCAGGAGACGCGGGTTCGTGCCCCAGTCCGGGAGGATCCCACGTGCCACGGAGCGGCTGGGCCCGTGAGCCATGGCCGCTGAGCCTGTGCGTACGGAGGCTGTGCTCCGCAACGGGAGAGGCCACAACAGTGAGAGGCCCTCGTATCATATAACAAAAAAAAAAAAAAAAGACCCAATGCAGCCAAAAATTAATTAATTAATTAATTAAAAAGAAAAAAGATGTAATGACTATCCTCTTAGGAAAAAAAAAAACTTGTATTATTAAATGTTTTGAGGTATCCTAAACCTTCAGGAAAAAGGAATTTATAAACATAAAGTAGTAACTGCTCACATCATTTCCTGTCTCTGTCCACAGATTGAACACTAGGAATATATGTAGGAATGGCATTACTCACAAAACACACATACCATCACAGCTTTGTTCTTTCTCCCTCTCTTTGTCTCTGCCTCTCTCTCTCTTTCTACACACACACATGCAGTTTATTTTTTCTGAACCAACTGAGAATAGGTTGTTTACCCCTTAATACTTCAGTGTGTATTTCCTAAGAACAAGCACAGTCTCAGTGCAGTTATCAAATTTAACATTGATATAGTAGTTGTATCCTGTATCAATGGAATAAAACATTCCAAATTATCTGTACCTTTTTTAATGCTAGGCTGTGTTTTATCAGTTTGCCAAATTATATGAGGGTTTCTTTTCTACAACAAATTATCAGCTTGCAAGCAGCGTGGGTAGAGTGATTAGGGAGGAATCGTGTAACTCTAAGCATATAACAACATTGTTTCTTTGGATTATTGGACTGTTTGTCTTTAAGTGCATACCAGTAAATTTTTCTTGGATTACTGGGCAACTTATTTTTATCAAGTCTAGTTTTGGAAAACCCCTCACTTCTTTCATTGTGATTGATGAAGTCCTGTTAAAACGTTAAGACCAAGCAGATTGGACAGGAACCAATAACATCTTTGGAAAACAGGGGTTTGTCAGACGTTGCCTCAGCTCACCTCTCTGGATGGGCAAGTGACCTTAACTTCATTCGGAGAATCCTGAGCTTGTACCTTGGGCCTGTTACAGATCCTGTAGAGAACACCAAGGAAATGGCTGCCACTTTATCCAGATCTTGATTGAATCTTGCAAGCAGACTCACTTGGTGGTATTTCTGAAATGTTGTGGGTTCACTGGAAGGGAGAAATAATATATTTTTAAGTGGATATGAATTACCAATGAAAGAAAACAGTTTTGAAGCCTACAAAATCACTCATCAGCAAGTAGCCATTTGACCCCATAGCCTGCACTAGCCAACTTTCATGGGCAAAGTCCGTTGGATTCCAAGGGACTGCGTAAGTGAAGCTGCTGACTGATGAGATGCTGTGACATTGGAAAGGTATGCGCTGCCTACTATAGGCCAGACAGCATCCTCATCTCTTGACACATTTCTCCAATCCCCGGAAAAATTCTGCAAGGTATTATTGTCTTCATTTTACAAACAAGGAAACAGATGCTTTCAAAGCTGAAGCTCACCCAGGTCACAGGGCTTCTCTGTAGCAGTGCAGTGATTAAAACCCAGTTCTGGCTGAGTTCAAATTTATGGTCTTTCCATTAAACTGCATTGCTAGATGCACAGGTATATTTTTAAGCCAGACTAGATACTAACTTATTTTTTTTTAATGCAAGCAGCCCTATAAGTTCTTTTTTTATTTATTTTTAAATATTTATTGACTTATTTGGCTGTGCTGGATCTTACTTGCGGCACGCAGGATCTTCATTGCTGCATGCGGGCTCTTAGTTGCGGCATGTGGGATCTAGTTCCCTGACCAGGGTTCGAACCTGGGCCCCCTGCATTGGGAGCGTGGAGTCTTAACCACTGGACCACGAGGGAAGTCCCTAGATACTAATTTAGAAGTTGTGCTTAAGCATATATTTTTTCAGTTCTGCCCTCAAGAGAAACCTTAAAACAGCTACAACCCAGGTTCCAATACTTTTTTTTCCAAGTGTGTGGAGATGTTTCCTACAATTGGAATCCCAAATTAAGCCTAAGGTGTATCCACTAGGGAGATTCACCTGGGTACTGTCCCTCTGGGGAGCTGCAAGAATAGGCTGTGGAGAAATGATTGCTCTAGGAATGAATCCTTAGTTTGGAGGTCGGGATGGGGTGAGGAGGTGCCTGTCACCCCAGCCTCACTGTGCAGAGCAGAAGTGCCACAAGTAAAACTAATCCAAAAGGTTGCCCAGATTTTGGTTTCTAAATACTATCTCCACAAAATGGAACTAGGGCTCCCTGGAGAAATGGTTGATTCCAGGGCTAGGGCAGGGAAAGTACAAAGTGATCCTGGAACAACATGTGTGCCAAAAGTAAGGAAACACTCAAAGAGTGATGGAGATGTTCAAAAGAATATAGAATCACACCCATTAGGGTGGCTACTGTGAAAAAAACAAAAACAGAAAACAAGTGTTGACAAGGATATTGAAAAATTGGGACCCTTGTACACTGTTGGTGGGAATGTACAATGGTACCGCCACTATGGTAAACAGTATGAAGGCTCCTCAAAAAATTTAAAATAGAACCACATGATCCAGCAATTCTACTTCTAGGTATATACTCAAAAGAATTGAAAGCAAGCTCTCCAAAAGATATTTGCACACCCATGTTCATAGCAGCATTATTACAATAGGCAAAAGGTAAAAGCAACCCAAATGTCCATCAATGGATGAACGGATTAAACAAATGTGATTTGTACCTACAATGGAATATTATTCAGCCTTAAAAAGAAAGGAAATCCTATCACATGCTACAACATGGATGAGCCTTGAGGACATTATGCTAAATGAAATAAACCAGTCACAAAAAGATAAATATTGTTTGATTCCACTGATATGACATATCTAAAGTAGTCAAATTCATAGAAATAGAAAGTAGAATGGTGGTTGCCAGGGAGTGGGGGAAGGGAGAAATGTATGTTGTTACTTAATGGGTATAGAGTTTCAGTTTTGCAAGATGAAAAAGTTCTGGAGGGACTTCCCTGGTGGTCCAGTGGTTAAGACTCCACACTCCCAATGCAGGGGGCCTGGGTTCGATCCCTGGTCAGGGAACTAGATCCCACATGCCACAGAGAAGATCCCGTGTGCCACAACTAAGACCTGGCGCAGCCAAATAAATATATAATTTTTTTTTTGAAGTTCTGGAGATCTGTTTCACAATAATGTGAATACACTTAATGCTACTGAATTGTACACTGGAAAATGATTAAAATGGTAAATCTTATGTTTTTATTACCACAATTAAAAATGCATTAAAAAAAGGCACT
Source organism: Grampus griseus (assembly GCF_964374135.1). Lineage (NCBI taxonomy): Eukaryota > Metazoa > Chordata > Mammalia > Artiodactyla > Delphinidae > Grampus > Grampus griseus. The sequence goes on from NC_138998.1 coordinate 62,273,946, forward strand.
GGCCAGATTTGGGACAATTTGAATATCAAAATAAATAATGATAGTAACTGATTATAATTCCCCATTGATAAAATATAAAAATCTGGGAGTCTGAAAAAAAAAAATCTGGGAGTCTGTATTGATATATTTGGACATGAAACAAATAAATGAATAAATAAATGAGAAAAAATGCCTTTCCTAAATGTTGAATTAGAAAAATCACCATATGGCAGCCATCAGAGTAATAATTCAACCACAAAACATTAAAACCAGTGGGTAAAAGTTTGAGGAGTAATGGACCATTTACATGGTCTCAAAGTACCTACCCACAAAATACTAATTACAAAGGGAAAAATAGTAACCTTAAAGTGGAGAAACTTGGCAGAAATCACTTTAATTGCTTGATCCACATTAATGAAACAATCAAAATTGTGAGCCTCCTAATAGGATGCACTGAGACAAACATTACGTCACCTTTGTGGTGTCTTTGCCAAAGATGCATGATCTGAACCTAATCGTGAGGAAACATCAGGCAAACCCAAACTGAAGACATGCTAAAAATAATTGACCTGTAATCTTCAAAAGTGTCAAAGTCAAAAGAGTCGAGGAGGGCTTCCCTGGTGGCGCAGTGGTTGAGAGTCCGCCTGCCTATGCAGGGGACACGGGTTCGTGCCCCGGTCCGGGAAGATCCCACATGCCGCGGAGCGGCTGGGCCCGTGAGCCATGGCCGCTGAGCCTGCGCGTCCGGAGCCTGTGCTCCGCAACGGGAGAGGCCACAACAGTGAGAGGCCCGCGTACCGCAAAAAAAAAAAAAAAAAAGAGTCGCGGAAAGGCGGAAGAACTGTTCCAAAGTGAACACTGAAGAAGCAGGAAAACCAAATGCAGCCAGTGATCCTGAATTGAATCCCTTTGCTACAAAGGACATTATCAGGACAATCAGTAAAACTAGAATGGGGTCTCAGGATCAGACGGTAGTAATGTATCAATATTATTTCTCTTATTTTGATGGTCAATTGTAGTTATGTAGGAGAATATCCTTGTTTGTAGAAAATACACATTAAAATACTTAGGGTTGATGAGGCAGCATGTTGGAAATTACTGTAGAATGGTTCAGAAAAAGAAAAGGCTCTTAGTACTACTGCAACTTTTCTGTAAACTTTAATTTTCCACAATAAAGAGGAAAAAAAAAAAGCTAATAGGAAAGGAGTGGTTTAACCAAAGAGGCTTATTAGCAGCACCACTCTGGTCCTCTCTTGATCAGAGTGTAGCAAGAGAACAAGGGATCCCTTCCCACTTCTCCAAGGGCAGCTATGGAATCAGGAAAGGGCAGGGACTCCAGGAGAAGGTGATGCCACCTGCAGATGGCAGAACCCAGTGGGGGTACTAGGAAGGCGGGAGAAGAAAAAGGAGATCGGGAGCTGATCAGGGTTGTCCATGAGTAGAGGTAAGATGCTCTCTTCCTCCTAGAAGGATGTCTGGAAATACATGGGGAGGCACTAACCAAGCGTTGGGTTCATACAAGAGTAAATAGAGTGAGAGACAGTGAACTGTGAGTTCTGGCAGTATGGTGCACTAAATACCCTGAAAGCATTCATAATATGCTTTCATAATTGTGGATACAATTACAAACAACAAAAAACAAAACAAAAAACCTTTTAAATTGCACTGAACTAAGAAGAAAGGAAAGAATACTGAGAAACCCTCAAAATATGTGAAAGCAGAAATCCAAATAGATAGGAATCCTGAAATCACCTTTTGTTGGTCTTTTTTGAAACTTTGTAACCTTGAGCTTCAATTTTCATGGCCTTGCAGTGCAGTAGGACATGAAACAAAGTCTATGGACCCCTCAAGGTCGGGAGTTGAATAGGAGAATTCTGGGGGAAGAGTGAACTAAACATGAATTTGAAGTAAACAACCTTTTACCACCTCAGATGACAGAAAGTCCCCACCTCGAATCTTGGCGCTATGAGGAGCTAGGGGGCTGAGTGCCCTTCACATGGGTCAGCAGCTAAATTCAAACTACTTGTGGTCTGAGAAACCTCAAGTTTAAAAATTAAAGTGGTCTCAGATGGATGGTATCTCCAGGAACTTGACAGGCAAACGCAAAATCTTTCTGGAGAAATCTACTCCTCAGATCCTCAAAGAATTCCCGCACATAGTGAAATAATTATAATAATAATAAAGGCATTTGTAAGGGGGGTGGAGGGAAGCTGCGGGGTGCAGGCTTTATGGCTGCCAGCTGCGGGCGGGAGGACGGATCCTGGCGGGTGGGGCAGTGCAGCTGCCGGCTCCACACAGCGCCTGCGCAGCAGCTGCAGGGAAGGGGCACCTCCTGCCCGGGCTGGGTGCGAATGAGGAGGCCGGCAGGACTGAGTGCTGGGACATGGGACCACCAAAACGACCTTCCCAGCGGAGCCGCGTGCCCGGGGCACCCCTGCTCTGCAGGCGGGGAGCAGGCAGCCGCCTCCCCGCTGCACCAGACCCTGATGGGACCCAGATTGCTAACGGCAAAAAGAACTGGAAAAATGCAAAAGACTGGAACGATTAAAACCTACCAAAGACTCCTCAGAATTCTCAAAGAGCATACAAACGTGTGCTTACATGTAAAAAATGTGATGCGTGGACTACCACACTCAAGCAACCTGGCAAGCACTTGCCGGTGACTGTCACTCTCAGGTTTCACTGTGGAATTTCAAACTGCCTAGGGGTGTGAGAAAAGATTAAGGCACCAACCCCAAAAATAATGGCCCATAAAAGGAAAGAGAACAAAAGGAAGTCCACCACTGAGTACTTCTGTTCTAGGGAAGGGGGACATGTGGCCAGAAGAGCCTGACTTCCCATAATGTCCTCAGGAAGAGCCAGAATATCATCCTGATGCTGCAGCCCAAGAGTGTTTTGCTGTTTCAAATTGAAAATTGTCATGAGGAGGAAAAGTCCATTCTGGTGCTTGAGGGGACCTCTCAAACTGAAGGCTTGTGTTCAGCTGTCTGAATAACAACCAGTAAAAACTACAGGAACAAAATCTCTCAAGAAAGGGATTTTTAAAAGAGACACGACAGAGCTTCCCTGGTAGCGCAGTGGTTGAGAGTCCGCCTGCCAATGCAGGGGACACGGTTCGTGCCCCGGTCCAGGAAGATCCCACATGCCGCGGAGCGGCTGGGCCCGTGAGCCATGGCTGCTGAGCCTGCGCGTCCGGAGCTTGTGCTCCGCAACGGGAGAGGCCACAACAGTGAGAGGCCCGTGTACTGCAAAAAAAAAAAAAAAAAAAAAAAAAAGAGACACGACAGGGACTTCCCTGGTGGAGCAGTGGTTAAGAATCCGCCTGCCAGTTCAGGGGACATGGGTTCGATACCTGGTCCAAGAAGATCCCACATGCCGCAGAGTAACGAAGCCCATGCGCCACAACTACTGAGCCTGCGCTCTAGAGCCCGCAAGCCATAACTACTGAAGCCCACGCGCCTAGAGCCCATCCTCCGCAGCAAGAGAAGCCACCGCAATGAGAAGCCCGTGCACCACAGCAAAGAGTAGCCCCCACTCACCACAACTAGGGAAAGCCCGGGCGCAGCAATGAAGACCCAATGCAGCCAAAAATAAAATAAATAAAATAAATAAATTTTAAAAAGAAGAAATAGAAAAGAAAATCTGAACAGACCTATAATAAAGAGATTGAATTAGCAATTAAAAACAAAAAGCAAACCTACAAAGAAAAGCCCAGGCCAAGATGGCTTCATGGGTGAATTCTACCAAATATATATTTTTTTAATTTTTTATTTATTTATTTATTTATTTTTGGCTGCATTGGGTCTTTGTTGCTGCACGCGGGCTTTCTCTAGTTGCAACAAGCATGGGCTACTCTTCATTGGGGTGCGCGGGCTTCTCACTGTGGTGGCTTCTCTTGTGGCAGAGCATAGGCTCTAGGCACTCGGGCTTCAGTAGTTGTAGCTCGTGAACTCTATAGTGCGGGCTCAGTAGTTGTGGCACGCGGGCTTAGTTGCTCTGCAGCATGTGGGATCTTCCCAGACCAGGGCTCGAACCCGTGTCCCCAGCATTGGCAGGCGAATTGTTAACCACTGTGCCAGCAGGGAAGCCCCTCTACCAAATTTTTTTTTAACACTTTTTAATTAATTTATTTATTTATTTATGGCTGTGTTGGGACTTCCTTGCGGTACGCGGGCTTCTTATTGTCGTGGCTTCTCTTGTTGCGGAGCATGGGCTCTAGGCACGCAGGCTTCAGTAGTTGTGGCCCATGGGCTCAGTACTTGTGGCTCGCGGGCTCTAGAGCTCAGGCTCAGTAGTTGTGGCACAGGGGCTTAGTTGCTCTGCGGCATGTGGGATCTTCTGGGGCCAGGGCTCAAACCCATGTCCCTTGCATTGGCAGGTGGATTCTTAACCACTGCGCCACCAGGGAAGCCCCTCTACCAAATATTTAAAGAAGAATTAACACCAAATTCTTCACAAACTCCTCCAAAAAAAAAAAAAAAAATAGAAGAGGAGGAAACACTTCTCAACTCATTCTGTGACACCAGTATTATCCTGATATCAAAACCAGACATCACACACAAAAAGAAAACTAAAGATCAATATGTCTTATGAATATAAATTCAAAAAAGTCAAATAAAACTAGCAAACCAAATCCAGCAAAATATAAAAATGATTATATACCTTAACCAAGTGGGATTTATCCCAGAATGCAAAGTGGATTTAACATGCAAAAATCAATTATTTTAATACACCATATCAATAGAATTAAGGACAAAAACAAATGGTTATCTCAATACATGCAGAGAAAGCATTCGAGAAAATCCAATATCCCTTCAATATAAAAATACTCAAGAAACTAGGAATTGAAGGAAATTCCCTAACCTGATAAAAGGCATCTACAAAACAAAAAAGTTAATATGTACTTAATATTAAAAGATTGAATGTTTTCTCCCAAAGATGAGGAACAAGACAAGGCTGTCTCTTGCCACTTCTATTCAGCTTAGAAAGAAGTTCTAGCCAGGTCAGTTAGACAAGAAAAGGCGGGGGAAAAAAAGACATTCAGATTGGAAAGAAAGTAGTAAAACTATCTCTATTTGCAGATGACCTGATCTTGTACATAGAACATCTTACTGAGTCCTCTAATGAGTTAGCAAGGTTGCAGGATACAAGATCAGTCAGTTCTAATTCTGTACACCATCAATGAATAATCTAAAATGAAATTATGGAAAGAATTCAATTTACAGTAACATAAAAAAGAGTAAAATACTTGGATTAAATTTAACAAAAGTGCAAGACTTGTACACTGAAAACTATAAAACATCACTGAAAGAAGTTAAGTAAGACCTAAATAAATGAAAGATACCATGTCCATGTTCATGGATTGGAAGACTTACTATTGTTAATACAGCAGTACTCCCCAAATTGATTTGCAGATTCAAGACAACCCCTCTCAAAGTCCCAGCTGCCTCTTTTGTTTTTTCACAGAAATTGACAAACTGATCCTCAAATCTATATGGAAATTCAAGAGACCCAGAATAACAAAACAGTTCTGAAAAATACCAAAGTTGGGAGATTTATACTTCCTGATTTCAAATTTTGTTATAAAGCTACAGTAATGCTACAGTAAGCTATAAGACAATGTGGTACTTGCATAAAGATAAGATATATCAATCACTGGAATAGATTGAGAGTCCAGAAGTAAACTCTTACATTTATGGTGGATGGAATTTTTTTTTTGACCATGCTGTGCGGTTTGTGGGATCTTAGTTCCCGACCAGGGATTGAACCTGGGCCCTCGGCAGTGAGAGCACAGAGTCCTAACCACTGGACCACCTGGGCGTTCCCGGTCAATTGATTTAGACAAGGGTCTCAAGACAATTCATGGAGAAAGAAGAATTTTTTCAATAAATGATGCTGTGACAACTGGATGTTCACAGGCAAAGGAATGAAGTAGAAGCCCCTTACCTCACATCACATGCAAAAATTAACTCCAAATGGATGAAAGGCCTAAATGTGAGACCTAAAACGATAAAGGAGTTGTATCCAGAATATACACAGAACTCTTGCAGCTCAACAATAAAAAGATAATTAGCTTAGTTTAAAAATGGGTAAGGCACACAAAAACCTGCACCCAGATGTCTATAACAGCTTTATTCAAAACTACCAAGACTTGGAAGCAACCAAGATGTCTTTTGTAGGTGAGTGGATAAACTGTGATACATCAGACAATGGAACATTATTTAGTGCCAAAAGGAAATGAGCTGTCAAGCCATTAAAAAAAAAAAGAAAAGAAAAGGAGGAACTCTAAATGCTTATATTACTAAGTGAAAGAAGCCGATCTGAAAAGATTACATACTGTATGATTCCAATTACATGACATTCTGGAAAAGGCAAAACTATGAAAACAGTAAAAAAAAAAATCAGTGGTTGCCAGAGGTTGGCGGGAGGGAGGGATGAATAGATTTGAATAGGGAGGGAGCACAGATTTTTAGGGCAGTGAAACCATTCCGTGATCCTATAATGGTAGACATATGTCATTATACATTTGACAAAACTCAGAAAATGCACAACACCAACAGTGAACCCTAATGTAAACTATGGACTTAGGGTAATAATGACATATCAATGTAGATTCTTCAGTTGTAGCTAATGTACTACTCTGGTACCAGATTTTGGTACTGAGGGAGGCTGTGCCTATGTGGGGCAGGGAGTATGTGGGAAAGTTGTGTACTTTCTGCTCAATTTTGCTGTGAACTTAAAACTGCTCTAAAAAATAAAGTCTGTTTAAAAGGAAAAGAAATGGCTAAGGGATCTGAATAGACATTTCTCCAAAAAGCTCTACAAATGGTCTACAAGCATATGAAAGATACTCAGCATCATTAATCATTAGGAAATTACAAATCAAAACCACAGTGAGATATCATGTAATGCCCACATGAATGGCTGTAACAAAAGACAGACATGTATGAATGGATAATCAAAATGTGATATATACATACAATGGAATATTATTCAATCTTAAAAAGGAAAGAAATCCTGTTACATGCTATAACATGGACAAAACTTGAGGACATTATGCTAGGTGAAATAAGTCAATCACAAAAAGACAAATACTGTATGATTCTACTCATATGATGTATCTAAAGTAGTCAAATTCATAAAAACAGTAGAATAGTCGTTGCTAGGGGATGGGGGTGGGGGAAATGGGAATTGTTATTTAATAGATGTAGAGTTTCAGATTTTGCAAGATGAAAAGGTTCTGGAGAGCTGTTTCACAACAATGTGAATATACTTACGAATGAACTTACACTTAAACATGATTAAGTTGGTACACTTTATGGGGTTTTTTATCGTATGCTTCTTTATCATGATTAAAAAGAAAAAACAACTTTTAAAGACTGACAATAACAGTGTTGGCAAGGATGTGAAGAAACTGGCACTCTCATACATCGCTGGAGGGAATGTAAAATGGTGCAGTCCTTTTGGAAAACAACTTGGCAGGGAGTTCCTTAAAAAGGTTAAACACAAAGTCCTCTATGATCCAGAAATTCCATTCCTAGGTATATACCCAAGAGAAATGAAAGCATATGTCCACACAAAAACGTGTACATATATGTTCATAGTAGCATTATTCATAATAGCCAAAAAGTGGAAAAAACCCAAATATCCATCAACTGGTGAATGGATATTTAAAATGTGGTATGTGTGAGCACAGTGGTGCATCTGGGCCAGAGGTCAGTGGATCAAAATACAATGTAGGGCTTCCCTGGTGGCGCAGTGGTTGAGAGTCCGCCTGCCGACGCAGGGGACACGGGTTTGTGCCCCGGTCTGGGAGGATCCCACATGCCGCGGAGCGGCTGGGCCCGTGAGCCATGGCCGCTGAGCCTGCGTGTCCGGAGCCTGTGCTCTGCAACGGGAGAGGCCACAGCAGTGAGAGGCCCGCGTACAGCAAAAAAAAAAAAAAAAAAATACAATGTAGAATATTCATACGATGGAATATTGTTCAGCCATAAAAAGGAACGAAGTCCTGATGAATGCTACACATGGATGAATCTTGAAAACATGCAAATCCAAAAAAAAAGCCAGACACAAGGGCTTCCCTGGTGGTGCAGTGGTTAAGAATCCACCTGCCAATGCAGGGGACACAGGTTTGATCCCTGGTCCAGGAATATCCCACATGCTGCAGATTAACTAAGCCTGTGTGCCACAACTACTGAGCCTGCGCTCTAGAGCCCGTGAGCCACAACTACTGAGCCCACATGCCACAACTACTGAAGCCCACGTGTCTAGAGCCTGTGCTCCACGACAAGAGAAGCCACGACAATGAGAAGCCCGCGCACCTCAATGAAGAGTAGCCCCCGCTTGCTGCAACCAGAGAAAGACAACGTACAACAACGAAGACCCAACACAGCCAAAAATAAATAAATAAATAAAATTTTTAAAGAAAGTCAGACACAAAAGACCACATATTGTATGATTCCATTTATATGACATGCCCAGAATAGGTACATCCATAGAGACAGCAAATTAGTGGTTGGCAGGGGCTGGACAGGAGGGAGGAATGGGGAATTACTACTAACAAGTATGGGGTTTCTTTTTGAGATGACGAAAATGTTCTGAAATTAGATAGTACTGATGGTTTCACATTTTGTAAATATACTAAAACCCCCTGAATTATAAACTTTAAAAAGGTGAATTTTATGGTATGTGAATTATATCTCAATTTTTTTAAGGTTAAAAAAAAGAAATATATCTAAAACACATATACAGGGAGAGTCAACAGGCAGATAATATCCTTGAATGTGACTTCATTTGTAACCCATAGACTGGTAAGACTGAATAAGCTCAGGGTACATATTCTAATATTATTATTTCCATTTTCTTAAATCATAAAAATACTAAACACTAAAATGTTCAAGTTTACCTGGCAAAAAAGAGAAAAGTGTCCATAATCTTACCATGAAATAGAACAACTATTTCCTTTTCTCCCATATATTCTCTGATCAGTGATGACTTTTTCACAAACATGACTAAAATAGGAATGACTAAACATGACTAAAATAAAGATGTTAAGGTCTCTATCTTAATCAAGAAACAAGCCTCCAACTTTAGGAATTCCTACTTGGGAGAAATTCGCTATATGAAATTCAAATTTCTAAGACATATGCAGAGCAAATATGTAACCAATTATTGGCACGAATACCCAAATTTTGCTGAGTGAGTGCTCCTCATATAACTGCACAGTTTCCCCTGCTGTTGCTTAGACTCTCCAGATGAGGTCTCTGCCCACCTTCCTCATTGATGCTATAAACTACCTGAGGCTGGTTTCTCAAGATGCGGCCCCTTAGTGGTTCCCTCCCTGAAAATGCTGCCCCACTATGGGTTTCGGGACATCGGTGCTGAAGGGAGTGTGATATCGGCCAAACTGCTTGCCCTCTGTGAGCCTCAGTTTCCTCATTTATAAAATAGGGATGATAGGGGCTTCCCTGGTGGCACAGTGGATAAGAATCCGCCTGCCAATGCAGGGGACATGGGTTCGAGCCCTAGTCTAGGAAGATCCCACGTGCCGCGGACCAACTAAGCCCATGCACCACAACTACTGAGCCCGCGCTCTAGTGGCTGAGAGCCACAACTACTGAAGCCTGCGAGCCACAACTACTGAAGCCTGCGAGGCACAACTACTGAGCCCACGCGCCTAGAGCCCGTGCTCCACAACAAGAGAAGCCACCGCAATGAGAAGCCCACGCACCGCAACGAAGACACAACACAGCCACAAATAAAAATAAATAAAATTAATTAATTTAAAAAAATAGGGATAGTAATACTACTTCACAGGGTTTTAGTGAGAATTACATTAACCAATGTCTGTAATGTGCTTGGTTCAGTAAACAAAGGCTGTTATTATTATGATCCAAGGATGCATTTTAAAAAGTCACTTCCAGGGAATTCCCTGGCGGTCCAGTGGTTAGGACTCTGCGCTTTCACTGCTGAGGGCCCAGGTTCAATCCCTGGTCAGTGAACTAAGATCCCACAAGCCATGCGGTGCAGCCAAAAAAAAGTCACTTCCAAACCCCGCACCCACACCTTCCTTATTTATCTACACAGTGAGCCCAGAAGGCGATTGCCAGTTTCAGATGACCATCTACATGGTACTCTATGGATGAGGCCAAGAGACAACCCAAGTGTCTAGTAGATAATAGGACCCAGGAAACATCTCCTAAGTAAATGAATGAAAGGAGCCTCAAATTCCTTTGCTTACACTAAAGGGTTTGGGGGTTTTTTTCCCTTTTTCCTGATTATAAATGTAACATGAAAAAAATTATTCATTATTTTAAAACTATATATATACAACAGCACAGCAAATTGAAAAGTAAAGAGAAACTTTAAAAAGCACTCACATTCCTACCACCCAAGGGGCAATCTAACATGTTTTGTCATGTTTCTTTTTCATTATTTTTACAGTGTTGAGCTAATTTTATACTTTATATAATTTTATATCCTGCATTTTTTCACTTAGTACATTATAAGCATTTCATTTAATGTTTTATAAATAACTTCAGAGTTTGAGTACTATTTTATTATATGGAAACTAACAATTTCCCCATCATTGGATTTTTAGGGTGTTTCCAATTTTCTATTGCAAATTAGATTTTCTGAGTGTCAGAAATATATTTATGTATATATGTATATTATGAGCTCAGAAAAGAATAGAAACGTGTGTATGTGAGTGGGTGCCTTTGGGCATGGGATTGTTGGGATGGGGCAAGGTTTGTGCTTTTATGTTACATAATTCTTTACTGTTTAAATCATTTATAGCTAGCAGGGATGACTTTTGAAATTAAATGTTTATGCAAAGGAAGGAAGGAGGAGAGAAGAAAGGAGGGAGGGGGGAGGGAGAAAGAAGGAAGGAAGGAAAGAAGGAAGGAAGGAAGGAAGGAAAGAAGGAAGGAAGGAAGGAAGGAAAGAAGGAAGGAAGGAAAGGAGGAAAGGAGGAAGGGAGGGAGGGAAGGAAAGAAAGAAGGAAAAAAATTCCTGTACCAATTCCATTTGTAAAGAGCCTGAAAGATCAAGAGCCACAAGAAGTAACTAAGCGAAAAAAAAAAAAAAAAGTAACTTAGCAATATATCCCCAAAGACGCATACAGACCTATAATTAAAAAGTAGATATGTTTGGGATTTAATTTCTCTGAGCAAGAAAGGAAATAGCAAGCTGCAAAGAATCCCAGCCCAACTTACTGATTGATTTTGGATTCTGTGGTATTTCCAGCTTTGTCTCTCAATTTGATTGTAATGGATCCTCTTCTTATGTTCTTGTTCCAAGTTATAATATCCACAAAGTAATGATATACTACAAAACAGGGAGAGAACATGGTAAGAGAAGAATATTACCAACTTCTTTCCTGAAGGTTCAATTCGTAAAAACCCAACCTCCCTAATAACTGAGTCTCCTTTTCTCTTCCTCTAGTTTTTCTGCAAAGATCCAGGGCAGAATTTTCTAATATTTTTTTCTATTCTCTTTGGTAAAGATGACCTGAGTGATGGCAGGACTCAGTGGTATGCAGTTGCCATGTGTAGGCATCACTCTTGGATCAGTGTTTCCACCTTATCGACTGAAATCTCATGGCCTACCGGCAAGTATGATTGGTTCACTTCAATCCCTGCCCATTTTAGAATAAACCAAATAGGGGGCCATGTAGAGACCCTCCACAGCTGTCAAGGTCTTCTTCAATCTGGGCCATGTCCACCAGCCTACCCAGCCTCCCTCATCTCCTCCCCAGTCATGCCACACCACCTGCACTGCCATGCTCTCTCTTGCTTCTGGGCCTTTCCCCACCTTGGACACTCTTACTTTGCCCCCTTTGCCAATTCATCCTTCAGGTTCCAGCTGAATGCACTCCCTCCAGGAGGCCTTGACTGACCCTCAGACTAAGTCAGGTCTCTCTCAGAGCTCTTATCATGCTCTGGTATTCTCTCATCATTAGTTAACACACTCTATTTACAAAATGTAAGAAAAATGATAACCAAAAAGTGGTAAACATATGTGTACATCTGTACAAATATTGCCTGTATAACGTCTTATGGGGTTTTTAAAAAAGCTAAAATATACTACAACGGTAACTAGGAAGGGATGGTTATTCCTCTTTGTAATCCCAGCAGTAATAGCTATGGATATCCATTAATTCCTACTGAATAAACGAGAGCACGTAACGTATCCAGAGAACTATTCTTCCTCCCTACTCTCTGCTCCCGAAGGTCAAGGATGCTCTGGGAAGACGGGGATCCCACCATGATAGTCAGATTTGCTATCTCTTGGTCAGACTTGCAGAGAAGGGGAAAGAGGCTCAGGGAAATGACAGTCCCACTAGGGAATAAGGTCAGCCATGGGGTTGCCATTTCATGGCCCATTATTACTCAGGGGCTTGCCCCATTTGGATTGGGCAGACACCAAACCCTGGGCTGCCACTCATGATTCCAAAGAAGGAGGGAAACCTGGTGATGTGCAACCTCTTTTATAAGGGTTGCTCCCAAGAAAAGTGAAAAGGGGGCATAAGATTGTAAGATGTACATCTGCCCAGGAAAATTCCTACTTGCTTCCCGGGGCATCTGATCATCTCCTGCCCCATTTAGCTCCCATCTTGAATACCCAAACTCTCAATGTCTTTAGAAGGTCATTGTTTTAGTTTTGGAGCTGGAACTGGCCCATAGATGTGGCTGACACCTGATTTTTCCTAACCACAATTTCACGTCTCTTGGGGCTCAAGCAAATTTTCTGGAAGATCTTAGTGATTAGAATGGCCATCCAGTGAAGCTAACAACTATGATTTGTTGAGCTTTTAATCCTTATAACTCAGAAGATAGGCATGATTATCCCCCTTTTACCAAGCAGGACATTGAGACTCAGAGAAGTTAAATGTCTTGGTCACACAGCTATTATGTAGGAGAGTCAGGATTCAACCTAGGTCCTTCCAACTCCAAAGTCCATGCTTCACCATGGCCTTCATTTGCCAAGATGTAGCCAGGAAGCTGAGACTCAGCCATTCCAAAACTAGAAGAGCTGGGCAACAGCAAGCAAGCACATTCACCACTCACTGCAGAAGGGTTTCTCCTCAGCTGTGTCAAAGAACGCTTTAGTCATAGGAGGATCCCGCTCCCTTAAATAGTCTTTCCAATTATCAGCATAGTAGCCTATAAAATAAGTCAGAAAAGTGTAACATTAACATGTATTATATAAATGGAAAAGCAATGGAGGAGATAGTGAGAACAGCGGGTTTGACTGCCACCACCATCGAGACAATCCCCCACGTACCCACTTGCCAAAGGACCCTCCAGTGGCTTTTCCCCCTATCTATTGACATTACATCACCAGCCCTGGTCCTCAGTAGCAGGGGTGGGATTGTGGGGAGTGACACACACTGGGTAGATTAAAAATAGCACTGATATATTCCAGCAATTCATTTTCTAGATTATTTAAAACAGATTCAGGTTTATACCTAGAACAGCATCACTTTTGGAAAGCGATGTGCTTCCTTGAAGAACTGTGATTGGGCCCCTGAAGTGCAGAGAACTTGGAATTGCTGTGTCACTCTGTCAACAGGCAGGGAAATGTCCTCCTTCATCACGTGCCTACAGGAGTGAGGCTGAGGGCCATCCCTGGGGCCTCTCTCTCTCCTCTGTCCCCACTGCTAGGGAGTGGCCTCCACATTCTGACTTAATGATCTGGAGTGGAACCCAGGCATCAGTATTTTTTAAAAGCTCCGTAGATGATTCAAATGCACAGTCAAGTCTGAGAACCCCTTGTCTATAGCATGCCCTGATGTTAACTTGAGTCTTTCCTTTGGGTACAATCAGAGAATTCTCATGACCATCCAGTTGCAAAGTCTCCACCACCCAGAATATTTCCACTAATGCTTAGCAAATATCCAAGCAGTCTCCACGGTGTCTGTTACCCCAGCCCACCCCTGTATGTGTCCATGCACACAGCACCAGAGTGTGGCATGAGGGCATTTACAGACACAGTTTGTTAGAGGGGTCGCTTTGCCAAACCCTCCCCCAGCAGAGAGGTTGTTTGCCTGGAGAGAGTGCTCCTGTCCCCACAGGAGTAGACTACATAAGGTGACTGTGCCTGGGTGAGCTTGGAAAGTCTTCTGGAACCTTCTTTTTCTTGCTAGAATAAAGTATACAGGGAGGTGGCACTACCTTCTGGATGAAATCCTATATAGATTGCCTTTCTAACATTCTTTATTATTAGGAGACCCCAGAGTACTTCACAGAACAAATTGGCTAGAAAAAACTAAGTAAGTTTTTTAAAAACACAGGATTTTCAGGCCCATTTTTAGATGGTAAAATGGTACTAGGATTCTACCAGAAATTAGCTCTTTGTTCATCAGAGTGGGAAACTGCTTACTGGACTTACCCAGAAGTGGGCAGGACTCCGTCTGTGATATGCCACAGTTGACACACTTGCCGTTCCTATAATCCCGGTAGGAGTCACAGGGATACGCGGTGATGGTGCAGTTCTCTCTCAGCGAAGAAAGGTACAGGTACACGGACCTCTGGTGGTCACACTTAAAATACTGCATTCCTGGGTTGTAAAAGGAATGATCAAAGAGTAGAGCAGTTGTAGCATTTAGTAATAAATAGTGCCTCGCATATTGTTTATACACATAATTTATCATGTCCCCTACATCAGGCACTGTGCTAACAGCTTCAATGTACTTGATTCCATTTAATCCTTATAAAACCAATAGATCAGGATTCATGCTGACAAATGGCAGGAGACAAGAAGATAGGCATGATTACCCCCATTTTACCTAGCAGGACATTGAGACTCAGAGAGGTTAAAGGACTTGACCTTGTCCTTCCTTTGTCAGTGAAAGGAAGAGGAAATGTCAGTGGTAGTCAGAGATCCACCAGAGGTTTTCAGCAGAAGGCAAGCACATTTAAACCAGTAAATACATGAGAGAAAGACGGCATTGGGGAGCAGTTTGTAGAGGAAGATCCCCAGTGAGGGCAAGGAGAGGAGATAGTTGTGAAAAAGGATGGGGCGATGCTTCCACCTTGGGTCAGATGGGGAAATGAATGTAAAGACCAACTTTGTGATCTAAGGTTAGGATAGATAAAATGGCTCCTTCGGGTGGGACCTTGATCTAGGTACAAAAGTCAAATCTAGCTCAGCTCTAAGAGGTGAGGGTTTATAGCTGGGGCGGTATTTGGAATAGAAGCATGAGGAGTGACCATAGGGCGTCCGCAAGAGATGCGTATGAGGCTTTTCTGGCATTATTGGGGGCCATGGAGAAGTTAACAAGTTTGCCTGGACCTTGTACTTGATCAACAAGACTCCATGACTTCTCCAGAATGTGCCCAAGTAAAGATGGGGGCTGACATGGCAGAGACCTAAGGGCCTGGGGGTGCACAGGGCATTCATGAGAGCAGACAAGTGGCAGGGGCTCCATTTCTGCTCCAAAGGTGAAGGGTGAAGTGAGAGGAGCTGAACAATAGGAGGTGGCACTGGAAGCTGTAAGTGGGCAAGAAGAGGTGAGACACAAGCCTCAAGTTAATTCTTGGTGGGTGCCATGTGATGTGATGGTGAGAGAGGAAGCGGATGAGGCACAGAGGTGGCCATCAGAAGAGTTGGAGCTGATGAAGGACTTCAGTACAAAACATCAGAGAGGTTCATCAGAAGGTTGATGGGTCAGACGATGAAGTCATTCAGAAACAGGAACTGGGTCCCAAAGATGGGTAATCAAAGGAGGTAAGGATCTCAATAGCAGACAGTGAACCCCATGGAAAGAGGAGTTGTGATTGTGAGCTAGTAGTTTGGAGAGGCACTGGGAGCTGGAGTCAGATCAATGTTTCTTCTTTCTCCGGAGTCCACATATGCCCATAGAAGAGATCAGTGGAGGACATAAAGAAATAAACTGGGTGACAGAGGAGAAGCATGGGGCCAAGCTGGACTGGAGTAAAATCTGACAAGTCGACATTTAATTATTGTTCCTGGAACTTCCACTTGCAGAAACAATGAAGTTAATAATGCTACAGAGGATGTCCTTTGTAAGCAAAGCACATTATCTTTGGCTGCTCATGGATGTAGTTACATTACAGCACACAGGACAGGATTTGAATACACACCATTTATGGTACAATGTGATTGGCCCTACTTATGTCATTTCATCTGGATCATTTTCAAACACTACATCATTCCCATTGAGCCATATACAGCTACCATTTTGGAACAAGATCATCTTTTTCTAGAATTATTTCCATGATTGCTTAATTGTCTCTAACAATGGTGAAATACAGATTCAGAGCACTTGGCGGGGGCGTTGTTTTTTGTTTTATGTTAATTTTTGGCTGCATTGGGTTTTTGTTGCTGTGCACGGGCTTTCTCAAGTTGCGGCGAGCGGGGGCTACTCTTTGTTGTGGTGCGCGGGCTTCTCATTGCAGTGGCTTTTCTTGTTGCAGAGCCCGGGCTCTAGGCGCATGGACTTAAGCAGTTTTGGCACGCGAACTCAGTAGTTATGACACACGGGCTCAGTAGTTGTGGCTCACGGGCTTAGTTGCTCCGCAGCATGTGGGATCTTCCTGGACCAGGGCTCAAACCCGTGTCCCCTGCATTGGCAGGCGGATTCTTAACCACTGTGCCACCAGGGAAGCCCAGGGTGGGTTTTTTTAATTCTGTCCCCCACCACACTTTAATGTTGCCCTCCAACTACCCATTTTTGTTTTGTGAGTTTTTTCTCGTTATAAAACTAATACATGCTCATTTAGAAAATAAAAAATAATAGCAAATTATGATGCAAAAATTACCTAGAAATCCAACATCCAGAGATCACCACTAATAATTATTTGGAGCACTTATGTTTAGTGTTTTTCTCTGCACTTACACATGTACAAATATACATTTAAAAAACAAATTGGGATTATACTGTATAATTTGTGTATTTTTCATTTAACATCATATTGTAAGCATTTTCATTAATCTGACAATATGGTTTTTAAGAATTGCATTCCTTTGTGTAGGATGCACCATACTATTTAATAATTCTCCTATGTTGGACATTTAGATTATTTCTAAAAACTTAACTATTATAAACAATGCCATATTGAATATCTTCACTCTGATTTTTGTCTACATTTTCCATTATTTCTCTAGGAGAGATTTCCAAATGTGTAATTTCTAGGTCAAAGACACACCTTTTCAAGAGAGAGAGAGAATTCAAAATCGCTTTTAATCATATGGTTATTTTTTTTAAGTAGTATATTTGAGTAATAATGTTTAATTTATAATTTATATTTATACCACCTCTATCTTCTCAGGAAATTTGTTTTTGATTAAAAACGATTTCACATAGGATGATATCAGATTTTTAAAATACGCCTTTTTAAACCACTATTTTACAAAATATAAAGTATCTGCACTTACCTCCAAATATTGTTTTGGGGCAACCAGGTTGATCCAATCCTCCGTTTGGGTAGAAGTCTATGTTTCCTAATGGTTCCCTGTAGCCCAGTGCTAAAAGGCAATATACTAGGTTTTTATACTGCTTTGAACTTTTCCCATCTCACAGCTCATTTGCCTGTTTAGGATATAGGCAGAGATTGTCTCATTCTTGTCTTTGCTGCTGTTGTTGTCGTTAAACCTATTTAAATATTTTGTCCAAAGTTAGCCAGATAGTTAGTTAGAAAGCAGTGATTTCCAAGTAGGAGACTATGAAGCTGGTAACAGAATTTACTTCCCATATTTCTGAAACTGTAAGAGAGTTTGGTCACTCATTCACTGCATGGCTGATAAAATGATATGTTTCCTGTTTATATTTGGCTGGAACACTCATTGCTAGGTGCTTCCTGAGCCTCTAATTACATGTGTGTAAGTCTTTAATGAATAAGAAACAGGAAAAAATGAACCTTTACTTAGTAGGAGAAACCTTTAAAATTTGGGGATCTAGGATGGTTAAAAGATTGGAAACTCTTCTAGAAAATGGGGACCTAGAAAATTATAGATTTAATAATTGCTTATTCTCTTTAACCTTGTAACTCCAAAGTAATCAGTAAAATGCTTGATTAAAAGTTTATACAGGGGGGCTTCCCTGGTGGCGCAGTGGTTGAGGGTCCGCCTGCTGATGCAGGGGACGCGGGTTTGAGCCCTGGTCCGGGAAGATCCCCCATGCCACGGAGCGGCTGGGCCCATGAGCCATGGCCGCTGAACCTGCGCTTCCGGAGCCTGTGCTCCGCAATGGGAGAGGCCACAACAGTGAGAGGCCCGCGTACCACAAAAAAAAAAAAAAAAAAGATTATACAGGATCTTCCCTGGTGGTCCAGTGGTTAAGACTCCACGCTTCCACCGCAGGGGGCATTGGTTCAATCCCTGGCCAGGGAACTAAGATCCCACATGCCGTGTAGTGTGGCCAAAAAAAAAAAAAAAAAAAAAAGATTATACATATGTATGTATGTATATATATGTATAAACACATATATAGTATATCATTGCAATAATGATAATAGCTATTATATGTTCAGGAAACTACATGTGTCTGTGGGTGTGACACTAGGGGTTTTACACAGATTTCTTCTAATTTTCACAATGTCTGAAAAGTAGCCATTGGTAAATTCAGATGAAGTAAGTTACACATGAAGATTCTGGGGCTTGGAGGACTTATGGACCAAACATGATACCACCAGAAAGAACCAAACCTGGGATTTGAGTCCACACCTGCCTTGACTGCAAAGATATTTTTCCTTCAAAATTTGCCCTCTCCAAGAACAAAAAATAAATTACTCTGTGCCGTCAAACATTAAAATAACATTGAGGTACTGCACCTAAGTAAGGTAATACTTTGCAAACTGCATAGTAAGAACACAGCTATTTCACAGAGACACTTCTTCTAAGGCAAACAATTGCTGAATACCACACCAGAGTGCCCACAATAGGCAGTCAAGGGTGTTTCAGGTGGTTGTATCACAAAGGAGATGTACTATTAAGTGTCCACTATGGTCTGTCCCCTCAGCCCTCCCCCAAGTTCCTACTCCAGCTCTTCTCCCAAACATCTGGATATAAAGACCCATCTGTAACATCAGCCCAACCCCCAAGCCATGTACCCAATCCCAGAAATGAAATCAACACCATAAAAGATAGAAATAGCCAGGAAGATCCACAGAGAGCTAGAGACCTATAGGTGATTCAGAAATGCTCTGTGTGGAGAGATACAACACTTAAACATATCTTTCAGCTTAAGGAAATAATGACAAAGAACCAACAAAAACAGGGAATCATGCATCCAAACCCAGTTGTACTTATGGAAACATTTGTCCACATGGTATGCAAATCAGCCTGTCGTTGACTGGTCAAGATGATCACTTTAAAAATAACAGGAGACAATGGGAAATGCACCTCTACTCCATCAGGAGATCCTGGGTGCCTGCATTAAAGCAGCTTCCCTTCAGTATTCTTGTGGATTTGGAAACTTGCCCGGTAGGAAAAGAGGGAATCTAGAGGAACCTGATCCACCCCTGCATGACAATCCCCCTAGCGGGAGACTCTTTGGGAGTCTGGGGGTGAGGGTGTGGGTGGTCACTGACCCACAAGGAATGTTACCATCAATGTCAGAATGGATGACGTCAACGAACTGTGCATCACCGGGATCTAATCTGTCCTCTGGAGGTCTCCCATTGAATAAAGGGCCTGCAGGGTCCAGACCTGGAAGGAAAACAGAGTCGGCTTGGCAGCCCCACGCCATGAGTCACCTGCAACCGGGATTTGGCTCCCTCCCCACGAAGATGGCTCACAGGCTTCGGGGAATCCTTGGGTGGGCAAGCACTCACATTCCCCTCCTGCTGTGTCAGGCTCCTTTCCACAGCCCTGTATAGCCTTTTCCCACACTAAAGGTGGTGACCCTCACAGTGCCCCCTGAGAACTCATCCGGACTCCATCTGGAGGTGTACTATACCTTGTGCAGGGCTCCACGGCAGGGAGTGCACAGACATATGGGGACCAGGGACTGGAATAAACTGGTTCCTCAGGAAAAAAGCATCTAAGAGTGCATATGAAAAGCAGACACTGTACTTATCTTTATCTCATTTTAAATAATCCAGAAACTTCACTCAACTTTTCTTTCTTGTTATTAAAAAAGCTCCTTTATTGTTTCCATTTTTATTCCCATTTACCGGCTCACCTGGTCCACATCACAAAGGAGGAAAGGTAGCTATTGTCATTCCCATTTTACAGGTGAATGAACTGAGGTTCAGGGAGGTCAAGTGTCTTAGCCAGGGCCACAGCCTCACAATGCAACCACAGCCTCACAGTGCAACCACCTCTCTCTGTTGAGCTTTTGGTTTCATTGAACTGGGTTTGGCAAACTGAGTGGGAAAGTGTGAGACTCACTGGTCAGGCCAGGTATTAGACTAGGTATGGAAGAGGGAAATTAGGTGGGTGCCAGTTCCTGCAAAATTAACCCACCCCATAAAGGCCTGAACTGATTTCTTGCTCTTGGTCAATGGTAGCTGGACATTCCTCACCATTATTATGAAACATCTGTAAAAACAAGAGAGCAGCTCCTATGATGATGTAACCACAAACAAAAACAAAACACCAGAGGATCCCAAAGACCTTGCTAACTAGAAACTTACCTGGAGTGAAAAAGGTTTCAAGGGATGTCTCCGAGTTTTTAATCTATGAAGGTCACTTTAAATGACATCCCCTATCCCTACCCCCCCACCCCCATGGTATAAAATCCAAGAGATAGCATCTTTGCCTCAGCAGTCCTGGTTCTAGCCCCAATCTCTCCATTTCTCCCTGGCCAACACCCTTGCTTCCTTGAGGCATGTCTTTATCTGCCCCCTTATTTTATCTCCCTCTGTTTCCCCCACTCCCCCACCCCCCAGCTTTTCTTCCCCTTCTGTCTGCTCCCAACTGAAACTGATGTGGGGAGGAGGTGGATCAACACCCAGGTACCCAAGTCCACAGGATATTCTCTGCACAGAATGAGAAACTCATAACCTTGGAAAGACCTTGCTGGGGAAGCCTCCCCCTCCTCACATGAAACAGCACCATTTCCAGTCTGAGAAAATGAACAGTGAGAGCCTCAGTTTATAGCAACCTCCAGATCCACAGCAGATATATTGGCTTACCCTATAAAATCCAAACCAGGGCAATTTTGAAAGTGATAAGGCTGCTATTAATAATTATGCCAGGACAGAAGACACAAATGAGGATGGTCACAGTAAACTTGGACATATGATGTCCTTAGAGATAAGTCATAGCAAATGATCAGCTTACACTGTCAGCCAAAAATCACAAACTGCCCTCAAAAAAGCTGCATATTTTGTGTGAGCAGAGACCATTGGAGTCAGATGGATGTGACGTGGAACCCCAAACCTAGCATTAACCAGCTGTGTGATCTTAAGCAGGTTACTTTACTTCTCTGAACCTCAGTTTCCTTATCTGCAAAATAGAGGTAGAATTAATTGCTACTTCAGAAGACCTACCAAAGCACTCTGGGATCTGAATCCAGAATATTGAAATTATTATAGAATAGAAACAAAAATGACAAAATGGAGCTCTTTCTTGTTGCTCTGTGATCGCCAGAAAAGTGTCTAGCTAGTCCCTGGCTCTGATTACAAGATTAACCAGTTTGAGAATTTGATAAAAGCTGTGGACCTCTCCCCAGGACAGACGTCAAACATTTTGCATGCGTTTTCAGGGGCCTCTTATCCCCAAGGTCACCATGAACTAACTCTCCAAGGCAGTGCTGTCCAATAGAAATATACTGTGAGCCACATATATAATTTAAAATTTTCTAGCAACCACTTTAAAAAGGTAAAAAGAAACAAGGAAAATTGACTTTAATAATACATTTTATTTAACCCAGTATAGCAGAAAATTATTTCAACATGTAGTCAATATAAAAAATTTGAAATTTTTTAATACCCTTCTTTTGTACGTAGTCTTCAAATTCCAGTGTGTGTTTTGCATTTACCGCACGTCTCGATTTGCATTAACAACATTTCAGGTGCTCAGTGGCACCTGTGGCTTGTGGCTCCTATGTTGGACAACACAGCTTTGTGGTCATTTCTTAAAGTATGGTGTTCAGACCACCTGCATCTTCTGGTTAAAAGTACAGGCCACCGGGAATTCCCTGGTGGTCCAGTGGTTAGGACTCCACGCTTCTACTGCAGGGGGCATGGTTTTGATCCCTGGTGGGGGAACTAAGATCCCACATGCCTCACAGCATGGCCAAAAAAAAAATAAAAATAAAGGAAGTACAGACTCCTGGACCCCAAGCCCAGAGATACCAATTCAGCAAGTCGGCATTGTATCCAGCACCCCAAGGTGATTTTTGCAAGAATCAAATTTAGTGCATTATCAAGTGATGTAGGTACTTGAAATGTTTTTAAATCCATTCATTTCTTCCATCTTCTGTTGAAGAAATTAATGAAAAGTAATACCAGGAGATGTGCCTGGAGAGCAAAAGGAGAAGCAAGAGCAGAAGAAAAAAAGGGAAATGGAAGAGATGAAGCAGCCATTCTGGTCTAGATAATTAACAAGCAGAATCACCCAGTTCTTGGGAGTTGGGAGTGAATTATGGCCTTGGGTAACAGGCCAAATTCCCGCCCCTCGATCCAGTGATTCCATTCTGGCAGGGCAGTGGAAGGTGAGTGGAGAAGGGAAATGCTTTTCCCCTGAAATAGCTCTAGTAACAGGTGAGATTGACCTTGGGGGTCAGAGAGGATGAGGAGTTGGGAGAACATGGGTCCCTTAGAGGAGACAGAAAATTGAGCTGCAGACCGTTGACTGAGTCCAGGTCACAGAGCAGGACCACGTGGGCCCAGGGTGGAAGGGAGGTTGGCTCAGGGAATTTCCATGGTCAGAGGCCAGGTTACACTGCATTCCCATCCAAAGCAGTCGTGGGAACAGGTTCACTGGGCGGCTGAGGAGCAAAATTAGGGGGTAGATAGAATAAGGCAGTGGTGGGCCAGAGCCCCCCAGCACCAGCACTGGAGAGCAGTTTGCTTATCTCTTCCCAAACTGTGTGGTCAGTGATGTCAGGTCAGTAGCTTGAAACCAGCCACAGTGGGAGTATTTACATCATGGAAATCAGCAAATGCTATAAATCTTTTTTTTCTTTTTTTTTGAGAGCTGATCAGCTTCTAAACACACCACTGGGAAAAGTCCCAGCTCCCAGAGGAGAAGCTCCCAATAGACAAGGAAAACAAGCACATTTGAGCCATCTGTCCTTTGTACCCATAAAGGAAAATGAATTTTTAAAAAGTAAAGACATACTGCTTTCTAAAACATTATAGTAATAATTTTAAAAAATTGAAAAAGAGCTTTGCTTCCCTAGGAAAGCAAGTAAATAAGATAAGGGCAACCTTGGCCTTTGGGGTGAAAGTGAGAAAAAAAATAGCCAGGAAAAAGAATGTGACCTCAAGTACCAGAGTTAGAAGAGACACCGGCCAATGTGGGTGTGTGTGTGTATGTGAGAGGGACAGAGAGATTTAGGGCAGGGGGTGGTGGTGGGGACATGCCCAGGGCCACATGTCAAATTAAGTAGCACATTCAGACCTGTGGCTCTAAAAGGTTACCTCCCAAATGTCGTTGGTTTGAATCATTTACCTCTCCCCTCCCTCCCTCTGTTCACATCTACCTTCCAGATTTCCTAGATTTGGAATGGCTATCTCAATGTAAGGATCGATTCTGGGAAAGGTATGGAAGGCTTGAGTCTCTGAAAGAGAAAGCCTCCCTCAGACCTTCATCTGTAGCTATGGAAAGTTACAGAACACTAGGCAAATGAACACAGCAAGGGAATCTTTGGAGTTTCACCTGCTGTTGTTTCTGAGGGTTTTTATTCAGCTTTGGCCTGAAAGCCGATATTCACAGAGTAAGCTCCAGACAACATAATTCCCATCTCATTTTCCTATCATGAGGCTCCAGCTATGCCTGGGGATATATTAGGTATATAGTTCAAACTATCTTGGATTAAATGAAAGGAAGAAGGCTATCTGCTCGGGGCAAAATCCCCATGGGATGTAGCTGTTTTTCTAGCCATAGGAGAAATAAAGTCACCACCAATCTTTTCTATGGCATATACAATTTACAAAGTGCTTTGCACCTATTTTATTAAATAATAAATTTAATATTGCTAAGATCAATTACTACTATGGTCTTCCCTTTGCACAAGAAGACATTTGCTCAGAGAGGTTAAGTAATTGGAAGAGCTGGCTTTGAACCCAAGGACTAGGATTGCCTGCATCATGCTCCCCCAGGGAACACCCTGGGCAGTCTGGTTATCCTGTGCCCATTCACAGGAAGCCTTACCTGTAATTCTTCCCAGCTGGCCATTGTACATCTTTCCAACAAACCCAGCTACGTGGGCTCCTAGACTTACTCCAATCATGTAAATGTCATCCAGAGAAGCTCCTTCTGCCTGCAATTTCAAGAGGTCCATCGTTATAAATTGTGAGGGGCCAAGGAGGTGACAACATCTGGAGAAATATCCTAACTCTTGACTTTGGAGAAACATTTCTAGGCACCTTATATCCATTATCTTATTGAAATGTCACAACTCCACGACAAACTAAATGCTATTCCTTTGATTATACAGATGAGGAGACTGAGCCCAGGGTTGAAGTCATCTGCCCAAGGTCAGGCAGGGAGGGCGCAGGGCAGAATTCAAACCCGTCTGTCCAACTCCACACTTATGCCTTCACCTTTATGCCGTGGTGTCTCCATTCATGTTTCTGCTAGAAGCCAAGCTGAGACATCCTTAAAACATTCCCAACTGAGAAGGGCAACCAAACATTTAATGAACTCCTTTCTGTCGATGCTGGCTCAGTTAATGAAGTCACCATGGAGAGGGAAGGAAGGAAAGAAAGGGGCGGGGCACACTGACCATAGTCCTGGGCCAGCCATTCATGAGTCATTTTAATATTCACTTTCCTGAAGTCTGTGGCTTAAGTAGGAAGTTCATGTAAAATTTATGTCACCCCTGGCCACAGTGGCCACCAGGTGTGACTCTCTGAAGTAGTCCTGGTGTCAAGTCACTTCTTTTTTTTCATAAAAAGGACAGTTCATGAGATAGATTAAATTAAATTAAATTTAAGATTTATTTCATCTTTGTAAGTCTTCTGAAAACATAAATCATACACACAAATCGTTCATCAACCATGTGTATCAGTTTTGGTTTTGGATAATCTGGTCACTAAACTTTTGGCATTTCTAAGAAAAGGAAGAGCTATAGAAGTTGAGGAAACTCTAGGCATTGAAGCCAGGAAACCCCTAGACAGAACCTCTCATACCCATTAGACACCTTTATGTGAGTTAGAAAAAGCTGCCCCTTGCTCAGGACACTTTGCTGTCACTCACTAGAAAATTATCATAATAGACATATAAATCTACAATGTCTACAATTACAATGGTGCTGTCTCAGATGGGTGCCCTGTGCAGTGCACAACCTGCACAACCATACGCATGGGCGTTGCCTCGGGCCCTTCCCTTCACCTTCCCTGGGGCTTATTCAGATTTGCAAAACATTGCAAAAATAGTCCTTCTGGTCACTGTAGTTATCTCTTGGCTTTAAATATCCAGATATTGAGCCAGTTTCAACTTGACCCTGAATCATCTAAGAGAATTCTCGCTTACCAGCATTTGGTCAATAAATTCCTTCAAGACTATTGCTACTTTTCTGGTCTTTCCAGAGGCATGGTTGTATATTACAGTTGTAGCTCCTTGATTCCAATCAACAACAACCACGTTCATGTCATCTACAGAGAGCAAACCCTCTACTAATTCCTCCATCCAAACTGGAGGAGAGCCTGTCGGTCTGAATCCATGGACAGTGAAGATGGTTTTCTTGGTCACGTTCAAGTTCCCCAAAACTGTGGAGTTGATGGCTTGTGCACAGGTCGGGTTTCTCCTTGTGTAGAGCATCAACTTCACATTTAGTCCCGTTCCAACCACTGCACTGTGAAAGCTCAGTTTGGTAAATGAAGGACATGTTTCATCTGTGTCTGAAAATAAAAATTATATGGCATTGTGACGGTTCTTTCCTTAGTTGGGCATCAAGCAAAAGTGCTGTCCTACACCCTTTGGAGTCCTTTCTATGTGCCTCACGGCACCTAGCAAGAGACTGGATCTAGTTGAATGAAGTTGCAAAGTCAGACCTGATTCGGCGTACATAAGTAGTAACTTCTTTTTCACTGATAAAACCATTTTTCCAAACCCTACCCTCTTTCAAGGTCTAACCCAAAAGTCACCTCAACGAAGCCTTCTCCGACTCTCCCAGCCATAATTACTGTCTGTCCTTCAACCCAGAACTCCCCAAACCCCTCTATGTGCCACATTGACCGCACAATGAAGACATTTTCAGGGATGTATTATGGGTATTTCTGTACATATGTGTCTATCCCACTAGACCAGTCTCCTTGAAATGGTGTCTTGTAATCTTGTGTATCCCTCACAGTGCCCAGCACGTGGTAGAGGACTCAATAACAGAATCTGTGGAGTCCAAGCATCTCTTTCCTTGTCTATAGCACCCACCTGGGACGGTGGTAGAGAACATGATGTGCCTTGCCCTGCACCTTTCAGAAGCATCTGAAACTGTTAACCATGGTGGCCTTTCTTGGGCTCTCTCTCTCCTTCTTTGCTCAAGCACCACCTTTAAGCATATGTCCTGCTGACCAGGCTCTAAGAATGGAAAGGCTGGGGATGTAATGGGAACAGTTTAAGATGAGCTGAAAGTAAGAGAATGTTTTATGGCAGAAAGTAAGAGAGTGCTTAAAAACATGTTTTAGGGACACAGGAGCCAGCTTGAAGAGGCTTCTGCTGGCCAGATCTGGGATAACTTGAGGACAAAATAATTAAGGAGAGTAATAAATGATAGGCCTTTGAAAACCAGGAATCCATGATTCCATAACAAATAAATACATAAATAAACAAAGAAACAATACCTACATGGAGAAGAGAGGAGGACTCTACCAATATAATGCTGAACGCAAACTGATAAATGTGGAATGCATGCTGGAGTTGAAATTCATCATTTTGCAACCATCATAACAAAGATTGGTTAGGCAAGAATCATCAATGGATGCTAAACTGAGGTTGGGGTGGGGATGTAGATCTTGAGGAGAAGCATGATATTTGTACGGTTTTAAAGTGTCTCCCACAGGGACTTCCCTGGTGGTCCAGTGGGTAAGACTCCGTGCTCCCAATGCAGGGGGCCCAGGTTCAGTCCCTTGTTGGGGAACTAGATCCCATGTGCATACCACAACTAGGAAGTCCACACGCCACAACTAAAGATCCCACATGCTGCAACTAAGACCCAGCAAGACCAAAATAAATAAATATTAAAAAAAAATAAAGTGTCTCCCACAGATTGCTCATTAGAGATTAGGGAAGAAACATTAACTGTAAGATTGAGAAAGTGAACAATACCTTGACAAGGTTATCAAACTTGATATCACCAATGAGGAGCAGATGGATATCATGTGCCTATAGCTGTAATGCACTGGGAAGGACACAGCTTCACCTGTGAAGTGTTCTAGTAGGGAATGCATAGCTGGAATCTAACCATGAGGAAAAATCAAACAAACATAAAATGAGGAATATTCTATTTTTTTAAAAAAGAACCTGTATTCTTAAAAAAAATGTCAATGTCATAAATGACAAAGAAAGACTGGAAACGTTCTACATTAAAGGAGACTAAGGCTTCCTTGGTGGTACAGTGGTTAAGAATCCGCCTGCCACTGCAAGGGACACGGGTTCGAGCCCCGGTCCAGGAAGATCCCACATGCCGCAGAGCAGCTAAGCCCGCGAGCCACAACTACTGAACCTGCGCTCTAGAGCCCGCACGCTGCAACCACGGAAGCCCGCACGCCTAGAGCCCGTGCTCCACAACAAGAGAAGCCACCGCAGTGAGAAGCCCTTGCACCACAACAAAGAATAGCTTCCGCTCACCACAACTAGAGAAAGTCTGCATGCAGCAACGAAGACCCAATGCAGCTAAAAATAAATGAAAAAAAAAAAAAGTAAACCTCTGATCGACATTGGTATCCAGACACAATAATATGATGATCGAGAGGACTATTTTTTAAATTATAATAATAATTATTATTTATTATTATTACTATTATTGTGACCCTAACCATGACCATTCTTCAGGAGAGGGAACAGACTGGGAAGACAGTTGACTTGCAACTGGCCCAAAAAAAGACAAGTGTGCCTTGGGAAACATCTGTTCTGACTTCTTCCAATAAGAATTTAGGAACCATTTGCCCTGGGCCCCTATTCTTAGTGAATCAGCACTTGCACACCCAGGAATTGCTCCTCCCTTATTCTGAGCCTCAGAGTGGCCTTCATCCTGGGGGCTGTACCTTTCCTTCACAACCTGGCTCCATTCATGGATACTTTTACTTGAAACTTCTTGCAAAGGCTCTGGTACTTAGGGGTGAGTGAACTTCCAAAATAGAATGAGCAAAAGAAGCTCAAATAGAAGGTTAGAAATTAAGGAGGCTTTGAAATGCCTCACCCTAGAAAAACTGTGGCTAAAAATTGAGCCCCAAAGTCTTATATTCCTCCTTTTACTCTGTACTATCCAGTAGATTGTGCAGTAAAGTATGCTCACAATGTAAATACTGTCTTTTTTTCCCCAGCTTTATTGAGATATAATTGACAAATAAATTGTGTAAGTTTAAGGGGTACAATGTGATGATTTAATATATATATTAAGAAACGATTACAACAATAAGGTTAGTTAACACATTCACCTCACGTAGTTAACTTGTGTGTGTGCGTGTGTGTGTATGTGTCTATGTGTGTGAGAGGAGAACATTTAAGATCTACTGCCTTAGCAAATTTCAAATATACAATACAGTATTGTTAACTATAGTCACCATGCTGTGCATTAGATGCCCAGGACTTATTCAGCTATGTAAATATTTTCTCCATCTGTTGGCCCCTTTCATTTTTCTCTTCCTGTAGATCACTTGCCCCAGGTGAACACGGACTGAAACTTATCTGGTGCTTGTAGAGCAAGTCGCAGAGTAAATAATTGACTGTTCAATTGGTCATTTTATTGGACAGGAAGAGTCACAGGGTAGGGCTGAGCTTCTAGGTCTTAGCCATCAGTAAAACTGGGTTTTGTTCCTGGTTGTGTGACTGACTCACCAGGTGGCCTGGGGAAATTATGTCATCTTTCACTTGCTACCTACCTGCCCAAGAAAATTATGCGGCGGAGATTAATTGTGAATGAAGTCATACTGGAAAAGATAGAGATCCCTTTCCAAAGAAGGGGACTGCTTAATTACTAGGGTTTGTTCATTTTGAGCCAATTGAGCAATATTATGTCAATGTGTCATAAACCGTGTGTCTGAGTACTTGGAAGCCTCAGAGATGCATCCTGAAGTTTGGGGCCAGAGCTATTTTTCAGCAGAAACTGCCAACTTTAATGACTATGGAATGGTTCAACCAATCTTTTTGGCTTGCTGAGTCCTTACTAGAAGCCTTTAAAACTGACAGTTACAGAAAAGCAAGAAGGGCAGAACAAATGGATTTTAATTTTTCATTTGATAGAACCACTGTGACTTCAAGTATTTTTAAATGTCTTAGTTATTTTTTTTTTTTTTTTTTTTTTTTTTTTGCGGTACGCGGGCCTCTCACTGCTGTGGCCTCACCCGTTGCAGAGCACAGGCTCCAGACGCGCAGGCTCAGCGGCCATGGCTCACGGGCCCAAGCCGCTCTGCGGCATGTGGGATCTTCCCAGACCGGGGCATGAACCCGTGTCCCCTGCATCGGCAGGTGGACTCTCAACCACTGCGCCACCAGGGAAGCCCTTAGTTATTTTTACAACAGCATTGTGCTCTGGAAAAGGCCATTGCTTTTGCTATGCAGATTCCCCTGTCTCTCTTTTCTTTGTTTTATTCCGTTTATATTTTCTTTCTCATACTGGGATGTTTATAGCCCACTTTAATTTTTTCTGGCATTGACCTTTATAACTTTATATGAAACACTTAAATCTCTATTTCATGGGATGTCAAGGTGTAGCCTGTAGGTCAGAAATAGACTACATGCAGAACTGCTCCAGACTTAGCAATATTTATTCAGATTTATTTATCCTCCAACGTGAACTCCTGGCAAGGAGTTTTGGGCACCTGGAAACTGTATTTCAGACTGTTGTAGGGCATATTTTTAACTTCTGCCATGTGTCCTGCTGCTGACCTTTGTCAGAACAGTTATCTTTCCTTATTCTGCTCTAGTCCTTGCTTTAGTAACTCGAGACAGTATCTCATGACCCTCTGTTATAAATGATGAGGGCATTAGCACACTCAATACTTCTCCCCTCTACCTCCTGATTTTTATTAGTTATAAAATTACTTTTAGTTCATCTGGTGATTCCTTTTTTAGTTTAAAAATAAAATTTAAGCCTCTATTTCCTAGTGTATCAATCACAGAGAGCTTATTGTATTTACTGTATCTATTCTAGCTCCTCATTCCCTACCAAGAAAGATAAGAAAGTCACTGCACTTGTATTGCCTCCTGTATTGTATAACCTCCTTGACCTCTTCTCCAGAACACACACGTACACACACACTCACACAAACACTGTCAAAATACAGTCAATCCTCTTTATTCGTGAATTTCATACTTGTGAATTCACCTACTCGTTGAAATTTATTTGTAACACCCCAAAACAAGAATTTGTCACCCCTGCTCGGCATCCCGGTAGTTTGGGTGTGCCTCGTCCAAGGGACATCCACTCTACTCCCCAGGGAGGAGGGCTGCCCCCTCTCTCCTTTTCCCTTAAGTGGTTTCTCTCCCTCCTCTTCCTCTCTGGTGGCAGGTACACCCTGCCACTTGGGGAGAGGTCAGCAGGGGACCTCTGGTTTGCATTAGGAGGAGAAAACGATTTGACCTCCACTTTTCTCAAATCCAGCTATGCCAACAATAAAGCTGATACTTTTAGCCCTGGGTCAAGTTCTCAATTGGTTGAAACCCAGACGGAAGAGGAGTGTGATTGCCACTCAGACCTCAGCAGCAGACTGGGAGCCCTTGAGGGCCAAACCTTTCTTAGTTTTAATAAATAAAAAAATTACATAATATTTAATACATTAAAAGAAGAATGCAGAATATCTGTGATAAAGCACAGCAATAAACACTCTACCTAAGAACTAAAATAAAACCCAAATGTATTTGTAACCCCCAAAATCAATACTTGAGGGGCTTTTCCAGTTATTCACGGCTAGGTGCTGAGTGGCAAAAAATCTGAGTTGCCCCACACACCACTCTCAGCTGAGGTCAAACACGGCGACACTCTGCCTTCTTGTTTCAGCTCTCATAGCAAATGTCCTTTACCTGGCCTCTTACTGCCATGTTTTTTGCTTCTTGTGCCTTTTCTTGGTGATTTCACTGTTTAAAATCCCCCAGACATAGTCCTCAAGTGCTGGCTGGCATTTCTAAACTCATGAAGGCTGTGATGTACCTTACAGAGAAAATGTGAGTGTGAGATAAGCTTTGTTCAGGTATGAGTTATAGTGCTGGCCATGAGTTCAATGTTAGCAAATCAACACTATATATTGGGACTTTCCTGGTAGTCCAGTGGGTAGGATTCCACACTCCCATTGCAGGGGGCCCTGGTTTGATCCCTGGTCAGGGAACGAGATCCCGCATGCATGCCACAACTAAGAGTTCGCATGCCACAACTAAGGGCCCACATTGCTGCAGCGAAGATCCCGTGAGCCGCAACTAAGATGCGGAACAGCCAAAATAAATGAATTAAGTAGATAAATAAATAAATAAATATTTTAAAAACAATATATATTAAATAAGGTGTCTTTCAACAGAAACACACATAAAATAAGATTATGTATTGATCAGTCAACTAAAATGTCATAAGCAGAGGCTCACAGGAACCTAACCCTATATTCCCTCTAAGAGCAGTGGTTCAGTAACTGCTACTTCAGTGCTTGTAGTGCCTTTACAGAACATGAACTACTGTGAATAAAGATGAAGTGTGTATAAAAATTATCTTCTGGGACCATATTTCCCTGGCTATGTAGTTTTAGTTCTATAATATACGAGACTATTGCTCACAGTGAGTCCTTTTCCTAGCCTTCTCCATTCACCCCTGGGTGACTGGCTGTTGCTGTCTTTTCAAGACGGGCTAGTGGATGGTCCTTCACCCATCCCCAACTCTGCTCATGGGATGAGAAACTTGAGTGGGGGACAGAACCAGCCTCAGGAATGAGCTGCTCTTTGCTTAACCCTCAGAGGCTCTGGGGCTGGTAGAAACTCTTGGTTTCTTCAATAGGACAATTTTATCATTTTGCTTTGTTCGATTGTTTGGAGACATTCCTGGATGCAGTTTGGTTAAAGTTGACTCTTTTTTTTCAATTAAAAAAAAAAGTGGCTAGTGGGTAATATAGTTCCTAAGTTTATTCATATCTGTAAATGAATTCCTTGGCCTAAATGATGCCCTGGCTTTAAATAATATGCTTTTCTACTTCCTTCTTGTGTTGAATTCCACTCCAGAGAACTTTTCCCCTTAAATGTTACTTGTCTTTTTCCTACCACAAACTTGAAGCATTCCTTCCTTTTCTGAAATAACTTCCCCTACTAGCACAGAAGCTCCAAGATGACTGATCTGTTTGTCCGTTTATCCATTCTTATGTTCCCAGTGCCAAGAACAGCACCTGGCTTGGAGTTGGCTTCAATAAATGTTTCCTGAATAAATGAATATCAACCTGTTAACACATTATTCAGCCATTCAGAATGAGCCATATAAATGCTATAAGGAGTGTATGATGTAATGTTTATAAAATAAATGAAGTATGAAATGGCACATGTATTATGATTGAAACTATATAAAAATATATCTGCAGGTAACAGGCCTGGAAAATCATATGCAAACAACAATGGGTCATACACTCCACTTCCAATGTTCTTTAAAATTGCCTCAGGTTATTAACGCTTTTCCTCTCAGAATTAATAACATTTTAAAAAGAAAACATTACACATCTTATTTTGGACCATGTTACAAATTAGTTTAAGCTCCTCTGAGGGCAGGCACTGTATTGTTTTTAGTTTAGTATTGCGTCCCCAGCACCAAGCTCAGGAACTTGTCTTGTCTTTGGGCCTGAAATTCTCAGGCAATTTGGAGAACATGCAAGGACTAGATATATGTGAATAGCAAATTTGTTAAATTGATTCACCCTCATAAATATAGTTCTTTACATTTTACTTTATGTTGGTATTACTAAAATGATTAACTACTATGTATGCCTTCAGAAAGCAAACCTCTTGTTGGTTATTTTGCTGTTTTGTTACAAAGTCAAGTTTGCTTAGAGGTAGTATTAACAGCCCAATCAAGAACCGCAGAACGTGTTAAACTGGTTTCTAAACCTTAACCTCTTCTACTAGAGTTTATTTGAAACAGGAGAAACTCTGCCTTTCTTCTTCAGACTACTTTGAAATTCAATCCCTCTGAAATGCTGTTTCCTGTTGACAACTGGAAAATTACAATTGGATGGGTGATGTCTGCCATCCAGTGATGAATTCAGACCCCTATGTAGGGCAGGCCTGATTATCATTTACTGTCTTCCCTCTGTTAAATTAAAAGAAACATATTCAAGTAGGATGTCAGGGAAATCTGGCTATAGCATCTTCAGATATAACGTATTTGAGCCTGAGATATTTTCTTATAATCCAGTGCATGACTGCCCATGGGCCAAATCCAGCCATGCTCATTAGCGTACTGCCTACAGCTGTTTTCCTGCTATAAGGCAAAGACGAGTAGTTTAACAGTGACCACTGGCTCACAAAGCTGAAAATATTTACTATATGGCTCTCTACAGAAGAAGTTTGCCAACCCTGGTCTAATGTCTTAAACAAAAACACAACACAATTTTGGAAAGAGCTTGGGTTTTGGAGACAAACCTAGGTTTGTGGTTCAATTCCATTGCCTACTAGCTATGTGACCTCTGGTAATTAATTACCCAGCCTCTCTAGGTCTCAGTTTTGCATGTATAAAATGATCATAATAGTGCCAATCTGTCAGGCGGTGCTTTGCAGAGCCATATTGAGCCCAAGGCAAAAGAAAAACCACAGCATAAAAATATACATATTTATATAAATATATATTTATCAAAATATCCTCCCATATTTTGAAACAAGTGAAAAATAGACCTTCATTATTTAATCTGTTCATACACCATTGTCAACCCTTATAAACCGCCTAGCAACGAAGTGAGTTGTCATGGACTCAGGAATTCCAGCCAAGTAGAGATGATTTTTTCTGTTGTACAATAACACAGACTTGTAAAACAATCAATATCTTATTAAAATTTTTGACATTTTGTTCATCATATATTTGCAATGATTTTTGCTCTTTTAAAAATATTGCATTAAAATATCATCTATGGGGCTTCCCTGGTGGCGCAGTGGTTGAGAGTCCGCCTGCCAATGCAGGGGACACGGGTTTGTGTCCCGGTCTGGGAAGATCCGACATGCCGCAGAGCGGCTGGGCCCGTGAGCCATGGCCGCTGAGCCTGCGCGTCCGGAGCCTGTGCTCCGCAATGGGAGAGGCCACAACAGTGAGAAGCCCGCGTACCGCAAAAAAAAAAAAAAAAAAAAAAAAAAAAAAAATCATCTATGAAAAAAAATAAATAAAATAAAATATCATCTATGCATTATAATATGCATTATTAATGATATGCAGATTATTGTTTGCATTAAACATTAAATGGTAGTAAAATGTTATTTATATATATATTAAAATATCACTTAAATGTTGCATTAAAATATCACAAAAATAAAATATTTTTATTGCATTAAAAAGTCATAAATATGACTGATCTTGATGACTATTTTGGTGTCCCTTCCACCCTTAAATTTTGCACCTCGTGAGTGCCTCACTCGCCTCACTGTAATCCCAGCCCTGCCATCAGGACTGATGTGAGAATGAGAGAAAATACCTATGAAGTATCTAAAGCATTACATGATACATAATAGATGCCAAAAAACTAGTAATTGATGATGATGTTGATGATAAGTTTGGTTAATAGTAGTGATCTTTTAGGGTTGTTATGAAGACTAAATAAGTAAATCACAGTGTCGGATATGATATAAAATAAGTGCTCAATAAATTCCTTCCTTCCATCATTTTTTTTTTGGCTGTGTTGGGTCTTGGTTGCTGCGCGCGGGCTTTCTCTATTTGCAGAGAGCAGTGGGTTACTCTTTGCTGCGGTGCACGGGCTTCTCATTGTGGTGGCTTCTCTTGTTGCGAAGCATGGGCTCTAGGCGCATGGGCTTCAGTAGTCGTGGCTCATGGGCTCTAGAGCGCAGGCTCAATAGTTGTGGCACACGGGCTTAATTGCTCTGCGGCATGTGGGATCTTCCCGGACCAGGGCCCGAACCCATGTTCCCTGCATTGGCAGGCGGATTCTTAACCGCTGTGCCACCAGGGAAGTCCCCCTTCCATCATTTTAGTTTCCTTAATCCAACCAAGGATTTGGAAAAGGGAAGCTTTATTAACCAGTATACAGGTGACAGTGCTTCTCCCTGGCCAAAGGACTGTGTTTGTTTCTGGCTGTGTCATTAACAAGGTAAACAAACAACCTATTTGGGTCATCAGTTTTCTCATATTAAAATGAGGTGTTGATTCCTCATTCCTTAGCCATTTAGCTAACTCTAGCATTCCTTTTAGAAATGAAATTCTAAGATCTGCAAACTAACTTATTTGAAAGGATGCCTCTTGCATCTACTTAAGAAAACAAATTTCCAGGACTTTCTTATGAACAAAAGATAACCCTAATCTAAAAAAAATTAATATATCAAGAAATTTCCTTTTTCTTAAATTTTAATTAAAAGACCTGAAAATAACCATACTTTACTCTTGTAATTAGAATGTTGGTTAGATAGGTGTTTTCTCACCTTTATATCAAGCAGGGTGTTTTTGCTATTAAATACCTGTTAGTTAACAAACATAGTCCCACATGCTACAATAAGGATGAGTCTTGAAAACAATACAATAAATGAGAGATGCCAGTCACAAAAGACCACATATTATATGACTCTATTCATATGAAATGTCCAGAATAGGGAAATCTATAGAGACAGAAAGTAGATTAGTGGTTGCTTAGGGCTGGGGGATGGGAGGAGATGGAGAGATGGGGTGCAATAGTTAAAGGGTACTGGGTTCCTTTTTGGAGTCATGAAAGTGTTCTAAAATTGACTGGTGACAGTTGCACATATATGTGAGTATATAAAAAAACACTTTAAGTGGGTGAATTGTATGGTATGTGTTTTATATCTCAATAAAACTGTTTCTTAAAAATGGCTCCTGTAATTTCATGGAAAGAGTGAAAAAAAAAAAGACGAAAAGTCTTTTGGAAGTGACTGGGCAGAAGTTTCCCTTTTTCTGTCGCAATCAAATCAGGCTCCCAGTTTTCCAATTTGTTTTCTTTCCCCTTGGAAACTGAGGTTGATAGACCTTCATTTTCTACCACTGCAGGCTAAATAAGTCACCCCTGCCCCTCCGCCACCCACTCTGGTCAGTCCGTTGGCTGTGAGGGAGGGATTGTAGCTGTTCCTGTGCAAAACAAATCACTCTTATTCTCAGACTTAGGGATTAATACAGCTGTTATTCTGTTTTACCTTTACCACATAAAATTGGGTTGGTTAGACAAAATGCCCTCTTGGTTGGAAAGATTATTCCTAGCTTTTATCCACCAGCTATGTTTCTTTAGGCTACAGCCAAGAAAACAGGGAGACATTCGTTTCCCTAGATTGACTTATTTTATATGAGTCCCAGTTGGATAGAAAAGTGTGATGCCCTCAGACTGATCACTGACAACCTCGCTTCCTTTCTGATGAAACTTCCAAGGGATCCTTTGACTCTGTATTCACAAGACACACTGCCCTGCAGCTAAATGAAGCTGCCCATGCTATCTCAGAGTCATGCTCAGTTCTGGCTTTTTAGCTTCTACCTGCCTTTGGAGGAACTGATTTCAGCTCCCACAACTCTGATTGGGGGAAAACTCCTGCAGAAAGAGGAAACTCCTCATTCATATCCAAAGAGGTGTCTGTGAAGAGAGAAGATGGAATTGTAGATAGAAATAAGCCACCAATGAAGCAATTGTGAGTGGGCGAAAAGAGAGATGGTTTTGAGATTCTATGAGAGTCAATGAGCAAAACCTCTCAATATGACCCATGGTTGGTGAAGTTTAGTCTACTAATCTCCAACCCCCAGTGACAGCGGTGAAATTCCACCTAATTTCACCTTGCTGCCTCGTATCCAGTCAGGAAGTACAACAGGCAGGGCCCTGACTCACACTTCTTTCATGTCAAGTTTTGGGCTGTGAGGTGGGCTCAAGCTCTCATTCTCCCCACCTCCAAACATGACGCAAATGTGTATGAATAACTTCTTTAGAGCAGAGGTCCACAGACAGGTATATTGACTCCATGCAGCCTGAAAATATTTACTGAGATTCAGACCTAGATTAAGGGATACACTGTTGAGTATTTTGCCTGCCGGTGGTGGATGCCGGTCAGTGCCCAGGACACACAGCTCACCACACGTTAACTGATGGAGTTAGGAGCTTTCCAGAAACCCACGTCTGAGCACACTCTTAGGCTTGCCTGAAAACACTGTTCTGCAGGAACTTCCCAAAGTCTCAGAAATAAACACCTCTTTAGCCCAGAAACTTTGAGTTGGAGAGATTAGAAAATGAGCTGGACTCCTACTTTGAAGAGAGAAGGAGAAGGGGGAGGTGACATGTCCCTACAATGAAATTCTATTGATTTTTTTTTCATCTGAAAAGTTTATTTTTTTTTATGCAGAGAACCACACTGATTTTGGCACTAAAAATCCATCCTGAGCCAGATTGTGACGGGTTCACAGTTGGCCAGAGCCAAAACTGCTGGAATATCTTTGTTTCTCTTTTACCCAAGGCAGAGACAGGCAAGAAGCGTACAGGCCAAATACCCTCTTGGTCGGAAGGACATCTCTGCTTTTAACCACCAGCTTGGATTTCTTTAGGATATACCCCAGAAAACAAATGAGATGCCTGATTTCCTCACTCTCATCTCTTAATCACGTGCATAAATACGCACATTCACACTCCACCCCCTCACTCACCTTTGTCTCCTCTGTGTTGGAGAAGGATGAGTCACACACACACACAGAGTTATAAATCAATCTGAAGAGAGCTTCCAATATCCGAGGAAACAATTCTCTCTCTAATTTTGGCACTGAGCTATTTTCTCTAGGAAAATATCTACCTAGTTTTACACAAGTTGCCACAGGACAAAATATCGATGGCAGAGTAACTTTTAAAAATTCTTATGACAGGGACTACTCTGGTGACGCAGTGGTTAAGAATTCGCCTGCCAATGCAGGGGACACCGGTTCAAGCCTCAGAGCAACTAAGCCCGTGCACCACAACTATTGAGCCTGCGCTCTAGAGCCCACAAGCCACAGCTACTGAGCCCGCGCACGCCTAGAGCCCGTGCTCCTCAACAAG
Organism: Grampus griseus; assembly: GCF_964374135.1. NCBI lineage: Eukaryota > Metazoa > Chordata > Mammalia > Artiodactyla > Delphinidae > Grampus > Grampus griseus. Next base: position 62,312,411 of record NC_138998.1, read on the forward strand.
AGAAGCCACCGCAATGAGAAGCCCACACACTGCAACAAAGAATAGCCCCCGCTTGCTGCAACTAGAGAAAGCCCGCACGCAACAAGGAAGACCCAACGCAGCCCTAAATAAATAAATTTTAAATAAATAAGTAAAATACTTATGACAAGCAGCCTTAATTTAGAAGAATACTTATCAGCCTGTGTTCCTTGAACCACCTACAAACTGAAAAACCTTGTGAGTTTGTTTGAAATGCAGATTCCAGGACCTCACCCCAGACCCAGAGTTTGGATCTCTGGAGATAGAGTCTCTGCATTTTTTACCAAATTCCCCAAATGATTCCAGTGCACACTAGAGTTTGCTAGCCATTGCTTTGTACGCTAGTAAGAGTACGGCAAACATTCCTATCATGATTTCACAAAGGTTAGAACAACAAAATAAAAATCTCTGAAAGTAAGTGACCTATATTCTTGGGATTTCAGAGTCACATCTTAATCACTTGCTAATTTTTGGACTGCAAGCCAAGGAAGGGAAAAACAAAAAGTCAATGTATTTGTGATCAATACTTTCTGTATATTATTCAACACCCTCCCCCAAGAAAGTTCTCAGTTCACGGTTTTGCAGATACTGAGAAGTACGGATTTAGCTTACAGCTATAATTATGTTTTTTATATTTTTTCTTTCTAGCTATGGAAGTTTATTGTGATGTATATCTATCTGCTTAGATTCTATCATGCAGCAGTGGGTCTTATGGAATGACTTAAAACAAGACTTTACTGATGAGATAACATTAAGTAAAAAGGCAGGTCAATGGTTACCAGAGGAAAGGTTGGGGAGGGATAAATTGGGAATTTGAGATTAACTGATACACACTACTATATATAAAATAGATAAACAAAGACCTATTGTATAGCACAGGGAACTATATTCAGTATCTTGTAATAACCTACAATAGAAAAGAATCTGAAAAAGAATATATATATATACATATATATATGTATATATATATATATGAACTGAATCACTTTGCTGTACACCTGAATCATTGTAAATCAACTATACTTCAAATTTTAAAATTAATTTAAAAATACATTTTTTTAAAAAGGTGGGTCACAAAAAATTAATTTCCAGCTTTTTAAACTGAGATATGTAATGAGAGACTGGAAGAAAGTACTCACAAATTACCATCAGGTTTTAGTGTTAAGGTTAGTTCCCACTCCCCTTAAGCTATCTCTAAATTTATTTTATTTTTTAAAATTTTAGGGACTTCCCTGGCAGTCCAGTAGTTAAGACTCCGTGCTTCCACTGCAGGGGACAAGGGTTCTATCCCTGGTCCCCTCAGGGGCCGGGGATCCCCCATGCCTCGTGAACAAAAAAAAATTTTTTTTTAAGTGATAATACACACAAACTTTAAAACGTTGAATTCTCAATTTAAAATATCATCACTAGTTTAATTTTAACTTACTATTAAATCAACTTCAAAAGCACAAATTAAGAAAAAGTTATTTATAAGCCTGAAATCCTAATACAACTATATTAATTTTCCATTTCCCTTCTAAACTTTATTTACAGGCATACACACACGATTTTTGCATAGTTGTAATCTTAGTTTATCTACAAAATTGAGTTCTGCTTTTTTGACTTTGCATTATGTTATAAACATGTTTGCACATTTCTGCACAGCTTCAGTATTATTTTAATGGCTACATATTTTTAAAAGTTGTTACACTGTACTTTATCCATTCCTGTATGTAGGAACATTTCTGCTGTATCTAGTTTTAACTTATTATAAATAACAGAGTTAGTATCATTCTTTGTATATAGGTTCTTTGTTTTTCTTTTACAAGATATTTCTTTAGAACAAATTCCCAGCAATGGTTTTACTAGTTTCAAAGGGCATGAACATTTTTATGGGTCCTAATATATAACACACTTCCCTTCAGAAAAATTGTACCAGTCTTCATTACAATAAACTATGTGAAAAAGTACTGGATTCCTAAAAAGCTGAGAAGTGTTGAGCTTTTCTTTAAAAAAAAAAAAAAAAAGCATTTCACTTTATTTTTATTACCTTGCTGTGTACATTACTGTTTTAATTTTTATTTCTCCATTATGATTAACAATTTTAAGTAATCAATATGCCAGGCACCATTCCAAGAGGTTTACACATATAAAATCATGTTTTTTTAAATAAAAATAATTTAAGTAAACACGATGCATGAAAGCTGTAAAAACCTGTCCTCTCTGTATTAGATATTATAGTAAAATAAAATTTAAAATTCTCAGAAAATAAATGATCTTATTTCATAGAAGTGGAAAGGCACAGAAAAATGAACTATGAAAGAAAAAATACTAGATTTTTCGGCATATTTAAGTTTTGTACATCAGAAGAACAAGCTAATTCAAAGGAATAATCGTTTCTTTTACTACTGAGGAAAAATAAAGTTTTTTCAGAATTCAAAACTTCACTTAATCCATATCTTCTTTCCTGAAAAATCACTGTGTGAAACTTAAAAAGTCCAGTGAAGGAACTGGGATGATAAAATGACAGTTATACTAAATATTTTTTAAATAATTAAGAAAACCATTCAATATATGACCAACCTGATCTCACCAAGCACATCAAACTGATGAGGAAGTATAATCTCAGCATATGGAAATTGGAGACAGTGTGTGTCGCATTCACAAGAAGAATGATTTCCTTCCCAGTCTTAGACTTTCCCCTCAGAGAGAGCTCAGATAACTAACCCAGAGGTGTGGTGACAACAGGAAGCTCCCAAGAGACTGCAGGCAGGTCCCAACCCTTTCAGGATATGTGACTCCTCCCCTTTTCAATAAAAGGTCAGGTACATTTCTGCTTACACAATTTTATGCACATCTTGATATTATGTATGTGCAGAATGATGAGTTCAAAATAGTTTCATTCTTTGTGGGCGTTTGGCTTGGTGTGTTGAAATCAAGTGTGATTTGAGACATTTTCCCCTCTTGTTTTTGTGAATGAAACAAATCCAGTTAGTCTTCTGTTGACCTGTGTATACAAAACTACTTTTTGTGTTTATTTACACACTTATTTCTCAGAGGGCAGTCTTCAGATTTTATTAAGAACATTTTAAGTCTAATCAAGTACCTATATTTGTAAAAATATGCTTTAGATTAAAGGCAACTTTTTTTTTTTTTTTTTTTTTTGCGGTACGCGGGCCTCTCACTGCTGTGGCCTCTCGCGCTGCGGAGCACAGGCTCCGGACGTGCAGACCCAGCGGCCATGGCTCACGGGCCCAGCCGCTCCACGGCATGTGGGATTCTCCTGGACCGGGGCAGGAACCCGCATTCCCTGCATCGGCAGGCAGACTCTTAACCACTGTGCCACCAGGGAAGCCCTAAAGGCAACTTTTTTTTTTTTTTTTTAAAAGGCAACTTTTAAAATGGTATTATATATCTTTATTTTTATTTTTTCCCATCTCTCTCTTAGTTCTTCTTCCTCCTCCTCCCCCCTTTCTCCCTCTCCCCTTTCTCCCCTCCCCACCCCTCCCCTCCCCTCTCCCTCCCCTCCCCTCCTCCTCCCCTCCCCTCCCCTGCCCCTCCCCCTCCCCTCCCTTCTTCCTCCTCCCCTTCTTCTTCTCCTTCTTCTTCTTCTTCAAGGAAAAATAGATGAAAAAGCTTTAAATAGAGAACTAGGCCTGAATCCATCCACCTCAAATTTGGAAGTAACTGAATTTGTGCTCCATAGCTACAAGGTAATTTAATTCTCTCTCTGATAGAAGTACTTGCAACACTTACTCAGGCTTGTGATGGTGGTCCGAAGAACTGAAAAATAGATGAATAAACACAGAAACAACTTAAGAATACATTTTCATAGGCAAAACATAGGCAAAAAGCATAGGCAAAGCATAGGCAAAATTCACTAGTCATTTAGCATTGTTTATGAAGTGACAGCATCTCTCATATAAGTTTATCAGTTTTCTCATATAAGTTTGAGAAATTATATGAGAAATTATACTCATATAATTCTCTGCGCCTGCACCCCATTCCTTGTAGGAAGTGGATTCTAGCAATGCTCTCCAAGTAATCAGTACATCAGTATCACTGGGGGAACTTTTAAAAGTATCGTATATGGATTTCTGTGTCACACCTCAGACCTAATGAATGCCAAGACTCCCTACCAGTGGTCCACTGACCTGTGTTCAAATCCCATGTCTTCTACTCACTAGTTGAGTGGCCTTAACCAAAACATTTAAGTTCTCTAACTCTTCGTTTTCTCCACTGTAGAATGAAGATGATAAAACTACACATCTCACCAGGTTGTTATATGGATTAAATGAGATATTGTAAGTCAAGTTCTTGGCACTGTGCCTACTACCAAGGGTAAGTGCACTCACCACTTGGTAACTATTGTTATTACCTAACTGGTCACACAGTCACCTTTCCCTCCCCTCAGAAGGCCACACAGTTCTAAGAAGGATTAGGTGGACAAGCTTTGTGGGAATGTAGGAATGAAGAGGACCTTTTAGCAGTGATGTTTCAGGTGAATAATTTTAGCCACCGCTTGTCTGTTTTGGTATTTTGTCTCCTGCTTGGAGAAATAAATTAAGGATACATAAATAAGAAAACCAAATAGGTGGCCTGTTAGTTTTTCTTTTTCTCAATTTGCAGTAAGCTTTACTAATTTGAAAACAGCTGCCCTCTGGAACAAATGGAGAATTGTTTCACATTCTGTTAGGAACGTGTTATGGAATGCATTGCCCCTGTTGGCTCAGTGTACTTGCCTGATAAAATTTGTTGAATTCCTATCAGTTTTAGTACCATGCCAAATGTTTATCTAGACAGAGTCAATGTACATTTTTCTGGAAACTAGCCAATTATAGGAATAAGAATCATTTCCGTTGGGAGGCCTCTTTGTGTTACTATTAATGATTGTCCTGCTGGGGGCACAGAAAGTCCCCTAACTTCCTAGCTGTGTGCTCTCTTCTACTTCCAGCATTCAGGACAGCACAAGAATCAGTGGGAGAACTCATCCCCTCTTTTTTGGGTAGTGAAAAATATCAAATATAAAAAAACATAAAACATTCTAAAGGATTGGGGGAGGAGTGAGGAAGGGCTGAACAGAAAATGGGTGATAAAGGGTTAGCACAAGGAGTCTTTGAGAGGTGGATTACTTCCTTCCCTTGATTGTAGTGGTGATTACAGGAATCTACACATGTGATAAGGTTGCTTAGAACCCCTCCCCCCCAATACACACACACAAATGAGTGCATATAAAAGCGGTAAAATCTAAGTAAGGTCTATGAATTGTATCAAAGTCGATTTTCTGGCTTTGATAGTGCAATTTCTGATAGTTTTTTGATAGTTTGATTTTCTGGTTTTGTAACTTCTTATATAAGATGTTACAATTGTGGGAAACTGGGTGAGTGTACAAGGGACATGCCTGTACTATTTTTCAACTTCCTATGAACCGATAATTATTTCCAAATAAAAGGTTTTAAAAATTCCAAATGATCTGCCAACTCCTAACCATTTGAATGATAACATTTATTCAAAGGTATTCTAAGGAAAACCATTTCTTCATTTCTCATCAGCTAGATAAGAATGAATAATGGTCAGTTTTCTCAGTACTATGACCCTGATAAATGACAACTCAGGAACATTAGAATTTTCCTCATTTCCAGTTTAGTATTATGTACTGGCTTTTTTTTTTTAACCTAGAAATCACTTGCTACAGAGAGCACTGTAGAAAGAGGCAGGTAAGCTTCCAAACAGAGGGACAGGAAAAACAGGTATGGAAGTGTAATGGAACAGAGGGGAGGTGGTTTTATAACTCTCCTTGACTTCAACAGTCAGAAAAGTTGAACTAGGTCCCCTCCCGCCCTGGTCTAGGGCTCCAAGCTGGTATATGACTCACTATAATGTCCTTTTGTCTTTTCATCTGCATCAGTGGCCCTGCAGTTTCTCACTTGAGGTCCAGGTTTGGAAAGATAAGTCTGTTTCCTTGAGTCATATTCTATAAGGAGATCAGGGTAACTTTCTCCAAATCTATGTATTTGTTTAATTTCATTAAAAAATATACTTATTTGCTTATTTCTTTGGCTGCACTGAGTCTTAGTTACAGCATGCAGGATTTTCGTTGTGGATGTGGGATCTAGTTCCCTGACCAGGGATCAAACCTGGGCCCCCTGCATTGAGAGCATGGAGTCTTAAACGCTGGAACACCAGGGAAGTCCCTGTTTCATTTCTTCATTCCTTCATTTATTGAACATTTCTTGAGCTTCCATTAAAAATATAATAAGGAAAAAGTAGGAGATGGCTCCTTCCCTCAAGGAGACAGACACAGCACTACCACTACTACTACTTCTACTGCTATTACTACTACTGCTGCTGCTGCTGCTACCACTACTACAATGCAATATAATATAGAGATTTGGGTACACATTCCATAGGGGAACTGAGGAGAAAGCAGTGAGGTGCTAGGAATCCCAGGGAGGAGCCACTGGAAAAGTTTCACACAGGAAGAGTCTTTTTTTTTTTTTTTTAACATCTTTATTGGGGTATAATTGCTTTACAATGGTGTGTTAGTTTCTGCTTTATAACAAAGTGAATCAGTTATACATATACATATGTTCCCATATCTCTTCCCTCTTGCATCTCCCTCCCTCCCACCCTCCCTATCCCACCCCTCCAGGCGGTCACAAAGCACCAAGCTGATCTCCCTGTGCTATGCGGCTGCTTCCCGCTAGCTATCCACCTTACGCTTGGTAGTGTATATATTGAGCTGGGTTTCAAAGACTAGGCAGCAGTTTACGAGGTGAAGAAGGAGGAAGCAAGGCATTCCAGGCAGAGGGAATGAACTTGGAGGCATAAAAGAAGTGTGGATTGAGAGTTCGGTGTGTATGAATAAGAAATGATAAAGTAATTTGAAGACAGGTTGTGAAGAACTTTATGTCATGCTTAGGATATTGGCTTTTTATCTTCAAGACAATGGGAACTAGATTTTTTTCTTGTTCACCTATTTGTATGTTAATGTATTACTATTACTTAATAATACAAACAAATATAAATATTATATGATCATATATAATAAATGTAATAAATAATATAAATATAAAATAATATATTTATGCTAACTTACTAACATTATTATGTGAATAATTTTTTTGGTAGTTCATTACAAAAAAAGAAAGAAAATGTCTACATACTACTTTTCTGGCCTAAGAAGTATTTTTCATTGAATAGAGCTACTTTGTTTTAGAAAGCATGACTTCCTTACAAACAATGTATTGAACAAAATCAGTGCAAGTCCACTGCTCTCAGTAACCGCTTGTTTTTGGAGTGCTGCTCAGAACATTTCAAAGAGAGACTGCTCTAGCAAGGCCTTGCACAATGGCAAGACAGAGGCAAAATGCTTTTTACTTACTAAAATTTCATTAAGAAAAAAAGATCAACAAAAATTTCAGGGGAATGTTCAATACTTAAAGTCCATTGGTACCATGTTTTTTAGATTTACTTGGACCTTAAACTGTTGTTTTAAAATACTGATATTAGAGTCTGGTTTTTACTTTTTTTTTTTTTTTGGTTTTTACTTTTATTTAGCTGGCTTCCCAAGCATTTGTCTTGAGAATTCTGCACCTTCATTGGACAGTTATTCCCTGGAGCATGCACACAAAGTTCTCTGTGCAAGACTCTATGGAAAAGTCTACTCCTGGCATTTGGAAGGTCTATCCTTGTGACTTATGGCTTGGGCATCCATTTGGAACCATTGTGAACAATTTGAGGGGCTCACGCTGTCTAAATTAAGAGAGTATTTCTTACCAGGTGGCTTCCTCCTCTTCTGCCTGCACCTCACTTTCAGCTGCTCCCAGAGATACCTGTCTCTCTTTTTGAGGTTCTCCCTAGGGCCATCCAAAGTAAATTTTAGCGTTGCCACATATTTTAAGTCAGACTTACTCCAAACAAACCTCCCAAATTTGGTGAAAGTCAACCAAACCATTTTTAGTGATTCAGTAACAGAAAACTAGAAATGTAACTTATAAATTACTTTCCTTAATAAATACGAACAACAGGGCTTCCCTGGTGGCACAGTAGTTAGGAATCCACCTGTCAATGCAGGGGACATAGGTTCGAGCCCTGGTCCGGGAAGATCCCACATGCCGCGGAGCAGCTAAGCCTGTGAGCCACAACTACTGAGCCTGCGTGCCACAACTACTGAAGCCCGCACGCCTAGAACCCATGCTCCACAACAAGAGAAGCCACTGCAGTGAGAAGCCCGCGCACCGCCAGCGAAGAGTAGCCCCTGCTCGCCAAAACTAGAGAAAGCCCGCGGGCAGCAACGAAGACCCAACGCAGCCAAAAATAAATAAATAAATAGACAAAAAAATTTAAAAACAATAATATAAATTTACCTTCCTTAACAACAAAAACAAAAAGCAACAAAAGAACAACAATGACAACAAAAGACAGAAAAAGAGAGATCCTGAAAATACATAGAAGGACAGGGTAGGGCTTCCCTGGTGGCGCAGTGGTTGAGAGTCCGCCTGCCGATGCAGGGGACACGGGTTCGTGCCCCGGTCCGGTAAGATCCCACATGCTGCGGAGCGCCTGGGCCCGTGAGCCGTAGCCGCTGAGCCTGCGCGTCCGGAGCCTGTGCTCCGCAACGGGAGAGGCCACAGCAGTGAGAGGCCTGTGTACCGCAAAAACAAAAAAAAAAGGACAGGGTAGAAGAAGAGGCAGCTATTGCAATGATGTGAGAAATGATCAGGCCCTGAAAGACAGTGATTTTGATGGGTTTGTGTTACTGAGTTGGTCTAATTGATCTCGGAGAGACAGCAGTGAGCAGTCCTGAAGAGAGATCTTAGTTCCCTGCCCAGGAATTGGACCTGGGTAGCCTGGATGAAAATCAGGAATCCTAGCCGCTAGACCACCAGGGACTAGAGGCTAGAAAGAAAGTGGCCCTGGCCCTTTCCCCCAGTTGAAAGCAAGAATGTTTCAAGGAGGCAAAAACTGTAAAAATAGGTACGAAGTTTATTATTAGAGACACAGTACAAGGTATGGGAGAGCACACAGAGCATAAAGTTTGTTTATTTAAGACAGAAACTAGGCAGAAATACATACCCAGAGAGAAAGTAACGAGGTGATTTAAATTAATATTTAAATAGGACAGTCCTTCCAGGTCTTTGTTTACCTTTGGCTAATTATCTTGTTTCTTTTTTCACACCTGACTGGTCCTAGGACCCTCCCCAACATGTGTGCGCAACTTTAAAAAAATTTTATTTATTTATTTTTTTGTATAGAAATGTTTTATTTTTTGAATTTTATTTTATTTTTATTTTTTTATACAGCAGGTTCTTATTAGTCATCCATTTTATACATATTAGTGTATACATGTCAATCCCAATCTCCCAATTCATCCCACCACCACCCCCCTGCCGTTTTCCCCCCTTGGTGTCCATACATTTGTTCTCTACATCTGTGTCTCAATTTTTGCCCTGCAAACCGGTTCATCTGTACCATTTTCTAGGTTCCACATATATGCATTAATATACGATATTTGTTTTTCTCTTTCTGACTTACTTCACTCTGTAGGACAGTCTCTAGATGCATCCATGTCTCTACAAATGACCCAATTTCATTCCTTTTTATGGCTGAGTAATATTCTATTGTATATATGTACCACTTCTTCTTTATCCATTTGTCTGTCGATGGGCATTTGGGTTGCTTCCATGACCTGGCTATTGTAAATAGTGCTGCAATGAACATTGGGATGCATGTGTCTCTCTGAATGGTGGTTTTCTCTGGGTATATGCCCAGTAGTGGGATTGCTGGGTCATATGGTAATTCTATTTTTATTTTTTAGGGAACCTCCACACTGTTCTCCATAGTGGCTGTATCAATTTACATTCCCACCAACAGGGCAAGAGGGTTCCCTTTTCTCCACACCCTCTCCAGCATTTCTTGTTTATAGATTTTCTGATGATGCCCATTCTAACCAGTGTGAGGTGATACCTCATTGTAGTTTTGATTTGCATTTCTCTAATAATTAGTGATGTTGAGCAGCTTTTCATGTGCTTCTTGGGCATCTGTATGTCTTCTTTGGAGAAATGTCTATTTAGGTCTTCTGCCCATTTTTTGATTGGGTTGTTTGGTTTTTTTCATATTGAGCTGCATGAGCTGTTAGTATATTTTGGAGATTAATCCTTTGTCAGTTGCTTCGTTTGTAAATATTTTCTCCCCTTCTGAGGGTTGTCTTTTCGTCTTGTTTACTGTTTCCTTTGCTGTGCAAAAGCTTTTAAGTTTCATTAGGTCCCATTGGTTTATTTTTGTTTTTTATTTCCATTACTCTAGAAGATGGGTCAAAAAAGATCTTGCTGTGATTTATGTCAAAGAGTGTTCTTCCTATGTTTTCCTCTAAGAGTTTTGTTGTTGTTATGGTTGTAAAGAGATATTTACTGGGACTCTTGTATAGAAAGGACAAGCTCAAGAAGGAACATGGCAGAATTACAAGATTATGAAAGCCACGGTCCAGGAAAACCTGGACCAAGGAAGCACTCTTTAAAAATCTTGAGTATGGTAGTACTTTGTATAGCACATAATAAATTTATAGAACTTACTATTTGAGGATGGTAGTAGAAATACCTCTTTTTTTTTTAAATGGTACAGTTAATACTTTGAATGTGAGAGACACACAAAGCTATTAACAAAGTTGAAATATATCTAATCGAATCCTGGAACAGATGGAGTATCTGAGCATCCATATCCCTAAGATCAAGGCAAAAGCTTTAAACAGTCATCCAACAATTCAGTGTAAACCAACACATTTTTTTAATATCCTGAAAGCAGAGTTTTTTACCTTAATGGCTGATTACACCTGGGAAATTGTACCTGCCTTAATAGTCTGCTTCACCCACTTTACTTCGGGTTGACTTTGCCTTACAGAAAGCAACCATTAAAGTTTATTTTCCCTTGCCAAAGATTTTAAAAGTAGTCAAGCATTATATACAAATACAGAAAGGCCTATGCCAAGTTAACAAATGAAAATTTTAACTCAAAATGAGCTATGCACACTGACAGTAAGTGCATTGGTATACTCTATACAAAATGATGCTGGAGAGTTTACAAACAATTGGTGATGTAAAACAGTGGTTTCCTAGGAACTTACTTAATCAGACCTTTAGAGGGCCCTAGCAAACTTCATTTTTAACAAGGGTGCCAGATGATTCTAGAATTTGATTAAAGTGTAGTTTGGGGAAGCACTTTAACCTTCATTGTGTGTCAGATTACATATAAAATTAAATTACAAACCATGTAACAGAACAAAAAATAATATCCTTATATAAACTATTAGTAGATACCTAAATACAATATGGCTTTTAAAATGAAAACATGTGTGTATAGTTGTATTCATAAAGTACACTAATCAAAAGCTATACAATATTAACAGCAAATCCAAATGCAAATGAAGATATTCCTCTGAATTTCGTGTTTCATTGAGCATCAAAAAACACCAATCTTTTAGTCCTTTTCTTGTGCATTATTCCGTATCCACATTCTGTGCATCGGATTGGATCCCTTGATTTTATTTCATTTTCTGTGTGACATTCTCCACAGATATATATCATTGGCTGTTGATTTGGGAGTTGAACGTACTTCTGGGTGTCCATTGTTGTACCCACATAACTTGGAGAAACTTCTCTGTGCTTGCAAACAGATTCTGACTCACCGCTGTGTCCCCTCTAAGAGTTTTATAGTGTCCAGTCTTACATTTAGGTCCTTCATCCATTTGGAGTTTATTTTTGTGTATGGTGTTAGGGAGTGTTCTAATTTCATTCTTTTACATGTAGCTGTCCAGTTTTCCCAGCACCACTTACTGAAGACTGTCTTTTCTCCATTGTATATCCTTGCCTCCTTTGTCATAGATTAGTTGATCATAGGTGTGTGGCTTTATCTCTGGGCTTTCTATCCTATTCCATTGATCTATATTTCAGTTTTTGTGCCAGTACCACATTGTCTTGATTACTGTAGCATTGTAGTATAGTCTGAAGTCAGGGAGTCTGATTCCTCCAGCTCCGTTTTTTTCCATCAAGATTGCTTTAGTGGGGCTTCCCTGGTGGCGCAGTGGTTAAGAATCTGCTTGCCTATGCAGGGGACATGGGTTCGCACCCTGGCCCAGGAAGATCACACATGCTGCGGAGCAACTAAGCCCGTGCAACACAGCTACTAAGCCTGTGCTCTAGAGCTCACGTGACACAACTAGTGAGCCTAGATGCCACAACTACTGAGGCCCGTGTGCCTAGAGCCTCTGCTGTGCAACAAGAGAAGCCACTACAATGAGAAGCCCGCACACTGCAACAAAGAGTAGCCCCCACTCGCCACAACCAGAGAAAGCCCGCGCACAGCAACGAAGATCCAATGCAGCCAAAAATTTAAAAAAATAAAAAATATATTGCTTTGGCTATTCAGGGTCTTTTGTGTCTCCATACAAATTTTAAGACATTTTGTACTAGTTCTGCAGAAAATGCCATTGGTAATTTGATAAGGATTGCATTGAATCTGTAGATTGCTTTGGGTAGTGTATTCATTTTCACAATACTGATTCTTCCAATCCAAGAAAATCCTATATCTCTCCATCTGTGTCGTCTTGGATTTCTTTCATCAGTGTCTTCTACTTTTCTGAGTACAGTTCTTTTACCTCCTTAGGAAGGTTTATTCCTAGGTATTTTATTCTTTTTGTTGCAATGGTAAATGGAATTGTTTCCTTAATTTCTCTTTCAGATTTTTCATCATTAGTGTATAGGAATGCAAGAGATTTCTGTGCATTAATTTTGTATCCTTCAACTTTACCAAATTCATTGATTAGCTCTAGTAGTTTTCTGGTGGCACCTTTAGGATTATCTATGTAGAGTACCATGTCATCTGCAAACAGTGACAGTTTCACTTCTTCTTTCCAATTTGTATTCCTTTTATTTCTTTTTCTTCTCTGATTGCCATGGGGAGGAATTCCAAAACTATGTTGAATAATAGTGGTGAGAGTGAACATCATTATCTTGTTCCTGACCTTAGAGGAAATGTTTTCAGTTTTTCACCATTGAGAATGATGGTTGCTGTGGGTTTGTTGTATATGGCCTTTATTATGTTAAGGTAGGTTCTGTCTGTGCCCACTTTCTGGAAAGTTTTTTATCATATATGGGTGTTGAATTTTCTCAAAGCTTTTTCTGCATCTATTGAGATGATCATATATGGTTTTTATTCTTCAATTTGTTAATATGGTGTATCACATTGATTGATTTGCGTATATTGAAGAATCCTTGCATCCCTGGGATAAATCCCAATTGATCATGGTGTATGATCCCTTTTTATGTGTTGTTGGATTCTGTTTTCTAGTATTTTGTTGAGGATTTTTGCATTTGTATTCATCAGTGATATTGGTCTGTAATTTTCTTTTCTTGTGGTATCTTTGTCTGGTTTCGGTATCAGGGTGATGGTGGCCTCATAGAATGAGTTTGGGAGTGTTCCTTCCTCTGCAATTTTTTGGAAGAGTTTGAGAAGGATGGCTGTTAGCTCTTCTCTAAATGTCTAATAGAATTCACCTGTGAAGCCATCTGGTCCTGGACTTTTGTTTGTTGGAAGAATTTTAATCACAGTTTCAATTTCATTACTTGTGATTCATCTGTTCATATTTTCCATTTCTTCCTGGTTCAGTATTGGAAATTTATACCTTTCTAAGAATTTGTCCATTTCTTCCAGGTAGTCCATTTCATTGGCATAGAGTTGCTTGTAGTAGCCTCTTAGGATGCTTTGTATTTCTGCGGTGTCCACTGTAACTTGTCCTTTTTCATTTCTAATTTTATTGATTTGAGTCCTCTCCCTCTTTTTCTTGATGAGTCTGGCTAAAGGTTTATCAATTTTGTTTATCTTCTCAAAGAACCAGCTTTCAGATTTATTGATCTTTGCTATTGTTTTGGTTGTTTCTATTTCATTTATTTCTGCTCTGATCTTTATGATTTCCTTCCTTCTACTAATTTTGGTTTTTGTTTGTTCTCCTTTCTCTAGTTCCTTTAGGTGTAAGGTTAGATTGTTTATTTGAGATTTTTCTTGTTTCTTGAGGTAAGATTATACTGCTATAAACTTCCCTCTTAGAACTGCTTTTGCTACATCCCATAGGTTTTGGATCATCATATTTTAGTTGTCATTTGTCTTTAGGTGTTTTTTGATTTCCTCTTTGATTTTTTCACTGATCTCTTGGTTATTTAGTAACATATTGTTCAGCCTCCAGGTGTTTGTGTTTTTTATGTTTTTTTCCCTGTAATTTACTTCTAATCTCACAGAGTTGTGGTCGGAAAAGATGCCTGATATGATTTCAATTTTCTTAAATTTACCGAGGCTTTATTTGTGACCCAAGATGTAATCTATCCTGGACAATGGTCCGTGTGCACTTGAGAAGAAAGTGTAATCTGTTGTTTTGCGATGTAATGTCCTATAAATATCAATTAAGTCTATCTGCTCTATTGTGTCATTTAAAGCTTGTGTTTCCTTATTAATTTTCTGACTGGATGATCTGTCCATTGGTGTAAGTGAGGTGTTAAGGTCCCCCACTATTATTGTGTTACTGTTGATTTCCTCTTTTATAGCTGTTAGCAGTTGCCTTATGTTTTGAGGTGCTCCTATGTTGGGTGCATATATATTTATAATTGTTATATCTTCTTCTTGGATTGATCCCTTGATCATTATGTAGTGTCCCTCCTTGTTTCTTGTAACATTCTTTATGTTAAAGTCTATTTTATCTGATATGAGCATTGCTACTCCAGCTTTCATTTGATTTCCATTTGCATGTAATATCTTTTGCCATCCCCTCACTTTCAGTCTGTATGTGTCCCTAAGTCTGAAGTGTGTCTCTTGTACACAGCATATATATGGTCTTGTTTTTGTATCCATTTAGCAAGCCTGTATCTTTTGGATGGAGCATTTAATCCATTCACATTAAAGGTAATTATTGATATGTATGTTCCTATTACCATTTTCTTAATTGTTTTGGGTTTGTTTTTGTAGGTCCTTTTCTTCTTTCGTGTTTCCCACTTAGAGAAGTTCCTTTAGCATTTGCTGTAGAGCTGAATTTTCTTAGCTTTTTCTTGATTTCTCCGTCGAATCTGAATGAGATCCTTGCTGGGTCGGGTAATCTTTGTTGCAGGTTCTTCACTTTCATCACTTTAAATATATCGTGCCACTCCCTTCTGGCTGGTAGAGTTTCTGCTGAGAAATCAGCTGTTAACCTTATGGGAGTTCTGTTGTATGTTATTTGTCGTTTTTCCCTTGTTGCTTTTAATAATTTTTCTTTGTCTTTAATTTTTGTCAATTTGATTACTATGTGTCTCAGTGTGTCTCTCCTTGGGTTTATCCTGCCTGGGACTGTCTGCACTTCCTGGACTTGGGTGACTATTTCCTTTCCCATGTTAGGGAAGTTTTCGACTATAATCTCTTCAAATATTTTCTTGGGTCCTTTCTCTCTCTCTTCTTCTGGGACCCCTATAATGCGAATGTTGCTGCGTTTAATGTTGTCCCAGAGGGCTCTTAGGCTCTCTTCATTTCTTTCTTTCTTTCTTTTATTTTTTTATAATTCTGTATTTTAATTTATTTTTTATTAATTTATTTTTGGCTACATTGGGTCTTCATTGCTGCATGCAAGCTTTCTCTAGTTGCGGCGAGCAGGGGCTACTCTTTGTTGCGGTGCGTGGGCTTCTCATTGCGGTGGCTTCTCTTTTTGCAGAGCACGGGCTCTAGGCACGTGGGCTTCAGTAGTTGTCACACGCGGGCTCAGTAGTTGTGGCTCACAGGCTCTAGAGCGCAGGCTAAGTAGTTGTGGTACATGGGCTTAGTTGCTCCGAGGCATGTGGGATCTTCCCAGACCAGAGCTCAAACCCATGTCCCCTGCATTGGCAGGCGGATTCTTAACCACTGAGCCACCAGGGAAGCCCTGTCTTCATTTCTTTTCATTCTTTTTTCTTTATTCTGTTCCGTGGCAGTGAATTCCACCATTCTGTCTTCCAGGTCACTTATCTGTTCTACTGCCTCAGTTATTCTGCTATTGATTCCTTGTAGTGTATTTTTCATTTCAGTTACTGTACTGTTCATCTCTGTGTGTTTGTTCTTTAATTCTTCTAGGTGTTTTTTATTTAATTCTTCCAGGACTTTGTTAAATATCTCTTGCATCTTCTTGATCTTTGCCTCCATTCTTTTTCCAAGGTCCTGTATCACCTTCGCTATCACTATTCTTAATTCTTTTTCTGGAAGGTTACCTATCTTCACTTCATTTAATTGTTTTTCTGAGGTTTTATCTGTTCCTTCATCTGGTACATAGCCCTCTGCCTTTTCATTTTGTCTCTCTTTCTGTGAATGTGGTTTTCCTTCCACAGGCTGCAGGATTGTCATTCTTCCTGCTTCTGCTGACTGGCCTCTGGTGGATGGGGCTATCTAAGAGGCTTGTGCAAGCTTCCTGATGGGAGGGACTGGTGGTGGGTAGAGCTGGGTATTGTTCTGGTGGGCAGAGCTCAGTAAAACTTTAATCCGTTTGTCTGCTGATGGGTGGGGCTGAGTTTCCTCCCTTTGGTTGTATGGGCTGAGGCAACTCAGCACTGGAGGCTACAGGCTCTTTGGTGGGGCTATATGGCGGACTCCAGCAGGGCTCACGCCAATGAGTACTTCCCAGAATTTCTGCTGCCAGTATCCTTGTCCTCATGGTGAGAAACAGCTACCCCCCGCCTCTGCAGGAGACCCTCTAACACTAGCAGGTACATCTAGTTCAGTCTCCTGTGGGGTCATTGCTCCTTCCTCTGGGTCCTGATGTGCACATTACTTTGTGTATGCCCTCCAAGAGTGGAGACACCAGTTTCTCCCAGTCCTGTCAGTCATGCAATCAAATCCTGCTAGCCTTCAAAGTCTGATTCACTGGGAATTCCTCCTCCCATTGCCAGATCCCCAGGTTTGGAAGCCTAACGTGGGGCTCACAACCTTCACTCCAGTGGGTGGACTTCTGTGGTATAATCGTTATCCAGTTTGTGAGTCACCACCCAGTGGTTATGGGATTTGATTTTATTGTGATTGCACCCCTCCTCCCATCTCATTGTGGTTTCTCTTTTGTATTTGGATGTGGGGTATCTTTTTTGGTGAGTTCCAGAGTCTTCCTGCTGATGATTGTTCAGCAGTTAGTTATGATTCTGGTGCTCTCATAAGAGGGAGTGAGTGCAAGTCCTTCTACTCTGCCATCTTGAACCAATTTACACGTGTGCAATTTTTTGCTAAGATGGATCCCACTGCAGAGGTCTGTGGGTGCATGTCCACACTTATTATGGGGTGGCACCTCCTTCCTTTTTGACCCCCAAGTAGCCTTCCTGCACATGTGCAGACAGGGAAATTTTCTTTGACCTCAGCAGTGGTCATCTTATCTCTTTACTTCAGCAGAGCTCAGCTTCTGCCATTACCTTTGTCCTTGGAGTGTCTGGGTGAGAACAAAGCTTTAATTTTACTCCACTTGACAAACACAGCTGTTTGTCCCAGGGGCCCATCTATCTTCTACCTCACCCCCACTTGGGCCCTAGCCCAGACAAAGCCCCCTGCCTTAGCAGGGAGGGTTCTTTTTCCATTCAGATTTACACAGCCAATAACAAAATGGATGCTAAGACTGAAATAGCACAGGCTTTAATCAATGGCCAGAGAATGGAGAAGTAGGAACTTAGTTTGAAAATCAACTTCTCCTTGCAAGACCACCAGAATCACAACTAACTGCTGAACAACCATTGACAGGAAGACACCGGAACTAACCAAAAAAGATACCCCACATCCAAAGACAAAGGAGAGGCCAGAATGAGACGGTAGGAGTGGCACAATTACAATAAAATCAAATGCCATAACTCCTGGGTGGGTGACTCACAAACTGGAGAACATATACCACAGAAGACCACCCACTGGATTGAAGGTTCTGAGCCCACATCAGGCTTCTGAACTTGGGGGTCTGGCAATGGGAGGAGGAATTCCTAGAGAATCAGACTTTGAAGGCTAGTGGGATTTGATTGCAGGACAACGACAGGACTGGGGGAAACAGAGACTCCACTCTTGGAGGGCACACACAAAGTAATGTGTGCATTGGGACCCAGGGGAAGGAGCAGTGACCCCATAGAGACTGAACCAGACCTACCTCCTAGTGTTGGAGGGTCTCCTGAAGAGGTGGGGTGTGGCTGTGTCTCACAGAGAGGACAGGGACACTGGCAGCAGAAGTTATAGGAAGTACTCCTTGGTGTGAGCCCTCCCAGAGTCCTCAATTAGCCCCACCAAAGAGCCCGGGTAGGCTCCAGTGTTGGGTCACCTCAGGCCAAACAACCAACAGGGAGGGGACCCACCCAGCCCCACCCATCAGCAGACAAGCAGATTAAAGTTTTACTGAGCTCTGCCCACCAGAGCAACAGCCAGCTCTACCCACCACTGTTCCTCCCATCAGGACACTTTCATAAGTCTCTTAGATAGCCTCATCCACCAGAGGGCAGACAGCAGAAGCAAGAAGAACTACAATCCTGCAGCCTGTGGAACAAAAACCACATTCACAAAGAGATAGACAAGATGAAAAGGCAGAGGGCTATGTACCAGATGAAGGAACAAGATAAAACCCCAGAAAAACAACTAAATGAAGTGGAGATAGGCAAACTTCCAGAACAAGAATTCAGAATAGTGATAGTGAAGATGATCCAGGACCTCGGAAAAAGCATGGAGGCAAAGATCGAGAAGATGCAAGAAATGTTTAACAAAGATCTAGAAGAATTAAAGAACAACAAAACAGAGATGAACAATACAATAACAAATGAAAAATACACTAGAAGGAATCAATTGCAGAATAATTGTGGCAGAAGGACGGATAAGTGACCTGGAAGACAGAATGGTGGAATTCACTGCTGTGGAACAGAATAAAGAAAAAAGAATGAAAAGAACTGAAGACAGCCTAAGAGACCTCTGGGACAACATTAAATGCAACAACATTCACATAATAGGGGTCCCAGATGGAGAAGAGAGAGAGAAAGGACCTGAGAAATAATTGAAGAGATTATAGTTGAAAATTTCCCTAACATGGGAAAGGAAATAGCCACCCAATTCCAGGAAGCATAGAGAGTCCCATACAGGATAAACCCAAGAAGAAACACACCAAGACACATAGTAATCAAATTGATAAAAATTAAAGAGAAAGAAAAACTATTGAAAGCAGCAAGAGAAAAATGACAAATAACATAGAAGGGAACTCCCTTAAGGGTATCAGCTGATTTCTCAGCAGAAACTCTACAACCCAGAAGGGAGTGGCATGATATACTTAAAGTGATGAAAGTGACGACCCTACAACCAAGATTACCCTACCCAGCAAGGATCTCATTCAGATTCGATGGAGAAAGCAAAAGCTTTACAGACAAGCAAAAGCTAAGAGAATTCAGCACCACCAAACAAGCTCTATGACAATGCTAAAGGAAATTCTCTAAGTGGGAAACACAAAAGAAGAAAAGGACCTACAAAAACAAACCCAAAACAATTAAGAAAATGGTAATAGGAACATATATATCGATAATTACCTTAAACGTGAATGGATTAAATGCTCCAACCAAAAGACACAGGCTCGCTGAATGGATACAAAAACAAGACCCATATATATGCTGTCTACAAGAGACCCACCTCAGACCTACGGACACATACAGACTGAAAGTGAGAGGATGGAAGAAGGTATTCCACACAAATGGAAATCAAAAGAAAACTGGAATAGCAGTACTCATATCCGATAAAATAGACTTTAAAATAGAGAATGTTACAAGAGACAAGGAAGGACACTACATAATGATCAAGGGATCAATCCAAGAAGAAGATATAACAATTATAAATATATATACACCCAACATAGGAGCACCTCAATACATAAGGCAACTGCTAACAACTCTAAAAGAGGAAATCGACAGTAACACAATAATAATGGGGGACATTGACACCTCACTTACACCAATGGACAGTTCATCCAAACAGAAAATTAATAAGGAAACACAAGCTTTAAATGACACAATAGAGCAGATAGACTTAATTGATATTTATAGGACATTCCATCCCAAAACAGCAGATTACACTTTCTTATCAACTACACATGGACCATTCTCCAGGATAGATCACATCTTGGGTCACAAATCTAGCCTCAGTAAATTTACGAAAATTGAAATCATATCCAGCATCTTTTCTGACCACAATGCTATGAAATTAGAAATCAATTACAGGGGAGAAAACGTAAAAAGCACAAACACATGGTGGCTAAACAATACGTTACTAAATAACCAAGAGATCAGTAAAAAAATCAAAGAGGGAATCAAAAAATACCTAGAGACAAATGACAATGAAAACATGATGATCAAAAACCTATGGGATGTAGCAAAAGCAGTTCTAAGAGGGAAGGTTATCGCTATACAAGCCTACCTCAAGAAACAAGAAAAATCTCAAATAAACAATCTAACCTTACACCTAAAGGAACTAGAGAAAGGAGAACAAACAAAAACCAAAATTAGTAGAAGGAAGGAAATCATAAAGATCAGAGCAGAAATAAATGAAATAGAAACAACCAAAACAATAGCAAAGATCAATAAATCTGAAATCTGGTTCTTTGAGAAGATAAACAAAATTGATAAACCTTTAGCCAGACTCATCAAGAAAAAGAGGGAGAGGACTCAAATCAATAAAATTAGAAATGAAAAAGGACAAGTTACAATGGACACCGCAGAAATACAAAGCATCCTAAGAGGCTACTACAAGCAACTCTATGCCAATGAAATGGACAACCTGGAAGAAATGGACAAATTCTTAGAAAGGTGTAAATTTCCAAGACTGAACCAGGAAGAAATGGAAAATATGAACAGATGAATCACAAGTAATGAAATTGAAACTGTGATTAAAATTCTTCCAACAGGGGCTTCCCTGGTGGTGCAGTGGTTGAGAGTCCACCTGCCAATGCGGGGGACGCGGGTTCATGCCCTAGTCCAGGAAGATCCCACAGGCCGCGGAGTGGCAAGGCCCATGAGCCGTGGCCACGGGGCCTGCGCGTCCGGAGCCTGTGCTCCGCAGTGGGATAGGCCACAACAGTGAGAGACCCACGTACCGCAAAAAAAAGAAAATTCTTCCAACAAACAAAAGTCCAGGACCAGAAGGCTTCACAGGTGAATTCTATCAGACATTTAGAGATGAGCTAACACCATCCTTCTCAAACTCTTCCAAAAATTTGCAAAGAAGCAACATTCCCAATCTCATTCTATGAGGCCACCATCACCCTGATACCAAAACCAGACAAAGATACTACAAAAAAAGAAAATTACAGACCAATATCACTGATGAATATAGATTCAAAAATCCTCGACAAAATACTAGCAAACAGAATCCAACAACACATTAAAAGAGATCATACACCATCATCAAGTAGGATTTATCCCAGGGATGCAAGGATTCTTCAATATACGCAAATCAATCAATGTGATACAACATATTAACAAATTGAAGAATAAAAACCATATATGATCATCTCAGTAGATGCAGAAAAAGCTTTTGGCAAAATTCAACACCCATATATGATAAAAACTCTCCAGAAAGTGGGCATAGAGAGAACCCACCTCCACATAATAAAGGCCATATACAACAAACCCACAGCAACCATCATTCTCAATGGTGAATAACTGAAAACATTTCCTCTAAGGTCAGGAACAAGACAAGGATGTTCACTCTCGCCACTATTATTCAACATAATTTTGGAATTCCTCCCCATGGCAATCAGGGAAGAAAAAGTAATAAAAGGAATACAAATTGGAAAAGAAGAAATGAAACTGTCACTGTTTGCACATGACATGATACTATACGTAGATAATCCTAAAGATGCCACCAGAAAACTAGTAGAGCTAATCAATGAATTTGGTAAAGTTGCAGGATACAAAATTAATGCACAGAAATCTCTTGCATTCCTATACACTAATGATGAAAAATCTGAAAGAGAATTTAAGGAAACACTCCCATTTACCATTGCAACAAAATGAATAAAATACCTAGGAATAAACCTACCTAGGGAGACAAAAGACCTGTATGCAGAAAACTATAAGACACTGATGAAAGAAATTAAAGATGATACCAACAAATCAAAAGATATACCATGTTTTTGGATTGGAAGAATCAATATTATGAAAATGACTATACTATCCAAAGCAATCTACAGATTCAATGCAATCCCTATCAAATTACCAATGGCATTCTCTATGGAACTAGAACCAAAAATCTTAAAATTAGTGTGGAGACACAAAAGACCCCGAATAGCCAAAACAGTCTTGAGGAAAAAATACGGAGCTGGAGGAATCAGACTCCCTGACTTCAGACTATACTACAAAGCTACAGTAAGCAAGACAATATGGTACTGGCACAAAAACAGAAATATATATCAATGGAACAGGGTAGAAAGCCCAGAGATAAGCCCACGCACCTATGGTCAACTAATCTATGACAAAGGAGGCAAAGATATACAATGGAGAAAAGGCAGTCTCTTCAATAAGTGGTGCTGGGAAAACTGGACAGCTACATGGAAAAGAATGAAATTAGAACACTCCCTAACACCATACACAAAAATAAACTCAAAATGGATTAGACACCTAAATGTAAGACCGGACACTAAAACTCTCAGAGGAAAACATAGGAAGTACACCCTTTGACATAAATCACAGCAAGATCTTTTTTGATCTGCCTGCTAGAGTACTGGAAATAAAAACCAAAATAAACAAATAGGACCTAATGAAACTTAAAAGCTTTTGCACAGCAAAGGAAACCATAAACAAGATGAAAAGCCAACCCTCTGAATGGGAGAAAATATTTGCAAACAAATCAACAGACAAAGGATTAATCTCCAAAATATATAAACAGCTCATGCAGCTCAATATTAAAAAAACAAACAACCTAATCCAAAAATGGGCAGAAGACCTAAATAGACATTTCTCCAAAGAAGACATACAGATGCCCAAGAAGCACATGAAAAGCTGCTCACCATCATTAATTATTAGAGAAATGCAAATCAAAACTACAATGAGGTATCACCTCACACTGGTTAGAATGGGCATCATCAGAAAATCTACAAACAACAATGCTGGAGATGGTGTGGAGAAAAAGGAACCCTCTTGCACTGTTGGTGGGTATGTAAACTGATACAGCCACTATGGAGAACAGTATGGAGGTTCCTTAAAAAACTAAAAATAGAATTACCATATGACCCAGCAATCCCACTACTGGGCATATACCCAGAGAAAACCATAATTCAGAGAGACACATGCACCTCAGTGTTCATTGCAGCACTATTTACAATAGCCAGGTCATGGAAGCAACCCAAATGCCCATCGACAGACAAATGGATAAAGAAGAAGTGGTACATATATACAATAGAGTATTACTCAGCCATAAAAAGGAATGAAACTGGGTCATTTGTAGAGACGTGGATGCATCTAGAGACTGTCATACAGAGTGAAGTATGTCAGAAAGAGAAAAACAAATATCATATATTAACACATATATGTGGAACCTAGAAAAATGGTACAGATGAACAGGTTTGCAGGGCAGAAACTGAGACACAGATGTAGAGAACAAACATATGGACACCAAGCGGGGAAGTCGGCGGGGGTTGGTGGTGGTGTTGTGATGAATTGGGTGATGGGGATTGACATGTGTACACCGATGTGTATAAAATGGATGACTAATGAAAACCTGCTCTATAAAAAAATAAAATAAAATTCAAAAAAAAAAAGAAAAAAAAATAGTAATGTGCCAGTATTACTGTCTTACTTTGATAAATGTACCACAGTTATGTAGTAGAAGCAAATGGGTGAAGAGTGTAAGGGAAGTCTGTATTCTCTGTAACTTTTCTGTAAATCTAAAATTACTCCAAAATAATATGTTTATTTAAAAAAAGAAAAGAAAAGAAAATCAAATTCTCAACCTGCTTGAGACACCATATATACAGGAGGGTCGAGGTAAAAGGAGGGAACTGAGTAAAGTGAGGGAGGAGGACTTCTCTGGAGGTCCAGTGCTTAAGACTCCATGCTTCCACTGCAGGGGGCATGGGTTCAATCCCTGTTCAGGGAAGTAAGATCTCGCATGCTGAGCAGCTCAGCAAAAAAAAAAAAAAAAAAAAAGAGAGAGAGGAATAGTTTTGACTTATCTGAGAACAGAGGTGCGGTATGCTAGGAACTGGGACAACAATAGTTTTACAACACCCGTTTTCAGTCCTTTTATGGGCTCTTCTGGCTCTTCCTGTGGCAATTGTCAACTATCAGGTGTGTTATTTACCATGCAAATGTATTACAATGAGCATATAATGAGGGTCTACTGAAGGTCAGGTTTTCTACCACCTTGGACGTAGTTGGTTCTAACTGGTTTGGTGGGCTCTTGTTTTTCTATTCTGGTGGTTTCCTGTAAGACTAGGACAACACCTCCCTGCAGCTGAAGGGGGAGGATTAAAGCTCAAGGCTAACAGTCTTGGTAACATTTGGAGAGGGGAACAGGCAGATCTGTAGAAAACATAGGATGCAGAACTAGCAAGTTAAATGACTCATTAGATATGAGAAGGAAAGAGAGGGAAGAGAAACATTAAGCACTTAGCTATGCTGGGCATTGAAGTAGACCCTTCATATACATCAACACATTTAATGTGCCCACAGATCTGAGAGACGGGTTTGGTGAATTATGTTTTGCAGATGAGGAAATAGGCTTAGGTAGGGCCAGATGCTATTATTTCTCTACATGAGGCAACTACAAGCCATTTGTAGTTGATGTGAGCAAATTTTGTAATAAAATCTAGGACATGGAAAGCTATACTTGCTTTTGGCATAATATGGCCAAAGTTATTGGACAGACTGAATAAGATCAAAGTCACATTATTAGAAGGGCTCGCTTTTCTTGAGTACCAGAGGAGTTGGTCCCCAGAAGGAAGTCAATTTTCATGGTGGTGAATTATGTTAGATTTTAGGCACATTAGGCCCAAACCAACAACACCTCATCTATGGGCTCATACCCCGCTTCAGTCGAATGGCCCAGATCTCTCTTCTGACAGGGGTCAGCAAAAACGAAATTGGTAGGAGATCTTTTAACACTTCAAGAATGCTGGCAAAGGGAAAATTTGCAAGACTAAAGAATGGATTGGAGGGCTGGGTCTTCATTGTTCTGTGTGGTAGGTTTTGAGGAAGATGGGGGAGGGGCCATGGAAAGGCTTGAAGGAGAGGATCTCTGAAGGAGGAGGAAGAAGAGGTCTTTTTAGAAAATTAGAGTAACTGGTTAGGATACCCTATGAAAACTAAAGCAATGAGGTTGTGCTCCTCTGGCGGTACATGGGTGCAAGTTATCCAAACCAAGGGCAGAAATCTCAGCATCCTTGTTACTACGTGTGATTTTGGGATTCTCCTCTGGGCCTCCAGTGAAGAGTTCCTGAGTCTGGGAATGGCTCCGTCAGTAGTGGATTTGGGGTTAAGGATAATCCCACTCCTTGGTCGGTGGATGGGCAGTGGTCCACGCCTCTACTGTGGACGACAGGACATCGAAGGCACCAACTGGCAGACAAGACGCAGGCAGAAGCGACTGTAAGGCTGAATCCCCTTTCTTTCTCCATTTCAGAGCGTGACTAGAGAACTAGGAGAACACAGAGGTGGTGTATGTGCGCAGAGGGGCTGGCAGAGTTAGTTTGCTAATGAGGTCCAGAGATTCGGACTGAGGTTTGTAATCCCAAAGCCCTCCCACTTTTCATGGCGGGTGACCTGTTTCAGTATTGGGTATGTGAGGGTGCTCTTAATGAGTCCGGAAAAGAAAAAAAAATTGTGTTGTGGTGTCGTAGTAGTCTGCTCTGAGACTTGATGCCAAAGTTTCTTAAATCTTGGTGGCCAGAACCTGGGAGAAGCTGCTCTTCTAACTAAAGCAGCTTGCAGTTTTCTGATTTATGTTTTAATGAAGACCACTCTTTTGTTTTGGAGAATTCCTTCCCAATACTTGAGTGGTCTTCTTGGTTTGGCAAAAGCAAAGACTTACTTCTATAGTGGAATGGGCAGTTGGGACACAGCTGAACTGCCCTGCATAATAATGCCAATGGTAATCTTTTAAGTTAACTTGTGAGTCCAGCCTGAAACGGGTAGATGCAAATGTGGAAGGGAAATTATCTTCTGTTGGTGACATGTAGAAGTTGTTGAGAAGAGTGGAGAGATGACCTTGAGGGGCCCAGAATCCTTTTGGGAGGCAATGGGCTATAGATGCTGTACTTGTAATAGCCACTTCTGAATCTTCTCAGCTTTATATTAATAATTCTCCTATTATTCCCAAACTATCTGTAACAGCCAGGTGTTAGCTAAATTTTAGGGAATTGAGGGAGGAGCCCATGTTCACACTTAGGATTTGCTTCTACCCTCTAGGACCTGCCCCCATCCCCCCAGGCCAGTGCGGTGGTAGCCACAGGTGGGTAGCTGTTTCTTCTGGGGCTCTAGTGGGTGGCTTGCTGCAGAAAGAATCTAGGAAGAATGTCTATTGAGCAAATGATGAGGCTTACTGGGGAGTGCCTGTGTTGAAGTTCAAGCAAATCTAGAAGTCTGACCTTAATTGAATCACAGATTAAGGATCAAGTGCATTCAGGGATGGATTCGTGGGGCATAAAAACATTTCAGGATTCCCAGGAGTGTTGGGCCAGGGGAGTGGATTTTCCTTTAGTAAGAGGGAGGTTCCTTTTCTGTTGTTGATAATTAACCTGAAGTAGGACCTCTAGATAAGAGAGGGAGAATAATTAGCAGCACTCCCTGCCGGCTCGGGGTGGGGGTGGGGGGACTAGTAGCTACTAGTAGGCCACAGGTAGCTTTTCATCCTTAAGTTTCTGTGAAGCCTTCCTTTAGTTGTGCCCTTTCCTTAACTTCCCTAGCCGACGGTTTTCCTTTCTCTGGCTCCTACTGCACTTTCTACCCACCTTTATCACAGCAGCCAATTATCTTTTAAAAAATTTAATTGAAGTATAGTTTACTTACAGCCAATTATCTTGTAATTTGTAATCATGTTTCTGCCGACGGACTTCAAGGGCGAGGGACTGTGGCGCTGTTACAGACTGTGGTTCAAATTCCAGCTGTGCCACTAGCTAGCTTTTTGACAATTACTTAACCGCTCTATGCCTGGATTTCCTTATTAAAAATGGGCACAAGGCTCCGCATCGCCTGCGGTTGCTGGGAGAAATGAAGGTGACTGCGTGTAAAATACCAGACATAAAGTATGTGAAAAGTAAAGGGCGCCTAGCAGGGTAAACGTTTGTTAATTAACCTGACTAACCTTTATTTGGTGCACTCAAACATTTACTGATCACCTACTGTGTTTCAGCGCTGGGAGGAGAACCGGGTGGAGAACCCTCTCCCGGGTGGAGAACCCTCACGTGCGGCCCGAGAGCCTTGTCCCGCGGGCAGTCTCAGGACTGGCTCCGCCGAAGAGAAAACCCCGCCCACAGCCCTTGCGATCTCGTTAGCGATTGGGCCGGGACCATCCCGCGGCATTCTGGTTGCTAGGCTCGGGAGGTGGGGACCTAGGTTGCGCCTGCGCAGGTTGAGGGCGAAGATGCTTTCCGGTCGGGCGGGAGGAGGTGACGTGAGAAGCGGTGGCAAGCGGAGGCGTCCTGTAGCTCAGGTGACGTTGTATCTGTGGGCCCTAGGACTGCGTCACAAGTCGGCGACTGAGCTTTGGCGTTGGTGGTCGAGGCAGCGAAGGCGGCAGCGGCGGCGACAGCTCTGGGGTTTGCGTCTCGGGGTGTGTCGGCCGCCGCTGCTGCTTGGGCCTGGTATGTACAAATGGCTGGTTAGAATTCTCGGCACCATTTTCCGTTTCTGTGATCGGCCGGTGCCTCCTGCCCGGGCCCTCCTGAAGAGGCGGCGCTCGAACAGGTGAGAGGAGAGGGGCCCGAGCGCCGGCCTGGCTGTTCCCCTCCCCCACCCCGGGCTCGGCCGGCATAGCGCTGATCCGGGCCTGGCAGGCAGGCCCCGCTCGGCAGAAACAGGTAGCTGGGCGGAGGCGGTAGAGGTGCGTGTCGCGGATGCCCTGGTGACGTAGTAGCTCCTCCGCGCTGTGCAGATGCGAATCTTGATGATGGAAGGAGCTACTGGTCGGTGATGGTTAGGATCTCTCTTGTCAGAGTCCAAGCTGGTTGCTGTCAACAAATGGGGCTGTATCATATTTTGCTGCTCTTAGGTTGAAAACTGAAAATTGAAGGAATACTGTCTTTGTGTGGCTCCTGTTTACAAGGCACACTCCCAAGTGTCATCTGTGCGCAATAAGTGCAGTTAAGTGAGACTCACAGCTTGCCCAGAGCCCTTTCGATTACACTTACTGTTCTCTTAGCACCAAGAGACAGCAGCTGTCTTGTTTTGAAACAACTGTCCAGCTGTGTGTGTGTGTGTATGTGTGTGTGTGTGTGTGTTTTGCTGGGGAGGGAGAGTGATTCTGTGCTTTAGAATTAGTGTATGAGAAAAAAAAAGTAGGTACTTCATTCCTTTAAAAAGATCACTAGTCTGTACTCTAAAATTCAGTTAAAATTTTTGGGAAACTAAAAGTTGTTATCAGCATTTACCTGTTGGTTTGTCCCATTTCATAGTGTCTACCCCCTTCCCTAAGAATTAATCTAGAGAATAAAGTACCATACCAATTCTATACATAACCTCCCAACTTTTAATGATCAAGTGTTAATTTCATTTTTTTTATTAAGCCTCAAGATCATTGGAGGATGGTTTCTTGGAGCTTGAGAAAACAAGATGATTACTTAATGTATGAGTCTGAGAATTCAGATCATTGATGGATTGGCTGTGAGCTAAATTCCATCATGTGTTCCAGAGAGGGCAAGGTTTTAACGTATTCTTTCTACCTTTCTGTAGGGTTGATATAAGGATCATTTGACAACAAGTTGTAAAGTACCTAGAATGATGCTTAGGGTATATAAGGGTAGTGTTTGTATATTCTGACCCAAGGGCCTTGTGCAGAGGCTGGTGTGTGATAGGCACTTGGTACATATTTATTGAATAAGGAAATGTGAATTTCCTCTCCCCTGTCCTTTATTTTTACTGCGAATCTCTGCTGGTCGGGGAAATAGTGGCTTGTAGGTCAAACTCCTGGTCTTTACCACATCCTTTATCTAAAACAAGTCTTTTAAATGTAAGCCATTTTTCAGTCCAGATGAAGATAGGAAGTCTTGTTGGGATGTTTAAAGTTATGAACTGAATGGTATTCTCCTGGGATTTATTCTGTTCATTTTTTTTGTAAATATGATCATTCATAATCATCTTTAGAAGGATGATTATACCATGAACTTTTAACATTCTTGAGGTATAGGTCCAAAAATTTCCTGAATTTCCAAATTCTTTGTTATCACTGTAATATAGTTTCCATGATAAAAATGAGGTTAAATATAACACCTTTTTCTGGCTGAGAACTATCTTTTGAGGCTTCTTGTATTGTCTACTTCTATCTGAAGTAGAAAGTGACTTTTTTTGGGGAGGGTGTCATCTTGCAAAAGGATATTATTTGTTCTTAAATCATTTCTGGCGAGAAAAGGAATAGCATGGTCCTAAGCTTTTACCTATGTTCATTTACTAGTTAAGTGATTTCTGACCAGTTTCCTGTTTGTACTTTAGCCAGACTACAGATTATTATATAATAGGGAGTTTTGGATCTCATATAGTTGAAACCATAGTGTTACATCCTCAAATGATAAAGGCCTACTTATAGCATAAACGTTAGTTGGATCTCATTTTATGACAAAGTGAATGGAAGGAGGTGTGTTGCACGAACAGTAAGCCTACTTGTAGGAGTGCATATGTGTGTATATGAATATATGCATATATATCTCTTTTCTCTTTTTTCAGCACTCTGCTTTCTACAGTGGACACTGATGAAATACCAGCCAAAAGACCGAGATTAGGTATTAAATATTAATTTTAAAAGTTAGTTTTTTAAATAAGAAAAGTTTATGTGTGGACAAAATTCAAAAGATAAAAAGTACATACAGTGAAAAGTAAGTCTCTTTCCTGTCCCTCTTCTACTCAGTTATCTTCACTAGAGGTAACCAGTGTTAGCAGAGACGTAAGTATCTTTCCAGATAAATAAGCCTGTATGTTGAAAGTGCATTTCACATTTTCGAATCTTCCTATAAAGAAAAGGTGCTTTTTAAATTTGGGGGAGAAAACACTGTAAAAACTACTTCACACTGAGTCGTCTAGTTCAGATAGCTGAGTGAACCACTGTAATCTGTTGCCTCAAATTGTTTACTTCCCTATATCTGAAGGGCTAGGCATTGCTTGGTAGAAGAGAATAAAACTAGATTAGAGTAAAGGGAAAAGGCACAGTGGAATACTATAGTAATATTTTCCTCTTTCTCAAAAATGCATGTGAATTTGAATCTACCTCCGGATGAGGTAGAGTGGACATGTCTGTGTTAAGCCTTCATTTAAATCCAATGAGTGCTTATTGAGCCTGTCTTACTGTTGAGCAATGTGTTCTGTTCCACAGGAAATACAAAAATGAGTATGACAGGGTCTCTGTTTTTAAGGACCTTAAAGTTGTAGGGGGTGTATGATTATATAGTGGGGGGTTTTAAGACAAGTACTTAAATAATACTAATGTCTATGAGGATATGATAAGTGATATAAGAAAGGTAGTAACAAAATACTGTCCAATTTTCTTCTGGTTAAGAGTCTCAGTAGGGCTTCCCTGGTGGCGCAGTGGTTGGGGGTCTGCCTGCCGATGCAGGGGACACGGGTTCGCGACCCGGTCCGGGAGGATCCTGCATGCCGTGGAGTGGCTGGGCCCGTGAGCCGTGGCCACTGAGCCTGCGCGTCTGGAGCCTGTGCTCCGCAACGGGAGAGGCCGCAGCAGTGAGAGGCCCGCGTACCACACACACAAAAAAAAGAGTCTCAGTAAATATTTGATGAAGGATCTAATATGTGAAATTAGTCTTGAAGGATAGATAGGGTATCGACAGAGAGCAATAGGAAGGAAAAGCATTCTAGGCAGAGGGAACAGTATGGGAAATTGTGTAATTCAGGAATAGCAAATAGAACTTAGTGAAAAAGTTGACCAAAGAGAGAGTTCAAAATACAGAGGGACTTTGAATGCCAGGAATTTATACTGAATTCATTAGGACAGTATTTCCCAAAGCACAGGATAGATACCAATTCAAGAAATAAATGATTTTAGGAGATACAACATTCATAGCATTAAGTATCATCTGAATTATGTTATAAACTAAAAATGTTGTATCCTTTTCAGTTATTTTAAATTTCTGATTATTTTAAGCAGAAAACATGTTGATTTAATGCTAGTATGTATTTAAAACTTGTCTAATACATGCTAATCTTCCCTTTTTTAACAGGCCCAGCTAGAACTTAATATTGTTGTTTTCATTTCTTCATAAGGCAAATAAGGTTGCTTTACATCAACAGTAGTAATATAAAGTTACCTTTCACAAATACATTTGTTTAGCAAAAAAAAGTGAGTCAATTTTATAGAAAAATATAAATAAACAGCTGTATGTGATTAAAAACAGAAAGCAAAAAACTTTGATGGTGGTATTAGAGAAGGTTCCTGAAATAATTCTGGTATGTTAAGGTTCTCTCCGTCCATGATTTCCATGAAATATATATTAAGATTTTCTGACTAGAAACTATAGAAGGGAACCTAAGCCAAGGGGGAAGCAGTGGGTAGCAGAGATAATACTTCTGGTAGAGTTTGTAGAGGTCTCTAGCAGTGCTGGCCAATAGAACTCTCTGAGATGATGGCTATTGAGCACCTGAAGTGGGGCTGTGCAACTGAGGAACTGAATTTAATTTTAATTAAATTTAAACTTAGGTAACTACCTGTGGATACTGGCTCCTATATTGGACAGTATGAGTCTGTTGGCTGCTTTGGAGACAAAAAAAGGAAGAGTGAAAAGAAGAAGCAGCTTAGAATTGCAGACTCATGATCTTACAGATGAAAGGGATCTGAAGCGATCTACTTAGTCTCAGCAAAATAAGATGGTCTTATCTTCATTTTACAGATGAGGTGGGCCTTCCTGCCTGCTTTTTTCTTTTAATCAATGAGCTCTTTTGACATAATTTTGGGGCATACTCAGATTTTGACAAAACTTATGGGAAAATAAATATCACAATACTTTTTGTGCGCACTTATGTTATTACGCATTTATGTTATTACGAGTACTTCCTGCCGTTTGGAGTCTGGATGCCAATCTGGATGATAAGCACCAATCCCTAAAGTTCTTTTTCTCCCATTTATAGCACAGTAGAATGTAAGTGATATCCCTCAACATTATTAGAGGGATAACCTGGAATTCTCTCCAGTTCCTAAAATGAGAAACAAGGCATTTGCAAATTTTGGTACTTCTAACTATAGTGACAGATTACTTCAAATTGGATTCTGCTTTATGCATCTTGCACATCTTTCTTGTTGTTTAAGTTATTCCCCTATCTTCCTGGAAAGTATTTTATATCTTATATGTTCTGGAGTGCTTGATGTTTAAAAGCCACCATTGCACTTTCAGGGTAGTTTTCTCTAAAGCAGAATATGGTTAAGATGATGACCCTTTTATCTCAAACTAGTGCTTTAGAAAACCTTAATTAGGAAATAGAAAGGAAATTGTAGAAAACAAATCAGCAGTGTAGGAAGTGAGAAGTGCGTAGTGTGATAAAAGGAGGAAGTGGGGAAAGCATTGAAATCTACCCCTCCCCCTTATTTATTTGCTTACTTATTTTGTAATCTTTATTTTTGGTGGCAGGGAGGGGTGAGTCTGAGATCTTCCAACACATCTTCTCTAGTAGAGGCATAGCTTTGTTTCCTCCTTAGACGTTTAGGAGCCACATATCTTATACTTCACTAACTTCCATCCTGGATATAGCCAAGGTAGTAAGTAGTTGTTTAGGACAGCTATATTGTTAACCTGCCTGAGAAGTAAGGACAAACCAGTGAGTAAATGGTAATGCTTCCTAGAATTCTGCCATACCTAGTAACTATATGTTCCAGGTTGTCTAAGTTATGCCCTTATGTCTCTGGAAAAGATTTATTTTACAGTATATATTTTGGGGAACTCATTGCTTAAAAGCTGTCATTTCAGGACTTTTTTTTGTGAATCAATATGTGATTTGCTAAAATGATGGTTTCATGCTTTTGTAACCTCCTAGATATTTTGCTAAAAAAAAACCCTAAAATGCTAATGCTGGAGTTACAGTTATTCAGATATGAGAAAAATTATTTTTACAGGTACCTTTTTCTCTCAATGGTTGAAGATAGGACTTCTAATAAAAATTGAGAGAGGCCTTCTCTAAGATAGAATTTTTTTTTTTTTCTAAAAGTTTAAGTACTCTATATATGTATATGTAATCTATATTACACTTTCTAGGTTGCTTTATTCACCAAGTGAAAAACAGTCTCTACAATGCTGCCAGCTTATTTGGATTCCCATTCCAGCTGACCACAAAGCCCATGGTGACTTCTGCTTGTAATGGAACACGGAATGTTGTCCCTTCAGGAGAGGTCAGTGGGGATAAGGCTTCACTGGGGCTACTGGTCTTTGTACTTAACCATTAAAGTTAAATTTTAGAAATATTCTCTTTTTAGGAATTAATATGTAGAATGACTTCTTTCCGAAATGTTCATGTCTTAATTAGCCTTGATATAGAGACCAAAAAAATGAAAGATTAAGAAATTGCACATTTAAAAAATATTTATAAGGAGCCTAATTACTAATACAGTTGACCTCTGAACAATGCTTGGGTTATGGGCCCCAACTCTCCACACAGTCAAAAACTCACGTAGTTGGCCCTCCAGATCCTTGGTTCTGCATATCTGAGGTTCTGCATCCGTGGATTCCCAACCAGTAATCATGTAGTACACTAGTATTTACTGTTGAAAAAAATCCACATTTAATTGGATCCACAGAGGTCAGACCCTTGTTGTTCAAGAGTCAACTCTACATCTGGTTTTCTTGTTTAAGTATGTGTGAAGAATCTGGAATTGTTACTTTTTACATCATTTTGTGAGTTTTCACAAATTAAACCTTTGGTCTTATTGATGAAGTTTCTTCTGTGAGGTAACTAAATCATCACCAATAGACTGATTTTTTTTTCATATTAAGACTTATTTAAATTCTAAGAGTGAATACAGAGATGATTCTTTTTGATTTTAAGGTATTTTCGAACTCTTCATCTTCTGAACTGACAGATTCCGGATCCTGGAACAACATGCTGAAACTGGGTGAGGTGGTCAAGAACATTTCTGCTTCCCTACCTCCTCCTGCCCGTGTTCTCTGAGTTTTGGGAATGTGAAAGGAAAATACTGATTTGGCTTCAGATGAGAACACAGATATATTCTCCCTACCATTCTAAAAAGCAAATAGCTTTCCTTTAGTATTGTCTTTGAATTTACTGTTATGTTTCCTGTTTGCTTTATCAGTGTCTTTAATGTGACTTAGATCAGGGTTTATTTATTAAAAAGAAAAAAAAAAAAGTGTTACCTGAGAGCTTACTCTGTCAGACACTGTGCTAAGTTATCAGGAATAACAAAATAATAAAACCTTTAGTAGCAAAATAACAAAACAAAATAATAGAATAATAAAACCTTTAATAACAAAATAGCAAAATAACAACATAATAAAATAACAAACTCATAAAACCCTGCCTTTGAGGGACATCATCTGATGGGGGAGCAACCTTAGGTTCCCAGTTCTCATGGTTTTGTGGATTAGGAACCTCTATATCATCCTTAGACCCCGAAATTGAATTGTAATTATTATATATACTATATAAAATGCTCTGGTGGGGAAAAATAGGAAGAAGCCAGAGTCCTGACAATGATTGTGATCTCTGCCACACAGATAAGCTTGTAAAGTTTGAGAGGAAGGGGGAAAAAGAGCTTTTAGAGAAGTTGTGGGTTCAGAAAATTGACATATAGAGAGGATGGTAGATTTATCTTGTGCCTGAAGTACCAGCACTATATTTCTGTGGGTTTGTGTAGCCTAGTCAGAGAAGCATGGGTATTCCTAGGGCAGATTTCTTATATAAAGAAATCCACAATCTCAAATCGGAAATGCTTGGAGATACGTTTGGGAATTCCACATTTTTTAGTTGTTTATTGAATATTATTTAAAAAACCCCAACAGGATTGAACATTGATTCAAGTCAGGTTTTACAAACAAATGAATGCAGGTCAGTTCATGTTTTGCTGCTACTGACTTAAGAAAAAACTTTGAGCTTTAGACCTCTTTGCATTTTGGAGTCCTCAGGGACTCCAAACCCCTGTAGTAGCTCCAGCAGATAATGTGGCTGACGAAAATTTTGTTACCCTTTTTTGAGGTATAGTAACCATCTCACAGGTAGGTATTAGAAGCTTCCAGGGAAATGTAGTAACAAAGCAGATTTTCATTTAAAAATACTTCTGTTTTCTTGAGAAGAAGAAACAGTTTGAAAAATTTACTCAATTTGATTAGATTACAGAGTTTATAATCATTGAGTTCTTCATGCCTTTTGTTGGCCCCAGCAAGCAAAACTAGTAAAGCTTTCCTGTGAATTGTTACTACTTACCTGAGAGCAAAGACAGACTAAGCTTTTCCTTTAACTTTTACAAAATGTGTGCTAGAAAGTAATAGAATTTGAAAAAATAAGATATTTAGTTCTACAGTATAGACTGCTCACAGATTTTCTTTTTTTTTAATTTAATTTATTTGTGGCTGCGTTGGGTCTTTGTTGCTGCAAGCAGGCTTTCTCTAGTTGCGGAGAGTGGGGGCTATTCTTTGTTGTGCTGTGTGGGCTTCTCATTTTGGTGGCTGTTCTTGTTGCAGAGCATGGGCTCTAGGTGCGTGGGCT
The DNA here is from genome assembly GCF_964374135.1 of Grampus griseus. Classification (NCBI taxonomy): domain Eukaryota; kingdom Metazoa; phylum Chordata; class Mammalia; order Artiodactyla; family Delphinidae; genus Grampus; species Grampus griseus. Next base: position 62,348,290 of record NC_138998.1, read on the forward strand.
TCAGTAGTTGTGGCATGAGGCCTCAGTAGTTGTGGCTCACGGGCTCTAGAGCGTAGGCTCTGTAGTTGTGGCACACGGGCTTAGCTGCTCCACAGCATGTGGGATCTTCCCGGACCAGGGCTCCAACCTGTGTCCCCTCCATTGGCAGATGGATTCTTAACCACTGTGCCACCAGGGAAGTCCAGATTTTCTTTTCTAATGCAGACTGTTCACAGGTTTTTTTGTGTGTGTTTTTTGTTTTTCTTTTACAATTACAAATGGTTTTCAAAAATAGGTAATAAATCTCCTAATGGAATAAGTGACTATCCAAAGATCAGAGTGACAGTAACTCGAGATCAGCCACGCAGAGTCCTGCCTTCCTTTGGGTAAGTGTTAAGTTCTGCCTTTCTGTAAATGGAAACTTAGTAATTTTTAGGTCCTCACTCTTGCTAGGCATTCTTACTTTTATTCTATTATGTAATCTTGTTAAGTAACTACTCTGAGGTTAGTAACTTGCCAAATATCATACAGCTGGTGAGAGACGTACTCAAGTGTGTGTTACTTTTTCTATCATATGCCTATATATCATATGCCTATATAATCTGATTTTGAAAACCTTTAATTTTTAAAATTATTTTTAATTTTTATTTTTTTGGCCTTACCATGTGGCTTGCGGGATCTTAGTTCCCCGACCAGGGGTTGAACCCAGGCCCTCGACAGTGAAAGCACTGGACTGCCAGGGAATGCCCTTTAAAACCTTTTAAAAAAGAATTGTCACTCACTTCTAAACTTTTTTTTGAAGTATAATATGCATTCAGAACAGTGCAGAAATCATGTATACAATGAACTGTTATTATTTTATTAGTAATTTTCTTCTCTCTGTGTTCCCACTTTCTGGAACTTCTGTTGCTTGGATATTGGACCCTATGGATTGATCTAATTTAATTTTTGTATATATTCTCTTTTGTTTTTGTCCTTACCCTTTTTTTAAAAAATTCTTCTACCACTGAGATAAACATATATGTATACTTTTGTGGGTTTTTTTGGCTTCATAGTTTTTAAGTTGTAAGCATCCTCCCACTTCCTATTCCCCATGGCTTTTTCTTTCTCCAACCATCGAATTCTTATTATAGAGATACAATATCTTTTCTTATCTCTCTAAAGCTGTTAATTATTTTAAAATTTCTTCTCCTCCTTGCTTTGTCTGCTTCCTTTGAGTTACTCTTCCCCCTTTGGTTTATTTTGGTTTTATCTTTCTTATGAGTTCTTATTCAAATACCTTGTAATCCTTGGCTGTCCACTCATGTTTGAAAATGAGACACTAACTATAAAAAGTAAGGCTCCCTGGAGGTGGCTAAATGGCTGATTGTAGGATTAGGAGAGATAAAGTAAAAAATGATTGTGGAACGTCCTGTGCCAGCAATTAAAGGAGCCCTAAAAACCTGGGGACATTATCAACATGACACAGGAGGAAACTTGAAGGGGCTTTCACTGGCCAGTTGGGGACAATTTAAGCATCAGATGAATAAAGACAAGAATACACATGTTAATAAATAAATACATAGTGTGGGAGGAAAAGGTCTTTATAGTAAAATGCCAGCTAGTAAGTGTAGAAGGAATGATGGAATTAGAAAATCACCATCTTTTAACTGTCTCAGTAATAACTGATATATACAGGAATTGTCAATTGAGCTAAAACTAGTAAGTAAAAGTTTGATGAAGTATGGAATATTTACATAAACTCAGAATTTTTCCCCACAAATGACTTACTAATTATAAAGGGAAAAATAGTAACTTCAGAGTGGAGAAACCTGCCTGACGCCACCTTAACCAAAGGATCAAAGTTTAAATCACCCAGAGTGGGCAAACTCACATCCTGGCCTCCAGATACATTGCACTGAACAGGACATCATCACCTAATGTAGTATTTCTGAAAAGATCAATAATCTGAATGTAATTATGAGAAAACTGGTTAAGCTGAAACTAAGGTTAATTCTACAATCAGGCTTATACTCTTCATTTTACTCTTCATTCATACTCCTCTTTAACCTGTGATTATTTAGAAGGGTAGAATTATATTGTTTAATTTCCAGATACTTGGGGGTTTCCAGATATCTTTCTGTTACTGATTTCTAGTTTAATTTCATTATGGTCAGAGAATATACTTAGTACGATTTCAGTCCTTTTAAATTTGTTAACATTTGTTTATGTCCTAGAATATATTCAGTCTGGATATTCCATGTTCGTTGAAAAGAATGTGTATTCTGCTATTGTTGGGTGGAGTGTTCTGTAAATATCTTATTAATAGTTTGCTGATAATGTTTTACAGATCTTATTGATTTTCTGTCTACTTTTTTATTGATTGATGAGTATAGAGTGTTGATGTTTCCTACTGTAATTGTGGACTTGACTATTTCTCTCATCCAGTTATGTCAGTTTTTGCTTCATGTACAGTATTTTGAAACTCTGTAGGTGAATACATTTGACCTAGATTCACCAGTTGTTATCATTTTTCCAGTTTGCTTTATCATTCTCTGTTATATGTACATAATATTTTTTTCTGAATCATTTGAGAGTAAGTCTTAGACTCATGCCCCTTTAATCATAAGTACTTGAGTGTGTTTATTTCTCAGAATGAGGACATTCACTTACATAATCACAGATTACCAAAATCAGAAAATTTAACATTGATATAGTACTATTATATAATCTTATTTAAATTTCTCTATTATAGAGATTCTTTTTTTCTGGCCCACAATTCAGGGCAGGATCATGTATTACATTTAATTTTCATGTCTCTTTGATATCCTTTAATCTGGAACAACGCCTCAGCCTCTCTTTGTCTGTAATAGCATGAATATTTTTAAAGAGTACAAAGCATTGCTTTTGTAGAATCCCTTAATTTTGTCTGATGTTTACTCATGATTTATTTTAGATTATGCAAATTTTTTGGTAAAAATACTGCATATGTGATGTGTCCTTTCTTAAACCTCACATCAAGAGAGGTATGATGTCAGTTTGTTCCATTATCGGTAATGGCAAGAGAGGCAGGCTCTATCAACCAGCACCAGTGACTAGGTGAGGGCTTCATGGCTTCGCATTCTTTAGCATTTATTAATTTAGTATTCATTAATTTAGTATTCAGCAGATACTGATTGAGTGCCTTTTGGCTTAGATCATGTACCAGGATACGGTGGTGGAAGGATGAAATCTCTGTTTTCATGGACTTTAAAGTTTAGTGTGGGATGCAGTCCCACAGTGGCACCAATAATTAATCAATCACACCAATAGTTAATTTCAGTGGTGCCAAATGACTAAAGGAAAAGTGTAGTACCAGAGGAGGGTATGTTGTGTAATAGCGAGCTAAGCCAGGGTTGGAGTTGGAAAATTGGGCATGAGGAAAAAGGCAAAGGCTTTCATGTGGAAGCCCTGGTGACTGGGAATAGACATTGCATAGCAGAATTCTGGGGTGCCCTCTGCTCTAGAGATCTAATTTTTGTGAATGGTGGTTGTCTGGTTTGCCAGGAGCAAGCTTAACCTGAGACAGCTTAATCACAGGATTGTCTGGAGCTTAAATTCCAGCAATTTAAGCCGTTTGGGAATAACTTTTTCTTTTTTTTTTCCTCTCAGTTTTACTTTGAGCTCAGAAGCCTATAATAGAAGACCAGGTGGCCGTCGCCATAGCAAAGGCAATCTGGAGAGTTCCTTAACGTGGAAGCCTCAGGAACAGGTTGTAACAGAGATGATTTCTGAAGAGGGTGGCAAGGGTCTGAGGCGTCCCCGCTGTACTGTGGAGGAGGTAAGCCCTTTTAGCCTGATCTCTTTTAAAAGCAATTTTAGGAATTTGGGTGGGGTGGGGATAAATAGTATATGTTCTGTGGTACAAAATACAAAAGGTATAAATGGGTGTACAGGGACTGTAAATTTCCCAGTCTCCCTTCTATATCTGGCCCCTATTTGACTCCAATGCTTATATGTATTCTTCTGTATATATGTAGTCAATTTTCAGGTAAAGGAAAGAAAAAGGAATCATACTAGGAAAAGGTACAATTATAGATTCTTTCTCTTTGGGTGCCTGAATTATTCTAACTTGTTTCTTGTATAAGCTGTAATAACTGTGACTAAGTAAGGGAAGTAAATGGTGTACATGTCTGCTTTTTCCTTCCATTTTTAGGGCACCTAGCATGATGTCTTCATCAACAATCTTCCCTTCCCTCTTGAAGTCTTCACTTATTCCAGGAGAATTTAGAACTATTCCTGTCTCTGGCATTTCCCCCGGACCATCACCTATTGCAATTTGCTAGATGGTTTTCTGAGCCACTTGGCTTAGTTCATCAAAGAAATGTTTATTTGGGTCCCAGGTGCTCTGCCAGTTTTCAGCAATTCAGAATTGAATAAAATATGGTCCCTGTTCTCTAGGAGCTTATACATTAATTGTTGTAATCAGCAAGCAAGTAGGCAGAGAAAGGAATGGACTGCAGCCCTGGAGGGGATTTTAAGCAGAGGTATTAAAGTAGGCTTCAGTACCTCCTAGATAAGAAATAAGGAATGGGACTGAGCAGATATGTATGGGGTATACACAGGCCATATTCTAGAAACATTAGAAGGTAGTATTAGCAAGGACATACTTACTGGTTAAGTGTGATATAAGGTTAGATGGAAGAGCCTGAGTCCCAGATTTCAATCTTGGATAAATATGTGTCACTGACCAGGATACCCTATGTGTTTAGGGGAAGGTGATGACTTCAGTTATGTACATTGTTTAAAGTGCCTGTGAAACACGCAAGAAGACCTCTCCCGTAGACTTTTGGATATATGGGAGTTTTGAGAAGAAGGCAAGCTTAGGGACACATTGCTGAATCTTCTGCATATTGGTGTTAGATAAATCAAGGGAGCTGAAGAGATTATTCAGGGAGAGTATGTACTGTGAGAAAAGATAATGGGCAGAACCATCGACATTTACAGGGAGGCAGAAGAAATAATCTTCAGTGGAGACTGAGAAGATAAGAAGAAGTTAGGAGAGGGGCTTCTCTGGTGGTCCAGTAGTAAAGAATCCGCCTTCCAATGCAGGGGATGCAGGTTCGATCCCTGGTTGGGGAACTAAGAACCCACATCCTGCGGGGCAACTAAACCCATGCACCACAACTACTGAGCTTTTGCGCCTCAATGGGAGCACCTGTGTGCTACAAACTACAGAGTCCATGCGCCCTGGAGCCCACACGCCAGGGCTAGAGAGAAGCTTGCGTGCCGCAACAAAAGATCCCATGTGCCTCATCAAAGATCTCGCGTGCCACAACTAAGATCCGACACAGCTAAAAAAATAAAGAAAATAAATAAATATTAAAAAAAAAAAAAAGAAATCAGGAAAGTGTATTGTCCAGGAAGGCAAGGCGAGGTTAGCAGGGTGAGATGCTGGAGAGAGAGGTCAATTGACAGAAGAGCTGAAAAAGTGTCCATTGGATCTGGCCATAGAGGGTCGTTAGTGACTTTGGTAAGACCAGTTCTGTTTCGGAAGCTGAATGTTCTGAATATGCAAGTGGATTATTTCTGCTGAGTTTTTTGTGGTTTACCCAGTTTCACTGTCAAAAACTCAGATGCTATCAAGGTCTAGCAGATAATGTAAATGAGTGAAATGGGCTGGAGTGAATAGGTGACCAAAGGGAATAAATAGTCTTACATAGCTCCAGATTGTTGATACAGTGTTTCAAAAGAGACCAGATGTTACTGGATTTTTCTTTTTAATTTATAAAGTTGGTAATTAAAGGAATTAAAAGAACACTAAAATACAAAAACACTGTGCTGGCGAATGAAACACATCTATGAGCTGCATTTGACCTCTTAGTCTTTGTTTATGATTTAATTATAGGTTTGATGTGCTGGTAGTTATCTAAATGCTTTCTTTTATTTAGGGTGTTCAAAAAGAGGAGAGAGAGAAATACCGAAGGTTATTGGAGCGACTTAAAGAAGGTGGTCATGGAAACACTGTTTCTCCTGTTACTTCAACTCATCATAGGTAAAGATGCGTTACCAAGATCAATGCTTTGCCAGACATCTTTTTCCTTATTTTTGGAGAAGGGATTGGTGGGAAGGGCTTTGTTGAAAAAAGAGATTAATATTGAGAGAGTGAGCCCTGTAATTTGTCTGTACTGATGGATTATATAGAACAGTGGTTTTACAAAATAGAATTTTCTGTTAGCTTTTGTTCAAGTGAACTCTTACATAAAACTCTGACACAGAAAAGTGGATTCACTGGTTGAAGTCAGGTTCCCAGGGAGCAGAGAGTTTTTTCAACCTTCCCAACACAAGTTTCTCATGACCTCTGTCTTCCTCTCTTTTTCCCCCTCATCTCCCCCGCTCTTCCCTCCCTTCATCTCCTCCCACCCAGCCCCCACCCCCACCCCTGCCACGTACACATAGTCTCTGAGGCATCCTAGTGGATGCATCTTAGCACAGTCGGAAATCTTCCACTCTAGAGACAAGATTAAACTCATCCCAGGTCATAAGAAGTTTTCCTTACAAGACTGCTTGTTAATTAACTGTGCTGAGTTGACCAAACAGATGAGAATGGCAGAAGGAATTGATGTCTGGGCTTTTATTTCCCTGTAAACAAGGGGACAAAAAATATGTGAGCTCAGGTTTGAGGTCTACTTGATAATTCTAACAAGCGGTGTGAGAATACACAGAGGGGAGTCCCAGAAATTATGTAACAGTAAGTTGAAGGTGAAGAAGTCACGAGACTATCTAGCTTGTTGAATGCAGAAATAACAAGAATTTTAACTTTGGGAATTTTCACTTTGGTTGTGAACTTTAAAAAGAAATTCAGGGACTTCTCTGGTGGCGTAGTGGTTAAGAATCTGCCTGCCAATGCAGGGAACATGGGTTCAAGCCCTGGTCCGGGAAGATCCCACATGCCGTGGAGCAACTAAGCCCGTGCACCACAACTACTGAGCCTGTGCTCTAGAGTCCGTGAGCCACAACTACTGAGCCCTTGTGCCACAACTACTGAAGCCCGCGTGCCTAGAGCCTGTGCTCCGCAACAAGAGAAGCCACCGCAATGAGAAGCCCGTGCACTGCATTGAAGAGTAGCCCCTGCTCACTGCAACTAGAGAAAGCCCACGCCCAGCAACGAAAACCAAACACAGCCAAAAAATAGATAAAGAAATTTATTTAAAAAGAAATTCAGTTTAGTCAATCAGAATGTTCATATTTTTTTCCATTTTGACTAGCCACTGTTGGAAGCAGCAGTATACTTCATGAACTATTGGTTTTGTCATGTCAGCAAAATCCTCAAACTATTTTGCTTATTATGTTTTTTTGGTTGTTGTTCTTTTTCTTCTTATGTTCTTTTAATGTGTTGTTTTGGGATCCATTTCAGTATATCGTTTAAAATTTTTCATCTTTTAACTTGGGTGTTATCATGCTGAGATTTTTTCAGTCAAGGTGGTGCTGGGGATCGAGAACATCCACTTTTATAATGGAGAAACTGGAGGTTAGGTAACTTGGCTGGAATATTAGAATCAGGATTAGACTCCTTTTATCCTAGTCCCAGATGATGCTATGTTGCACCCTTTCTCTTGTAATTTGACGTTTCTGGGTTATCAATAACTCCTGTTTGGAGAAGCTTACCAGAAAGAGATAATGAATACTTATAATAGATTTTCCTTTTGTATCTGATCTTCTTCACTTTTTGTGTTTCTAAGTTCTCAAAGAAGTCAGATGGACACATTAAAGACCAAAGGCTGGGGGCAAGAGCAAAGTCATGGAGTCAAAACAACTCAGTTTGTTCCAAAACAATGTGAGTTCCCAGATTTAGCTCTATCTTAATAGTCTTAATATATTGAACTTAGTTCAAGTGCATATAAAATTGAAAAATGACATGCTAGTAAAAGATGGTGTACCAAACTTTAAAACATTATCAGACCCCAGGGCATTGATGGGATACTACCAGTACCAGTAGTTTATTAAAAATGCTATTTCAAAATAAAGCCAATTTATAAAATACCTCTTGATTATTATTCCTAGCTTCTATATCGTAGTGTATATTTTGTGAGCCTAAAATTAATTTCTTTGTATTCCTTATATTAATTTCCTTGTATTTCTCCACTTGCTGTTCACTAAATGACACTAAATGATAGCTTACCAGATGAGCAGATATTAGTCAGTTTACACTAAAGATAATACTTAAAGGAGAAAGAGATTTATGCGTTTTTAAGCAAATTAATTTGTATGGAGGCTAATGTCTTTGGAACCCATTTTAGCATTTCAGTGTAAATTAATATCTTGATACTTTGGAAACCGTAAATTGAAATTCCAGCTATATGATTGATTAATAAAGGAAATGCTTTTTTTTCTTTTTTTTTATCATCCTCACAGATAGAGTTGTTGAAACAAGGGGACCTCTATGTTCAGTGAGAAGTGAAAAGAGGTACATGGTTCAGTTTATTCTAAGTTTTCTTTGACATATTATTTTCTTTCTTTTTTTTAACATCTTTATTGGGGTATAATTGCTTTACTATGGTGTGTTAGTTTCTGCTTTATAACAAAGTGAATCAGTTATACATATACATATGTTCCCATATCTCTTCCCTCTTGCATCTCCCTCCCTCCCACCCTCCCTATCCCACCCCTCCAGGTGGTCACAAAGCACCGAGCTGATCTCCGTGTGCTATGCGGCTGCTTCCCACTAGCTATCTACCTTACATTTGGTAGTGTATATATGTCCATGCCTCTCTCTCGCTTTGTCACAGCTCACCCTTCCCCCTCCCCATATCCTCAAGTCCGTTCTCTAGTAGGTCTGTGTCTTTATTCCTGTCTTACCCCTAGGTTCTTCATGACATTTCTTTTTTCTTAAATTACATATATATGTGTTAGCATACGGTATTTGTCTCTCTCTTTCTGACTTACTTCACTCTGTATGACAGACTCTAGGTCTATCCACCTCATTACAAATAGCTCAATTTCGTTTCTTTTTATGGCTGAGTAATATTCCATTGTATATATGTGCCACATCTTTATCCATTCATCTGATGATGGACACTTAGGTTGTTTCCACCTCCGGGCTATTGTAAATAGAGCTGCAATGAACATTTTGGTACATGACTCTTTTTGAATTTTGGTTTTCTCGGTATATGCCCAGTAGTGGGTTTGCTGGGTCATATGGTAGTTCTATTTGTAGTTTTTTAAGGAACCTCCATACTGTTCTCCACAGTGGCTGTACCAATTCACATTCCCACCAGCAGTGCAAGAGTGTTCCCTTTTCTCCACACCCTCTCCAGCATTGTTTCTAGATTTTTTGATGATGGCCATTCTGATTGGTGTGAGATGATATCTCATTGTAGTTTTGATTTGCATTTCTCTAATGATTAATGATGTTGAGCATTCTTTCATGTGTTTGTTGGCAGTCTGTATATCTTCTTTGGAGAAATGTCTATTTAGGTCTTCTGCCCATTTTTGGATTGGGTTGTTTGTTTTTTTGTTATTGAGCTGCATGAGCTGCTTGTAAATTTTGGAAATAAATCCTTTGTCAGTTGCTTCATTTGCAAATATTTTCTCCCATTCTGAGGGTTGTCTTTTGGTCTTGTTTATGGTTTCCTTTGCTGTGCAAAAGCTTTTAAGTTTCATTAGGTCCCATTTGTTCATTTTTGTTTTTATTTCTATTTCTCTAGGAGGTGGGTCAAAAAGGATCTTGCTGTGATTTATGTCATAGAGTGTTCTGCCTATGTTTTCCTCTAAGAGTTTGATAGTGTCTGGCCTTACATTTAGGTCTTTAATCCATTTTGAGCTTATTTTTGTGTACGGTGTTAGGGAGTGATCTAATCTCATACTTTTATATGTACCTGTCCAGTTTCCCCAGCACCACTTATTGAAGAGGCTGTCCTTTCTCCACCGTACATTCCTGCCTCCTTTATCAAAGATGAGGTGACCATATGTGCGTGGGTTTATCTCTGGGCTTTCTATCCTGTTCCATTGATCTTTCTGTTTTTGTGCCAGTACCATACTGTCTTGATTACTGTAGCTTTGTAGTATAGTCTGAAGTCAGGGAGCCTGATTCCTCCAGCTCCATTTTTCGTACTCAGGATTGCTTTGGCTATTCGGGGTCTTTTGTGTTTCCATACAAATTGTGAAATTTTTTGTTCTAGTTCTGTGAAAAATGCCAGTGGTAGTTTGATAGGGATTGCCTTGAATCTGTAGATTGCTTTGGGTAGTAGAGTCATTTTCACAATGTTGATTATTCCAATCCAAGAACATGGTATATCTCTCCATCTATTGACATATTATTTTCTTACTTTATAAACTATATTTATGAGTAACCATGTCTGAGGAATTGTGAACTCTTCTCAGCTCTGGTAGCTGGTCAGCATATGTGGGTACATAGGTAGCTCTTGTGTCAGATGTCCACCCTAGCTTGGGAGGGTGCCCTTCTCCCCTAGGCATTAGAGGTTGGGAGGCATAGGTACTGCTTAGATAAGAGCGTGGGTGTAGTGGGCATCTCTGGTGGTCAGCATCTCTAGTATATGAACAGTGAAGGCAGTTCTGTGTGCCTTAGGATTTTGGATGTTGGTTCATTTATAGTAGAGTTTGGTAAACTATGGCCCATGGACCAAATCTGGTCCACCTGCCTGTTTTTGTAAGTAAAGTTTTATTGGACACAGTCATACTCATTCATTTACATACTACTTTTGGCCACTTTTAAACTACAATGCAAGTTGAGAAGATGTGACAAAAACCATAAGACCTGCAAAGCTAAGATATTTACTATCTGATCCTTTTTAGAAAAATTTTGCTAACCTTTGGTTTAGAGGACTATATAAACTCAAGGCAATATTTGTTTACAATTATTAAATCTTCTTTCTGAAACTAGTTTAATATGTATCAGATTACAGTCATCCAGTCTGTAATCTCTCACTTTTTTTCCTCAGGTGTTCAAAGGGGAAACTTTCTGATACAGAGAAGACACTTGGAATCAGACTAGAAAATGAAGGTGTAAGTAGAAACCCTAGTTAAATTTTATGTCTTTTACTCTTTCACCTGACTTATGTTAAAATTTTGGGCCCATGAAAAATAAGATACGATATACGTTACTTTGATTTCTAATTCCGTTGTTTTCTTTGAAGAAGCAGCAGGCATTGAGGATACACACCTTTGGCTTTCTTCTGAGTTGCAAGATTTTTATCTCTGTGCTGTCGCGACCTTTGTAAGAGAGACTAACTTGCCTCCATCCCAACCCTTATCTGTGTTGCCTGGCTTCTTTTGGAGAATTTTTTAAAACCATACATCTTTAGGGAAAATGGTTGTTCGGCACTTTTCAGATTCAAGATTTCATATTTATTTGAAAATATTACCAATCTTCTGCTTAATTGGATTTTACTTTTTCTATATAAGTATCAGAATAAGAAGTGTCCCAATGATCTCCATAGCAATACCAACATTTTAAGTAATAGTGGCAAAGTGTTTACTAAGCACTCCACATCCAAAAGAATTATATTCCTAAACTAAATGCAAACTTGAAGTTTTAGATTATTTCATATTTTAGGTAATAGAAATACCAAAGTTTAGGGAACTGCTTTGTGTTAAGTATCAGTCTGATCAAGATTCTCTTTTCCCATGTGATATCTTCATAAGAACTAGTCTTAAGGCTAAGTCATAGTCTTAAGTCATGATCTTAAGTCCTAAGTCTTAGATTGTTCCCTTCTCTAATGTATTTGTTACCTGGCTAAAGACTACATCCTGCTTCTATCCTTGCTGAACCTGAAGGCATCGCGATCTGGGACCATGTGGAAGGGCCAGCAGCTACTGGTTTCCTAGGACCAGTATACCTGGCAGTTAGCTAGAGTAAAGAGCACTGGCTACGTGTGTTGAGAGTGTAGCTCTAGTCCAATGCTCTATTTCTTTTTTTTTTTTTGGTACGCGGGCCTCTTATTGTTGTGGCCTCTCCCATTGCGGAGCACAGGCTCCGGACACGCAGGCTCAGCAGCCATGGCTCATGGGCCCAGCTGCTCCACGGCATGTGGGATCTTCCCGGACCGGGGCACGAACCCATGTCCCCTGCATCGGCAGGCGGACTCTCAACCACTGCTCCACCAGGGAAGCCCCCAATGCTCTATTTCTAAATAAATTTCCTAATTTTAGATAAATTTGCCTACCAGATGACTTAAGTTCAGTATTAACAGTTATGTAGAGTCATGATAAGGAAAGATTCTTATCAGAGTTTCTGGGATGCTGGCAAAATTCTGTTTATTGACCTGAATGGTGGTTACATAGGTGTTAATATTACAAAAATTAAGTGGCACATTAATGTTTTGTGCATTTTTCTATAATATATAATTACTTTTTTAAAAGGATGAAGTAGAACAAGTTTACTTGGTATAAGGATAGAAGTGGTTTATTTTGAGTGGTGGGATTATGGGTCATATTTTTTGCTTTTTTAAAGCTTTTCAAAATGTCTTTTAACTATATTATTTTTAATTGAAATAAGAAAACTGAAAATACTTTTCTTGCTACCTCCAGGGAAAACAAATGTTCTGCTTCATGGTTTATAACTGAGGTGTCCTGTTGTGAGCCTTAGGTCTTGAACCATTTTTGTTCCTTCTTCCAGGGACAGGCAGATATACTTAATCTACTTTACTCATTTGGGGATTTACTAATTCTCTTTTCTTTCAAGATAATGGTGCTGTTTTATATTTCATGTGTTACGTATGTTTATACGTGCAAGTATCAAACATGTCAGTAGAATATGGGAACTTTTTTGATCAGAGGAGGGGACTCCAGCTGGAACCTGACTTATCTGAAGAAGTGTCAGCCCGACTGCGCCTGGGCAGTGGAAGCAATGGCTTACTCAGGAGGAAGATGTCAATACTTGAGACAAAAGAAAAAAATTGCTCAAGCAAAGAGAGGGATAAAAGGACAGATGATCTTCTTGAACTTACAGAGGTATTGTTTCTTGTTTCTTGTGTTGATCAGAATAAGGGGCATGTTTTTAAATAACCTCAGTTATTTAAGACTTGAGTGAATGTTTTGTTTTGAAGAGTTTCTCCAGGCTAGGGAATGTATGTATGAAGGAAATCATGCCCAAGGGCTGGTCAGTCACTGGCTACACTGATCATTAGTGATCTGTGAAAGTGGCCTAAGGAATTAGATTAATTTCAGCAAATGTGAGTAGACAGGATTGTCACATATCTTGGAATATAATGGGTTCTTTGTAGATTCTTTTTCTAAACTTAAAATATTTTGAGTTACACTGTATGGGTTTGACATTAGGAAGGAGTTCATTGCAGTTCTTTTTTTTTTTTTAAACATTTAATTTTATTTGTTTATTTTTGGCCAAGATGCATGGCCTGTGGGATCCCAGTTCCCCAACCAGGGATCGAACCCAGGCCCAGGCAGTGAAAGCACCAAGTCCCAACCACTGGACTGCCAGGAAACTCCCCTTCATTGAGGTTTTTGTTAAGCGATTATGGTTCACTAAAATGTCCCTTTCAATGATTACTGTATTTGAAACGTTTCTGTAAGTAAAAACTTACAGAAAACAAGGAAATGAAGGTAGTTAAAAATTCTCATTTTAAAGGTGAGCCCACATCTTGACTCCTCCATTGTTGTGGTAGTCAGTCCTATTCAGTGAATATTTATTGAGCACTTACTATATGTTGGACATGCAGGTGGAGAGAGAGAGATCCATAAAATTACAAAATTGTGTTTAGTGGGGGGGAGCAGTATTGAAAATATTTGGATGAAATAACTTCTATTTGGTTTATAGATTCAGGCTTATAGCTTAAATATGCATTTCTCTTTGTAATTCTTTAGAATGATGCCATCTATTCAATAAGGTCTCAGTTGCTAGACTGCTGCCTAGTTTTCTAGTTTCTGCTTACTCTCTTCATGTCAAAAGTAGATAGAATGATCTCTTTGATTCCTAATTTTATTACTTTGATGTTTTAAAATAAAAGTTCAGGAGGTAGATAAGGAAAGTATGAAAATGCTTTTATAGTATTGTGAAAGGAGCAAAGGCTAAGGAGTGAGACACTCCGGTGTTCAAATCTTGGCTCTGCCTTTTAATCATTATATGACTTTGACCATGTAACCAAAATTCTCTGAGCTTTACCTCTTCTATAAGATGGTGATAATACTTTCCCCACAAGCAGGGATTAATGGTGTGCTTCAAGCATCTGGTACATGTTTGGCTCATGTATCCCACATGGTAGTGGGATAATTGAGAGTATACTTTAAATATTATTATCAAATTATTGTTTTCAGAAGTTAATAATTGAACTAGCATTTTTTATAACCATTAGTAGTAAGATTGCTTTGTGCTCCTAAATTGAAATTCTTTCCTACTTCAATTTAGTAGGTCTTTGATGATCTGTTTTTCTTAAGGGTCAGGTATTACAGAGATGAAAAACTTTTTTTTTTTTTTGCGGTACGTGGGCCTCTCACTGTTGCAGCCCTTCCTGTCGCGGAGCACAGGCCCCGGACGCGCAGGTGCAGTGGCCATGGCCCACGGGCCCAGCTGCTCCGTGGCATGTGGGATCTTCCTGGACCGGGGCACGAACCCGTGTCCCCTGAATTGGCAGGCGGACTCCCAACCACTGCACCACCAGGGAAGCCCTGAAAAGCTTTTTTCAATCTCAGACTTTCAGTATCTGATAGTGGTTCCATATTAAAGTAGCAACCTCTGGACTTTGTAATTCAGGACATGGAAAAGGAAATCAGTAATGCTCTAGGCCATGGCCCACAGGATGAGATCCTAAGTAGTGCTTTCAAATTACGAATCACTCGAGGAGATATCCAGACCTTGAAGAACTATCACTGGCTCAATGATGAAGTAAGTTGTCTTTTTTTCCCCCTTTGACTATCATTATGCTTAGTCATTTTCTGTCTGTAACCATAGTGGTTTCTACACAATAAAAGGGGCTGGTAAAGCAGCTATAGTTTTTCTAAAACAAAAACATCTTAAACCTTAAAAACATGATTAATTCTGATTGTTTGCTGCCTTTAATTAGCAATGTTTCCCTCTTCTGCATTTGTGCTTTGTTTCATCCACCACTTACTAGTCTTAAGTGAGATTTTTATAAATCCTGGGTGCAAGTGATAAATGGAAGGAAGCAAGCGATACTTTATTTTAGATGAATTCTTATAGGAGCCAGTTTATTTTTTCAATAATAAAGGAATATATTGATCACTGTATGTACACTATGTGATTTTTTTCTTTATTTCATTTGAGTGATAACTGTAAAATTTGTCCAATTGTCATCTTGTATCCTTATGTATTTAGCTAAAGGTAGCTCTTGGTTCTTGCCAATTTCCCAGTTGGTTCTTTACCCAGCTGCTCAGCCCCTGCATTTTCTCCCTTTGCCTTCCTTCCTCCCCGCTATGACTAGTGACATATAAACACATTCTTGTAAAATTAGCATGTTTCTGTTTCACATTATAAATGTAATATGTTTATTATAGAAAATTTAGAAAATACAGGAAAAGTGAAGGAAAAACATTATCGTTTGAAAGTGGCACAACTCAAAAGTAAACAAAATACTAATGTTTTGGTGTATTTCCTTCCATTTAATTTTTTTTAATTGAGGTGTAATTTATATATAGTAAAATGCACTTCCAGTTAATATTTTTGCATATTTTGTGTGTGATATAGTTACATATACATTTTCATTGTTGCAGACTTTCTCCTTGAGTTCTTTCTCTTGTCTCTCTTACTCACATGCCTCAAAAGTACAGTCTCATTCCTTCTTAATCCCTCCCATTTTGCACTGATCTTTTTTTTTTAATACATTTATTTTATTTATTTTATTTTTGGCTGCTTTGGGTCTTTGTTGCTGCGTGCGGGCTTTCTCTAGTTGCGGTGAGCGGGGGCTACTCTTTGTTGCGGTGTGCTGGCTTCTCACTGCGGTGGCTTCTCTTGTTGCGGAGCACAGGCTCTAGGTTCGTGGGCTTCAGTAGTTGTGGCATGCAGGCTCAGTAGTTGTGGCACACAAGCTTATTTGCTCTGCGGCTTATGGGATCTTCCCGGACCAGGGATCGAACCGTGTCCCCTGCATTGGCAGGTGGATTCTTAACCACTGCGCCACCAGGGAAGTCCCTGCACTGATCATTTTTTGTTTTCCATCTTCTGTCATAGACAGCCCTTTTATCCCCTTCCTTAGTGCCTTCCCTTCCCTCAGCTTATTTTCTAATTCATCCTAATTGAGTTAGGTAGAAATCTAGTTTTGATAATATACTTGCCATATTCTAACATTTACTCTCTTGATATTACAGGTCATTAATTTTTACATGAATCTCCTGGTGGAAAGAAATAAAAAACAAGGGTATCCAGCACTTTATGCATTCAGTACTTTCTTCTATCCAAAATTAAAGTCTGGGGGTTACCAAGCAGTGAAAAGATGGACCAAAGGGGTCAATCTCTTTGAACAGGAACTTATTCTGGTGCCTATTCATCGGAAGGTACATTGGAGCCTGGTGGTAAGTTGAGAGGTTTAATTGTTGGAGTTTGGATAATGACTGTTTTGTTAAATGCAGGCATAGTAACCACCGCTGTAAAGCAAATATCGCAATAAAGAGAGTGACATCAATTTCTTGGTTTCCCAGTGCATATAAAAGTTATGTTTACACTACACTGTAGTCTATTAAGTCTGCAATAACACTATATCTAAAAAACAATCTACATACCTTAATTAAAAAATACTTATTGCTAAATACTTTTTATGCTAACCATCATCTGAGCCTTCAGTGAGCTGTAATCTTTTCACAATAGCATCAACGGTCACTGATCACAGATCACCATAACAAGTATATTAATAATGAAAAAGTTTGAAATGTTGTGAAGAATTACCAAGATATGACACACAGACATGAAGTGAGCAAACACTGTTAGAAAAATGACGCTGATAGACTTGCTTAATGCAGGGTTGCCACAGACCTTCAATTTGTGAAAAATGCAGTGTCTGCAAAGCACAATAAAATGAAGTGTGCTGGTAATGAAGGCGACTCTTCTGTCTAGTGAGAGTCCTGTAGTATATGTTAAAGGCATACTCTGCAGAGTCCCTTCTTAGTTCTTGAGTTGAGCAACTTAGAAAGCTACAAGACAGTCTGTAGTGGAGGAGCTTTGATTTTTAATAGGAATTTTAATACACGTGGGTTATTTTATTACTTTTGTTTACGAGATGAAAACGGGTTTATTGTAGTAAAGGTATAAAGAAAAAGGCAAAAAAAAAGTCTCATCACTCTGAGAGGACCACTAATGTTTTAAGGAATAAGTTTCTATGCCTTTCTCTAGGAATAGAAAAATATAATTTTATAGACATGGAGCTCATATCATCTGTGATGTTTTATGAAAAATGTGTCTTAGAAATCCATTCATGTTGGTACATATATTTTTTTAAATGCTTATCTTTTTAGAAATAAAATTCTCATTTTTTTTGATGGTTGTTTCTGGATGTTGCATTTTTCCATTATAGGTGATAGACCTAAGAAAAAAGTGTCTTAAATATCTGGATTCTATGGGACAAAAGGGCCACAGGATCTGTGAGATTCTCCTGTAAGTAAAGGCTTAAAAAACTTCAGTGTTGCCTCACTGTGCCCTTTGTTAAGTGGTCTTTCTTTCCATCCTCTGGTGGATGGTAGTCTAATGTGTAGTGAGAGCTCTCTTCCTAGTTGTTCACAACTTGACCTGAATCCATCTTTTTGTCTAAAAATAACCCCAAAATCTGATCTTAACTGAGAAATCTTATTTAATAGCATCACTGAAAACAAGTTTGTCATATGTCATAATGTAAATTATATTCGATGAGAATCCCGTGATTTGAATTAGATTTCTCTGGGATTGATACATTAGTTCTCTGAATTCTTAAGCCCACTCACTGATGTCTCTGTGCTTTCCATGATGGTTTGGTTCATCTCATAGAACCTGGAGGTAATTTTTAAGTTAAAACATGGTTTGTAGGTAACTGTTTTAATAGTAATTGCTAGAAACCTGCCTTTAAAGCATAGCCGTCTATTAGCTATGTAAAGTGATGAGAAGAATTTCACAGAGAGGAAGCAAATCAGTGAAATAAGTCTATTTTGAAACACTTATGACCACTGGAAGCAATTGCAGGTTCCAGTTTTTAATTTTAGTAAGGATACTTGGATAATTTTAATAAGGATACTTTAGTAAGGAACTCTTGTTGAATGATGTGAAGAAAAGTTAACAATAATTCAGTTCTTTCTTTTTTGATGTTGTTTTAGTGTAAAAGATCCTTTTAATTTATGGGTGTTTATCTTGAATAAAAAATGTAGAGAAGAAATTTTTTAAAATCATAAGATACAAATTGTTTATAAAGCAGTTATCTCCTAGTCTTTTCTGCTTAAGATGTATGTAAAATGTGCATACATACATACGTGTGCACATACACGTACATATAATCACATACTTACGAATGTTTTCATTGGAATCATACAGCAAAATTTTGTCTGTTGCTTATAATAGGATACCAAAAAACCATACTTTTATAACATTCATACTTTTCTTCCCCCCCCCCTCTTTTTTAATATATGAAGAGTTCAGCTTCTTTGGGTATCTGAGGCCCCCTCCCTTTCCTGATGCCCCTAGTCCAACTTTTCTCAATTTTTTTCATTATCACCTCCCCACTACAAATTTTTTTTAATTTAATTTCTCCATGACAAGAGAAAAGAGTATTAAGGAAGAGACTTTGTTTGTTTGTTGGGTTGAGCTTTAGAGGGCTACAAACCATTGAAATATCTAAGATTTTTGCCTTCTAAGAACCAGTTTTCACCTCTCTGGGGGTGATATTGCTGCTCCCGTTGTGAGCGCATGCCCTAGCATAGCACTGGTTTCCCTTTTATGTAGGTTAGGATGAGAACTGAGATGCCTTTGTTAAATTTGATAACCCTCTGGAGATTTGGATAAAATTAAATCACTCTCAATACTTAAGTATATATCACCTAGGAATGAGGAAATTCTCTTACATAACCACAATGCCATTATCACACTTAAGAAAGTTGACAACCACTAATGTGTAATAATATATGATTCATGTTCTGATATCGTCAGGTATCTTTTATAGCTTTTTTTCCTAATCCAGGAAGTCAGTCAGGGTTCATGCATGTAAGTAATGTCTCTTTAGTCTCCCTTAGTTTAGAATAGCCTCCTACATTTTTTTTTGTTTTCCATGGCAGTGCCTTTTCTTTTTAAGACTCCAGGCCAGATGTCTTGTTTTATATCTGTTTTTAAGTGAGAAAAAGCAAGTAATAGAATGAAGTACTTTTTTAATAGAATAAAATGTGTGTTTTAAAATGGGGTGGAGTAGAGAACTAGAAGAACAAACAGCAAACCATTAATAGTAAATATTTCCATAGTGGTTATTATGGGGTCTTTTGCATTTTACATATTATGTTTTAATTTTTAAAATATAACCATATATAATTTTTGTAATCAGAAAAAACACAAAATAAAATGTAAAAAGCCAAAAACAATCATATTTAAAAAAATCTAACAGAGATGGCTTTGAGAATGGCAGGTCTATTAAACATCATGATGTCTTTGTAGTCATAATGCTAAGTCTCCACAGGGATTCATCAGTATATTCCTTCTTTGTTGTTTTTTCAGTCAGTATTTACAGGATGAAAGTAAGACCAAAAGAAATATTGACCTGAATGTTTTAGAGTGGACCCACTACAGCATGAAGCCACATGTAAGTGGTGACCATCTGTATTTCAAATACTTTGTTGCATTTCCTGTCAGTAGCGTATTATTTAGACTTGGCTTCCTTCCTCCCCTTACTCACTCATCCTTAGGCATGCATTCTCCTAAGGTGTACATCGTTAGAATGATCACTTCTAAGTCTTCAGAAATTCATTTAACCAAGTTGTTTGCTTTTTTTTTTTTAAGTTGTTTGCTTTTAAGCCTTTATCTTGTTTCTTAAACTATAAATGTTAAATATCTGCATGTCTCAAAAAATTGAGAAAAAAACACAACACAATAAATTCAAGCCAGCTACTTTTCTTGGTTGGCATTAATGGAAATTTTAAAGCTCCTGTTCAGAACTTATCTGAGAAATTTGTATATTTAGATCTTAAGCGTCCGATGCTGTGAGTCCTCAACAGTCAGGTGTGCTATTTGTGAATGTGCTTTGGATCTTGCCAGATTTGAATCTCATTCAGAGTTTAAAAATGCATACATCTGGGACTTCCCTAGTGGCACAGTGGTTAAGAATCCTCCTGCCAATGCAGGGAACACGGGTTCGAGCCTTGGTCCGGGAAGATCCCACATGCCGCGGAGCAACTAAGCCCGTGCACCACAACTACGGGGCCTGCACTCTAGAGCCTGCGAGCCACAACTACTGAGCTCGTGCACCACAACTACTGAAGCCCGAGCACTTAGAGCCTGTGCTCCACAACAAGAGAAGGCACCACAGTGAAAAGGCTGCGCACTGCAACGAAGAGTAGCACCCGCTCGTTGCAACTAGAGAAAGCCTGCTTGCAGAAACAAAGACCCAATGCAGCCAAAAAATAATTAATTAATTAAAAAACGCAGGGCTTCCCTGGTGGCGCAGTGGTTGAGAGTCCGCCTGCCGATGCAGGGGACACGGGTTCGTGCCCCGGTCCGGGAGGATCCCACATGCTGCGGAGCGGCTGGACCCGTGAACCATGGCCGCTGAGCCTGCACCTCCGGAGCCTGTGCTCCGCAGCGGGAGAGGCCACAACAGTGAGAGGCCCGCGTACCGGGAAAAAAAATAAAATAAAAGCATACATCTTTTAGCCCTAATGGCTCCTTTTCTTTAAAAAAAAAAAAAAAAAATTTATTGGGCAGTGTTGGGTCTTAGTTGCGTCACGTGGGATCTTTATTGCCGCGTGCTGGATCTTTTTTTTTTTTTTTCCCCACAGTTTACCCTTCCCCCTCCCCATATCCTCAAGTCCATTCTCTAGTAAGTCTGTGTCTTTATTCCTGTTTCACCCCTAGGTTCTTCATGACATTTCTTTTCCTTAAATTCCATATATATGTGTTAGCATATGGTATTTGTCTCTCTCTTTCTGACTTACTTCACTCTGTATGACAGACTCTAGGTGTATCCACCTCATTACAAATAGCTCAATTTTGTTTCTTTTTATGGCTGAGTAATATTCCATTGTATATATGTGCCACATCTTCTTTATCCATTCATCCGATGATGGACACTTAGGTTGTTTCCATCTCCGGGCTATTGTAAATAGAGCTGCAATGAACATTTTGGTACATGACTCTTTTTGAATTATGGTTTTCTCAGGGTATATGCCCAGTAGTGGGATTGCTGGGTCATATGGTAGTTCTATTTGTAGTTTTTTAAGTAACCTCCATACTGTTCTCCACAGTGGCTGTATCAATTTACATTCCCACCAAGAGGGTTCCCTTTTCTCCACACCCTCTCCAGCATTTATTGTTTCTAGATTTTTTGATGATGGCCATTCTGACTGGTGTGAGATGATATCTCGTTGTAGTTTTGATTTGCATTTCTCTAATGATTAGTGATTTTGAGCATTCTTTCATGTGTTTGTTGGCAGTCTGTATATCTTCTTTGGAGAAATGTCTATTTAGGTCTTCTGCCCATTTTTGGATTGGGTTGTTTGTTTTTTTGTTATTAAGCTGCATGAGCTGCTTGTAAATT
Organism: Grampus griseus; assembly: GCF_964374135.1. Classification (NCBI taxonomy): domain Eukaryota; kingdom Metazoa; phylum Chordata; class Mammalia; order Artiodactyla; family Delphinidae; genus Grampus; species Grampus griseus. The sequence continues at coordinate 62,369,910 of NC_138998.1, forward strand.
TCGGAGATTAATCCTTTGTCAGTTGCTTCATTTGCAAATATTTTCTCCCATTCTGAGGGTTGTCTTTTGGTCTTGTTTATGGTTTCCTTTGCTGCGCAAAAGCTTTTAAGTTTCATTAGGTCCCATTTATTTTTGTTTTTATTTCCATTTCTCTAGGAGGTGGGTCAAAAAGGACCTTGCTGTGATTTATGTCATAGAGTGTCCTGCCTATGTTTTCCTCTAAGAGTTTGATAGTTTCTGGCCTTACATTTAGGTCTTAAATCCATTTTGAGTTTATTTTTGTGTATGGTGTTAGGGAGTGATCTAATCTCATACTTTTACATGTAGCTGTCCAGTTTTCCCAGCACCAATGATTGAAGAGGCTGTCCTTTCTCCACTGTACATTCCTGCCTCCTTTATCAAAGATGAGGTGACCATATGTGCGTGGGTTTATCTCTGGGCTTTCTATCCTGTTCCATTGATCTATATTTCTGTTTTTGTGCCAGTACCATACTGTCTTGATTACTGTAGCTTTGTAATATAGTCTGAAGTCAGGAAGCCTGATTCCTCCAGCTCTGTTTTTCGTTCTCAAGATTGCTTTGGCTATTCGGGGTCTTTTGTGTTTCCATACAAATTGTGAAATTTTTTGTTCTAGTTCTGTGAAAAATGCCAGTGGTAGTTTGTTAGGGATTGCCTTGAATCTGTAGATTGCTTTGGGTAGTAGAGTCATTTTCACAATGTTGATTCTTCCAATCCAAGAACATGGTGTATCTCTCCATCTATTTGTATCATCTTTAATTTCTTTCATCAGTGTCTTATAATTTTCTGCATGCAGGTCTTTTGTCTCCTTAGGTAGGTTTATTCCTAGATATTTTATTCTTTTTGTTGCAATGGTAAATGGGAGTGTTTTCTAGATTTCACTTTCAGATTTTTCATCCTTAGTGTATAGGAATGCCAGAGATATCTGTGCATTAATTTTGTATCCTGCTACTTTACCAAATTCATTGGTTAGCTCTAGTAGCTTTCTGGTAGCATCCTTGGGATTCTCTATGTACAGTATCATGTCATCTGCAAACAGTGATAGCTTTACTTCTTCTTTTCTGATTTGGATTCCTTTTATTTCCTTTTCTTCTCCTATTGCTGTGGCTAAAACTTCCAAAAATATGTTGAATAAGAGTGGTGAGAGTGGGCAACCTTGTCTTGTTCCTGATCTTAGTGGAAGTGCTTTCAGTTTTTCACCATTGAGGATGATGTTGGCTGTGGGTTTGTCATATATGGCCTTTATTATGTTGAGGAAAGTTCCCTCTATGCCTACTTTCTGCAGGGTTTTTATCATAAATGGGTGTTGAATTTTGTCAAAAGCTTTCTCTGCATCTATAGAGATGATCATATGGTTTTTCTCCGTCAGTTTCTTAATATGGTGTATCACGTTGATTGATTTGCGTATACTGAAGAATCCTTGCATTCCTGGAATAAACCCCACTTGATCATGGTGTATGATCTGTTTAATGTGCTGTTGGATTCTGTTTGCTAGTATTTTGTTGAGGATTTTTGCATCTATGTTCATCAGTGATATTGGCCTGTAGTTTTCTTTCTTTGTGACATCCTTGTCTGATTTTGGTATCAGGGTGATGGTGGCCTCGTAGAATGAGTTGGGGAGTGTTCCTCCTTCTGCTATATTTTGGAAGAGTTTGAGAAGGATAGGTGATAGCTCTTCTCTAAATGTTTGATAGAATTCGCTTGTGAAGCCATCTGGTCCTGGGCTTTTGTTTGTTGGAAGATTTTTTTTTTTTTTTTTTTTTTTTTGTGGCATACGGGCCTCGCACTGTTGTGGCCTCTCCTGTTGTGCAGCATGGGCTCCAGACGCGCAGGCTCAGCGGCCATGGCTCACGGGCCCAGCCACTCCACGGCATGTGGGATCTTCCCGGACCGGTGCACGAACCCGTGTCCCCTGCATCGGCAGGCGGACTCTCAACCACTGCGCCACCAGGGAAGCCCAGTTGGAAGATTTTTAATCACAGTTTCAATTTCAGTGTTTGTGATTGGTCTGTTCATATTTTCTATTTCTTCCTGATTCAGTCTTGGCAGGTTGTGCCTTTCTAAGAATTTGTCCATTTCTTCCAGGTTGTCCATTTTATTGGCATAGAGTTGCTTGTAGTACTCTCTCATGATCTTTTGTATTTCTGCAGTGTCAGTTGTTACTTCTCCTTTTTCACTTCTAATTCTATTGATTTGAGTCTTCTCCCTTTTTTTCTTGATGAGTCTGGCTAATTGTTTATCAATTTTGTTAATCCTTTCAAAGAACCAGCTTTTAGTTTTATTGATCTTTGCTATTGTTTCCTTCATTTCTTTTTCATTTATTTCTGATCTGATTTTTATGATTTCTTTCCTTCTGCTAACTTTGGGGTTTTTTTGTTCTTCTTTCTCTAATTGCTTTAGGTGCAAGGTTAGGTTGTTTATTCGAGATGTTTCCTGTTTCTTAAGGTAGGATTGTATTGCTATAAACTTCCCTCTTAGAACTGCTTTTGCTGCATCCCATAGATTTTGAGTCGTTGTGTCTCCATTGTCATTTGTTTCTAGGTATTTTTTGATTTCCTCTTTGATTTCTTCAGTGATCACTTCGTTATTAAGTAGTGTATTGTTTAGCCTCCATGTGTTTGTATTTTTTACAGATCTTTTCCTGTAATTGATATCTAGTCTCATAGCATTGTGGTCCGAAAAGATACTTGATACAATTTCAATTTTCTTAAATTTACCAAGGTTTGATTTGTGACCCAAGATATGATCTATCCTGGAGAATGTTCCATGAGCACTTGAGAAAAATGTGTATTCTGTTGTTTTTGGATGGAATGTCCTATAAGTATCAATTAAGTCCATCTCGTTTAATGTATCATTTAAAGCTTGTGTTTCCTTATTTATTTTCATTTTGGATGATCTGTCCATGGGTGAAAGTGGGGTGTTAAAGTCCCCTACTATGAATGTGTTACTATCGATTTCCCCTTTTATGGCTGTTAGTATTTGCCTTATGTATTGAGGTGCTCCTATGTTGGGTGCATAAATATTTACAATTGTTATATCTTCTTCTTGGATTGATCCCTTCTTGGATTGATCCCTCTTGGATTGATCATTATGTAGTGTCCTTTGTCTCTTCTAATAGTCTTTATTTTAAAGTCTATTTTGTCTTATATGAGAATTGCTACTCCAGCTTTCTTTTGGTTTCCATTTGCATGAAATACCTTTTTCCATCTGCTTACTTTCAGTCTGTATGTGTCTCTAGGTCTGAAGTGGGTCTCTTGTAGACAGCAGATACATGCGTCTTGTTTTTGTATCCATTCAGCCAATCTGTGTCTTTTGGTGGGAGCATTTAGTCTATTTACATTTAAGGTAATTATCGATATGTATGTTCCCATTCCCATTTTCTTAATTGTTTTGGGTTTGTTATTGTAGGTCTTTTCCTTCTCTTGTGTTTCTTGCCTAGAGAAGTTCCTTTAGCAGTTGTTGTAGAGCTGGTTTGGTGGTGCTGAACTCTCTCAGCTTTTGCTTGTCTGTAAAGGTTTTAATTTCTCCATCAAATCTGAATGAGATCCTTGCTGGGTAGAGTAATCTTGGTTGCAGGTTTTTCTCCTTCATCAATTTCAATATGTCCTCCCTTCTGGCTTGCAGAGTTTCTGCTGAAAGATCAGCTGTTAACCTTATGGGGATTCCCTTGTGTGTTATGTGTTGTTTTTCCCTTGCTGCTTTTAATACGTTTTCTTTGTATTTAATTTCTGACAGTTTGATTAATATGTGTCTTGGCGTATTTCTCCTTGGATTTATCCTATATGGGACTCTCCGTGCTTCCTGGACTTGATTAACTATTTCCTTTCCCATATTAGGGAAGTTTTCAACTATAATCTCTTCAAATATTTTCTCAGTCCCTTTCTTTTTCTCTTCTTCTTCTGGAACCCCTATAATTCGAATGTTGGTGCGTTTAATGTTGTCCCAGAGGTCTCTGAGACTGTCCTCAGTTCTTTTCATTCTTTTTTCTTTATTCTGCTCTGCAGTAGTTATTTCCACTATTTTATCTTCCAGGTCACTTATCCGTTCTTCTGCCTCAGTTATTCTGCTATTGATTCCATCTAGAGTATTTTTCATTTCATTTATTGTGTTGTTCATCGTTGTTTGTTTCGTCTTTAGTTCTTCTAGGTCCTTGTTAAATGTTTCTTGCATTTTGTCTATTCTGTTTCCAAGATTTTGGATCATCTTTACTATCATTATTCTAAATTCTTTTTCAGGTAGACTGCCTATTTCCTCTTCATTTGTTAGGTCTGGTGGGTTTTTATCTTGCTCCTTCATCTGCTGTGTGTTTTTCTGTCTTTTCATTTTGCTTATCTTACTGTGTTTGGGGTCTCCTTTTTGCGGGCTGAAGGTTCGTAGTTCCTGTTGTTTTTGGTGTCTGTCCCCAGTGGCTAAGGTTGGTTCAGTGGGTTGTGTAGGCTTCTTGGTGGAGGGTACTAGTGCCTGTGTTCTGGTGGATGAGGCTGGATCTTGTCTTTCTGGTGGGCAGGTCCACGTCTGGTGGTTTGTTTTGGGGTGTCTGTAGACTTATTATGATTTTGGGCAGCCTCTCTGCTAATGGGTGGGGCTGTGTTCCTGTCTTGCTAGTTGTTTGGCATAGGATGTCCAGCACTGTAGCTTGCTGGTCGTTGAGTGAAGCTGTGTGTTGGTGTTGAGATGGAGATCTTTGGGAGATTTTCGCCGTTTGATATTATGTGCAGCTGGGAGGCGTCTTGTGGACCAGTGTCCTGAAGTTGGCTCTCCCACCTCAGAGGCACAGCACTAACTCCTGGCTGCAGCACCAAGAGCCTTTCATCCACACGGCTCAGAAGAAAAGGGAGAAAAAGTAGAAAGAAACAATTAGTAGAAGTAGAAAGAAAGAAAGGAGCGAGGGAGGGAGGGAGCAAGGAAGGAAGGAGGGAAGGCAGGAAAAAAAGAAAGAAGACAAAGTAAAATAAAGTAAGATAAAATATAATGAAGTTATTAAAATAAAAAAATAATTATTAAGAGGAAAAAACAACAAAAAAATGGATGGGTAGAACCCGTAACAAATGGTGGAAGCAAAGCTATACAGACAAAATCTCGCACAGAAGCATACACATACACACTCAGAAAAAGAGGAAAAGAGGAAAAAATCATAAATCTTGCTCTCAAAGTCCACCTCCTCAATTTGGGATGATTCGTTGTGTATTCATGTATTCCACAGATGCAGGGTACATCAAGTTGATTGTGGAGCTTTAATCCGCTGCTTCTGAGGCGGCTGGGAGAGATTTCCCTTTCTCTACTTTGTTCTCACAGCTCCCGGGGCTCAGCTTTGGATTTGGCCCCGCCTCTGCGTGTAGGTCGCCGGAGGGCGTCTGTTCTTTGCTCAGACAGGATGGGGTTAAAGGAGCCGCTGATTTGGAGGCTCTGTCTCACTCAGGCCGGGGGGGAGGGAGGGGCACGGAGTGCGGGGCGAGCCTGCGGCGGCAGAGGCCGGCGTGACGTTTCACCAGCCTGAGGCGCGCTGTGCGTTCTCCCAGGGGAGTTGTCCCTGGATCCCGGGACCCTGGCAGTGGCGGGCTGCACAGGCTCCCCGGAAGGGGGGTGTGGATAATGACCTGTGTTCGCACACAGGCTTCTTGGTGGCGGCAGAAGCAGCCCCAGCGTCTCATGCCCGTCTCTGGGGTCCGCGCTGTTAGCCGCGGCTCGCGCCCGTCTCTGGAGCTCCTTTAAGCAGCACGCTGAATCCCTTGTCCTCGCGCATGAGGAAATAAAGAGGGAAGAAAAAGTCTCTTGCCTCTTCGGCAGGTCCAGACTTTTGCCTGGACTCCCTCCCGGCTAGCCGTGGTGCACTAACCCCTTCAGGCTGTGTTCACGCTGCCAGTCCTCTGCCTGCGATCCGACCGAAGCCCCGAGCCTCAGCTCCCAGCTCCCGCCCGCCCCGGCGGGTGAGCAGTCAAGCCTCTCGGACTGATGAGTGCCGGTCGGCACGGATCCTCTGTGCGGAAATCTCTCCGCTTTGCCCTCCGCACCCTGGTGGCTGTGCTCTCCTCCGTGGCTCCGAAGCTTACCCCCTCTGCCACCCGCAGTCTCCGCCCGCGAAGGGGCTTCCTAGTGTGTGGTCACTTTTCCTCCTTCACAGCTCCCTCCCGCTGGTGCAGGACCCGTCCCTATCCTTTTGTCTCTGTTTATTCTTTTTTCTTTTGCCCTACCCAGGTACGTGGGGGGTTTCTTGCCTTTAGGGAGGTCTGAGGTCTTCTGCCAGCGTTCCGTAGGTGTTCTGTAGGAGTTGTTCCACATGTAGATAGATGTATTTCTGGTGTATCTGTGGGGAGGAAGGTGATCTCCGCGTCTTACTCTTCCGCCATCTTCCCGGAAGTCCCCTGCTGGATCTTTAGTTGCGGCAAGTGGGATCTTTTGTTGCAGCATGTGAACTCTTTTTTTTTTTTTTTTGCGGTACGCGGGCCTCTCACTGTTGTGACCTCTCCCATTGCGGACAGGCTCAGGACGCGCAGGCTCAGCAGCCACGGCTCACGGGCCCAGCCGCTCTGCGGCATGTGGGATCTTCCCGGACCGGGGCACGAACCCGTGTCCCCTGCATCGGCAGGTGGACTCTCAACCACTGCGCCACCAGGGAAGCCCATGTGAACTCTTAGTTGTGGCATGTGGGATCTAGTTCCCGGACCAGGGTTTGAACCCATGTCCCCTGCATTGGGAGCATGGAGTCTTTGCCACTGGACCGCCAGGGAAGTCCCCTAATGGCTCCTTTTTAAAGTAAGCTACATTAGTTCAATTTTAGCCCTAACCTCTATATAATGGCTTGACTATCTTTATCCAAAAGCATTTTCATTTCTAAGCTGAATAATTAGAAGAGTAAGTGTTGAGATTTCCTGAGGAAAGCACAGATAAAAGAAGAGTTTGTTAGGATGAGGAACTGTGTTCTGGAATGGGAAATGTAATAAAGAAGACAAATTCTCTTCATTTGTGTGGTGGAGTCTAAAGCTCTTTCCACTCTGTGATTGATGCTGGGCTCAGGAGAGAAGTTCGAGGTACCTACCATATGTATGGGTGGTGTGCATTTTCAATCTTTTCCTTTTTACAATAATCATGTGTATTTTTTGAATAAAAATTGAGTTGTTGTCATCTAGTATGTTTTCCAGCAGTGGAATTAGACTCTCCTATTCCCCTTATAACTGACAGCCAAAGTGTGTAAGGGGCTGGCCAAGATTAGTGCAACACGGGCTTGGGGAATGTGTGAGTTTACTTCACCTGGGCTTGGAATCCACCACCTTTGGTTTATGGTGCCTTTAAGTGCTGCTTGCAAGCAGTAGTGGTTTTTTTTTTTTCAGGACAGAACTGAACATCATGGCAAGATTTCCTAACTGGTTAAACCCTATAAAGAGTCTTTTTTCTCTCTCCTGCTTGCAGCTGTGGGGGTCCAAAGCAGTAGTCTTAGTTTTCCGGCTAGGGAAGACAAGTCAGACTCTGCAGTTAGGAAATAGTTTAGTTGTATTGTAAGCATATCTCTGGTTGAACCACACTTAGCCATTTTCAAAATTTATGAATGCCTTTGAAACAATTCTGACTAGAATTCCTGTTCCTGGTAATAAACCTTCTTTCAGTTTGCTTTATATGAGAGCTGAGAGATTGAACTCTCACTTTGCTTTTCTCTTTCCTTCTAAAAAACATTTTCCATGAGGCTCACATACTCCATTGTCATGGGTTGGGTTTTTATGCCACATAAAGACTAATTGTGTTTGTGTTTGTGTGTTTGTGTAATACCAGATTTAACATTTACCTTTATAATATTGTTTGTCCACAGTAATATTTAGAAAAAGTCAAAGGAGTTTGTATTTGATGAAATTTCACCCCTTCCTCTCTTCTTTTTTTGTAATTTTAGGAGATTCCTCAACAGTTGAATGGGAGTGATTGTGGAATGTTTACTTGTAAATATGCAGATTATATCTCTAGGGACAAACCTATCACATTTACTCAGGTGAGTGGAGACCCCTCCTCATCCTTTTACTTGTTATTAAACAAGATAAACTCAGAGCATGTTACCAGTGCCTGGCACACATTAAACTGTTAATAATGGTAGTTGTGCTACTATTATTGCTGTAAACCTTGGCCATAGCCCTACTCTTGCTAGTATCAGGGTTTGTCACTGTATCTGCTCTCACGTTTATCCTAGTCTTTGGTGACCAGTGGGGCAATTTGCATATCTCTGAACTCCAGTGTTCACTGGTTCTTGAGTGTTACTAATATTTTTAGCCAAAGAAGGAGGCACATCAGAATATGTAACAGCATGGGGAAATCAGGCCTTGTGAGAACTTAAGCTGCAGGTCTAAGATGTAACTATGAATGCTGATTTTCCCTTCTGTTCTGATTATTTTTGGTTCTCCATAGCTCTGCATTTGAGTGGAAATTCAAATATGTTGAGAACTCTTGAGTATTTATGTTTGTAATAGTGGATTCTCAGTCTTTTTACAACCAAGGACAACCTCCTTTAAAAAATAGTTTGCTTTAACAGACCTCATCTTGATAGCTACCAAATTGTACATATTGAATAGTAGGACTAATAATAACCCATTCTAAGCTTTTGAACAACATGAACTAACTAGGGCTCCCATGCTGAATTAATAAAATTGGTTAGCTTCAGCAGTTTTACTAAGAATAAATATGTAATTTTTTACTACAAGTTTTGAGCTATTTAAAATAATTTATGAATCCATGTGTTAAGACTTTTTAGGCCTCTTCACACTAGTTTATAGTAAAATGGTATATCCAACTATTTATAAGGAAACTCCAGGAGTACCTCAAGGGTATCTGATTTCATCAAAAAGAGTTACAGGTGATTTTGGATTTGTCTTGCATGTTGTTGCTTTGAAAATTGGACCATGTAGTGATTATCAGTTAAAGCAGAATAATATATTAAGAAAAGCCTCTAATTCTTTGATGCTTCTAAAGAAGGAGTTATTAATTCTCTGAACCTAATCACATGAGATTTGAAGGGGGGATGTTGCTATTTGAACAGAATTGGCCATGGACAACATTTGGTATAGCACAGAGTAATTTGCAGGTTTGTTTTTTTCTTTATTTAAATAGACTTCATGTTTTTCTCATAAGAGAGCAGAATATGTTAATTTTAGAATGTTTTGAAATACAGGTAAGTAGAAAAGTTACTTTTTGTGCCGCCACTTAGCTATTTCCCTTTTTGGTACACGTTTTTGTTATGAAGTTGTTGTTGGACTCTATTGTATAATTCTGCATCCTGCTTTGATTTTCCTTAACATGGAAAAATGCTTATGATACATATAATAATACAAATAACCTCCTTTTTTTATGGCTTTGTAAGTCTGTACCATGATGTGGAAAAGTCAAGGCTTACACAAAGGACATTGACATCCTACTTTATTTACATGCTGCAACTAAAGGTTGTTGACGCTGGGCACTTTCACGTGTGATGTATGTGTTATTTGTGGATTCTCTGCAGCACCAGATGCCTCTGTTCCGGAAGAAGATGGTGTGGGAAATCCTTCATCAGCAGTTGCTGTGAGAACACCCTGCCGCAGTCCCTCCCGCTGCTGGTGGTTCTTTCACAGATGGACGTTTCCATATACCTCATGCATTGTGGGTTAAAAAGTCCCTGCATCACCTCTGTTCTCTCACAGGTACTGAGCTGTTAGAAGTGCATGAAGGCCCCTCTCTGCACCCTAGTCCTGACTTGGTGTGTGGAGGGCTGCTTGCAACCCTGTTTATAAGGCCATGCCTGCTCAGAGCCCTGGACTATCAACCCACACAAGAACAAACGCTAATTAATACTTTTTTAAGATTTTTTTTTTTTCCCTGTGAATGTGGGAAATGCAGGATTTATTCTATGATTTTTCTGTGTGTTTGTTCATGTGTATTCATTCACTCACTCATTTGCAAACATAATGGGCAGTGGCTGTTTTCTGCTGCTCTTTTGAAGTTAACTCTAAATTTCTCATTTGGACTATTTATTTCTGAAAGGAATGTTAAGCTGCCCCTGCTGAAGATCAGGAGGGAAATCAGTGGGGGGCGGAAGGGTTAATTAACTTCTCTAGCTGGAGCAGTAACTGCCAACTTGAAGCAGGAGGTCTTCTTTCTTTTGAGGCTTGAAAATGCCAGGAGAAGCGCTGTGGTGTAGGGCTCTGGTTGCCTTTCAGAGGAAGTTCCACACTACAGCATTGGCACGGTGTCGTGGAAAAGTGGAACTGTGGCCAAGGAACTCTGGCTATCCAAGTGTCTTCAGAAGAGTGTCATGGTCATCCTAAAGAGACTTCCCTTTCTGGAAATGAGGTGACTTAGCTACTCTTAAAACTGGATTTGAAGTCACTGTAAACCCTAAATCTTCATTTTCATCCCAGATCTTGTTGAGTATAAGCCTCAGATATGTAAGGGCTGGCCTGAGCTGTTTATTTCAAAAGATACTATTCAGTTTAAAGCTATTTTCCTCAAAGTTTTTTTTTCTATATATAAAGCCAAAATTAAGTTTTGTACTCATTAGTATTTACATCTCCCCATTCCACCGCCACTGAAACCTGTGCAAGAAAATTTAGTACTTGGCTCTGAGGTTGCCAGTTATACAGTAGTCTATTTTGCCTATGAAAGTTTGTATTTAACTGTTTTGTTCATTAAAAACCTTACAGTGGTTATGCATATTTAATTTCAGAAAGTTTAGAGTTGGTCAGAACATATTTTGCAAGATCTAGTGCCTAGTGTTGCTTTTCTGATGTAATAAAAGGTTGTCTGGCAGAACCTGAAAAGTATACGCTGATTTCTAACCCTTTCCCTACTTAAACCTCCCACACTTCTCCTCGTTCACAAAAGTAAGAGGTCAAACCAGAAAAACTGGGCATCTGTTAGCTATGAATCAACATGTCTGCCATCTGGAGGCCCTGGCTTCTGGTCACAGAGGCATACTCTTTTTTTTTTTTTTTTTAATTTATTTATTTAATTTTAGCTGCATTGGGTCTTCGTTGCTGTGTGTGGGCTTTGTTGCGGTGAGCAGGGGCTGTTCTTCGTTGAAGTGCGTGGGCTCTAGGCGTGCAGGCTTCAGTAATTGTGGCACATGGGCTTAGTAGTTGTGGCTCGCAGGCTCTAGAGCGCAGGCTCAGTAGTTGTGGCGCACGGGCTTAGTTGCTCCACGGCATGTGGGATTTTCCCGGACCAGGGCTCGAACCCGTGTCCCCTGCATTGGCAGGCGGATTCTTAACCACTGCGCCACCAGGGAAGCCCTACAGAGGCATACTCTTGCAGGCAGTTTTCCCTGAGATGTGTAAAGGTCTTGGTATAAGACCTGGGGCCTCTGGTGAGGATTGAAACTGCTGGGCCTACTTGATGGTCAAACCAGAGGACGTGTGCTTAGGTGATGATTAAAGAGTGAGCCAGTTGGGCTGAGTCTCCCTCAAGCTTAGGCTGTACAGAGAACCCTGCCTGCAGCCTCCGTTCCTTTCTTGAGGCTTCTGGAGCTGTGCCAGTGAGTACTGGGTTCAGGCAGCGGGCACAGCCAAGAAAGGCCAGAGATTTACTGGGTCAGCAATGCACTGAATGCCTGGTTCCCACTTGGCACTATAGGTTTCACCTGAGAATTTAGAACCTTGGTTAAGATTTGTTCCATGTGGGGTAAATCCTTTTAGGAATGGCAGCCCAAATGAGTGATGCTGGGGGTTAATGTATTTGTATTACAAGTATTTGGAGGGGCTTCTTAGAGCAGCATTCACTGAGCTTTCCACTAATGTGATTCTTCAGGATAGCTCTTAATAATCTTCTAGGACATAATGAATTGATGAGAACAGAGAGTCAAGTTGGAGAATGCCATTCTACTTAACCCTGAGTTTCTGAATTTAATAGGAGATAACACAGCCATGCTTCTGTAGGCACTGACATTTCTCTGTACAGATACTTGTTGGTAATAGAATTTTAATACCTAAACAGTTTATGAGAAAAGCCGCCAGCTACTGATAATTTGCTAATTATCAGTAGCAAATTATTAACATTAAAGCCAGTGAGAAAGATATCTGTATCTCTATTGCAGTAGTTTGGGGGTCTGAAAAAAAGGTGGAGTGAACCATTGTTCTTTTTTTAGTAGGCAGTCTCTCCTAAAGATTGATGAAGAAGAAAAAAAAACCCCACAACTGTTGGTGAGCAAATGACTTTCTCATTTTTGACCTTTGAGCCAGGAGGAGGGTGGGAGGGAAACAGACTTGGGGCATATGGAAGATGTCTGGAGAGCCCCTTATTCTACCTCAGTTACCTAAGGCTGTTAGAACTTCTGATCTTTTCCTCCTAAGCACAGCTTGGGGAATGCCATGTTGAATGGTGGATGTTTGCCTGCACTGTGAGGCGTTGCTTGGTGCTGGGACCAAGGTGTGGGTGCAGGGAGAATGTGTCCTTGAAGATATATTGAACTTCAGATATAAATAAATAAATATGGTGGAGAAATTTAAGTTTGTAACAACCTTAGTACTATAGTTAAGCTACACAGTTTAAATTGGCTTTTGTGAGGGAATTCCCTGGTGGTCCAGTGGTTAGGACTCTGCGCTTTCACTGCCGAGGGCATGGGTTCAATCCCTGGCTGGGGAACTAAGATCCCACAAGCCGAGCAGGACAGCCAAAAAAATAAATAAAATTTTTTTTTAAAAATTGGCTTTTGTGAACTAATTGGGAACCTAATCTCTTTATGATAGTTTCTTTAAGAAAAGCTCTAGGTACCCATATTCAAACAAATTTTTGGTAATTGTTTGTAAGTTGGGGATCTAGGTGTCTATTGCTTTGGTGATTTTTTTTTTTTAATTTATCTAATATATACAAGGAAGGGTTTGGGTGTTTGAAATAGGTGTTGATTTTATCTATTTATCAATAAATTGATCTCTTTAATTCAGTGGCTTTCAAATATTTTTGATTGCAACTCATAGTAATAAATGTATTGTGACCAATACATACATGCATATATTATGTGATTATATATGGACACAAAAGTTTTACAAAAAATATTACTTATCCTTACTACATTGATAGTTTTCTTTAAACAAAAATTTTTTTAAGGTGAGTTGTGACCACCACATTGATTTCTCAACCCACTAATGGATAGAAATCCAGTTTGAAAAACACTGCTCTAAATGAACTGACAGCAAAATGCAAATTATGTTCAAAACTATAATGCTTGAGACCACAAAAATACAACAAATGTGGGGTTGTTTTGAAATGAATCAATCTAAATCTAGGAAAACGGGCCAGAAGTTTTCAGACCCTCAATGGAAATACGTGGTTAAACAATCCTTGTTCTTCAGGTTTTTACATTGGAATTTCATGAAATATGTTCAGTAGAAGTCCTATTACTTCTACGTAGGATGTAAAACAAAGAGTTCTATGGCCCAGTGAATGTGTGTACCATGTCTTTTCCTCCTGGGGAGGCATGGCAAATGTAATAAATTACTGTCTTATGGACGTTGAGCCCTCTGTGTTGACACCTGTGGAACTGTTTTGTGAAATACAGTTTGGCACGTGCCAGGAGAAGCAACATAGAGCTCTTGGAAGCATATGCTTCAAATATACATTGGGGAAGTATCCCCTCTCCCCATCTCAGCCCCCCCGCCAAGCACACACACTGCCTCCTTAAGGGCATGTGGTGATCATAGTCTGTGGTGCCACTTATATTTTTCTTTAATTGTATCAGTAATAGGTGTTCATAGTAGAAAAATAAAATACTGATAGAAGTTAAAGATAAGAGTTCTGTAAACTCACCACCCAGAGTTAATAACTCTTAACATTAACATTCTGGTATATATCCTAGCTTTTGGTATATACTCTGTCACGTGTGTATTAATAAGTGTGTGTGTTGTGCACGCTTGTGCAAGTATATATATATTTTTTGTTATTAACAAATATGGAATCACACTATGTGACTATATAACCCCCTTTCCACTTAATTTATGTTGAACATATTTTCACGGCAATAAATATTGACATCTTAATTGCCGTGTAGTGTTCCAGCATATGGTTATAACATAATTTATTTAATCAGTATTGTTAGACATACTGTCTTGCAGTGTTTTCAGTTATTCTCTTAGGAGAAGTTCTTAGAATTAAAATTTCTAAATTAGAGTTACATGTATTTTTTTAAAAATCAGAGATAAAAATCCACCCATTAGTATTTTGACTGGCACAGGCTGATGACTTCTACCTGTATTGATTTAAGTTTTATAATATTTTTCATGTGTAGGTCTTCTGGATAAGTTCATTCTGAAGGACTTAATGTCTCATTTTAGTGGACAATTTTCTTTATTCAACTACTTTACAAAAAACTTTATTATGGAAATTTTAAGACATAAACAATCATCACCACCTTTCAGCAGTTATACTAAAATGTGGCTAATCTTGATTCACCTTTTTTTCATGGGAGGGGGAGAGTCTGGAGTATATTAAAGCAAAATCCAGACATGTCTTTCTACCTAAATACTTAAGAATGTCTCCCTAACATATAATAACTTAAAAAAAAGCCTTTGTCATTTTTACACATAACAAAATTAGTAAGAATTTGCCAGTACCATCTAATAGTTCACATTCAAGTTTCCCTGATGATTAAAACGTTTTATTACATTCTTCTAATCAGGATATATAGTGGGTTGAATGGTGGCCCCCCAAAACATATGTCCGCATCCTTATCCTTGGAACCTGTATTACTTTCTTTGGCAAAAGATGTGATTAAAGATCTTGAGAAAAGGAATTTATCCTGGATTGTCTGGGTGCGCCGTAAATGCAATCACATGACATATAAGAAAGAAGCAGACAGTTTTGAGATGGATAAGGCGGAGGCGTTGAAATGGGCCTAGGCAGTGTTTATTTTTATACCCAGTTTTAGGTATAAACAAAATCTGGAAAAAGACACCCAAGTGTTAATGATTGGCTGGACAGGCTCTGTTGCTTTCTATTTTTTTTTTTTTTTTTGCGGTACGCGGGCCTCTCACTGTTATGGCCTCTCCCGTTGCGGAGCACAGGCTCTGGACGCGCAGGCTCAGCGGCCATGGCTCACGGGCCTAGTCGCTCCGTGGCATGTGGGATCTTCCCAGACCAGGGCACGAACCTGTGTCCCCTGCATCGGCAGGTGGACTCTCAACCATTGCACCACCAGGGAAGCCCTGTTGCTTTCTAGTTTATAAATTTGTGTTTGGAGTTAAAAAAAAAAAAAAAAGGAAGAGGCAATGAGACTACAGAAGCAAGACTGGAGTGATGCTACCACAAGCCAAGGAAGCCTGGAGCCACCAGAGCTGGAAGAGCCTTCAGAGGGAACCTGGCCCTGATGACACCTTGAGTTCAGGCTTCTGGCTCCAAAACTGTGAGAGAATAAATTTCTACTGTTTAAGTCCATCACATCTGTGGTAGTTACAGCAGTCTCAGAACAGTAATATGGGATCCAGTAAAATATACACGTTGCCATTGGTTATTATATCTCTTGAGTCTCTTTTATTCAACAGTAGTCTCCTTCCTTGTACTATTATTTATTAGAGAAACCGGGTGTTCCTGCGGAAAATCCCACTTCTAAATTTAGCTTACAACTCCTTGGTGGTTTTTAACTACTTCCTCTATCCCTTGTATTTCATGTAAACTGGTAAGCTTGATCTAGAGGCTTGATCAGATTCAGGTTGAATTTATTAGGCAAGGATACTTCATTAGTGGTCATACTGTATTGTATCACATGACGCATAATGTCTACTTGTTCCACTTACTGGTGTTAAGATTGATCTGTAATTCAGGCTGTCAGAGTTCCTATTCATCTTTCTCTTCTTGGTTTTGAATTTAATTGATGATCCATTATTAAGAGGTACAAAATGGTGATTTTCTAATTCTATCATTTCTCTATGTTAATTACCTTGAATTCTTCTATAAAAGAAAAACTTCTTTTCAACTAATTTGGTTACCCTGAAATGCACTGCAACTAGGAAAAAATATGACTTTTAAAAATTTATTTTATTGAAATATAGTTGATTTACAATATTATATTAGTTTCAAGTGTATAACACAGTGATTTAAAATTTTTATAGATTATACTCCATTTAAAATTATTATATAAAATATTGGCTATTCCCTGTGCTGTACAATATATCCTTGTAGCTTATTTATTTTATACATAGTAATTTGTAAGTCTTAATCCCCTACCCCTATCTTGTCCCTCTCCCCCCCTTCCCTCTCCCCACTGGTTTGTTCTTTATATCTCAGTCTGTATCTGTTATATTCATTTGTTTTATTTTTTAGATTCCACATATGAGTGATAACATGGAGTATTTGTCTTTCTCTGACTTACTTCACTAAGCATGATACCCTCCAGGTCCATCCATGTTGTTGCAAATGGCAAAATTTCATTCTTTTTTTAAATGGCTGAGTAATATTCCTCTGTGTGTGTGTGTGTGTCTTCTTTATCCCTTTATCTGTTGATGGACTTAGGTTGCTTCCATGTCTTGGCTATTGTAAATAATGCCGTGAACATTGTGGTGTATGTATCTTTTTGAATTAGTGTTCTCTTTTATTCCAGAGTGGAGTTCCTGGGTCATATGGCAGTTCTATTTTTAGTTCTTTTAGGAACCTCCATACTGTTTTCCACAGTGGTTGCACCAGTTTACATTCGTGGCAATAGAGTATGAGGGTTCCCTTTTCTCCACATCCTCACCAACATTTGTTATTTGTGTTCTTTTTGATGATAGCCATTCTGACAGGTGTGAGGTGATATCTCATTATGGTTCTGATTCACATTTCTCTTATGTTGAGCTTTTCATGTGCCCATTGGCCATCTGTATGTCTTCTTTGCAGAAGTGTCTATTCAGGTCTTCTGCCCATTTTTTAATCAGCTTATCTGTTTTTTTTGATGTGAGTTGTTTGAGCTGTTTATGTATTTTGGATATTAGCCCCTTATCAGTCATATCATTAGCAAATATATTCTCCCATTATGTAGGTTGTCTTTTTTGTTTTGTTGATGGTTTCCTTTGCTGTGCAAAAGCTTTTAAGTTTAATTAGGTCCTATTTGTTTATTTTTGCTTTTGTTTCCTTTGCCTTAGGAGGCAGATCCAAAATAACACTGCTCTGATTTATGTCAAAGAGTGTTCTGCCTATGTTTTCTTTTGGGAGTTTTATGGTTTCCAGTCTTACATTTAGGTCTTCAATCAATTTTGAGTTTATTTTTATATATGGTGTGAGAAAATGTTCTAATTTCGTTCTTTTACATTTAGCTGTCCAGTTTTCGCAGCACCATTTATTGAAGAGATTGTCTTTTCTCCATTGTATACTCTTGCCTCCTTTGTTGTAGATTAATTGACCATAGGTGTGTGGGTTTATTTCTGGGCTCTCTTTTCTGTTCCACTGGTCTATGTGTCTGGTTTTGTGCCAGTACCATACTGCTTTGATTACCGTAGCTTTGTGTATAGTCTGAAGTCAGGGAGCAAGTTACCTCCAGCTCTGTTCTTCTTTCTCAAGATTGTTTTGCCTTTTTGGGGTTTCCATATAAATTTAAAATTATTTGCTTGTTCTGTGAACAGTGCTGTGGGTATTTTGATAGGGACTGCATTGATTCTGAAGATTGCCTTGGGTAGTATAGTCATTTTAACAATATTGATTCTTCCAATCCAAGAACATGGTATATCTCTCCATCTGTTTGTGTCATCTTTGATTTCTTTCATCAGTGTCTTAAGTTCTCTGAGTACAGGTCTTTTACCTCCTTAGTTAGTTTTATTCCTAGGTATTTTATTCTAGGAATAAAATGTGATGGTAAATGGAATTGTTTTCTTAATTTGTTTCTGATAGTTCATTGTTAGTGTATACAAATGCATCAGATTTCTGTATATTAATTTTGTATTCTGCAACTTTACTGAATTCATTGATGAGCTCTAGTAGTTTTTTAGTGGCGTCTTTAGGATTTTCCATGTATAGTGGCATGTCATCTTGCAAACAGTGACAGTTTTATTTCTTCCTTTCCAGTTTGGATTCCTTTATTTCTTTTTCTTGTCTGATTGCTGTGGCTAAAACTTCCAATATTATATTGAATAAAAGTGATGAGAGTGGACATCCCTGTCTTGTTCTTGATCTTAGAGGAAATGCTTTCAGCTTTTCACTGTTGAGTATGATGTTAGCTGTAGGTTTGTCATATATGGCCTTTATTGAGGTATGTTCCCTCTATACCCACTTACTGGAGAGTTTTTCTTATCGTAAATGGATGTTGAATTTTGTCAAAAGCTTTTCCTGCATCTATTGACATGATCATATGACTTTTATTCTTCAGTTTGTTCGTATAGTGTATCACATTTTGATTGATTTGCAGATATTGAACCTGCATCCCTGGGATAAATCCCACTTAATCATGTTATATGATCCTTTTAATGAATTGTTGGATTAGTTTACTAATATTTTGTTGAGGATTATTGCATCTGTGTTCATCAGTGATATCTGCCTGTAATTTTCTCTTTTTTGTGATATCTTTGTCTGGTTTTGGTATCATGGTGATGCTGGGCTTGTAGAATGAATTTGGATGCGTTCTTTCCTGTGCAGTTTTTTGGAATAGTTTCAGAGGGATAGGTGTTAATGCTTCTTTAAGTGTTTGGTAGAATTCACCTGTGAAGCCCTCTGGTCCTGTAGTTTTGTTTGTTGGGGGTTTTAAAATTACTGATTCAACTTCATTACTGGTAATTGGTTTCTTCATATTTTCTACTTCTTCCTGGTTCAGTCTTGGGAGAGTGTACATTTCTAGGAATTTATCCATTTCTTCTAGGTTTTTTGTTTTATTGGTATATAGTTGTTTGCAGTACTTTGTATTTCTGTGGTGTTAGTTGTAACTTCTTTTTTATTTCTGATTTTATTGATTTGGGCCCTCTTTTTTCTTGATGTGTCTGGCTAAGGCTTGTCAATTTTACCTTTTCAGAGAACCAGCTCTTAGTTTCACTGATTTTTTTAAATTTTTTTTTGTTGTTGGTGTTTGTTTTGGTCTCTTTCATTTATTTCTGCTCTGATCTTTATGATTTCTTTCCTTCTGTTAACTTTGTATTTTCTTTGTTCTTTTTCTGGTTCCTTTAGGTATAAGGTTAGGTTGTTTATTTGAGCGTTTTCTTGTTTCCTGAGGTAGGTTTGTATCACTATAAACTTCTTTCTTAGAACTGCTCTTGCTGTGTCCTATTGATTTTGGAGCGTTGTGTTTTCATTTTAATTTGTCTCCAGGTATTTTTTGATTTCTTAGATTTCTTCAGTGATCTGTTGGTTGTTTAGTAGTGTATTGTTTAGTCTCCATGTGTTGCGGGTTTTTTTGCAGTTTTTTCCTTGTATTTAATTTCTAGTTTCTTAATGTTGTGTTGGAAAAAATGCCTGATATGGTTACTGAGGCTTGTTTTGTGGCCTAGCAGGTGATCTGTCCTGGGGAATGTTCCATGTTGCACTTGAAAAGAATTTGTATTCTGCTGCTTTTGGATAGAATGTTCTATATATATCTATTAAGTCCATTTGGTCTAACATGTCATTTAAGACCAATTTTCTATTTGGATGATCTCTCCACCTTTTTTTTTAATCCCCTTACTTTCAGTCTGTATGTGCCTCTAGATCTGAAGTGAGTCTCTTATAGGCAACATACATATGGGTCTTATTTTTGTATCTGTTCAGCCACACTGTGTCTTTTGGTTGGAGCATTTAGTCCATTTACATTTAAGGTGACTATTGATAGGTATATACTTATTGCCATTTTGTTAATTGTTTTGGGGTTGTTTTTGTAGTTCACTTTTGTTCCTTTCTTCTTTTGCTCTCTTCCCCCCTTGTGATGTGATGACTATCTTTAGTTTTTTGGAGGGTATTTTTGTTTGTTTTTTGCCACACCGCACAGCATGTGGGATCTTAGTTCCCCGACCAGGGATCGAACCTGCATCCCCTGCAGTGGAAGCATGGAGCCTTAACCTTGCCAGGGAAACCCCTATCTTTAGTATTATGTTTGGATTCCTTTCTCTTTTGGGTTTGTTTACCTATTATAGATTTTTCATTTGTAGTTACCATGAGATTTATATATAACCATCTATATATGTGTGATTATTTTAAGTTGCTGATCTCTTAACTTCAAATGCAGTTTAACAACCCTGCATGTTTACTCCCCTCACCTAGTGATTACTGTTTTTGGCATCATATTTTACATTTTTTTGTTTTGTGTATCCCTTTCTTATTGTGGATACAGATGATTTTATTACTTTTGTCTTTTAACCTTTCTACTAGCTTTTTACATAGTTGGTTTACTATCATTACTGTATATTTGTCTTTACCAGTGTGCTTTTCTTCCTTTCATAATTTTCATGTTTCTAATGGTCTTTTCTTTTTTATGTAGAGAGTCCCTTTCACATTTCTTGTAAAGTTGATCTGGTGGTGCTGAAGTCTTTTAGCTTTTGCTTGTCTGTAAAACTTTTGATCTCTCCATCAAATCTGAATGAAAGCCTTGCTGGGTAGTTTTGGTTGTAGGTTTTTCTCTTTCATTACTTTAAATATATCATGACACTCCCTTCTGGCCTGCAGAGTTTCTGCTGAAAAGTCAGCCATATGGGAGTTCCCTTGCATGTAACTCATTGCTTTTCACTTGCTGCTTTTAATATTCTTTCTTTATCTTTAATTTTTGGCATTTTAATTATGGTGTGTCTTGGTGTGGTCCTCTTTGGGTTGATCCTGTTTGGGACTCTCTGTAGTTCCTGGGCATGGATGTCTGTTTCCTTTCCCAGGTTTGGGGAGTTTTCAGCTATTGTGTTGTCAAATATGTTTTTTGCCCCTTTCTCTCTTCTCCTTTTGGGGCACCTATAAATTTTTTTTTTGTTTAATAAATTTATTTTACTTATTTATTTAAAAAAATTTTGGCTGTGTTGGGTCTTTGTTGCTGCGCTTGGGCTGTCTAGTTGCAGCAAGCGGGGCTACTCTTCGTTGCGGTGCACAGGCTTCTTCTCATTGCAGTGGCTTCTCTTGTTGTGGAGCACGGGCTCTCGGTGTGCGGACTTTGGTAGTTGTCGCACACAGGCTCGGTAGTTATTGCACGCAGGCTCAGTAGTTGTGGCTTGTGGCCTCTAGAATGCAGGCTCAGTAGTTGTGGCACATGGGCTTAGTTGCTCCGTGGCATGTGGGATCTTCCTGGACCAGGGCTTGAACCTGTGTCCCTTGCATTGGCAGGTGGATTCTTAACCACTGTGCCACCAGGGAGGTGCCACCTATAACATTTTGATATTGTCTCAGAGGTCTTGTAAGCTGACTTCATTTCCTTTTATTCTTTTCTCTATTTTCTGTTCAGCATCAGTGATTTCCACTACTCTGCCTTCCAGCTTATTGATCCATTTCTCTGTATCATTCAATCTGTTGATTCCTTCTAGTGTGTTTTTCATTTCAGTCATTTGTTATTGTATTCTCCATCTCTGATTGGTTTTTCTTTATATTTTCTAAGTCTTTGTTTAAAACTTCTAATTTTTTTTTTTCAGCCATGCCACATAGCTTGCAGGATCTTAGTTCCCTGACCACGGATTGAACCAGGGCCTAACTCCTGGACCGCCAGGGAATTCCCAGCAATTTCTGACTTCTCACTCTGTTCATCTATTCTTCTCCTGAGTTCTTTGATCATCTTTATGATTGTAAAAATTTAACTCTTTATCTGATAGGTTGCCTACCTCCACTTCATTTAGTTCTTCTTGGGGTTTTATCCTGTTCCTTCTTTTATAACATGTTCCTGTGTCACCTAACTTTTCTGAATTTGTTTTTATTTCTATGTGTCTGGTAGGTTGGTTACGTTTCCTGACCTTGGAGAAGTGGCCTTTTGTAGAAGACATCCTATGCATCCCAGAAGTGTACTCTCCTCTGGTCACCAGTACTGTATGCTCTAGATGTGCTCCTAACCTACGTGGGCTGTGTGGGCCCTTTTATTATAGAGGGCTGGTTATTGTGGGCTGTCTGGTAGGAGTTGCTGACCCCTGGTCTGGTTGGTTGCCAGGGTCTGCCTTGTGTGGAGGCTGCCAGCCACTGTTTGGCAGGGCCAGGTCATGTGGCTGGCTACAGAAGCCTGGAGGGCCCTGGGGCTAGTGGTGGCTCACTCTTGGGCAGAACTGGGTTCTGGGGTGGGTGGTTGCAGAGCTAGCATTCCTGGATATAGTGTTGGCCTGCTGGTGGTTGGGGCCAGTTCCTGAAATGGCTCACTGTAGGTTCCAGGGTGTCTCAGAGCCAGTGCTGGCCCAGTGGTGTGTGGGGCTGGATCCCGGGGTGGCTGGTTGAATAGTGCATGGTATCTCAGAGGTGGTATTGGCCTGCTGATGCCTGGGGCCAGAGCCCAGGGGCTCCCAGAGCTATTGCCAGCTCACTGGTGGGTGGGGCTGGATCCACAGGCCTCTGGCTGAGGTGCCCAAGGTGTCCCAAAGGAGATGTTGGCCTGCTGATGGAAAGGGCTGGAGCTTGGGGCTCCTGAGGGTGGTGCTGTCCTACTGGTGTATTGTCTGAGTCCTGACAAGGCAGGCTGTGGGGCATGGTGGTTCTGTTCCTGCTGTCTACCCACTGGTGGGTGGGGTCAGTGCCCAGGAGGTCCTGCGGTGTTGGCCCACTGGTGGGCAGAGCTGGCTCCCAGGGTCTCTGGCTGCAGGGTCTTGGAAGTCCTGAGTGCAGTGCCTGTGTACTAAGTGTCTCAGGTCCTGGGTCCTCTGGTGGACAGAGCTGTTTTCAGGGATGGCTCTGGGCTATGGGGGTCTTAAGGCAGCCTGGCTGCTCATGGGTGGGACTGTGTCCCCACATGGCTTGGCCTGAGGGGACCCAGTACTTGGGCCTACAGGCTGGTGGGAGGGGGTAGGGCTGGGTCCCGAGGCTAACAAGCTAGAGGGAGGATTCCAAAATGGCAGTTGCCAGCACCAGTGTCCCCATGGTAGAAGGAACTCTCAAAAATGGCTGCTGTCAGTGTCTGTCCCCAGGGTGAGCTCTACTTGCTCCCTGCCTCTCCAGGAGACTTTCCAAGTTCAGCAGGTAGGTCTGACCCAGGCTACTTTCAAATTACTGCTTCTGCACGGGGTCCCAGAGCATGTGAGATTTTGTGTGCACCCTTTAAGAGTAGCGTCTCTCTGGATCTCCCAAAAGTAAGCCCCACTAGCCTTCAAAGCCAAATGTTCTGGGGGCTCATCTTTGTAGTGCACCCCTGTGTTGGGGAGCCTGACGTGGGGCTCAGACCACTTGCTCCTTGGGGAGAACCTCTGCGATTGTAATTATCTTCCCATTTGTAGGTTACCCCCCCAGGGGTGTGGGTCTTGACAATATTGCAACTCCACCCTTCCTACCCATCTTTTTCTGGTTCCTTATTAGTTGTAGATCTTTTCTGCTAGTCTTCTGGGTTTTCTCATTGATAGCTGCTCTGTAAATGGTTGTAATTTTGCTGTGCCCATGAGAGAAGGTGAGCTCACGGTCTTCCTACTCCTCCTTGGCCCAGCCCTATGATGTTTTCTTTTTTTTAAATATATAAATTTATTTGTTTTTGGTTGCGTTGGGTCTTCATTGCTGTGTGTGGGCTTTCTCTAGTTGCAGTGAGCTGGGCGCTACTCTTCGTTTGCAGTGCGCAGGCTTCTCATTGCGGTGGCTTCTCTTGTTGTGGAGCACGGGCTCTAGGCGTGCAGGCTTCAGTAGTTGTGGCGCGCAGGCTCAGTAGTTGTGGCACGCAGGCTTAGTTACTCTGTGGCATGTGGGATCTTCCCGGACCAGGGGTCGAACCCGTGTCCCCTGCATTGGCAGGCAGATTCTTAACCACTGCGCCACCAGTAAGTCCTCTTTCTTGATGTTTAATGAGAAATTTTAAGAAGGAACATTGAAGGCTGCTAACCAGAAGCCATTTTTGACTTGAGAGTCCCTTCTTATACATCAGTTAGAATCAAAGACTTTGTTGTGTTCAAACTTTTATTTTACAGATGAGGAGACAGGCCTCCAGGAGGCTGTGATATGCACAAGGTTATTTAGCTAGTGTACAGGCAACCAGGGAGAAAACGTCTGGGCCTGGGCTTTCTTATTCTCCTGATGAGAAAGTGAGACTGATAGAGATCTGGTACAGGGAAAGAGGCACCCATTCCTGCCTTCAGGCCTGCCCTAGGGCAAAGCTGAGCTATGCCCTGGTTAAGTTCCCTTCACAGCCCCTTGCTCTGTTTGCTGAGCAAGGCCTCCCACGCTGACAGCCAGTTACTGGGGTTTTGAAGGTGCCAGATGAAGGAGGTGGAGCTGTATTCCACCACAATGATTTTTCACAGCCGAGGGAAAGCAAGTCCCAGCGATGAGGGATGACTGGAGGAACTGAGTAAAGGGAGAACTAGACAACTGTCTTCAAACATTAGGGGCGTTGTCCTAAGTAACATGTAGCAGATTCAGTGTGTGGTGGTTGTGGGGTGAGCGGATTTCAGATCAGTGGAAGGAAGATCTAGGAGGCTGGACTGTGTGACGACAGAACTGTCTGCCTTAGGAGCCGCGTTTCTCCTCGCCGGGGGAGGAGGTGGTGGCCAGACTTTGGAGAGAGTTTAGAGGACATTATTCCATATTAGGAAAGTGGACCAAATGACCTCGAAAATCCTTTCCCAATACTGCTGTTCTGTGAATTTAAGAGTTGAGAAAAGGTTTTGCCAGGTTCAGTGAGGGTGACTGGAAGCAGTTTTGTAGCTATCGAGAATCAGGGACATTCAGGAGTCACAGAAGTCGGGAATCTTTCATATTAGGAATTGTTGCAATTACAGATAAACTGATACAGGGATCCGTTTGAGTTTGGTTTTTCATTCAGAGTTTGCCCTGATCACTAGAGGTTACTGGAGGCAAAAGGGAATATTCTTCACTGTTTATTGTCAGCTACATCTGAGATTAGGTTAGCTCTTAAAATGGGAACAAACCAAGTACCTTGGATCCCTGCTTTTACAAGAGAACGCAGGAGAATCGAGGTCAAGTTAGAATATAGTTGTTCCATGAGGTTTCTCCTCATGTTGGCTGTTTCTGTGAGAGCAAGAGCTATTAAGAGCACTCATGGCTTCTAGAGAGACAGTGACTTATGTGGCTGATGTGAGCTAGAATAGAAAATTAACATGCATATGGGGTAAGTCTCATTTTAATTCACCAGCACCTTAAGGGGAATGTAGAGAAGAAATAAAAGGTGGCAACAGCTGACAGTAAACATCAGGAGATTTGCTAGCAGTGGTATTAGACATTAGCGGTAGCAGGTCAAAGATATTTCCATTAGGCTTTAAGACAGTGAAAGATTTGGATGCGTGTACAATTTAGGCTGGTCTCTGAATTTCTACAGTTGTGGGCTTCCCTCATCGTCATTCACATGGGGATGCCTGTTGCCCATGTCCTTCCCCAGGGATACAGGAATAAGACTAGGCCAAATGCTTTCATACTCCGTAAGTCCTCATCCTATGTCTACTCAGTCACCGAGTCATTCACATCCTAGCTGATGCCAGGTTATCAATTTTCCCCTGCTTCCCTTAGAAGTCCAGTGTTTTCTTCTACCCTTGCTACCTGTCAAGATGACTTCTGTCTAGGGCTAATCATTTCCTCTCTTTTGTTGAAACCCCTCCAAATTTCTATTCTATCTATCCTTTTTCTCATGTTTTTAAGTTCTCTATGCTGGAATCGTCTTCCAATTTGCAAACAACCTCTTCCTTTCCATAGCTCCATGTTGGAGAAAACGAGATTGTCTTGAGGCAAATTTGGAGGGAAACCAACCAGGATAGAAGGGATGTCCAGGCCTACTCACCACATCTCCTGACATACTTACAACTGGGCTTCTGGGGAGGGGTGAAGGAAGTACCTCTTCCCTTAAATTGTCAGGCATATTATCCTCTTCCTTCTCCCCACATAAAAGCAAGCTCCTTCCCTGGCCAGGCTTAAAGTTTCTTAAGATAGGGGATGGCCTTACCTAGTTACTGTGCAGTATCCAGCTCTCTAGTTCTGTGGTTCTCAAACCTCAGTGTACATCGGAATCACCCAGAGGGCTCACTGACGGAGACTGCTCAGGGCCCACCCTCCACCCTTAGAATTTCTGTCCCAAGGTGGACCCTGAGAACCTGCATATCTAACACGTTCCCAGGTGATACTGGTGCTGCTGGTCTGAGGAGCACTGTCTGAGCACCACTGACCTAGTTTAGCTTCTCTCCCAAAGACCTGCCTGGAGAAGCCAGCCTCCTCAGTGTAGCTTCCCAGACCTGACGGTATATGCCACCCATTTCCCTGAAGTCCCCTCAGAGGCGGAATTCAGCTGACACTTTGGGATGGGTGATACTTAGTAAAATAAGAGACCAAGACACCAGGATCTTGTTAGCTGGATATATTTCTTTTTGTTTGTTTTTGTTTTTGTCACAGAACACTGTTTGCAGTAGAGGAAACTGGCATTGCAGTCTGGTGGTAAAATGGCTTGTTCACATAAACCAGTACATGTTCATCCTTTAGCGCAAAAAGCCCTAATGGCGCGTACCCTATTGAAATTCAGGACATCTCCAATATTCTCTCTCTGTTTTTCTTTGTCACTTTTTTTTTTAAATAAACATTTTCAAGGTTTGTCCAAAAGAAGGCCATATAGGTTCTTGGCTAGCGGAAGACAATTCAGAACGGCTGTTGCACACTTGGACTGTTACCTTCTCCAGGCTGGCAGCTGATATCTTATTTTTTTCCAACTCATTTTTATTAAAAAAATAAAAAAATGCTCCAACTATCAGTTTTACAAAATCTCTAAGGGAAACACAAGAGCAAGGTGCTGAGGTAAAAAACACCTGAGGTAGCTTTTTTTTGTGTGTTTTTCTCGTTAAAAAAAATCTGTAAATTTAACGCCCTGGGCCAACGACCTCGTGTAAATTGCTATGTTCCTCCATATTTTTTTTTAAAAGAAAGAAATAATTTTGCTGAATATTGATGGCTTATACACCAAAATGTAAAAAGACAAAATACATTCTTTCTTTGTGGAATTTTTCTTTGTTTGGTTGGTTGGTTTGATGGGTTACTGTTTTTCCTCTTCCAAAATGCTAGGACAAGTACCATTGACTCTTGTTCTTTTGAGTAACCAAGTGTAAGTTGAGGCTGGTTTGTGTGTTTCGCTTTTGTTCCTTTGTGTGATGTGATACTCAGAGCACTGCTTTGCCTGGGGGGTGCGTAGATATGGGAATTGAGACAGAGGGATGAGGGAATTAACAAGAATGGGGATGGAGAGGATGGGGAGGGAGAGAGGGGGTAGGGGAGAGATAAACAGAGAGAGACAGAGAATTATATAGCAGTATGCAAAAACCAGTTTAAAACCTGTGAAGCAAAGAGAAATGGGTGTGTGAGCTAGACAGGGATGAAGAGAGACAGAGTTTCCTCTTCAGAGAGACGGTATCCCTTCTGTTGACATACACAGGTGATCCAGAACTGCTGTGAGTGTCCTTTCGACGAGATTTCCCTCCGGGTGAATTTTGTGTGGGTGGCCTTGAAGCTCCTTACTAAACCGTTAGAACTCCCAAAGCACGACTTTATTCTTTAAAGTCTAGAAAAGCCTGCTTTCTCTTTAAAAAGAAAAAAGAATAACTGATTAAAAATTGGAGTTAGTTGAGTTATCTGATATATTATTTCTAAAATATATTAACGCCGCAGGCACCCTGTGTAACCCACAGGCCACATATCTTAACATCTTTCCCTTCTAATATGTACATACATGTACAGAGACAATTTCCCACAAAAAGAAAAGGGTGTGAATTTTGCTTTGATTTGAACGCATTCACCTATGTTAGTTCAACTAGAAGGGATAGCGTGGTGGGGTTAGGAGAGACCCGAGTGGATGGTGAAGTGGATGGCTGGGAAGCCTGCAGAGGCCCTGGGGGAGCTGGGAGGCCGGGCCCCGGCACGGCTGCCCTCCCGCCTCCTCCCTGGCCCCCCGGATTCTCAGGGCCTCTGCAGAGCCCCTGGCGCCTCCGCAGACTTCTCATTCCTCAGGATGGTCTTTGGTTTGCTCCCGATCTGGCTGGCTGTGTTTGGTCTCATTCTGTCAGGTGTTGGAAGGGCTACATTCATCCGTTGTTTGCTGGTGCCTGTGGGAGCCTCACTTGCTGCGTTGTGAGGCAACTCCCTGAGGATATTTCTGCTCCTGCTGCTTCACCTGTTGTACAATTTCCCTGATCTTGCGCTGTGCAGTCTGCAGCAAGGGAGAGGAGGGGGACAGGGGAGAAAAGGAACCCAGTTCTGAGGACAAGCAGTGGGGTGTGGGGAAGCAGGGCTGGGACTTGGGGGAAGGAGGCGGTAAACTCAGAAAAGTGTCATCTACCTACTGAGGCCCTGACTCCAGGCCTTTTCTGCCTGGAAGTAAAGTGGCAGAGTTCCCTACCCCCCACCCTGCCGAGGCTGCTGGGTGGAGGGTAAGAGGGTGGGACCCCAGGAAGCAGAACCAGGGCATTAGTGACTAGGGAACCTGTAGAGGTCAGACGGCATCCTCCCTCCCAGCTAACACATGCTCCAACGTCCAATGCTTCGCCTCCTCCCTGCCTTCCTAGAGTTACTGCAGAGACAGTGGTGTATGGCAAGGGAAGATGGACGGTCAATGGGATGGGGAGAAAGTGAGAAACGGGCCAGACACTCTACCCTGAACAAGTGGAGAAAACACATGAACCCAAACCTGTCCCCTCACCCACCCTGCTGCTCCCACTGCAGGGAGAACCCTGCAGACTGAACGCCTACAGGAGCCCAGACATTGAGACCCACGCCCGGAACACTGGAAGAGCTGGGATGGGAGAGCCCCAGGCATGGTCTCAAAGGGTGCTGGTGGGGTGCAGGGCACAGCAGCGTGGCAGGTCCTGGCAAAGGCACGGCACTGAGAGCGCAAGCTGACGCTCAGACAAACCTGCAGTGTTGGCTTAGACTGCCTCTGCTCCTTTGGGACAGGGACTGGACTGCTCTATCCCCAAACCCAACCCCCTCCCCCAACAACAAAAAAGCATCAAAAAGAACCAGGTCACGTGAGTCTGAGTCACTAGCCCTTCTGACTGGAAGAGAAGCAGCTGTGTGGGGCCCTGAGTCCTAATGGGGGTTGTCACAGTGAAGCAGAGGAGAGGAAAGAGAAACAAGGGTCTCCTGACATGAGCGTTTAACCCATAATAGTGGAATTCTGGCACCTAGGCTGGTCCTCAGGGCCCAAGGGTGGCCCTTGCCTGATATATGGCTCCCAGCAGGGGAAGGCTGTGACTGAGGCCTGAGCGGGAGGACGAGGGAACAGGAGAGCCCGCAGTTCAGCATTTCAGAGGCTTGAACTGTGCTGGCTTGACTCCAAAGCTCTATACCCTTCCTCAGGCTCCTCCAGCAGGCCTGGGAGAGCAGTGGTGAGCCAAGGAACAGTTGCCCCTGTCCTGTTCCATCTGTGCATGGGGGTCAGGGTGGGGGTGTGTGTGCACGGCCTGGGGCCACCGGACAGGTCACCAAGAACTTAGAGACTTGCAAAGAGATTAGCAGGAGAGACTGGACCCTCACAGCACAGGTACCTGGCTGGCAAAGAAATGCCCGATAATTCGGACAATCACTTCCTCATTTTCATCTGGCGTTTGGTCACGAGGCACAATGACTTCTGCACTGGTTAAGTTCTGCAGTTCATTCACCTGTGAAGGGAGAAACCAAAAAAATTCCTGTGACTTGCTTCACTGCAGTGGTCGGGAACCGGAACCCAGAATATCTGCAAGGTATGTCTGTATACTCTGGGCGAGACTCTTCTCCTTATCGTCTTCCTGCTGCTATGTGTGTGGGTTTACAGGGCAGGAGGCAGCCTCCCTGTCTTCATTTCCCAGCACATAGCCTAGATGCAGTGTTCCTGGACCCAGGACCCTGGTGTTTCGGTGTCTGGCTCAGCACTGTGGATTTGGGGCCGTCAGCTCTGGATGATGCTAATTACATTTTTGTCCTTGAAGAGTCAGTGGGGGTCTGAGGGAAGTCAGGCCAGGAGACAAAGCCAGCTCAGAGCACACTTACGGTTTTGCCACCCTTGCCGATCACACGGCCAGCTGTAGAGGAGGGCACTCGGATGTGGGCTTCCAGCTTCACCTCCTCTTTGGGGTTAAAGAAGTTTTCTTCTTTCAGTTTCCCAAAGATCCGCCCCTGGGCCTGAGAGAGCAAGACACGTCAACCTGCTTTAGCAGCACTGCTACAGGAACCAGTGAGTCCAGGCAACGGTACAGCCCCAGCCCCATGCTCCCCGGGGTCTGCTCAGCTCGCTCAGACCCAGTGGGTGCATGCCTGCCACACCCAAGGAGTGTACCTTGCAGACATGCACAGACACTCCCGTGTCTTCAGGTTTGCACATGGATCGCACAGGAAGCTTTCTGTGTATCGGGTCAGGGTGGAACTACATGTCTTATTTCTGTATCCTGAGCAACTATAAATGTTTGGTTGAATGAATTTGTTCAGGGAATTCTTAACTTCCTCCCACCACGATACGTTCAGGCCTCCGGTTATTAAAGGATGGAGGCAAGGGTGGTGTTGATGGGATTTGCTCTTTGATGTTTAACTCCAGAGCCAGTGTAGCCAAAAGCTTTTTGTTCTTTTTAAAAGAACTTAAAAAAAAAATATTTATTTATTTATTGGCTGCACCGCATGTCATGTGGGATCTTAGTTCCCCAACCAGGGATCAAACCCGTGCCCCCTGCAGTGGAAGTGCAGAGTCTTAACAACTGGATCGCCGGGGAAGTCCCTAAAAGAACTTGTAAAAAAACTGAGATATAGCTTACGTAACTTAAAATTCAGCACTTTAAAGTGTACACTCCAGTGGTTTTTAGTATATTCACTAGGTTGTGCAACCACCACTGCTATCCAGAACATTTTCATCCCATTCCCCCAAATAAAACCCCATACCTGTTAGCAGACAGTCCCAATTCCTCCCTTCCGCTAGTCCCTGGCAACCACTAAACTACCCTTCTGTCTCTGGATTTGCTTTTTCTGGATGTTTCACATAAACGAAATATATATTATGTGGTCAATTGTGTCTGCCTTCTTTCACTTGGTGTAATGTTTTCTAGGTTCATCCATGATATAGCATGCATCAGAATCTCACTCTTTCCATGGCTGAATGATATCCTAATATGTGGATATACCACATTTTGTTTATCCATTCATGAGTTGAAGGATTATTGTTCTTGAACATTTACACGTGTTAATTTTTTCTCACATTTTAAATATTTTTAATACAAATTATATTTTTACAAATAAATGTTTCTGACTTTTAGAAAACTCAAGTTATAATTTTCCTAGGGGTGAAAAGGCAATAACAAAACAATGCAGGGGAAGGGAGACAAGATGGTGGAATAGAAGGACTTGAGCTCACCACCTCTCACGAAAACACCAAAATCACAACTAACTGTTGAACAACCATTGACAAAAAAAACTGGAACCTATCAAAAAAGATATTCTACATCCAAAGACGAAGAAGAAGCCACAATGAGATGGCAGGAGGGGTGCTTTCACGATATAATCAAATCCCATACCCACCAGGTGGGTGACCCACAAACTGGAAGCTAATTATATTGTAGAGGTTCTCCCACAGGAGTGAGAGTTCTGAGCCCCATGCCAGGCTCCTCAGCCTGGGGGTCTGGCATCTGGAGGAGGAGCCTCCAGAGCATTTGGCTTTGAAGCCCAGTGGGGCTTGAGTGCAAGAGCTCTGCAAGACTAGAGGAAACAGAGACTCCATTCTTGGAGGGTGCACACAAGGTTTCATGTGAACTGGGACCCAGGACAAAGCAGTGACTCCACAGGAGCCTGGGCCAGACCTACCTGTGGGTCTTGGAGGGTCTCCTGGGGAGGCAGGGGTTGGCTGTGGCCCACTGCAGTGGCAAGGACACTGGTGGCGGGGGCCCCACGGAATACTTCTCAGCGTGAGTATGCCTCCTCCCTGAGGTCGCCATCTTGGTACTGAAACCTGGCCCCACCCAACAGCCTGCAGGCTCCAGTGCTTGCAGGCCTCAGGCCAAACAACCAACAAGGTGGGAATACAGACCCACCCATTGACAGCTGCCTAAAGTCATCCTGAGCCCACAGCCACCTCTCGACACACCCCTTGACACGGCTGTGCCCACCAGAGGGACAAGACCCAGCTCCACCCTCCCACGGGCAGGCACAAGTCCGTCCCACCAGGAAGCCTGCACAAGCCCCTGGACCAACCTCAGCCAGGGGTTAAGGCAGACACCAGAAGCAAGAACTACAATCTGGCAGCCTGCAGAACGGAGACCACAAACACAGAAAGTCAGACAAAATGAGACAGCAGAGAAATATGTTCCAGACAAAGGAACAAGATAAAATCTCAGAAGAACAACTAAGTGAATTAGAGATAGGCAATCCCCCTGAAAAAAGAATTCAGAATAATGATAGTAAAGATAATCCAAGATCTTGGAAAAAGAATGGAGGCACAGACCAAGAAGATACAAGAAATATTTAACAAAGAGCTAAAAGATTTAAAGAACAAACAGATGAACAATACAATAACTGAAATGAAAAATACACTAGAAAGAATCAAAGGCAGAACAGATGAGGCAGAAGAATAAATAAGTGAGCTGGGAGACAGACTGGTTGAAATCACTGCCACAGAACAGAATAAAGAAAAAAGAAAAGAAATGAGGACAATTTAAGAGACCTCTGGGGCAACATTAAATGCTCCAACATTTGCATTACAGGGGTTCCAGAAGGAGAAGAGAGAAATGGCCCTAGAAAATATTTGAAAAGATAATAGCCAAAAACTTCCCTAACATGGGAAAGGAAACACTCACTGAAGTCCAGGAAGCACAGAGAATCCCATACAGGATAAACCCAAGGAGGAACATGCTGAGACATATTAATCAAACTGACAAAAATTAAAAACAAAGGGAAAATATTAAAAGCAACAAGAGAAAAGCAACAAATAACATACAAGGGAATCCCCAGAAGGTTATCAGCTGATTTTTCAGCAGAAACTCTGCAGGCCAGAAGGGAGTGGCACCATATATTTAAAGTGATAAAAGGGGAAAAAACTACAACCAAGAATACTCTACCCACCAAGGCTCTTGTTCAGATTCAACAGAGAAAGCAAAAGCTTTACAGACAAGCACAAGCTAAGAGAATTCAGCACCACCAAACCAGCTTTACAACAAATGCTAAAGGAACTTCTCTAGGTGGAAAAGAAAAGCCCACAACTAGAAACAGGAAAATTACGAATGGAAAAGCTCACCGGTAAAAGGCAAACATACAGTAAAGGTAGGAAATCATCCACACACAAATGTGATATCAAAACCAGCAATCCTGAGAAGAGTACAAATGCAGGATATTGGAAATGCATTTGAAATGAAGAGACCAGCAACTTTAAACAATCATACACACACACACACACACACACACACTGCTATATCAAAACCTTGTGGTAACCACAAACCAAAAATCTACAACAGGAGCGCACACACACAAAAGAGCAATTCCAAACACAACATTAAGATAGTCATCAAATCACAAGAAAAAAAAGAGGAAGGGAAGAAAAAAGACCTACAAATACAAAACAATTAGCAAAATGGCAATAAGAACATACATATTGATAATTACCTTAAATGTAAATGGATTAAATGTTCCAACCAAAAGATAAATATATACACACACACACAATTGAATATTACTCATCCATATAAAAGAATGAAATAATACCACTACAGCAACATGGATGGACCTAGAGATTATCATACTAACGGAAGTCAGTCAGACAGAGAAAGAGGAATATCATGATATCACTTATATGTGGAATCTAAATGATACAAATGAACTTATTTACAAAACAGACACAGACTTTGAAAACAAACTTACGGTTACCAAAGGGGAAACGTGGGGGGGAGGGATAAATTAGGAGTTTGGGATTAACATATACACACTACTATATATAAAATAGTCAACAAGGACCTACTGTATAGCACAAGGAACTGTACTCAATATTGTGTACTAACCTATATGGGAAAAAAATCTGAAAAAGAATGGATATATGTATATGTATAACTGAATCACTTTGCTGTACACCTAAAACCGACACAACATTGTAAGTGCACTATACTCCAATATAAAATAAAAATTAAAACAGTGCACCGCCCCCCACCCCCAACACTTCCAACAAACTGTGCTATTTCCCCTCACACCCATGTTTATGCCCCATCTTCAAAACCACGACCAATGGGATCAGAGATGCCATCTTAACTGGGCATTGACAGAGAGTCCACTTTTCCAGGGGAAAGAAGGGAAAGGAGGGCTCCACACAGAGGGAGCAGCCTGGAGCGGGGGAAGACAGGGTGGGTGGGACTATAGAAGGAAGGGAAATGGAGGTTGGGCCTCCAAAGAAGAGCCTGAACCTGGCTCTGGGGCAGCTGCGCCTGCTAAAGGCCCTCAGCCTTCCCTAACAGGCTGCCCTGTATCCAGGGCTACAGGGCTGAGGGGGTTCTTGGCACTGACCTTGAACTGGGCTTCAGGTGGGCCGGTGATGATGACCATCCTTTCACTGACGTCTGGGCCTTCTGCTGGGGCAATCTGCAGTTCACAAAGCAAGAGGGAAATGCTACTGCTTGGCTCTGTTCCCCGAGCTCCTCCTCCTTGTCTAAGAGGATGGCACACCCACTAGCAAGAGATTATAAGACTCACACCTTTGTACCTGGTGCTTTGTCTGACCCTGCTGCTTCCACTCTGGGTCTTAGGAGATTATGACCGTAGTGCCCAGTATCAAATTTGGGTCTCTGGCCACCCAGGAATAGTTGGAAACAAGTTAGTACTTACTGCCTGTCCCTGCCCCCACCAGCAGTGTGACCAGCCTCCTTTCACCAAGGAGCTCCACTAGCCCACCGAGGGCCCAGAAGCGAGGAAGGGCTGGTCCACAGAGGAGTTAAGTTGGAGTCAGCCTGCAGAAAGGGCCGTTAGTGACAGGTGTGACTAGGACCAGCTCCTCTGTAGCACACGAAATCAACCGATGGCACCAGA
Source organism: Grampus griseus (assembly GCF_964374135.1). NCBI lineage: Eukaryota > Metazoa > Chordata > Mammalia > Artiodactyla > Delphinidae > Grampus > Grampus griseus. The sequence continues at coordinate 62,404,875 of NC_138998.1, forward strand.
GCAAGCACGAGAACACCCTGGTTCCAGTGCGCGCTCTACAAACCCCTCCTCTCCCCACAGATGAAACATGGCAGTTGAACCTGGCAAGCTCAAAACCTCCTAGCGCTCACTCTGTGACTCTGACGTCTTTTGTAACAGAACTCAAGATGGAACAACCGAACATCTTTTTGTTAGATCCTCTTTACATATTTTTTTCCCCGCATACCCTGCCTTATTTCAAAAACCTTTTAAGGTAGCTTTAAAAATAAATACAAGGTAGCATAATTAAAGTTAAATTTATTTATTTTTTTGGCCATGCCACGTGGCTTGTGGGATCTTAGTTCCCTAATCAGGGAACTTGTGCCCCCTGCAACGGAAGCGCGGAGTCCTAACCACTGGACCACCAGGGAATTCCCATAAAGTTACTTTTAAATGATCTAAAAGTATACCAGGCACTTAGGGATGAGCCAGGAGTGAGGTTAGTACACAAATGCACCTCATAAAGTCCTACACACCACCCAGAGACCCCAACCCCGAGACTGAGCTGTTCAGCTGAACATGATTCACCACTGACGGGGCGTGTCTGAAGTTATCATCTCTGAACCACTGTGTCTCAGTCTTGGCTCCCGCAAGAAGACCTCCACCTCCACAGGGTTTTAGTTTTCTCTCAGTACATGTCCTAAGCCAGGCTGCACCTGCAGGCCTCAGGGTCCTGTGTCGCTGTCCCAGCTTCACCATGAAGACAGACCCAAGGCCTGTGCTGACCTTGTCCATGAGACCTTCAAAGAAGATCTGGCCCTGACTACTTGGTGGCACGAGGATGAACGTGAGACACTGGTCACCGACCACTGAGCTTCCTGGGGGGGGGGGTCTTCCCTTGGCTGTGGGCTGACCACCTGCCAGCCTTCAACTGCAGGGCAGCAGCTTCAGCCAAAAAACAGACGTGTCCCGGGGACTGAGAGCCTCCAGCAGGCTGCATACAGACTGGCCCTTAAGATCCCTGGTGGGAACCCTCATCTCTACTTCTACATCCATAGGTGGCACTAAATCTGCTCCTTATTTCCAAGAGTAAATGAGAGTGACAGGAGCACGGACACAGTGGTTCCCAGCTCTTGTCCACCCAAATCAAGAAGGGCTGAAAGGCTCATTCATAATTCACGTTGACCCCATCAGTTCTCACAGTTGCCTTGTTCCGATCCTGAAAGAAAGCCCCCCGTCTCTCCACTACCTAGTATTCACAGCCCAGCCCAGAACTCTTGAGAGCCGCACGTGTGCTCCTGCAGTTCTGGAATAGCACTCCCCAGGCCAACTCCCTGAGAGGACCTGGAATGAGGACTCCACTTTATGACTGAAGCAAATGGGATGCAGAAAGATGAGGTGACCACCAAGATCACGGGTGAGCAGGGCTGAAACAAGGATCAGGAATTGTGTGTGGCATTCTGAAGGCTGTCGGCCAGATGATGTGCAGGAAAGGCAGGCGACAGGGGCTCAGCTCCCGCCTGTAACTGAAACACCTCTTGCGTGCACCGCCCGATCCCAACTCAGCCCACCCCCTTCCAGCACTCTGCTCCCACGTGTCAGTGTAAAGCTCTCCCCCCGCCCCAGCAGCATCAAATGTGCCTCTAGTTGGGGCCCCTGAAGACTGGTAGAGCAGGATTGGGGGTGGTTCTCTGGAATTAGTGAGATCATCACCCTTAGAGACAAATGCTGTCAGAGAACCGTCAAGATAAAGGAAATCTAGCAAAAACCAGATTGATTTTAAAAAGTAGGAAATGTCTCTTGCCAATCTTTGGTTTCCCTGGCTTCCTCTCTTTTTCTCTACTACTCTGGAGAGAGCCAGAGCCCATTCTGTCCCCGGCTGTCTTTGCCCATCACAGAAGTCATGCCACCACTCAACTCTGCTGGGACAGAGAGGGACTATGGGGATGCTGTGGGGGAAGCCCAAGGGGTTGATCCTTCTCTACTTTCCCAAAGTCTTGCTGGAATGATTCTGGTATAGCACTCAGGTTGAAAAAACATTGGACCAAAAATAGGATAGCCCGGTCCAACCTCAGCCCTCACATTCTTTAGCTTTGCGGCCACTGACACGTCAATGAAACACTGGGCCCTAGTTCCTTATGGGCAATGGTAAGTGGAGCGTTATTGCTGCGATTAGTCCTGGGAAGTGCCCTGTAGCCTACAAGTCGGCAGAACTGCTATCTAAGAGCCAGTCCTGCCACCTGCGTGCCTTGGCCATCTCCCGTTCCCTCTCTCAGTCTCCCTTTTCTCAGGGGAAAAAGAGAGGATTTGATGAAATGATCCCTCAAGTCCCTTTTAGTTGAAATTGTCTCATTCTGTCCCTTGCGCTGCATCGCACCTCAGACCACAGGACCGGACACTGAGAATGGCCCTCAGGGTGCAGCCAGCCCAGTGGTCGTCCATACCTTACCTGTCCCACACAGAGGGCGGGCCCAGCACAGCCAGTCAGTACCTGGGCTGGGGTCTCACCTGCAACAAGCCTGCCGGGTGCAAAGGCCCCGGGTGCTCCACCACCGTCTGCCCCCACCTCGGGCTCTCCTCCAATCTGCGGGCTTTGCAGGTGAGATAAACGAGCACCGAGAGGGGAAATGATTTACCTACATAAAATTCTTTCATGGTATCACTGCAATCCTTGTTCTGCACTACTCAGAATGTTTTGTTTTTGTTTTTTCTCCAGCACACTTGCTGTGGGAGAAATTCCAGCTCTTCTTAGGGAGAAAGTGTAAGCATTCTTTCTCTCCAAGTCATGAGACTTCTTGTTCGGAATTCCGGGTTGTCCCATGGCAGCAAATTATTTTACGTAACAACGGGAACTCTTGTTTCCGACAGCGTTTCACGAGGCTTGGGACGTGCTCAGCATTCTGCCCGTGAGTCAGCGCTGATAGCTGGGCTTGGAGCGGGACCAGGGTCGAATAATCCTCCCCTTTCAGCTTCTCTGCCGACTCTTCCCATTGTGCTCCAGGAGACAGGCGGTGGGAATGTAACTGCAGCTGTGTCTGCACTCGGGTGAATCAGGGGCCCTCCTTCCTGACCTCTCTCCTCAACCGGGAGGCCGCGGCTCAGGTTATGTCATCGGCTTTTGTTTATCTGCGGCTTCATCACTGCCTTTCAAAGAGTTTTCCATTCAAGCTCTTTGTTTCAAAGTTCAAAGGTTTCTGAAATGGAGACTAACTAAAGCATCAAAGCACTGACAACTGCTGAATATAAATTATCGCTCTCCTTAGGCTCACTCCCTTCACTTGGGAGAATCCTCAGCCTTTGCTTTATCTTGAGGACTATGGTAGCCCAAAGAGGACCAGGTTGGCTTACGTATTACTAGTATTTTTTCCTAATTCACTTGTTAGTGGAACAAAAAAGGAGTGAGAGAGGTAAAGATGAGTGCACATGGGAATAGTCCGGAAGGCAGGCTTTCCAGGTCCTGGAGGATTTTATGGATGGTGTAAGAATTGCCCGGGACGGACAGAAGGAACAAGGGACATGGGGTGGCGATGGGGGTGGAAGAGGGTGGGACAGGGGCAGCTGTCAAGAGCGGCTTTACCTTGATGGAGGCCCCGGCGAATCTGGCCAGCTGTTTAATGTGCGCCCCTTTCTTCCCGATGATAGCACCCACAGCCTGGGTTGGGATGAAGAGATTCACAATCTCCTGCTCTGGATACTGGAAGGACAGGACAAGACAAGACAGACGACATCATTCCTACTGGGGCTGCTCCTTCAGGCACTCAGCAGTAACGGAGCAATGGCCGGATGCTGCATGGGCTTCTTCTGGGGCCTAGGGCGCTGCAGGGGGGAAGCTGGAGGGATGAACTTGAACAGGATCCACACCAACTACACAACCACTAGAGTGCAAACTCCTCCTGGGGAGCTCTGAATTTGCTGGACACAGCAAGCTGTCTGTCCACGGGCCTTCTGTCAAGTTCAAATGTGATGTGTATTTCTCCTGCGTCTTCATCCAAGGAATCAGTAGCTATTAAGCACACCTGGCCTGAGGCACTTTGTTAGCAGGAATGGAGAGCTGCCCTCCCACCTAGTGGGCAGGAGCGGCATTTTCACTGGAGGGGGACTGGGTTCAAAACGAGAGTGTAATTAAACCTGCCCTGAACAGGCTGCGAGGGGACGGCCCAGAGACACAGGCAAGCCCGCCAGGGGCCCTTGCTGTTCTTGTCTGTAGGGGTCTGAGGGCATGACACGGCCCACTTGCTAGACTTTATTAAAGAACTTTGGAGGCTCTGTTCTTTAGCCCAACACCACCTCCTAATCTGACCTGCTGATTGCTCCTCTGCACCAGTTTCCGGCCACCTGTGGGATCTGTGAGCACCAGCAGGATGCTGAAGGGCCGCTCAGTGCCCTTGAGTGCCGGGCGGTCTGGTGTGCTGATGCCCTGCAATGTGTCACTCCCAGGACAGCCTGGAACCAGGGGACCCGGCACGCACACCGTGAGCATGCACTGGTCAGTCTGCCAACGACTGAGCGGCACCGGCCACAGGAGAGGGACGAGTGGCAGATGGGGCTGAACTGTGGGCACTTACTGAGTGATGATGCGGGAACGGGCCAAACTGGTGAGGGGGGTACAAGCTGGAGAAGTATCCGGAGTGGGTCTGCAGCAGGAGAGAAACCGTCAGTCAGCAGGGCCCACAGGGCAGCTCACCAAACCCAGGGAGGCAAGATTCCCACACACAACACAGGCTCCCGGCACCACCACCGGGCCGCGCTGTCCTAAAGGCACACCTGTGCCTCTGCAGCTCGGATCTCTGCTTCCTTCCCTCACGGAGCACTGGCTGGGCTGGATATTCATCATTTCCAAGCTGAGTCATGGTCTAGGCTTCCCAGGAACCCACCAGAGGAGGGCACATGCTCACGCACTTTTTAACCTGCCCTCAGGCAGAGAGGAAGCGCCAGTGGTTTCTACTGTCTGAGGAATTATGAACCACAGATTAAAGAAACAGAGAGTGCCAGGACAAATCCAAGAGTTACTCTAAACAAGCGAAGTGTTCCTGGGAAGTCAGGTCAGTGAGCGCCCAGAGAATCTCAGAAGGAATGGAGAGACTGAGAGTAGAGAAATTGAAAACGAAACTGAGGAGAGAAAATGAATGAATAAATACGTATTGTGGAGGGGGAGGGGGAAGCAGGGGACAGGGAGGCAGATGTGGTAGAAGAAAACAGAGCTATTAGGAAAGTAGCGTTAATTTTTAAAGTAGCTGCTTTTTATTGAATACCTACTGTGTCCTAGGCATTGTGGTAGATACTTTATCCATAAACTCTTTTTAAAAAAAATAAATTTATTTTTGGCTGTGCCACGCAGCATGTGGGATCCTTAGTTCCCCGACCAGGGATCGAACCCATGCTCCCTACAGTGAAAGCGTGGAGTCCTAACCACTGGACCACCAGGGAATTCCCCATAAGCTCTCTTAATCCTCACAATAGTCCTGCAAGACAGGAATACATCTGCATTTATATATTTTATGGGCAGGACATTAAGTAGAGTCAGCAATGTCTAGTTCACTGTGCGTTACACATAAGGCCAAGTAAATGCTGACATGCCTATTACAGGAAGGGAGGTGGACAGTTCTGGGCACCATGGAACCAATCCCTGAGGGGCCATCTAGCAGTGGTCAGACACCAGTTGGAGGCTTGAAGTTAGGGGACCTAGCTTTCATTTGAGGGTCCTTGAACAAATCTCCTGGTATCCTCTGTCTCCTGAATGTCCAGTTGGATTCTGAGTTCCAGAGCATAACTTTGCCTTTGGACTCATTAGGGACAAAAATGAAACTATTCCTCTTTTTGAGTTTGGATAGTGGACTTCAGGGGAAAAGAGATGTGAACACGGTGGGGAACTTCCTCCAAGCGTGCTCTGAGTGTTCACAGCACCTGCAGGGGACAGAGCTTTGCCAAAGGAAGGGAACGATCCTGTAATGCAAGCCTCTGCTCTCACGACTTGGAAAGAGGCTGCAGTGACACCTCAAGGCCACAAGAGGGGGCTATGAGATCAGCGTTCTTCTGGCAGACGTCCACTTTCGAAAGGAAGCTGAGTGAAGACGTTTGGCTCACTTGGGCCTGCCTCTTTCTTGAAGAGCATCAGCTCCAGACTCTTCTCAGTGCAGGTCCCTTTCCTGGGCCACGGCGGGTCAGGGAGAATTCCTGCAGCTTTTCTGCTCAGACAAAGCTCTACCTTGGGGAAAGGATGCTTCTGCCCTCCTCTCGCCTGGAGAGCTTTTCCTTCAGCTCTCGGCAGAAATAATTCTTTTGAATTGTGATTTGGCCTCAAAATAGACAAACCACAAGTGTAGCTCCATTCTGGGTTCAAATACTCCCAATATAAACACTATATCAAATTTAGATCTACCACTTGGGTGAGGGGAGGCGATGAACTATAAAAGGATAAAAAGAAAGAATTCCCCAGTCCTCTTTTTATTCATGAGTTACAGCTGGAAAACTGTTGTGGAGAAAGAACCCCAAAACTCGGCAATCAGGAACTTGTTTCTAGCTGAGGCTGTCATTAGCCTTTGTGTATATAAGTTGGTTTTTGGAGTCAGAAGACCCAGAAGACTTGAGTCTGAATCACTAGTTCTATACAACTTGGAATAATTTATTCAGCTTTTCTGAACCTCATCCACAAGTGGATTAAAATAATATCCAGAGCTTACAATACTGTTGTGGGAGTTCATTCAATTGTTTACTCATTCATCCAAAAGATATTTGAGCAAAGCACTGCTCTAGGTGCTGGGGACACAGCTATTGAGACAAAAAAGGTCAGTCACTGCCACCACAGAACTTAGGTTCTACTGGAGAGGCAGACAAGCATGTGAAAGAAACAAACAGGAGGCTATGAGGATGGGTAGCTGCCGAGATGAGTGGGATGGCAACTTCAGCTGGAGGGTCTGGGAAGCCTCTTGGAGGAGGTGACCTCTGAGTTGGGACCCACGGAGGAGATGGAGCCCCATGCAAGGCACTAGGGAAGAGACATTCTAAGCAGGGTTCTGAGAGGTGCAGAGCTAGGAAAGGGGTTGGTCTGTTTGGAAAACAGAAAAGAGGCCAGTATGGTGAAAGCAACTGAGAGAACAGCCTGATGGCATGGGGAGGCAGGTAGTGTGAGATCACGCAGGGAGGGCTCCGTGGGCCTTGATTTGGACGTGGATTTGACCCAAAGTACAATGGATGCCCCTGAAGGACGTTACGTGGCATTCAATGAGGTCACAGGAATGGAGAATCCATCATCAGGCACCGTATGGCTTGAACTACTGAGTGTTAAGTGCGTACTTATTTATCACTTATCAGAGCACACTTTCCATTCCCCCCACCCCCATGCTTACATGGAGTCCACAACCTCAACTGGAAGAGAAGCTTAGTCATAATGACCAAAACGTAACCTGTCATGACTTAAATAAATGTTCTCTTTAATGGGAAAGCAGGCTGTAGCCAGCTGACAAACTGGGGCCCCAGAGTGGGGTGGGCGGGATGGAACCACAACCCTAAAATGGCAACTGGGCTTTTACTGTCTCAGTTTGAGGTTCCCCACATATTTTATGAGGGAGAAGCTACTTTACTTTTGAGTGTTTCAAAAGAATTATGATTTGGGATATGGGGTGGGGGGAGAAGAGGTTATGGTGAAGGTGCCCCTGCCAGGTATGCTTCCCCAAAAGGAGAGGCAGCAAGGGTGCAGGGGGTCACTATTATCCACTGGTTCATTTCAAATTCCGTTTGAGGGCAACTAGTGTCTGCGTTTCCTCTGTGCTTGACTACGCTGGGGGTAGTAGAGGCGTATATATCAAACATACTCATGAACATTTAGAATGGAATTCAATTTTAAGTTGGCCCTGCTCTTTCTGGAAGAACTGCAGGGTCCTCAGTTCCTAGCTGTTGTGTATGACCATTTGATGTATCATTTAGGTGATATTCTGAATCATGAAGAAATCAGGGAGCAGAAAGAGAGAGGGGTGTTGAAGGGGTAGTAAAGAGGGCAAGGGTCAGGCATACAAATTAGGTTCAAAAATATAACTAGCCGTAGTGTGATGACAGAGTTCTGTTATAAAGACGGCAGGTGCTCTCCCTGGGAACCAGGAATACGGACATGGGAGGAAGGGAGTGGACTTGGTCAGAGTCATGGGCAGAGCTATTCAAGATTCAGAAGGTGCACCATTCTATCCCAGCTTGTCCAGTGCCTCCTTCCAGCCCCTGCCTATCACCCCTGTGAGCTCTCAGAGGACCACCTCAGAAGCTGAGGCGGACCAGGAATTGGTAAGCTAGCAAGAGGTGGAGCCAAGGTTTGGGCACAGATCTCTGTGTCTGACTCTGCGTCCCAAGATCTTAACCCAACACTGCCCTCCTCTGGAACATTCCAAATTTATTAGTTCAGGTGGGGCCCATGGTGTAGTTATGATAAGGCTCCCCTAAGGATTCTAATATGCCCTCTGCTGAGTTTAAGTACATGAATGGACAATTAAAACTCACTGGACATATACAGTGAATCAGCAGCATGGAAGAGGGGAGCAAAGCTGAGCAAGGCAAGAAAATGATCTCAGTGAATTAATTCAGGAAAGAGGGAGAGCTTTTCTAAAAAGTCTGCTTTATTTCTCAGTGAGATTCAAGAGGGCAGTGCTTTAATATGTGAGTAGACTGCTATGAGGGAAGCCAATCAGAGAACTAGATCGATCTTAGAAATTAAAAACATGACTTGTGGAGTAAAAACTCCATAGAAGTCATACAAATAGCAGCATGGACACTCTTGAAAAGCCAATCAGTGCACAAGAAGATTAACTCACGCAAAACAAGAGGAAGGACTCAGACAAGACGAGTAGAGTGGGAAGATCTACTCTCTCTCCATAAAGTGGAAACTCCAGGAGGAAATGGAGTGGAGGGAAGAGAGGCAATGCTAAAATTAATTACAGACGCAGAAGGTTTTCCTGAACCAATGAAAAACTTGAATGTTCAGATTAAAGGGCTCAGAGTCAGATTTCTGATTTCCAAGGGTATCAGTAAAATACTACAAAAGGCAAAAAACTTAGACAAAAGAAAAAAAAAAAGTTACCTACTAAAGTAAGAGAACTCAGACTGGTAGCAACAATGTTTTCAGAGTTCTAAAGGAACTAAGACCCTAGAATTTTTAGATACCTAGTTGAACTTTCATTCACATATGAAGTGGGGCGGGGGAGGCATTTTCAGGTATAGAAAAGCTTAGAAATTATACTACTTACATAATTATTCCTGAAAAAAAAGTTGTTTGAGGAACTACTCCAGAAAAACAAAGAAACGAAAACAAATAACTCAAAAAATAAGAGGATATGGAATTCAAGAAACCATCTGTAGTGAGCAAAGAGACCAGTAAGAAAAGTTTAGTTAATTCTAAATAACTGTGAGATATGAGACTGTGTATTGACTTAGAAAGAAAATTTAATAATTTGTACTAAAATTCCAGGTTATTTATAGAGTAATATAATAAAAATACATTAAACAAAAATCTGTTAGAAATAAAGAATTTGAAAAATCATAATCATAGTGGGAGAACAGTAAACTGCTCTCAAAATGTAGTAAGTCATAGAGATAAAAATAATAAAATAGAGGATACAAGCCACCAATTAAAAGCTTGATTTTACAGCCATATACACAACTTTGAGTCCATCAGAGAAGGTACATCTTTCCAAGTGCCCATGATTTCCAAAATTTGATCATGCATGAGCAAGACCACAAGAATCAGAGATGTTCCAATAACATTCTTTGAGTACAAAATGTACAGGAAACAATTATAGGATAACAAAAAAGAAACCCTTAACTACTTAAAAATTAAAAGAAAAATCCCTAGTAAATTTGATCAAGAAAAAGAACGGAAAGGAAATATATGATGTTAGGAATTAAAAGAGAGAGAGATTCGCAAGTTCGCAGCTTTAAAAGGCAACAGTTTGCTCTGCACAGCTTTGTGTCACTAAGTATGAAAAGAGAGATGAATACTTTCATAGGAAAATATAAGAAATTGAAAAGGTTATAAATGATCAATCTTTCTCCAAACAAAAGGTACTAGGCCCAGAATTTTTATGGATGGATTGTATCAAATCTTCAAGGAACAGAAAATTCCTACATATTAATTTTCCCAAGTATAGTATAAGTTGACCATCTTTCCAATTCAACCTTTGAGGAAAAAAAAGATTGTTGAAACTGTCAAAGACGCTATAAAACTATAGTAACTGCAGTGTAGACAAAAAGATGAATGGAACAGAATAGAGCCCAGGAATATGACTCAGTGGGAATTAAGCGAACAACAAAGCTGCCATTTCAAATTGAGTGATGAAATGGTGCATTTCTCAGTAAGTGACTTTCGGAAAACTGGCTATTTGGAAAAAAAATAACGTTAGATCCCTATCTCAAAGTACAAGTTAAGATAAATTCCCTGTGAATAATAAACTATGATCCCCCAGAAGCAACAACTCAAAATTACTGTAAGAAAACTTGGGAGAATATTTTATAGTCTTAGATGGCAGAAGGCTTTTTCTTAGCATAACAACAAAGGACAGAAGTCCATAAAGGAAAACATCATTGATTTAACTATCTTAATTCTTAAAATTTCTGCGTAAGTTCTGCTGAAGGGAAATGTGAAAATTTAAAATACATTCCCCTTTGATGCAATAATTGCAGTCTTAGAATTTACTTTTAGATATATTCACACATTTATGTATAAGGATATTCATTTTGACACTATTTGTAGGAGAGAAAGCCTAGAGACAACCCAAATGTAGAAAAATAGTATGCTCAGTAGAAAAATTATAGTAAATTTCATACAATGGAATACTACATAGCCATCAAAGAGAATTAGTTCTAAATATGGAAAGGATGCCCACAGTAAGTAAAAAATGGAAACAAACAAATAAAAAACACAGTAATTCATTGTGTGTGGCATGATTCCATTTGTTTGGAATAATATGATTATAGGATTATATATGCTCATAAAACATATTTTAAAACGTAATAGTGCTATACTTCTGGGGAGTGGTTGCTGGGTGAAATTTGGGTAAGAGAAGGAAGACTGAAGGGAAATGTTTACTATTTACTTCACACAGCATAGTTCGATTGTTCAAAAAGTATCTATTTTAAATTACTATGGCACAATTTGCAGAGATGTGGATGGACCTAGAGATTGTCATACAGAGTGAAGGAAGTCAGAAAGAGAAAATCAAATTATCGCTTGTATGTGGAATATAAAAAAATGGTACAGGTGAACTTATTTGTGAAGCAGAAATAGAGTCACAGATGTAGAGAACAAACTTATGGTTACCAAGGGGGGAAGGGGAAGTGGGAGGAAGAGGGAGATTGGGACTGACATATAAACACTACTATGCATAAAATAGATAACTAATGAGAACCTAGTGTATAGCACAGGGAACTCTACTCAATGCTCTGTGGTGACCTAAACGGGAAGGAAATCTAAAAAAGAGTGGATATATGTATATGTATAACTGATTCACTTTGCTGCATAGCAGAAACTCACATAACATTGTAAAGCAACTCTACTCTAATAAAAATTAATTTTATAAAGAAGAAAGAAAAAAAAGGTAAAAAAATTAAGCCAAAAAAAGAATTTACTATGGCACAAGACACCACAAATAAAGCAAAAAGAAATGACAAGCTGGTGGAAGATATTTACAACATGACAAATGGTTAACAGCTTTAATATGTAATTAGCTGTTACAAATCATTAAGAAAAAGATGGCGGTAAATGACAACAGCAGCTAAGATTTACATAGCAATTACTGTGTGCAGGTTTTTACTTATTTAACAACCCCACGATATGTGTACTATTATTACCCCCATCTTATAGACAGGGACATGGAGACACAAAGAGGTTAAGTCACTTGCCCAAGTTTGTTAAAAATAACAAGTGATATAGTGCAGAGATTCAAATACAGGCAGCCTGACTCCAGAATCTATACTGCCTCTTAATAGACTGATGGGCATGGGATACAAAAAGACAATTCATTAGAGAGGGAAAAAAATGGCCAATAAGCCCCAGTGTTAAATCTCATAATAGCACCCTTTAAAGTATCAGATTGCAAGGAATAATTACATTGGTAGTGAGTATAGGAGGAAAAAAACACCTCTCTGTCACATACCAGATAGGAAGGAAAAGTAGTATATTCTTTATGTATCAAAATTTATCATTTATCAATATTTATATTTTTTATAGTTACATATAAAATTTATACATTCTTTGGCTCCGCAAGTCTATTTCCAGGAATTTATTGAGAAAATAGCTGGATAAAAGAACCAAGATATATATACAAGGATTTCCACTGTAGAGTGAAAATTTGGAATACACACACACACACACACACACATATCACCTATATATTTAATACATTATACATGTATATATAAATTGTATATATACCCACACATATACACAGAAACACTGATTATTTCTAGATTAAGAAAAAACCTGCACTTGTATTATTTGCTTCTTAAATACTTTGCACATATTACTTTTATAACCAGAAAATGATGATGGTAATTTTCATACATACACACATACATTAGAAGCTTCCAGAGTTGAGAGACCAATTTGTGCATGTGTGAGCCAGCTGCAAAGAGGTGCACAGACTTCCTGACCTTTGGATGCTAAGAGCAAAAGCGCTAGAGTTTGGTGATGCACAAAAGCAACCAGGAAATAACCTAGTTCCTTGAAATCTGAATGCCTTTGTGACAAGCAAGCAATAATATTTTATAAGTATTTGAAGTATCCCCACCACCCCATCCTACCCTGTCCTTCTCAGGAGGCCTGAGCCCACTAGGGAAGCCCTCAATCCTGCAGTACAGGTTCTAGATTCTGCACAGGTGGGTGGCGATGGCCACCTCCATGCCTGCCCTGAGTTCTGCAGCTGTCAGAGAGAGAGGTCTGCAGGAGATGTACTGTTGCAGATTTGGGGCAACTGTGTGCTTTGGGTTAGAATCTAATCTTGACCTATGGGCTCAAGATCAGAACTACATGGCTTTTAGCTTAAAGAAGAAATTTTATTTAAAATCTATTTTATAAAGAACAGAAACTATTTCAGTAAAATCATTATTCTACTATTTTAGTAAAAAATCTCAGATGTGAAGGAAGCTTTCAAAATGGCAAAACCTATTTTCAAGTTTAGAAAATATTCTGCTATCATATGAAAAGTTCTCTTTTTGTTTTAGTTCAGGGGTCTGCAAAATCTTCTGTAAAGAGCCAAATACATATTTTAGGCTTTGCATACCTCAGGGTCTCTACTGCATCTACTCAACTCTGCCATCACAGCAGGAAAGCAAACAGACAGTACGTAAACAAACATTCACAGATGTATTTATTTACAAAAATAAGTGGTGGGCTGCCTCAGGCTGTCGTTTGCTGACCTCTCTTTTAGATTATCAATTTTAGAAGTGGTCTATTGTATTATATCTTTTTTCTCCCACCATTTACGTTACTTAGGTTGAGAGGCTTCTGAAGTTATCTTCTGTGGAGCAGTATGTACAGTCTTTCTCCCAAGAAATGAGATGTGTCTAAATGCCAGTTCATTGTACTGGGCTCGGTCATTCTCAAATCTCAGCAAAGATACGGGGACATGCACCTCTCAGAGCTGTTCTCCCTCCTTAGAGCAGCTACATGACTATAACAGCTGCCATTTCCCTCCTGCCATATTCCCAGCTCCCTCTAACACACACACACACAGCTCAATATTGGACCCTATCCTTTAGTTTAAGGGAAAATGTATATAACTCTACGGTATGGAGATTTAAAAATGACTCAGAAGAGCTGTATATAAACAAGATGACAGAATGTGTATGTTTTTGTGACTAAGGAGGTGGGTGCAAGTTCATGTCTGTATTTTGTTGACAAAACAGCACAGTGGGTTCATCCTACCTCTCTACAGAGACCCAAAGAGTTACTAGGAATTCCGACACTGCAATGCCTACTACACACCAGGGACCACCTCTCAAAAGAAAGCAGTGGTTAAGCTAATGTTCTCCAACCTGATTCTTCCCATTTAAACAGTATAAACACTGGGAGAAAATTAGTTTGCTTAAAATATAAGTAGTATGTGTGGAGAAGAATTAGGAATGAAAAAAAAAAAGCTGTCAAGTACCCTGAGCCCTAATTTGGTAATCTGTTGATCCTGATGATGCTTGAGAATGCGAACAAGCAGAAAACGCAGAAAGTTCACATTTCTTCTGCCACTATTAATTATGATTCAAACAATAAATACTTACTGAGAATCTACTAGATGCCAGGCATTGTGCTAAGTGTTTAGAAATCTAGACACTGTGTTATTTTCTTTTTAAAACTGCCTATTAATAGAATATAATGAATTTGAGTCATAGACACAGGTGGGAATTTTATACATGAGTCATCCAGGTACCCTAATATCTTAGTAGGTGAACAACACTCATGAAGGTTCTGATTTGAGCTAACAAATCCTTTTTTTACAATGAGTAGGCTTCTAGCTAATGAATTTGCTAGTAGTCTCTTTCCTTCCCAGATATGACATATACTATATGTTTAAGAGCACATACTTAGAAGATGGTTTAGTAACATTAATCTGTCCATTAGGAAGAAGTCCTAAGAACTGTTGAATTCATTCTACAATCCCTTATGAGCACAGCCTCCAAATGAAGGCTCTGGCTCTGATTCAACATGGCAGAGAAATGCTGCTGCCTGGAGGAGCGTATGAGCAAACCCCTGAGAACTGAGCTACTTACAGTGAAAGGGTGGTAGGGGGGACCGGGGGGAGCTCCTCGGGGCCCTGCTGGCGGAGGCAGCATGGACAGTCCTGTTGAAAAGATGCCAAGTGCGCTGAGGTTCAACCCCGGGATCAGATTGGCTTGTTGCTGGGAATAAAAATGGAGAAAAAGTTGAGGGGAGGAGACCTGAGAGGTCCAGCTTGCCTGGGTCAACCTCCATCTCTTGCCTGGGTGGCACCAGGGTCTCCTAATGAATCAGCTCCGCCCAGGCCCCGTGGGCCTCTTCCTCACCGTGTTGCAGGGGTGAGCTCTCCAGACCTCAACCTGACTGTGGCTTCCCTTCAAAGGTTCTCTGCTGCCTTGAGAGTGTCTACACATCTTAACACAGCAAGCAAGGCTCTTCCTGGGGACCCAGGCCACCTCACCAGCATCTCTCCTGCTAACCCTTTACCTCCACTCTGCCCGGTCGTCCTCCTCTCTCTCCTCTGGACACCCCCCCCCCCAACATTGTCTACCTTGCAAGAAATGTGCTTCTCTCCCTCCTCACCTGGCTACATCCTACTCGTCATGTGGGTTTCACCTGAGCTTAGGTGTCCCCTCTTCGAGGAAGCCTTCTCTCACCCCAAAGGCCTCAGCTCAAGGTGCTCTCCTAACATGCCCACGTTTCCTTACAACAGCAGGCATCACATGGTATCTGAATGGCCTGTGTAGCTGCCTCTCCCCTTTTTAGACCACAGTTTCCTTATAGACAGAGACTGTCCTATTTAGTGCTGTGAGCTCAGTGCCTGGTACATAGTAAGTACTCAATAAATATTTGCTGGATGAATATGTTTAAAACATATTAGATTAATAGTTTTTCCTAACTCTATCCAGGGAAAGATCAGACCCTTCACTAAGATACCACTTATGTAAACTCCATTATCCATATTCAGAATGGTTCACAACCTTGGCTTCTTTACCATTTAGTTGCCAGCTTCATGATCATCTCACTTGCTAATTTCACATTTAAATATGGGGATGCTCACATAGGTTGCCCCTTCAGAGGCAGAGGAATGATGCAGTGCCCACCCTGGCCTGTATCCAACCTGTCCCACCACTGCCCCCTGAACGCTAAGCAAAGCTCTAACATTTTCTCTTTTCTTATCTGTGGCTCTAGGGTCACCCAGTAAGTTGTCTTCTTTTAGAATGTTTGGAATAGGAGAGCTAGGATCCTTGACCTTGATCCCATTCATGTATAAGATTTAGTAGTTCTGTTATTCACCTATCAATGCATGACTTTAGCCCAGACATGAATGAACCTAAGTGATATATATGCTCAGGGGAAGATGTCTGGAGCACCCAGACCCTTTGCAGCATTTCCAGGTGTTCATGGAAAGAGCTGTTTATCATAAGGTATCAAGATCCCCAAAGAAGAAAATGAGATCAGCGGATGATACTTTCACAGACAAATACACACAAACAGGGGAGAAGTTCACACTGAAGTCTTCTCCTCGTTGTGCCTCGTAATTATGATGTGACAAGGGCTACTAAGGGGGGATTTGGGGTGAGGTGGGAGAGAGAGTACTGACCTGAGTAAGAAGGTCCTGTGGAAAGTGCTGCAGTGAGGAAACTGGGGCTGCGTTTAACCTACCTAGTCCTTCGTCAACATTTATTCTTCTGTGAAATGTTATATACAAAGTCTGGGATTTTCTTCAAAGTCATCCAAGGTGGGTGGGGATATGGATAAAGGTTCAGATGAAACAAAACAGGCCATGAGTTGGTAACTGTTGAAGTTGGATTATGGGCATATGAGAGCTTATCATAGTATCCTTTCCTGTTTTGTATATGTTACAAAAATCACTACCATAAAAAATGAAAAAATTTACTCCTCTGAGCTGAGTTTGTGCTTTGATTGACGGACAAATATTTTTAAGATTTCTGAATGAACCTTAGAATGGTGTCTCTCCATTAAAAAGTTGGAACTAGTAGTAATAACAGGAAGAACAAACCCAAATCAGTCTGCTAGAAGTATTAGAGCTGAGGTGGATGACAACATTTACTGGGCGTAAATACATCAGGGACTTCCTTGGTGGCGCAGTGGTTAAGAATCCGCCTGCCAATGCAGGGGACACGGCTTTGATCCCTGGTCCGGGAAGATCCCACATGCCATGGAGCAACTAAGCCTGTGCACCACAACTAATGAGCCCGCGCTCTACAGCCTGTGAGCCACAACTACTGAGCCCGCGTGCCGCAACTACGGAAGCCCGTGCACCCTAGGGCCTGCGTGCCGCAACTACTGAGCCCGTGTGCCACAACTACTAAAGCCTGCACGCCTAGAGCCCGTGCTCCACAACAAGAGAAGCCACCACAATGAGAAGCCCACGCACCACAACGAAGAGCAGCCCCCGCTTGCCACAACTAGCGAAAGCCCGCACGCAGCAACGAAGACCCAATGCAGCCAAAAATAAATAAAATTTAAAAATAAATTAATTAAAAAAATAAAAGAACAGATCAGTGAGAGATGAAAATCAGAAGTTATTTTTAAAGTATGTACTTTTAAAATTGGAAAATAGGGGAAAAAAATCCCACTTTTCTAACATACCAGCTATTTTGATTTTTATATATAGCCTTCCAGGCATTTTGACCCATATTATTTTACATAATTATAACCCTAGTTATATATACTTTTATATATTCTTTTAATTAACAATACATCATAAGCAATTCCTCATTTTAAAATCTTCCAAGTTGTGATTTCGTTGACTCCATACTATTTTGTCCAGTGCACTTATCATAATTTACTAGTTCGTTTCCTGATTATTCTAATGCCCTTGCCCCAAGAAGACATGAATAACTCTGCATACCTATTCTAAAGTGCTTCTTCACTTTCTGAATGGCAATTATGCTTAGAGAGGCTTGGGTCCTGCCTGAAAATACATGTGAAAACCAGTGGAGAAGAAAGCAGTAGGCACTTACATTAACAGCCAGCATATCATTTTCAAAGGCCTCACGCAGCTTCTTCATAATCTCTATTTCAGCATTGGCACAGGCCTCAACTGTGCCCTTCACAGTGATGGTTCTTTCAGGGTTGTATATGCTCAAATCCTGCAAGCTGGCCACCAGGAAAAAGAGAGAAATTTCCTTTTTTCAAAAGGAAAAATAAAATCCCAGAAGGATCACAAACAAGTCTTGGTGGAGGAGACAGGGAGAAGACACCACACGCTGTGGCACAGAATATCTGCCATCTTATCTCAAATCTTTGTAGTGACTTAGATCAAATCCACAGTAGAAAATGTTTGACTGGTAACTATTTATGTATTTGTTTTGATGGTGTTGAATATAACCATATCACTTATGATTACATTCCCACTTTCAAGCAGATGAATGAGTTGGATATATCAAAATGCTCAAATTCTCCATTATTGGGCACAATTAATCTGAACAAGAGGCTTACGATGAGATTGTTATCTTGGTCCCTGTCTCGTGTTCAATTTTCTTCAAATTTCTGCCTTCTTTTCCAATCAGTCTTCCAACCAAGCCATTGTGGGCCAAGATCTTCAGAGGAATCTCTTCAGCTCTAAAAGACACAAGCCACATTTTAACATTTAAGGTGAACACAACGGTTGCCTCCCAAGAGCTATTACCCTCCTTGTTTCTTACAAATAGAAGCCATTTCTGTTCAGGTACCAAGTGGCCATGGGCTTTATGAGATGCTGGGTCCTTCACTAACTCTGGTGCGTGAATTCTGATTAACACACGCCAAATCATGGTAATTATGCTCCCTTGTTGTGACTGGTTGGAAATGGGTCCATGAGAGAGATCTGGCCAACTAGGTATGAGAATTAAGTCTGTTGGGTGATTTCAGGAAGGTTCTCCTTGCTCTTAAAAAAGGCACAATGGATAATGACATCAGTCAGATGGTAGACTAGGAAGCTACAGGCCCTCCTACTCCCACTGAGACACCAAGTTGACAACAAAAGATAGGCTAGACTATCTCTCTAAGAACTCTAGAGATCAGGTGAGAAGCTACAGCACCCAGGCTTTTATAAAACCAAAAAGGGATTCAAGTAAAAGGGGTAGGAAATTTTGTGGCGTTTGGCATGCCTTTCATGCTCCTTCCCCTACACAGTATAGCAAGGGGAAACTGGGAGGAAATCCTCCATACCAGGGATCCTCCCCTGGGACAGAAACAAAAAACTGGACCATGATTCCCACGTTCTGGCTTGCCTGGGAGCTGCCCGAGTGATTGGTTTCTGTCTCGCCTGACTTAGAGTTGACAAGCCTGGTGCCAGAGTCTGGAAGCTGCTGAAAACAGAGGTGAACTGTTAGAGCTGCAGTTCCATAGTCAGAAGCCAGAGGGTGAAAGAGATCAGAAATGGTTTGAGAGGTCCTAGAACCTCCAGCCAGACTGATTAGTGACGATCTTCTCCTGAACAAAGCCAGTATGCAAAGACTGTGAGAGGTGTTTTTTTTTCAAATGCTCAAATCGCAGCAAAAAGTTATAAGGCATGTAAAGAAATGGAAACATGGCCTAATCAAAGGATCAAAATAAAACTCCAGAAACTGACCCTAAAGAAATGCAGATCTATGAGCTACCTGACAAAGACTTTAAAATAGTGATCATAAAGATACTCAATAACCTAAAAGAGAACACAGACAACTAAATGAAATCAGGAAGATGATGCATGAATGAAGTGAGAATATCAACAAAGAAAAAGAAACTATTAAAAAACCTAACAGAAATAACAGAACTGAAAAATACAATAACTGAACTGAAATATTCATTAAAAGGGTTCAACAGCACACATGATCAGGCAGAAGACAGAATCAGCAAACTTGAAGATCAGTCATGTGAAATCATCAAATGAGAGGAGAAGAAACAAAAGAGAATTTTTAAAAAGTGGAGAAAGGGACTTCCCTGGTGGCACAGTGGTTAAGAATCCACCTGCCAATGCAGGGGACACAGGTTCGATCCCTGGTCCGGGAAGATCCCACATGCTGCGGAGCAACTAAGCCTGTGCACCACAACTACTGAGCCTGCGCTCTAGTGCCTATGTGCCACAACTACTGAAACTCGTGCACCCTACAGCCCGCGTGCCGCAACTACTGAAGCCCGCGTGCCTAGAGCCCGTGCTCCACAACAAGAGAAGCCTGTGCACCGCAATGAAGAATAGCCCCTGCTCACCGCAACTAGAGAAAGCCCGCACGCTGCAAGGGAGACCCAACGCAGCCAAAAAAAATAAATAAATAAAGTGGAGAAAGGCTAAGGGACTTACGGAACATTATCAAGTGGATCAAAATACATATCATTGGAATCCCAGAAGGAGAAGAGAGAGATGGTGCAGAGAGCTTATTCAAAGAAAACAGGCAGAAAACTTTCTAAATCTGAGACAACAAATGGACATACTGATTCAAGAAGCTCCAAGAACATCCAACCGGGATAAACCAAAAGAGAATTCCATTGAGATACATTATAACCCAAGTGTCTAAAGTCAAAGAGAAAATCTTGAAAGCAGCAAAGTGATTAGTAACATATGAGGAAATCTCCATAAGATTATGGATGGATTTCTCAGCAGAAATTTTGCAGGCCAGAAATGAATGGGATGACATATTCAAAGCACTGAAAGAAAAAACTATCAGGCTTCCCTGGTGGCGCAGTGGTTGAGAGTCCGCCTGCCGATGCAGGGGACGCGGGTTCGTGCCCCGGTCCGGGAAGATCCCACATGCCGCGGAGCGGCTGGGTCCGTGAGCCATGGCCGCTGAGCCTGCGCGTCCGGAGCCTGTGCTCCGCAACGGGAGAGGCCACAACTGTGAGAGACCTGCGTACCACAAACAAACAAACAAACAAAACAACTATCAACCAAGAATACTGCATCTAGCAAACTGTCTTTGAAAATGATGGGGAAATTAATACTTTTCCAGATAAACAAAAGCTAAAGGAGTTCATTACTATCAGATCAGCTCTACAAGAAATGCTAAAGGGAGTCCTTTAAGTTGAAATGAAAAGATGGTTCAACATATGAAAATTAATCAATATAATATACCACATTAACTGAATGAAGGACAAAACCCACATGATCATCTCAATTGATACAGAAAAAGCATTTGATAAAATTTAACAACTTTCCATGATTAATAACACCCAACAATTTAGGAACAGAAGGAAACTACCTCAACATAATAAAGACCACTTGTGAAAAGCCCACAGTGAACATCATATTTAACGGTGAAAAACTGAAAGGTTTTCCTCTAAGATCAGGAACAAAACAAAGATGCCCTCAGTATTTCTATGTAACATACTATTAGAAGTCCTATCCAGAGCAAGTAGCTAAGGAAAAAGAATAAAAGACATCTAAGTTGGAGAGGAAGAGGTAACATTATCTCTGTTCACAGATGATATGATCTTATATGTAGAAAACAAAGATTCCACAAGAAAACTGTTAGAACTAATAAACTAATTCAGCAACACTGTAGGATATAAAAATCAACATACAAAGAACAGTAGTGTTTCTATACACTAACAATGAACAATACGAAAAGGAAATTAAGAAAATAATTCCATTTATAATAGCATCATAAAGAATAAAGTATTGAGGAATAAGCCTAATTAAAGAAGTAAAAGACTTACACACTGAAAACTATAAAACAACGCTGAAAGAAATTAAAGACAGAAATCAATGGAAAGACATCCCGGATGCCTGGACTGGAAGACCTAAAGTTGTTCAGATGTCCACACCACCCAAAACAATCTACAGATTTGATGTAATCCCTATCAAAATCCCAAAGGCAACTTTTGCAGAAACAGAAAAACTCATTGTAAAAATTTATATGGAGGGGCTTCCCTGGTGGTGCAGTGGTTAAGAATCCGCCTGCCAATGCAGGGGACACAGGTTTGAGGCCTGGTCTGGGAAGATCCCACATGCCATGGAGCAACTAAGCCCGTGTACCACAACTACTGAGCCCATGTGCCACAACTAGTGAAGCCTGCATGCCTAGAGCCTGTGCTCTGTAACAAGAGAAGCCACTGCAATGAGAAGCCTGCACACCGCGACGAAGAGTAGCCCCCGCTCACCACAACTAGAGAAAGCCCACACACAGCAACAAAGACCCAATGCAGCCAAAAATAAATAAAGTAAATAAATTTATTAAAAAAAATTCATATGGAATCTCAAGGGACCCTGAATAATCAAAACAAGTTTGAAAAAGAACTCACATTTCCTGATTTCAAAACATATTGTATAGCTATGGTAATCAAAACAGTATGGTACTGGTATCAAGACAGAAAAATAAACCAAGAGGAAAGAATAGAGATCCCAGAAATAAATCCTTGCATATATGGTCAAATGATCTTCGACAAAGGTGCCAAGGCTACATCATGGGAAAAGGACAATGTCTTCGAAAATTAACTTAGGAAAACTTGCAAAAGAATGCAGCTGGGGGCTTCCCTGGTGGTGCAGTGGTTGAGAGTCCGCCTGCCGATGCAGGGGACACGGCTTCGTGCCCTGGTCCAGGAAGATCCCACATGCCGCAGAGCGGCTGGGCCCATGAGCCATGGCCGCTGAGCCTGAGCATCCGGAGCCTGTGCTCCACAACGGGAGAGGTCACAACAGTGAGAGGCCCGCGTACCACAAAAAAAAAAAAAAAAAAAAAGAATGCAGCTGGACCCTTATTTCATATACAAAAATTAACTCAAAAGAGATTAAAGACCTAAATGTAAAACCTGAAAGTACAATTTTCCTAGAAGAAAACAAAGGAGCAAAGCTTCACGATAGTGAACTTGGCTACTGTTTTTTGGATATAACACTAAAGCACAGTTGACAAAAGCAAAATTAACAAATGGGACTACACCAAACCTAAAAACTTTTGTGCATCAAAGGACACACTCAACAAAATGAAAAGACAACCTATGAAATGGAAGTAAGTATCTGCAAATCATATATCTGATAAGGATGTGGAGAAGTCTGAACTCTTGTGAAAGGCTGGTGGGATTGTAAAATGGTGCAACTGGTATGGAAAACAGGTTCCTCAAAAAATTGGAAATAGAACTACTGTATGATCCAGCAATCTCACTTCTTGGTATATATCCAAAAGAATTGAAAGCAGGGTCTCAAAGAAATATTTCAAAACAGCACTATTCATATAGCCAAGAGGTAGAAGCAACCCAAATCTCCATCAATGGATAAATGAATAAACAAAATGTGGTATACACACACAATGGAATATTATTCAGCCTTAAAAAAGGAAATCCTACAACATGAATTCATTTTGAGGTCATTATGTTAAGTGAAATAAGCCAGTCACAAAAAGACAAATACTGTATGATTTCACTTATCTGAGTTCTCTAAAATAGTCAAATTCGCAGAACCAGAAAATAGAATGGTAGCTACCAGAGGCTGGAGGGAGAGGGAAAAGGGGAGTTGTTGTTTAACAGGCACAGAGTTTCAGTTTTGTAAGATGATAAAGTTCTGGAGATCTGTTTCACAATAATGTGAATATACTTAACACTACTGAACTGTACCCTTAAAAATGGTTAAGATGATAAATTTTATGATAGGTGTTTTTTTGTTTGTTTTTTTTTACAATAAAAAAAGTTCAAAAAAAAAGGGCGGGGGGAGGGGACAAGGAGAGGATGCCTTCTCTTTCAACTTTTAAATAGTTTTCTGTGGGGATCCAAGGTCTGAAATCACTTCAGTCATCTTGTCATCATCAGGGGAGTATCAGACACCCTGAAGAAGGTAAAGCAGAAAGAAAAGTCATGGGCCTTTTAGTCTATGATTCAACTGACCTTTCAGTCACTCTCACATAATAAGGACTTCTAATTACGTGACATCATAATTGTTTCTTATTGCTTAAGCCACTTGTTATGTTTTCTGTTACTTGAGACCAAAAGCATTGAACAGATGCATTACTACTGCCTCAAAATACATGGATGTTTGAAGAAGCTCCACTAGAATGTGATTTACAGAGGGCAGGGTTTTTTGGTCAGCTTTGTCCACTGGCACATAGAACAGTGCCTGACAGACAGTATGTACTCAATAAATATTTGGTAAATGAACAGAAAGAAAGTTTAGAATCCCTATTCTCCTCCATCCTCCACCTCCTACTCATCTTCCTCACAGCTCAGCTTAAATGTCACTTACACAGGGAGGCCTTCTCTGAAATCCTCAAATCTCTTCTTGCCCCCTAAAACCGTGATTAGGGCCTCCAGTTACCTGCAGTTGTTTTCCACTGTAGCACCTCTCATAGCTGTGCTTAATTACTTACTGGTGTAATTATTTGTTTAGCAGATGTCTCTCCCACTGGATAAAAAAAGGAACTGGATCTTGTTCAGGGCTGTAGCCTCAACCCAGCACAGTGCTCAGCAAGGTGCCGCACTCAAAAAAAAAGTATTTCAAAGACAGTCAAATTCTATCTTGGCTCTACACGAATACTTTAAGAATCCAATTTATACATCAGTCTTTTTGGTTCTTCAGAATATTGTCAGATGCTTACATCTAGCTCAAAGGACCAAGGAGGGTAACATTTATAAAATTCTCAATAACTTAGATGAGGGAGGGGCTTCTTCAAATTAAGACACAGCATGTGGGGGGTTTCAAAAGCCCCAAATAGTAAATAATTAGTTAAGTGAAATGTTAGAGTCCCTTATGAAATCTAAGAATAGATTTGCAACGTTTTTCTTTTAGGAACTACTTTCATCTTCTTGGTTTTGGAACACTATTCTTTGACATTGTTTGCTAAATCAGTTTTATATTCAATTCATCCCTCACTGCTTCTTTTTTTTTTTTTTTTTTGCGGTACGTGGGCCTCTCACTGTTGTGGCTGCTCCCGTTGCGGAGCACAGGCTCCGGACGCGCAGGCTCAGCGGCCATGGCTCACGGGCCCAGCCGCTCCACGGCATGTGGGATCTTCCCGGACCGGGGCATGAACCCGTGTCCCCTGCCTTGGCAGGCGGACTCTCAACCACTGTGCCACCAGGGAAGCCCCCTCACTGCTTCTTTATTAAAACTGCCACACATGCCTGTAAGTGGATTTTGCCAAACAAACATACAGCCTTTTTTATTATATTGCCTATTCCGTTACCATTAATTTGTTTATAATACAAATTAATAAATTTGTATTACTAAATTATACAAGTTACTAAGAACTGTATTTGTCATTCAAATTGGTACAACACTCAGGAATCCTAAGAAATATTTTGTAAAAGAAATGGACAGGGGGAGAGAGAAAAACAAAGAAGAATGAAGTAGCCACTCAGATACCAGTTTCTACTATTTAAGGAAACATAATCCAATTTTAAGAGTGCAAGTGGCTTAGGAGCATGGTGACAAACCCCTTTTCCAGCATAGTAAATGATGGTTTTGACAACAATGTATTTTCTGTATCTGCCCAGTCCAATATGATAGCCATTAGCCATACATGCGATTATTTAAGTCTGAATGGATTAAAATAAAATATTCAGTTCCTCCATTGCACTAGTCACATTTCAAGCACTCAACAGGAACACATGGCTAGTGGCTATCGTATTGAACAGTGCAGATACAGAACATTTCCATCACTGCATGGCCCTGGACAGCACGGGTCTATACGTTCCTACCAATAATTATTACCAGTGAGTGATGGAAGCATTAGGCTCACCAAGAGAAACATACAAGTAGAGAAACAGCCATGTTATAAACATAAAAGATCTATTTCCCACCGTATTCTCTTTAGGAACAAATTTCTGAAAAATAATCCTTCCCCTGCTCTCTTTACTAAGAAATAGATTTACAGCTTTTTAAAACTTTCCTGGGTTAAATGAATGACAACCTAATCTTTTTTTCTGCTGAGTGGTCTGTGCATTGCATGCAAACTTACAGTTTGGTCTCATCAGCCTCTTTCTGCATGATTTCAAGAATCATGCGGCATGCTTCAGAGGTTCCCTCTGGGGTGGCATGGATGGTGACAGGCTTCTCTGCAGCCCCAGAGTTCTCCTTTCTATGGATGTCTACCCTGCAGGAAAAGAATCAGGAGCCATAGCACAGCGTCATCTGGGACTGGATCCTAGTCCCAAGAATGCGTCGCACTGGCCAATGTACAGCAAGGACACAGACAGACCAGGAAGTGTCATGAGCACGTTTGCAACCAATGCCATTCTCCAAGAAGGCGGCAAGCAGTGCAGGGGGTCTTGTGCCAAACCCAAATTCTCGGCAGCTCCACTGAGAAGGGAATCTTTCTTACAGGAGTGCCACTGGGCAAAGGCACCAAGGCAACGTGGTAATGAAGCCAGTTTGGTCAATGAAGTATGTTGTGTAGTCTTTCCAATGATCTTAGAAGTGAAGAGTAAAGTGAGCGGGATAATACTGCACGTTGGCACAGTGCCGGTCTCTGAACTGATTGCAGCTTTTAAAAGCCATATGTTAATCCAACTCCACCAAATTCAAGCAAGCTTTATGTATCTGAGTATGGACAGAAAACAGAGGCATGCCCTTTCTCTGCCTAAGTTTTTGGTTTCCTTGCCACCGGCAGCCTGCCTTCTTCCAGGCTCTTAAAAACTAATGGCTCAAAAGCTTGATGACTTTATCAGACTTCTTTGGGTACTTGTGGCTCTATTTGTTTTTAACTTTCAAAATCACATAATTGATTGTATCCTTTTTTACTCTGGCTGTCAGAAAGCCCAAATCCAAGTCTCTGGCCTATTTCTAAAAAAATGGGCACACACTTTGAGAACTAACTCACTTGTATTTAAACTTGCTGCATTTTTTTAAATGATTTTTTTTTAGTTACTTTATTTTATTTTTTGGACACACTGCGCGGCATGCGGGATCTTAGTTCCCCTACCAGGGATTGAACCCAGCGCCCCCTGCAATGGAAGCGTGGAGTCTTAACCACTGGACCGCCAGGGAAGTCCCTAACCTTGCTGCATTTATAAAGCCACTTTAAATAATCTTTGGAACAAAAAGACATACAAATAAAAATCACTTTCTCAGTGAAGAAAACTTGGGAAAAAAGGGGACTGATTTTAAAATAAAGGAAACACCACATAGTATTTGCCCCCTGTACTATCTCATCATTTCACTCCTATGATTTTAAACTCTGGGACTCATATAAGTGTCCATTATTTGGAAGTAACTCATTCACTTTGCAGAAAACAGTATTTTCTCTTTCAGGTTACAAGACACTCAATATCCTGAATAAAATGCACTAGGCATGTAAATAACAAATATTTGTCAGTAATTTGGTGCTTTGTAATTTAAGTGCTTTGTAATTTCCTTCAATCTGCCTGACTGTCCTAATTCTCACAATACTCCTGGCTTACAGAAGAAGCAATTGGTGCTCAGAGACCTGAACATTTTTTCTAAGATCATATAGCTATTAAGTGGTAAAACTTGAACAAGGGTCTTTGTTTTCAAGACCTGTGCTTTGTTCATTACATCATGCTGTGGTCTTATGAACACACAAAACTCAGCAACCTCACAAGTCACTTTATCCACTACAACAACTACTACCAATTCAGTCTCCTTAAACAGAAAACTAAACATAAGACTAATGTACTTTATTTATTGCTCAATGTAACAGTGACTCACCCATTTCCTTTATGTAGCTATTTGCGAGACTCCCTAGGTGGTCTCAAAGAATGACTACCACCCAGGGCTCTGACGCAGGAGAGGAGGCAAGAGCTAAGATACGCGGGTTCTAGGGTCCCGTAAAGTTCAGCCCCATACCTCTGTTGTTTTAAAAACATGTAGATGTATTCACAGGTATCAGATAGCTTATGAGAACAATTCTTGACTGTGAGGTCATTAGTACCTTGTTTATGAACTATTAGTGTTTCAGGGTATGACCTTTAGGTCACTGGCATGAAAGCTCATTAAAGCCCCTGGGCTTTGTGTTAGTCTGTTAGTAGTTCCATTTAAAGAAGCCATAGTCCCATACAGCACAGCCCCCCGCTGCTGATGCAAGCAATAGCAACCTGGGAATGGCCGGGACCCACCAGCACTCAGGGGACCCCTCAGAAGGAAGCAAAGGAAGCCCCGGAGGCACGTACCGGGACTGGGTCTGCTTAGTGATGTTCTTTATGGTCAAGCCCTCCTTTCCGATGATGGCACCAACAAACTGGGTGGGGACCAGGATCCGCAGCGGGAAATCAATCTGTCTGGCCTGAGAAGAGCCCCCAGGGGCATGGCCTTGCTCCCGGGAAGAGTGGTCCCCACGCTGGGCTCGCTGAGGGGGCGAAGGGGAGCTCACCTCTTCATCCGGGATGTAGGAAATCTTGAAGGAGTAGTTCTCAAACTGATGCCCGCTTAGCTTCTCGATGGCTCTGAAATGCAGCAGGGGCAAGTGAGCTTTGTTAGAGAACAGTGTTGGAGAAGACCCCCCAGGGTCAATGGACCGGTTCATTCACTCTCCTTTACTAGTTGCCTACGTGAGTGCCGTCCTCGGCACTAAGGATGCAGCGGTGAGCAAGACACGTGCCGTCTCTGCTCCCTCAGGGCTTGTGGTTAACAAATTAAACACGTAATTACAACGTGCAGGCCTGGTCAGACTTGATATACAATGTGCCAGTCTGCTTTTTTTCACCACTCAAGGCTGTATCCCCATCATCAAAAACTCTTTGTAAAATATTGGCATAAAATTGTCCTTTTTTAAAAATTTTAATTGTAATACAGTTATTACTGAAAATTCAGAAGTAGATAAGCACAAATAAGAAAAACATCCTAGCCCATCCTATAGCTTTCTTAAATATAAATATATTATTATGTATACAAATGGATTAATACCATACATACTACTTTATAACCTTTAAAAACAGTTAATACTCTAAACAGTTTTCCAAATGATTAAATACCCTGCAATTTAGTTTTTACTGGCTGTTTCACATTCTATTGATTTGCCATCATTTTTGCAACTGATTCTCTATTGTTTTTTATATACATATATATATATATAAATGTTTCTAATCTTTTACTACTGCATACAGTATTGTCATGGGCATCTTTGCAACTACAACTTTGCAAACAGGACGACAAATTCCTAATGGAATTGCTGGGTCAGAGAGTAGGCAGAATTCTAACATTTTAAGTCATTATTGCTCAGTATCCTTCTGGAAAGGTTTCAACATGTACTATCCCATAGCAGTTAAGAGAGCACTTGTTTCCTTGAATCCTCAGAAGTACAAAGTATTATGATTTTAAAAGACTTATCAATTTGATAAATCCCACTGTTGCATCTTAAAAACTATACATGAAGTGCAACCATTTTTTCACGTGTCTTTGGCAGCATGTGAAAAAATGAACCCTCTTCTACAAGGTTATTGTTTAGGGTTTACGAATTTATTACAAAGCAGCACTTTTTGAATTCAATAAAAGCAACAAAGTAATATCATGTACAGAGGGCCTACCTAAGTAGCAGATGGACAAGAACTGTAAAGGTTCAGTTGTTGGTATATGTATCCTGCTTACATACGTGTGCAAAAGTCAACAGCAAATGACTACTGCCTTTTTCAATGCAACATTAACATTTTGAAAACCAGTGGTATGAGAATGGGTTAACCATGTATTCATGGGTGTGGCAACCTTGAAAAAGAAATAAAAGTATAATCCTGGGACATGTAACCAATACAGATGTTATGCCACATGTGACCATAATTCTAGTTACAATGACCTGACAGGCACTTCATGGACCCTCTACAAAAAGGAACTTGTTTTTGTTGTTGTTGTTTTTTAAAAAAATTCAGTCCCATGTGTGTTAACAGCCAAGCTCACAATTAACCAACACTGAAGAAATGTAGCCATGAGTGGGATTAGGAGGTGAATGTGAGTAGGAAAAAGAACCTGAGCCAGGTGCTCTTTGATGAACCACTCCTAGATGACAATGTTCCCTTAGGCTGATGTCACTAAGGTGGATCCCTCTTTTAATATTCATAGAGGGAAAATGAGGTTTCAGCATCCATTCAATGAGTTTGGACAGAAGTGGGCTTGGGCTTCTTCCTCATGGTGCATGGAGGAAGCTCCAGGTGGAAGTGGCCATCAAAGCAGACTCTAGTGGACACAATGTCACAGACGTGGTGCCCTCTATCCCTGACTATATCAAGATGCAGCTCCCACCTCGGTTTTGATGCCAAGGCTCAACATTTTTCAAGATAAAAATCTCTGTACAATCAACAAACAGACACTCTGGTATAAATGCCCTGGGGCTCCACTGATGTGTCAAAGTTCTGCATCTTTTCAGAAAAGGTTTATAAATACAGGACTCAATGGAATTCAAAGACAAGCTCCACTCCCCCCCCCCACGCCCAAATTTGAAGGGAAATAAGCCCAAATCCACTTACGTTTTTGCTTCTTCTCTTGTTGCATATGTGACGTTGACAACGGCAGTTTCTGTGTCTGTGTTGACTAGGAAAGAAGCAAAAACTACATTGTCATAGAAAAAAAAAAGCTGCCACCCTCTGGCTAATGTAAATAAACTTATTTAGAGAAAAATGCACAAAAAAACGTCACTGCCCTATCTCTTAGAGTTACTTGAATCTCTATCTTTATTCATGCGCGTTCATAGGAATTTGTAATCAACTGTATATACACATTTGTAATCCATTGTATATACAACTCAAAACTACATTTTCACTAATTTTATCAACACTTTTGCACATGTATATGTATATGCACATTTTCTTTGGATTTTTCATTTTTAATGCCTTCATAAAATTGCAGCAAATAAATGTGCCATGACTTTTGCCTAACCATTCCTTAATTGTTGACAAATGGGTTATTCCCAGTATTTGCTATTCTGACTAGTGTTGATAAAAATCACCACTGTTGCAAATATCACTTGATTTGTGTTCTTCTGAATTATTTTTTTTAGGGTAATTTAGAAAGAAAATAATTGGTAAAAGAACATAATGCTTTTTAATGATTGTTTTCAGATTATTCTCCTAAAAGTTTGTATCAATTTATTGTACCACTATGAGTTTTGTTATAATTTGCATTTATTTAAAAATAACTGGATATATGTATAAAATAATAAGAAAGTATTTTAATTTTAATTCTTCATTCATGGATAAGGTTGAACTATTACTATTTTTGTTCCCCTCTGATAGACCTCCTTGACTGACTGTGTGAGTTAAATCTAGTAACTGTGTACAATGAATAAAGAAAGTTGACAATTCCAACCCACTTGACTGAAGAGAACACATAAATTCTAAGAGTGGTTAATAAGGGGTCACTCTTGTGAGTTGCTTTATCTTGATTCATAATTGCTTGCCTCTTCTTCCAAAGTCAGACATAAAAAATGAATTCAAACAGCAAGACAAAACTTTCTCAATCTAAGTCAGTAAACTTAAACCAAAAATACTGGTTTCCCCAAAACCAGTAAACATAACTAAATCACATCCTCCCCCACTAAAACATTTAAGCTATTGGGAGACTTGGAATTAACAACATTAAGGTGAGGATAATTCAAGAAAACCACAGTAGAGGTGCTTTTCAAAATAATAATAAAACCCTATAGCGCAGGGATCTTTAATCTTTTTTTATTATTATTATTTTTTTTTGCGGTACACGGGCCTCTCACTGTTGTGGCCTCTCCCGTGGTGGAGCACAGGCTCCGGACGCGCAGGCCCTGTGGCCATGGCTTACAGGCCTAGCCGCTCCGCGGCATGTGGGATCTTCCCAGACTGGGGCACGAACCCGTGGTCCCCTGCATCGGCAGGCGAACTCTCAACCACTGCGCCACCAGGGAAGCCCTTTAATCTTTTTTTAAAAAAACATTTATTTATTTATTTATTTGGCTGTGCTGGGTCTTAGCTGCGGCATGCAGGATCTTCGTTGTTGCATGCAGGCTCTTTGTTGAGGCACGGGGGATCTAGTTCCCTGACCACGGATCGAACTCAGGCCCCCTGCATTGGGAGCCTGGAGTCTTATCCACTGGACCACCAGGGAAGTCCTGGGATTCTTTTTTTTTTTTTTTTTTTATGGATTTAAGGCTTAAATTTTATTTTATTTATTTATCTTTTTTTTTTTTGCGGTACGTGGGCCTCTCACTGTTGTGGCCTCTCCCGTTGCGGAGCACAGGCTCCGGACGCACAGGCTCAGCGGCCATGGCTCACGGGCCCAGCCGCTCCGCGGCATGTGGGATCTTCCCAGACCGGGGCACGAACCCGTGTCCCCTGCATCGGCAGGCGGACTCTCAACCACTGCACCACCAGGGAAGCCCTCCTGGGATTCTTAATCTTGAATCCATGTTAGAGCTTCAGGAATTCTTTACTCACCCTCCCCACTTCCCTGCAAATATTCAAAATTGTGGGTACGTGGATTTTTCTGGCTTATAATTTCCATATGATTCTCAAAAAGGTTAAAGACCACTGTTATCCAATAACTTCAAAGTAGCTGCAACCCTTATGGGGAGGGGAGGCATAATCCTCAGGAGGGAACTGCCACTGAGATTTACGTGTCACCGGTGCTGAGCCCAGCCCTTGCCTTGGCCTGGGGGTATTCGTTTTGCTCTCTAATACACAGAGAGGTCCTCATAGTGCAAAATAGAGAATGTGCAGCCCACAACCATCCTCTTTCGGTGCTGACACACTGAATGCTACGAGGCCTCATATCTGCACTTCGTAGTGCTACAGATGAGGTTGAAGACTCCAAAACGGGAGGAAGGCTGGCTTTGAACCTCCCGAATAAAGCTATCCACTAGAAGTCTCAGATTCTCAGATTTTGTTCTACTCCTTAGTCATATTCTTTGTTCTTGAAAGACATCTGTCTTCAGGAAATCAGACCTGTGATTCTGGGAAAAACTGAGCTCTATTGAAATACTTTATTTCATTGGACATGAAAGCTCTCCTTAAAATCCCACTGAAAATGTTTTCCTGCTGAATCAGGAATCACCTATGAAACAGAACAAAACAACACCCCAGTACTTCTATCCCGTAGCTGTGAGGCAGCTAGAAACTGGGTGCTCTCAGGGCACAGGTGCCATTGGAGCTGTGAACTGCCCCCAGGGACCTGGAGTATTTCTTCTTTGCATGGCACTGTCCTAAGTTTAATAACATGGTCTTAGTTAGTAACTTCTACAGGTTCATGTCTGGAAGGTCATCCTGCCTACTAAATCCATTCCTTATTAGAATGTCTTCTTTTCCATTTGAAGGAAATAACAAGAACTGAGAAAACAGAATCCTTGTAAATCATGTCTTCCTTCTGAGCTCTTTCCCTTCACCTTTGGGTATGGGCAGTCAGCAGTATGAAACTGCCTAATAATATTTTTAATATTCAGGAGTGGAGAGCATCTGAATAACTACTGCTTTAAAACTATTATATTAATTATACTGGCGGATAGAACAGACTGCATATGAGAAAATGGATTCTCTGTGATTTTTCCTAAGTGAACTTTAACCATTATGTATGACTCCACTGTCTGTAAATATTTATTCAGGTTCTCTCTGGGTGCCCCAACTATTCAGTGATACAGGAAGGGTAAATTTATTCTCCCCATTATACACATGTGGAAACTGAGCCAATAAGGTTAAGTGACTTTTACAAGGGCTCACAGTCAGTAAGTGACTGAATTCATAGTCTGCTTTCTAGGTCAGTGCAAAAATAATCTTTATCCCATGTTACTGCCTGTCCTATCAGGAGCTTAGAATCTACTTTTCAGGGACTCTTAAATAGCTACATAAGATATCAGCTGAGGTACCCTTTTTTTTTTTTCTTTAAAAATCACAGCACTTCATGTTTTAGAAGACAAAAATAAGGGCGGCAGGAAAA
Organism: Grampus griseus; assembly: GCF_964374135.1. NCBI lineage: Eukaryota > Metazoa > Chordata > Mammalia > Artiodactyla > Delphinidae > Grampus > Grampus griseus. Next base: position 62,438,264 of record NC_138998.1, read on the forward strand.
AGAATATATGTTTTCTGGGGATTTACAGCATTGTTCCTAAGACAGAGGCTCTCAAATGAGTACACACAAAAATCGCTTGGGGGTGCTTGTTGAACATACAGATTCATGACTTCTTCCCCCGTAGTCTTAATTTGTAGGTCTGTCTACGGTGAGCCCTAGGAATCTGCATTTTCCCAAGCACTCCAGGCGATCTGGGGTAGGAGTCCTACACCTTGAGAAACACTCAGCGCAAGATATTAGGGATATGTTATTCTTAACCAGGAAGAGGAAAGCTGTAATAGTGTAAATCCAGTTACTTCCAAGTGAATTAAGCTTCCCCCACCCTGACAGCATTTGTCCGGTGCTTGAGTACATTAAAGAGTATAAGAAAAATAGCCTGAAAACCATTCTTTGAAAAAATCGATATAGACGGATATAGACATCTCTCACATACAGATATACAAACATACACTCTAGGAAGCTTGCTTCAAAGGAATTTGAACTTATTATTTGTCCTTGGATTTGACCCGACCTATAAGAAATAACAGGTAACATCCCTCTCAAAATTCAATAGGCTAATTTCGTCACTTATTACCTTGTTCGACATTCTCCACTGTCCCATACTGAGCCAAAAGTCCATCCAACACCTGAAAAAGAAGCTTTGCTGTCAGAATTTCAGGTCTTCCATAAAAGCAGCTAGAACTGAATAAATGTACAAGACTTTCATGTGCTTATTGGCTCTCAAGTAATCTGTTCACTGAGGAAACACAGCAGAGCTTCGAAGTCTTAGTAATTGTTAACAATCACGTTCATCATGATGGTTGGAACCCACTTGCTACTTTTGAAATGAGACGCAGAATAATGTACAAAGATCACTTCTCCTTTCTGGAAGATTTAACCTTCTTCCTTCAGTTTTCCTTTAGGGATCTCCTTATTTTACAAAGTAATGAGATATGTATATGTTCAAAATTTTCCACAATGAAAATTTTTTTTCTTAAAGGAATAAAAACATTAGACAAAACATTCTGTTTCCTTTAAGGCTATTTTGATTTTGTTTGGGTTGGGGAACATGGGGCAGTATGTTTTCAATAATGCAGTAAAGCCACTCCTCATATTCTAGCTTATTTTATTTCAAGGTAACAATCTTGTAAGAAGTTTTACAACTCCGAAAATATGTCTTAACTGTTATTCATAGCAACTAATTCAAAATAAACAAAAAACTTGCTCAAACTAACAAAGAACCTTCTATTCTTATGGGTTTTCCATTTATTTTATTTTTCCCCAAATCGTAATTTAGAAAGGTAAAAATCTTTTATAAAATCATGGGATAAAAATCACAAGCAAGGTATGTATTTTGTTTCACAGTTTGTCTGTTGATGCTTGGTTTCTGAGAAGACAGAACATAAGGGATCAAAGTGCACATCCTGCACAACGAAAGGGACAAATCTGACCCCAAACTCAGGGCAGATCATGCACATTAGGGGCACTGAAGAAGGGAAAGTCTGAGGACCTCTAATTCCTAAATGTGAAAGGGAACTATAAAAAAGGGAGAAAATCCCTTATTAACCCATTAAAAAATAAAATGAGGAAAGAGAGCAGGAAGATAATAAATATAGAAATGACATTGGCCTACCTCCCACTGCAGGTGAGGAGGGATGTTTCGAATCTGAATTTTCCTGCTCCTGTAAAAGATAAAAGCACAGACACAACAAACAGGCTTAAGACCACAGTTTGAGTTTACTTTCTCACTATGTTCACCAAGACACCAGCAAGGGATTTTGATTGTGAATCAAGAACATCTTGTTTTAAGCCATTCGTCAATTTCTCCCTTTATGTCTGTTAGTATTTGCTTTATATATTTTAGGTGCTTCTATATTGGGAGCCTAAATGTTAATGAGTGCAATATCCTCTTCTTGTATTGATCCCTTTATCATTATATAATGCCCTACTGTATAGCACAGAGAATTACACCCAACATTTTGTAATAAGCTATAATGGAATACAATCTGCAAAAAAAAAAACCACACACACACACAAAATGAATGACTATGCTGTACACCTGAAACTAATGTAATATTGTAAATCAATTATACTTCAATTTAAAAATTAAAAGAAGAAAAAAAAAGAGCAGCTTGTTTTAAAACTTTCAGTTAGGGACTTCCCTGGTGGCACAGTGGTTAAGAATCCGCCTGCCAATGCAGGGGACACGGGTTCAATCCCTGGTCTGGGAAGATCCCACATGCTACGGAGCAACTAAGTCCATGCACCACAACTACTGAGCCCACGTGCTGCAACTGCTGAACCTGTGTGCTGCAACTACTGAAGCTCGTGCTCGGCCTAGAGCCTGTGCTCCGCAACAAGAGACGCCACTGCAATGAGAAGCCTGCGTACCACAATGAAGAGTAGCCCCCGCTCGCTGCAACTAGAGAAAGCCCGCGCGCAGCAATGAAGACCCAATGCAGCCAAATAATAAAAAAAATAAATAAAACAAAACACAGCTGTTTTAAACAAATAAATAAAACTTTCAATTACTTTGAGGAAAAAAATAAAGAACAAACCCAAGAAGTCTGAACAAGCTAAAGAAACAGGTTAGTTAGATGCAAATCTGCCTTTTCAATTTCCTACCAAAATAGTTAGAATTTAAATTGCCACACATGTTCTAATTATAGAATTATTCCCTTCCTCCTCAACATACATAGTCCTGCAAGTGACCCTACCCCAAAAGGTACCTAGGCTCAAACATGAGAGATGGAATACATACACAGTAGGTTTAAAGAGGATCTTACCTAACAATGCAGAACTTCCTTTTCAAAAATTATTTTTATTTCTAATAGGTAATACAGTCCTAATTCAAAAATCAGGACACTTTAAAGAGGTATTCCATGAAAAGTCTTACTCGTTGCTTGTATAGCCTTCGGTTCCTTTATGCAAATACTAGTAAAAACAAATATACAATCCTATTTTCACCTTTTCTTATAGAAATATTTGCATATTCTGCACACTCACTGAATCTTGGTTTTTTCACCTAACAGTAATGTCCTGAAGATCTTTCTACATTGGCAGATAGAGAACATCCTCATTCTATTTTACACTACTCGGATGTACCAAATATCCATCCCCTATTGATGGATATGTGGGCCTTCTCCTGCCTTTTTATTCAGAAGATTTTTCTTTTTTTCTAAGATATCTGATAACTTTGAGTGATTTAGATCATGTCTTGTTTTTACTTAAGCGTTAAAATTAGATAGAAAGAAGAATAGAAATACGAAGATAAGAATTTTTCTATCTTTGGAGAATATGTTAGATCCCAGAAAGAAAACACAAATCAGCATTTAAGTATTAGAAGAGGTCATTTCAATGGAAGGGCTTGGCACTGAAATCCCATAAATATCGCCTTTGGGGGTTGCAAGAGAAGAGATGTGGTGGCCAAAGTGTAGCCCCATTACTTTTCCTTTCCTTCTTGTGTAAGAGGTATCAAATAGTTGCTATATGCAGCCACACGTTTCTCCATGGCTTTAATCTGGGCAATAGCCACAGAAAGAAATGTTACAATTCATGCAGAGAGGAAAAAGGAGAGACACAGAGAAGTACACAGACAGGGGAAACAACAAGCAAATAATGAAGGAACTAAGGGGCTCCTGTTTCCTCTGATCTTTTTTTTTAAATTAAGGGGGACCCCATCCCTCTGTTCTAGATCCCATATACTACTTCTGTCTTGTTTTATTTTTAAAAAAGAGAACGCATTCATGCTTTACCAGAGCTGCCTAAATGACTATACAAGCCATTCTGTAGAACCTCTAATCTTGTGTCAGGATAGGAAGGCGAAAAAAGAACCAGGAACTAATTTCTGCTTCTGTGCTATGAAGGCTCATTCCTGACACTGCCTTTGGCAAGACTTCATAATAAAACTGCTGACACCATCCCATACAGTGGCTACATGGAATGCTCCACAAAGGATGTCACAAGCCTAACTATTTATAGAAAAGGCATCATAATTTACAAGAAAATTGCATATTTCTAAAGAAGAATATTTTCGTTATCTCCAAGTATAAATAAACATTGACTACAACTGCTAAGCAAGAACTTATTGATAGAAATCCTATGGGAAGAAACTTCTGCATAGACACTAAGATTTGAATAGAGGAAGATACTGTTGCATTGTTATGACAAAGAATGCAAATAATCTAAATATCCACAAGCAGGGAGATGAATAAGTAAATCATAGTAGAGTCATAATACTGAACATTATACAGCTGTTAAAAAGAATGAAGTAGGGCTTCCCTGGTGGCGCAGTGGTTGAGAGTCCGCCTGCCGATGCAGGGGACGCGGGTTCGCGCCCCGGTCCGGGAAGATCCCACATGCCGTGGAGCGGCTGGGCCCATGAGCCATGCCGCTGAGCCTGCGCGTCCGGAGCCTGTGCTCCGTAACGGGAGAGGCCACAACAGTGAGAGGCCCGCATACCGCAAAAAAAAAAAAAAGAATGAAGTAGACATGTATCCACGGTCATAGGACACTCTTCAAGGCATAATGTTATAAGATGAGCGCTAATTACAGATTAGGTTTGATCTGTTTTTTAAGAGCACAAAACAAAACTATATGTCATTAAGTGTATATATATGTAAATGCACAGAAAAAGGTAGCTACAAACATTTGGTTGGTAAAACGGGACATGTACTTTTTATTTTAGCTGCTTCTGTCTTGCTTGCTTTTTAAAAAAAATGACATGTTCATGTCTCACTTACTTTAAAAAATTAACACTTAAAACTCCTACCAGGGCTGCTTTCATGAATCGAAAAGATTCATTTCTTTAAAGTATCCTGGAACCCGCTTTTAAAAAAAAGAGAAAAACCCTCTTATTTTCTCCATAATTATCAACAGGTTAGGTATCCTTCTTGAAATCTTATTTAACGAAGTATTAATTTGTTTAGCAAACCCCTTTGTTCACAGGGTGTAAATAATAAAACTCTGCCCAGTCCAGATGATCCCGAATCCTAACTGAATGGGTCTAAAACAATGATGCTTCCCTGTAATATCTGGTGTGAGGACTGCACATCAGGCAACAGTTGAGTAACTGGAACGTTCGTTAAGCAGGATTCTCTAACAAGCTAGTGTGTCGCATCTCTAATTTTAGAACAGGATTTTAACCCAGGAACGAAATTTTAACCCAGAAACGAAAAGGGGAAATGGAGATCACTGCAGTAGAACCCATTCAACTGGAGTTCAGTCAGGTCATCTGGGAGAACATCCTGAGAGACTGTCTTTCAGGATCAGGAGTGACCAGGATCTTTGGGATCTGCTAACTTCCATGACATCGTCTGGACACTGTGCCTGCTTGTCAGGGCACCCAAGATGCCCAACCCCTTTTTCCCTGGGAGGGATGTCTGTGCGCTCTTCAAAACCCAGCTCATACTTGCAGACAATTCCAGGGCATCTCCAAAAAAGAGTTGTTTCTGTGCACTCACTCTTAAGTTTTTATAACAGCTCCCTCTTTGCTATAATCACTTATCTGCTGGCGCTGATCCTGTCCTCACTGGATTGGAAATTTCCTCAAGGACAGGCTTCTTGTTTACTAGTCTCCTGTCCAGCAAGAGGCCAAGCACATAGCAGAAGAGGAGAACATGGAACTCTGGGGTCTGGGAAAAGCACTGCTATTTCTGGCTGTTGTCTGTTTATGAGGCGGACCTTCTGGACCCTACCTGGGAGGGCACAGGCTGTCCTTTTCTCCTTTGCCAGGTAGTAAAGGGGAGAGGGAAGACTTCTTTCCCCTCTTTCCTTTAGAGAAGAAACCCAGTGCTCAGCTCAGTCTCGAACAACAAATGTGGATCTTTCTCCCTTTGAAATCCATAAAAGTGTGCCCTGCTTGCAAACAAGCCCAATTTACACAATAACTTAGGAAAGTGATTGGTTTTAAGAAAATAGTTCTTCGTTCCTTAAAAAAAAAAAAAAGAATAACCTCACCGTTCCTTTAGTTTAAAAAAGAAATCAAGCTTCTCTAAAAATACATAATTGACATTTCTCATCCTCTCCACCCAGAACCATTACAGCCAGCTCCTAGCTGGCCTGCCGTCTGTCTTACTTTCCCCTCCTCTCCCATCCTTCCCACACTTAGTGACTTTCTAAAACACAAATATGACTGGTTGCTTCTGCCTTCTTTGAATGACTCCCTGTCACCACATCCAAATTCCCATTCATGACCCTGTTACTGTCCCGTTCCCCATCTCTTTATCTTTAAACCCTCTTGCCCCAGCAACTGCTCTAAACTTTGGGCTCTTACCCTTCCATCCAAAATAATTTGTCACACCTGTAGTCTATATGCGTGCCAGGTCTGAGCCTTCAACATGCTCAGTCCACCTTAAAAACAAGAGTAAACAAAGGCAGTAAGGAACATGATTTTGATTTTAAAAAAATTTTAACTGAAAACAGAATAAGACCTGCAGTCAAGCTATTAATATAGACACACAGGCTCTCTCCCCAAGGCTCTGGGATTCAGGAACTCAGAATTTCCCACTTTCATATTCAAGTAAGTGTGTTCAGTGGAAAAGAGCACGTATTTCAGTCTCTACACATCCAGGAAAAGAATAGTATAGCCCAACAGCTATTCTGCTTGGCTGAGGAACTGGCCATTTTGATGGATTCTATATTCTGGTTAATTGGTGACAACGGTATACACATGTAGACTATCAAATCTTAACTACAAACAAAAAAAACTTAACCACAGCTCACCTAAGGCTCTTCAACGTGTAAGTGCCTCAGGGTACTTTTCATGAATATGTTATTATCTTTGTACTGTAGATGCCCAGAGGAAGTGGAAAGCTCTGAGTGAACTTCAGATAAAACTAGATGTCCACTGTTATGAATTTCAAGGACCTGGCAGAAGTTATTGTGTATGGTAGAATCTGTTGCTTAAACTATCTGGGCAATCAGCTGGGGAAGTAAAATCATATTTAATTGTCAAGGAATCTCTTATTTTGAAGAATCACCCCACATCTGTGTGTGTGTGTGCGTGTGTGTGTGTGTGTGTGTGTGTGTGTGTGTGTGTGAAACGCCTGTTTGCTTGTGAGGTGGATAATGCCATCGTTTTAATTAACCACAAGTCTGAACTCTAGCCCAGGCACTGACCATGCTGGGGGCCTGAGTAGGGAAGACTTAACATATATTGTGGACTCCCACTCATAGGATCTCAGATTCCATTTGAAAATTAGGCAAGCTAAGGATCAGAAGATGTCCGGGAAAACTGTGGGCAAGAGAAGCAACAGAGGAAGCAAAAGGATCCTATAAGAGAGTCCTTTGGGGTTCAGTGAGAGATCCTACCCAACTAGGTCCCATCTGTTTCCATAGCAATTTTGAGCTCCATCAGATGACACTGTGGTTTTATTCTTGCAAGGAAATCAAACCACCATGGAATGTACATTATCTAGAGGTAGGTGTGCTAACCGACTCCAAGGGCAGTGGCAGAGCCAAGGCTGAAACCACCAGAGCTCTTGGCCATGCCCACTCCTCTAGTGCTATAATCAGATTCCCCTGCATCCCATGTCCTCATTAGTAAGTGTCTGAGGCACTTTCTCTCCTTCCCATTCCTCATTAGTTCTAAAAGTTCCCCTTAAAACTTCTGGACATTCTGTACAAGGGACATCCTGTGCTAGGACCTAGGGCTAGCAATGAATCAGGGAAGCAGATGAATCACCAGTGATAGCCTCGGCCAATCTTCTATTCAGCACTCAGCTGCCTTTTACAGTAATCCCCTCCCCCACCCGCCTCTCATTCTTTCTCTCTCTCACACACATACACACAGAGGACACAGGGCATGACTTAATCAGTGAAACTAACTGTTGTCACTTTGTTACAAAATTATTAAGAACTGCATCTGCCGCTATGGAATCTAAAATAAATGTATTATAACAGTTATTAGAAAACCAAATGCTTTCCACATAAAAACTGTTGAAAAGTGGGGCTTCCCTGGTGGCACAGTGGTTGAGAGTCCGCCTGCCGATGCAGGGGACATGGGCTCGTGCCCCGGTCCAGCTGCGGAGCGGCTGGGCCCATGAGCCGTGGCCGCTGAGCCTGCGCGTCTGGAGCCTGTGCATCTGGAGCCTGTGCTCCGCAATGGGAGAGGCCCGCGTACCGCAAAAAAAAAAAAAATGTTGAAAAGTGAAAAAGAGGTTTGGGGTTTTTTATAAGGAGAAAAACATGTGATCAGAGTAAAGTCCTTGTGAATATTAGCAGTGTTATGGGCCAAATCATATAAGGACTAAATCAGATATTATTGTGGTGCCCTGTTGCAAAGGGTTTGAGCCAGGAGAACTGTAGTTATGAACTCAGTAAATTCCCTTGCTCTATAAACTCAGGTCCGCAAAACCATAAACCCCCAAGTGGCCTGAACACACTCATGCTTCATGAGAATTCAGAGACAGGACCTCTTGAAAGTCTACTGCTTGAATATCACAGAAAAGAAATCAGTGAATATGATAAAGCAATAGTCTGAGACTTTGTAACTTACTCATTTACCTCCGAGCCCCTCTCAAAGAGGCCTTGACTTTTTAAGAGGTTGCCAACACAATTCCAGACTTCCCTCTTGAGGAAAACATCAGGAATTCTTAATTGTTCTTGAAAGAGGTAGAAGGAGAAAAGTAATTAGATAATGATGAGATGTTCATGAGAAGACAGGTCAGGCTGCTCCACCTGGGCAAGATGGTGAAGGAGTTTCCCTAGTGGGTCAGGTACAAAGAGTACAATTTGCATTAAATGACCATTGAGTTTCATTCCAACTGCAGGATTCTACAAACCCTTTAGAAGGGTTAAAATCATCTCCTGTTAAAAGGAATCAGTATGCTCGACTGTAGGTTGAAACCACCATACACTGTTCTAGTAAAGTAGATAATCACATTCCTCAGATGTTCAATATTTTAGCTCTTTAAAAAGGAAGTCAATATCTAAAATTTCTCTTTTTTGATTCATATTCAGTTTTTAGTGAAGGGGGCTCCTTTTACTGAAGTAGTGGTAAATAGAAATATTTGAACTGAAGGAACACTAAAAAAATCTAAATAATTATTCAGGGAAAATATTTTTCTTTGTCAAACACATCTTCAGTATTTTAAAATAAAGCAAAAAAAAACCTGACATAGGAAAACCGTGACCAGTCTTACCAAGGTTTGTGTACAATTTCCTACAGATAACACCATCTTTCCCATCTACCATACTACTCGTTAACTCATTTTGTGACAAGAGAGAATGAAATACAGTTTTAGCTCTAGCTTTACCAGAATTTCTCCATGGGCTTCATTGAACACTATTTCTTTCTCATCCTTCAAGTTATTTTATTTGATGAGTTTATTAATGTTTCAGAGAGACACCCAACACATTCATCACACTGTTTCTAGCAGGAAGCTTTCCCCAAGCCACCACTATTATTTACATTAATGGGTGCTAAGCATCCCATTTAAGCCTTACCACTCCCCTATGAAGGAAGGATTGTTATCCTCACCTTCAGATAAGTAAACTGAGGTACTGATGAATCCCCTGTCCAGTCTCACAGCTGGGAGCAATATTTTTGACCGCGGTCTACAAGTTTAAATCTTTGCTCTTAAAATGTCACTCGAATTGTCATGTCAAGTCACCGACAAAATTTACATTTCATGTATATACTTCAGTTCAATGAATTTTGGACAAGATGCACCACCTCAGGCAAATGCTAGGAAAATGAGTCTTAGGAATAGATTTCCAGGTTTTCCCTCTCACTGTCAACCTCATTGTAGACTCTGACCAAAAACATCTCTCCCAGGAAGGGTTATTTTGGAAATTTCACTATAGTGGTTCACCCTTTGCTCCTCAGAAGATTTATTTAATATAAATGCCCTTCAGAGAGGGCAATAAAGGTATTAATTAGTGAACTCCTTCACAGGGTCAGCTGACTCCTGACTCCTGGTTGACAGCTCTCCTGGCCCAGGACTGGGAGCTGTGCCTGCCTGTGAGCCTAATAAGCCTTTGCTCATCATCACTGGCCCCAGTCAGCACTGTGCTGAATCTCATGGGGCAGGATAGAGTTTGAGAACCCTCCCCAAAATATGGGTTGCTGAATGGAGAAGGGTGGGGTGAATCCCAGACAGGAGACAAAGTTCTCAGAAGGAAAGGACATTCAAGTGTGCCTGAGTACAAACAGGCATTTGGATTCAGGAGGGTGGGATCTTGAGAGGTAAGGCTGAGTTTCTGTGAGTGAAAGATCTCAAAGTCAGCTTCCAGCTTTTCAAGATCTGAACCATGTAAGAATTGAAAGCATTTTATTGTGCTGTGATGAAGGTGCCAGTTAACAAAACCAAACTGTGTTTCTCTTCTTTTTTTTAAAATTTATTTATTTATTTTTGGCTGCATTGGGTCTTCGTTGCTGCGCGCAGGCTTTCTCTAGTTGCAGCGAGTGGGGGCTACTCTTCATTGTGGTGCGCGGGCTTCTCATTGTGGTGGTTTCTCTTGTTGCAGAGCCTGGGCTCTAGGCGCATGGGCTTCAGTAGTTGTGGCATGTGGGCTCAGTAGTTGTGGCTCGTGGGCTCTAGAGCGCAGGCTCAGTAGTTGTGGTGCACAGGCTTAGTTGTTCTGCGGCATGTGGGATCTTCCCAGACCAGGGCTCAAACCCGTGTCCCCTGCATTGGCAGGCGGATTCTTAACCACTGCGCCACCAGGGAAGCCGCAAACTGTGTTTCTAATGAAGTGATTACCCGTATAAGGCCCTCAATTCATTATCTGTAATTAAGACTAACCAGGGTAAAAACAAATATTTACACATCATATTTTGAGCCCTGATAAAAACATATATAAACTTGATGCAACACAAGTTACAATTTGAGTACATAAATGTTTTACTTGTGTGGTGCAGGGTAAATACAAAACCATCTTTATAAAGGAAAATGAAGCCACATGCCTCGTCACCAACAACTGTGCCATCCTTTCAGCATCTCTCCAATTCATTTTCAAATAATTGTTTTCTTGAGTTCTCCAAACAGCACTCAACTCTGTCCTTTTCCTTTTTTTTTACTTGTGCCTTTTTCATTTTTTCCCTCCTCAGCTCAAGTAGCATCTGGAATAGAGCAGGTGCTCAGCAATCAGCAAATTCACCAGGAGCATGTGTTGCTGACAGCTGGCTTCTTTTTCCTGGCACACTCCACCCCATATTCTGTGTTCCAACTATAAGAAGAACACGTGATTAGTGAAGACACTGACTGGTCTTCAACCCAGCGAATTTCTTTCACTCCAGTCTATGCTTATCAGCTCAATGCAACAGGCTGTTGACTGGAAAATGCAGGGGAAGACATTTCCCGACACAGTAGCCACTGCAAACCCTTCCTGTGATTGGATGTAATGACTCATGTGGAGGTGCTGTTTCTTCCCTGAAGACAACAAGTACAATGGCATGCCCTGACATACTGAAGAAACAGTGTCACAATTAACAAAAATTCAAGCCAGAAGCTGTGAGTCCACAATGTCTGGGAATGAGTGATAAACCAACAGCCATTTTACTTCTGAAAAGAAGGAACTACTCCCAGCAGTTATAAAAGACTTTGATCTTATTCATTATAGTCAGGATGATTAAGAAAAATTAAGTTCATCTCTAATATAGCTCTAAATCCCAAGTAAGCAGAGAAAGGGAGGAGAGAACTCCTTCCCCATGCTGTGTAAATCAAATAGCATTCACCATCTCACACAAAAGGAACATCTCACCCACACTGAAGGTTAGGTACTATGAACAATCCGAACTACCCATACCCAAATGTTCTGACTGGAGGTTAAATACTGGACATTTTAGGGCTTCCCTGGTGGCGCAGTGGTTGACAGTCCGCCTGCCGATGCAGGGGACACGGGCTCGTGCCCTGGTCCGGGAAGATCCCACACGCCGTGGAGCGGCTGGGCCCGTGAGCCATGGCCGCTGAGCCTGCACGTCTGGAGCCTGTGCTCCGCAACGGGAGAGGCCATAGCAGTGAGAGGGCCGCGTACCTCAAAAAAAAAAAAAAAAAAAAAAAAAAAAAACTGGACATTTTATCTCATTTGGGAAATAAGATGATTTCTAAGATTAAACCAAAAGCTTTTCCAAATTCATTTAACAGGTGTTCACTAAGCACCTGTTACTAGCCACGCACTTGTTTTAGGTTCTGGGGTAGAGTAGTGAACAAAACAAAAGTGTCCGCATGCTGCTTATATTCTAGGGAGTAAACAAACAGAAAAGACAACACTGACCTCAGCAACCCTAAAGCTCTCTAATTAATTTCAATAAAACATGTACTTTACATGTTTAATGCAACATGTACATTTCAATAAAGAATGTACTTTAGAGTTGGTCCCTTGAATCAATTATGTCCTCAAGGAAAAAGGCTATTCCTGCATTTTCTTAGTCATATTTTTAGGTTTTAGCTAGACATGAACCCAATGTCCTTTAACACCTGTTTCTGCACAGTATCCTTAAACTGTAATTGCAGGTAGTAAAGAGCATCACACAAGTCCTTGTTTCCAACCACCGTGGGGAAGTTAAAGCTGAGGCAGGCATTTCTGTGTATAACAGCAGTGGAACACCTGCACTGCCACAAAGGGGAAGCTTTCCTTCCCACCCGGGTCTGCCCCTTAGCACTTAACCCCCTGAGATTTCCTCTGCTACACAAAGGGGGAGCTCTGGAGAAAATAAGAGGACCAGAGGAAAAGTTATTTCTCAAAATTGGGAGAGGAGTCAAGAAAAAACTTCTCAAACACCACCAATAAAAAAATAAAATCACAGCATGCAAAGAAAAACAAATCAGTGAATGTCTTCAATATCTCATAAAGTGCTGATGTAAAAACAAAGGAAGATCGTTAGCTCTTAGAGCTAATGTTACATGATTTGAATACAATGAGACTTTTTAAAACCTAGAATTGCCAACTTTTTTTTTTTTGAGCCATGCCACGCAGCTTGTGGGATCTTAGTTCCCAGACCAGGGATTGAACCCGGGCCCTCAGCAGTGAAAGTGCAGAGTCCTAACCAATGGACGGCAAGGGAACTCCCCTTTTTAAATTTATTTTATTTTATTGCCAAATAGCCAACTTTTAAAACAGACGAACTGGGGAAAGATGGCATACAAATTATTCTTATATTTAAAAGGATTCATCATCCTAATGAGGATTCATCTTAAGATATTTTTACATCATTTCTGAAATAAGACAAATTAGTAGGGAGATAACTGCAAATACACAAATTTGATTTATAACCAATTTTGAGAGACTAGACTTTTGCCTCGAGAAATTTTTCCAGTGGTGCCGATCGAAATGCAAGATTCATATCCTTCTCGAACTATGTACATCCTATCCCTACCCCTGCAGCTCAACAGCTCTAACCTGGTGATGTGGACACAGCAGTCACTCAGGAAATCTGAGGAATGAATGAATGTACATGATAGGGTTAAGATCTCTGGCACTTAAAAGTAGAATTCCTCCCAGCTGTTGGTTCACACTCTCTTTTGAGTTCCCTGTCTTACAAAGACAGTAAACAGAGCATCTGTCTCAGTTGGTTCCTGACTTTTCATCACTTCCTCTCAAACCAGTACCATTAGCTGGGTGGGCCCCAGCAGGACCCAATACTGGGAAGTATCCTATATAGGAGTCAACACCTGACGTGAATAAAGGTGAACAACCTACCTGGCTCAGCAGGTGGCCAAGGGAGGTCCTGCTACCACAGCTTCAAATTCCTTTTCCTCTCTCTTCTCCCTTCCCTGGAAGCAGTGCACGGTTGGTTGCCCTCTACTACCAGGACCCTCTTTCCTTTCTTTGTTGGGAGCCAGGTCCTTAGCAGCATGAATGAGGGAGGGAAGAGAGTTCAGTTGGTGGCCTCCCCTTAGCTGTTCGGAGTCCCAGTCTCCTTAGCATTGTGATAAGCTCCTGCACTCTCCTCTCATTTGTCCCTCCCCAAATCCCAGGGGATTATGAGAAAGCGCTCCATAAACTGTAGTGCACCCTACACAGGTAGGCATTAGGGTTATTTTGACAGAAGCACCCTCAAACTCCTTTTCCCAGCGTCGGTCCTGATATGCCCAGGAGAGCTGGTGCCTGGTTTTCCTATGAAATGTGAATGGATTTGACTTCACCGGATGAGTCACAATCAGATAATCAATTAGAAGGCACTGCATGGAGCCAGCACTGAACTGGAAGAGAAGCTACTGAAGTGATAAAGAATCACCTGTGGATTCAGGCTTAAAAGGACCCATTTCAGGATAATTTCACAAGCTAAAATGTACAATTGGCAAACTGACGGATTATTCTTCTCCTTCATTTAAGAGCACCTTGATTATTGTGCCCAAGTGAGAGTACTTTTGTTCCTTGGTGAGAAATACAAAATTTGTAATAGTCAAGCATAGATACTTGTGGAAATGCAAACACTTTTATTTACTAATGTCCATAAGGCCTTGATTTCTTAGAAGAGAACAATGATTTAAGAAAAAATATAAATTTAAATATAGTCCCTGGATTTTCTAACCTAATAATTCTCCCCACCCCTAATAAAACATTTTATCGTTACCAAAGGCCACCACTGTTTCAGCACCACAAGAAGCAGAGTGGGAGATGTGCTGAGCAGGGAGCCAGAGACCACGGTTTGAATGCTGGCTCCACGTCAGGCAAAGCTGTCGGGTGGATACTGGGCCAGTCACTTAACCTCCCTGCTTAATGCCTCAGACATGAGGCACTTGAGATAAGATGACAGCCAGTTAGACAAGCTTCTTTCCAAACCCAAGATTCACTCCGTTTTGGCAGCAAAACAAAACTGTCACAAAGAAAAGGTAAGGAGCAGAAAGAAGAGGTGTCTCTCTCCGTGGACCTTAGGCTACAGAGACTGAATTAAAAAAAAAAAAAATCATCCCAACAAATCTTGCATTTTGTTTGGGTCACAGTTTTTAACAACCCACTAGATAAGTTAGCCGACAGAGTCCATATTATTTTATGATTGAATGGCTTACAATCCAAAAAAAGTGGATTTGTGACTCTATATCACAACCCACCCCTGCAGCCACAATTTATCCCATTTCTTCCCTTTTCTACCTTACTGCAGAAAGCCTTATGTTTACATCTTCACTAGTGCCAGGGTTACTCTTGTACAATCTCTGGTGTCTGAATTTTGAAGGTATAATGTTATTTCCTGAAATTTACTATGAATGGAGTATACGGCACAGCTAAGTAGTAGCTTGTCCATTTCCTACAGGTGTATATAGGTCTTGGCATGGGACTGTGAATAAGGAGACTATAACTGCCTCCAAGGAATTCCACTGATGGCATAAACCACTGTATCAAAGCTTAGGTTTCCACTACATAGAAACAGAGCTCTGGCCCATAATTCAGATGCTGGTTAATTAGTATTGTACTGATATTCTACTTGTCATTGCAACTTTGATGTATACAACTCTGTAAAGCCTACATTCATATTTTTAAAGTAACATGCTTTAGCAGCAGGTGAGAGAAACTTAAGACATGATACAGGGCTTCCCTGGTGGCGCAGTGGTTAAGAATCCGCCTGCCAATGCAGGGGACACGGTTTGAGCCCTGGTCCGGGAAGATCCCACAAGCCGCAGAGTAACAAAGCCCGTGTGCCACAACTACTGAGCCTGCGCTCTAGAGCCCGTGAGCCACAACTACTGAAGCCTGCGTGCCTAGAGCCCGTGCTCCACAACAAGAGAAGCCACCGCAATGAGAAGCCCGCGCACTGCAACGAAGAGTAGCCCCCAATCACTGCAACTAAAGAAAGCCGCGTGCAGCAACGAAGACCCAATGCAGCCAAAAATAAATAAATAAAATACATAAATTTATATATATATAAAAAAGACATGACACATTTATTGGAAAAGCAGCAGTGTTAGCTTGATTAAATGCATACACCACTAGATAACTGTCCAAGGCCCTTTCCAACTCCAATGGTCTAGGCAACAGGTGAGTAAGAGAGACTTCAAAGGCAAGGGGGACAGGCGGGGTGGGACTGTGGTGAGACGTCAGGATGAAAAGTGTTTATACTACATGGAGCTCTTCCTAGTGAATTTTATATAGTGATTCTGCAGATCTCAGCAAAACTGGACACGTATCTATCACTCAACTGGCTTCTTTAAAACAAATTAACTTTTTAGAAATAAGTACTACATATTCTTTGCACAAAGTTCAAAAGGTACCAAAGCAGAAAAAACATAGCAGAAAAATTTGCCCTCTGTTATCTATCCTTCAGGACTCCAGTCCTGATACCAGTTTTTAAAAATCTTTCCAGAGTATTCTGCACAAAAGCATATACGTATATAGTTGACCCTTGAACAGCATGGGGTTAAGAGTACTTACCCACGCCCCCCGTGCAGCTGAAAATCTGCTTATAACTTTTGATTCCCCCCCGAACTTAACTACTATAGCCTACCATTGACCAGAAGCCTTACTAATAACATAAACACATATTTTGTATGTATATGTATATCTACATATATTTTATGCATTCATGACATACCTTTTTCTTAATCTTTTTGGTATTTCTAGGCTACATGGTTCATCTGTGAGGTTTTTTTTTAAACTGTCCTAAATCTCCCCAAAATTTCCAATATATTTATTGAAAAAAACCCATGTATAGGTGGACCCATGCAGTTCAAACCCATCCTGTTCAAGGGTCGACTGTGTATTCTTTCCCCCCCCCCCAAAAAAAAATGTTAGTGCTCTGTATATGCTTTTTTCACTTGGAGATTGTGTCATAGCCATACACAGAGCTGTATTATTCTTTTTGACAACATTCAACTTTATGAATATACCATAATTTATTTAACTGGTCTCCTACTGATGGACATACGTTTCTAACCTTTTGCTATTTCCAAAAAACCAAAAATGTTGTAGCAAGTAACTTGTCTATCTACCTAATTTTACACCTGTGAGTGTATCTTGGAAGATAAGCTCCTAGACGTGGAATCACTGAGTCAGAAGGCTGTGCATTTGTAACGTCAACGTACAAATGCAACACTGTTTCTCCACACATGAAAACGCAGCTCTCCAATTTTTGATTTCTGCCCATTCATAGGTGAAAACTACTATCTTTTTTTGAATTTTAACTATGAATGAAGCTGATTGTTTTTCATATGCTAAAGAACCTACCCACCTCACCCACTCTGGGAAACTCCACAGAATGCTTCCCTGCTCTTCTTTGTGTTCTGGCAGGTGATTCCTGATCTGATTAACTTCATTCACTTCATTTATTCAACAAACCCTCACTGAGTATTGCGGGACACCAGAGAGACAGGTGAAAAGCCTGTTCCCCACCATGAGGAGCTCACAGTCTGGCAGGAAGATAGCCAGTGCACCCTGCATGCAGTGTTGCTGTGAGACAGGCCTGCACCACGCTGGAGGGTGCCTGGGGGGTGCCGAGTGGCTGAGCAGACAGGAGGAGAACCTGGCAAGGCCTCCAGGGAAGGTGATGCCTCAGCTGAGTCTGAGCAGTACGAGGCAGAGTGAGCCAGGAGGGCAAAGGTGAAGTAGAGAGTGCAGAGGGGTTTAGAGGGCCTTTCAGATCAAGGGAATGAGGTGTACAAAGGCAGGGCAGCAAGGGCACTTGGTTTGAGAGGAGCAGAGCACGCTTCCAGGGACCACGAAGGTGATAAACCTTTCACCAAGACTCAGAAACTGGGAGACAACGTAAACACAGCCATCAGCATTAACTTTCTTTTCAGAAGCTGTTTTCTTCTTAACTGACTCCCTTCCTCAGAGAAGACAGCCTTGTGGCCCTGAGAATTTAGGTGCAAGTATAATTCTATAGCTGTGTGCACCTCACTACTGGGGCAGTCTACTGATAATTCCTCACTTCCCTTTGACATGGGGCTGCCAGGTACACTTAACCAACAAATTAAGTGCCTCCAGATGAAAATTAAAGCATCTTGCCAACTACCATTATAATACCCTTCTGTTCCCAGCACGTATTCACCACACCTCTTGAGAGTGTAACAAACAGATCCATTAAAAATATTAAGGGACGGGCTTCCCTGGTGGCGCAGTGGTTGAGAGTCCGCCTGCCGATGCAGGGGACACGGGTTCGTGCCCTGGTCCAGGAGAATCCCACATGCCGCAGAGCGGCTGGGCCCGTGAGCCATGGCCGCTGGGCCTGCGCGTCTGGAGCCTGTGCTCCGCAACGGGAGAGGCCACGACAGTGAGAGGCCCGCGTACCGCAAAAAAAAAAAAAAAATTAAGGGACCTCCCTGGTGGCGCAGTGGTTAAGAATCCGTCTGCCAATGCAGGCGACACGGGTTCGAGCCCTGGTCCGGGAAGATCCCACATGCCGTGGAGCAACTAAGCCCGTGCGCCACAACTACTGAGCCTGCACTCTAGAGCCCGCGCGCCACAACTACTGAAGCCTGCGTGCCTAGAGCCCATGCTCCGCAACAAGAGAAGCCACTGCGATGAGAAGCCCTCGCACCGCAACAAAGAGTAGGAGCCCCTGCTCGCCGCAACAAGAGAAAGCCCGCGTGCAGCAACAAAGACCCAATGAAGCCCAAAATAAATAAATGTATTAAACAAAAATTAAGCGTGCTTTAGGTAAGTGGAAGGTATGATTAAATACCACCACTGATTTTTTTAAATGAATGCACTAGAACTGTTATTTTTTTAATCCACATGAATAATGCCTCCATCAAAGTTATGCCCTTAGAAGAGTATTTTCTTATTCTAATAATGATTCCTCTGCCCAATATATGTTTTGAATTCTTTTATTAATATTTTCTACAGCATCTATCCAAGAAACATTGATTTAACTGATGTGCCTTTGGTCTGTAGTGCAATCTTACAAATATGCTGTGTTGAGTAAGAATCTCCCTCTTTTTCTTCCTTTTCCTCTTTCTATATTTAACAGGAAACAAAACTCAGAGGCCTCTCCTCTGCCTCTTCTAGCAGCAAAGAGCACAGCTCTCTGGGGAGTAGGCTGCCTTAGTTTGAATGCCAGGACTGCTGGGTTGGCCACCATACTACGTTACCAACCCATCCTCATAAGGGGTTCACCTCCCACGTTCCTTTTGGGGTGGTGGTGGAGAGGTGAAGTGCAGGGAGAATATCGCCCCTGGCTGCTCAAGCTCCCTGACCTGGTTAGGGAGAGGGTATTTACTCAGGGTCATGGTGGTGCATGAGGAAGCCAACCCCATCAGTGCTGGTTGATCATCAGAATGCGGACAAGGGGACATTCTTCATTTCCAGGTCATGTCTGGTTAAGATCAGGTGCCAGGATCAATATTTCACCTTAACTGAGGGGCAGCTGCCCAGACAGGCAAGGTCAGTGCCCCTGCGGCCCTTAGCTAGTGCCTTCTTCATAGCCATTTATCACAACCCACTGTTTACATTTCTGCAGCCCAGCCAGACTCTGCCCCACCACTGTGATTTGTTCATCCCACCATCCAGCACTTTTCTTTTCAAGGGATGATTATACACAAGTGAACAGACAGCAGGCGTGGTTGCCCTTTAAGCTCATGTAATCGGGCCTCTCATTTCAATTCACTTTGGTCAGCCCAGGTCATCTGAATGTAAAAGGGCCCCTCTGTCTCTGACCAAGATCCTTGCAGCCCTTTGATGGCCATGGAGCTCTAAGAGGGAGCTCATTCCCTGAGCGCTTGAGACCCCAGTCTACTGGGAGGTCGTGGGCAGAAAGTCAGACTAGGCATCAGGACTGCTGGGCGTGGGGCCACCACCCAGATATGTGACTGGGCTATTTGTGGCAGGTTATTTCATTTCTCTGGGGCCAGATGGTCTCTTTCTACAATCCTCCTTAGTGTCGAGAGTTCTCCAGCCCTGCCTGCTCTCTTCCCTCAAGGACAGTAAAGATGCCTCTTCCTCCCATAGAAATGTGTATAAGAACTAAGTTGTCCAGGCAAAAAAACCTTTAAAGGAAGAATTTCTGTGCTGTGAGTGGTTTACTGTGAGAATAGGACTCAAGAGAAGTCTTAGAAATCTTTACTCAATGACACAGATGGATAGACAGACTTTAATCTGTGAGCCAAGAAAAATGGTTTGTAAAGGCTAGAAGAAAAGAACCCCATGGCTAAGAACTTGTAAAAACATCTATAACAAACAAGAGTTCTAAGGGAAAGACTATGAATCAGCAGGATCACAGGAGGTGGAGAGTGAGCTTTGAAACGGCAGAGAACTAACCAGCTAAAGGGCAAATGGTGCAGAATGCCACTGCAGGAGGTGACACACAGGAATCCAAGCAAGCAGCACCTGGAGTCAACAGAGGACAAGTAGACACATTTTCATCACAGGCCTGTGCTGGTGGGGACAGCCTAGCCTACCATACCAGTATTTTCCGGATGGGAAGCGGGTACCACTGAGATTCCTTAGTTTATAAAGCCAAAAATTCCATTCTTGGGAGGGAGAGGAGAGAAGGAAATGAGAATGAACAGGAATGACATTTTCCATTCCCTTCATGGACAGTTTTGCACAAGCTGCAAATGCAAAGGGGGGAGATGTAGACAGAGGCCCACCACCACGGTCTCTGCCCTCCAGGGAACTCAGTCCAAAAAGGCGAGGAAGACAGGTCAACAAAACCCACCACCCAAGGTACTGCCAATGACAAACCTGGTGCAGACTTCACCATTACAAAGCAATTTTACACACGTCATCTCACCTAATTCTCACACTGGTCAGTGGACCAGAAGGGAATTTAAGTAACTTGCCCAAGGTCTCTCAGCTGTGATGCAATAGGACCAATTACAGAAATCTCATAGATACTATTGTAAGAGCTGTAAGAGAGATTCTGAATTCACAGGGGTTCCGGGAACAATAATGCCCATGCGAGGGACAGGCACTGTGCTGGGTGCTTTACCAACACCAACTCCAGTGCCTAAAACAAGCCCCACACTGGTGCCCAGCAGGGCCCAGAAAGCCAATACCTGACTCCTACTTGCTCCATGAATGAAGCTGGGACAAGTACTGTTCGTACTTTGCAGCTGGGGAGTCTAAGGTGAAGCCAGGAATGTGAACACAGGTCTGTTTGATGCCCAAGTCACTAATCCTGTCCTTCTAGGGGTTTTTAGGTGTCACATGAGACATGGAGTTCCATGTAATGTCTGCAGGAGGTGAGTAAATACAGCAATAAAAACAATGCACCACATTGCATTTATTTTCTAATATTTCTTTTTGTATCAAGGAAAATCTCTCAGTCTGAGGCTGGAAGTCTTTAACACCTCTCCAATACTAATCCTCCTCCCTCTAAAAATAAAAAAATGTTGGGCTTCCCTGGTGGCGCAGTGGTTGAGAGTCCGCCTGCCGATGCAGAGGACGCGGGTTCGTGCCCCGGTCCGGGAAGATCCCACATGCCGCGGAGCGGCTGGTCCCTTGAGCCATGGCTGCTGGGCCTGTGCGTCCGGAGCCTGTGCTCCGCAACAGGAGAGGCCACAGCAGTGAGAGGCCCAAGTACCGCAAAAAAAAAAAAAAAATGTTAGGCTCAGAACCTTAACAAGCAACGGTAGCTAGAACTTAATAACAACACATTGTTTTCAGTATATTTCATTTTTATGGTTACTTTCTATTTATTGCAAATAGTACTGGTTTTTCAATTATATAAATAATATAAAGTTTCTTTTAAAAGTAAACTTAGGTTAAGTTTTTTAAAGGGGGACCACTTCAAAAGACAACATTAAGTAGTTAACAGGGCAGGTGTAGAGATAACGGCAGAAAACATGAAAGCAGTACACAGATGGCTGAAATTTGGGGAATGCTGCTCTATGTCATACTGGCCCTCATAACACAAGTGCTTCTGCCCATTTTGAATCAGTGTTCCTTTGTGGGTCGAGCAAACAGGACAAGTATGTTCTCTGGAACCCTTAACTCTGAGGCTGCAGGATTCCCAGCTGGGCACGTCCCAGACAGGATCTCTTGCACGAGCTACGCTAATGAACATCACATATTCAAGCTGGCACACAGTTTTATGAACAAGTGTCAGGAGTAGATATTAACAGATGTTTGACTAGGGCAGGGGTCAGCAAACTATGGCTGGTGGGCTACATCCAGTCCAAAGCCTGATTTTGTAAGTAAAGTTTTATTGAACCTCCTGTTTGGTTATATATTGTCTATAGCTACTTTTCCACTAGAAAGGCAGAGTTGAGAAGGTGTGACAGAGACCATATGGGCCAAGAAACCTAATATATTTACTATCTTGCTCTTTACCAAAAAAAAAAAAAAAAGGCCCTGGACTCAGGAGGCCAGACATTGAAATTGAGAAGATCAGGGCCAAGAGAGGGTGTGAGCATAGTTCAAGGGCCAGAGCAATAACTCTGCCAGAAATTAAGTCAGAAACTCCCTCCTGGAACTGGCAGATGGGTAGGAAGAAATCTGAGTGGAAAACTGAAGCAGGAAGAAGGGAAGAGCAAAGCCATGATCAAAACTGGAGAAGCAGAGATGAACAAGGGGCAGGGTAACACCAGAGATAATGGTCTTGCATCTTTTGAAGTCAAGAACCACCCCTATGGGTTGCTATTCTGGGCTTCCCAGTCCTTTGAAAGTTGCTGGCCTTCGCAGCTTAAGGGAGCCATGTCCTTGGGAAACCAGGGGCCCCAGTCATGCCTTGCAGGTGGTATCAACGTGGACCATGATAGGATTGTGATGGTCAGAGATGAGCTTGGGTGGGGAGAGGAAATAACAGACTGTGTTTGGACAAGGGAAAACAGGGTACATCTACTGGGGAGACAGATGACTACTAAGTCGGGACAACTGCGGAGGTCTTATTTAATAGGGTGAGGCGTTTGTGCTAATATAGTAGGCTAAGGGAGATCACTGCCGACATTTGAGCAGGGCAGGCATTCATTATTCCACTTATTCATGAGGCAGAGATAGTGGGGTGTGACAAAGCTCTACAAAACTGTAAGATACTACCTATCTTTGACTAACAATAGTATAAAAGATAAAGTAGATTGGGTTTACTAGAATAGAGGTATTAAAAAATTGGCTATCACCAGTGCTGTGAAAATTTGCTGCAGCCACAGGCTCAACAATACCTGTGACAGCTCTCCTCGCATGTGCTTCGCCTCATATGCGTGGACGCTTCTACAGGTTAAGCAGAAAGAAGGTTAAGCGATGACCGTGAAGCAACCAAGAGTGCTGACTGGGGGATGAAGGCTAGAGTACAAAGAAGTGAGCTTTGATAGAGAGAAACTCACATGAGAGAAACACCGGTATATACTTAAACTAAGCGGCGAGGGGGAGGCAGTGTGTAGCGTTTGTTAATTTCCAAAATGTAAATACTCTCACCACAGCTAATGTAAAGCCACTAACTTGATGCCATCAAACAAAAGCTGCAAAGAGATGCACACAGTTGGCTCCTCCAGCAAACCACTGGGAATCTAAGCATGTTGCTCCCAGCAGCTCTTACCTGGATGATGAGAGAGGACGCTGACAGGTCACTCGGATGTCATGCTGCTGAAGCTACTCCTCCCACCCAGTTATGGAGGGAACGAGACCTTACAGCTGACATCCTCAAAAGGTTGTGGAACAACCTCAGTTTCAGATTTCAGAACAACTTCATTCTGCAGATAAGGAAACTGAGGCTCAGAGCTTTAGAACTGCTCACCTTGGGCTACACTGCAGGGCTGGGATTATGCTTTGTACGAACAGAAACAAATTCTGAAACCAAACAGGGTGTAACTGTAGAGTGAAGAGGTGAAGAGGTAGTCTACAAACGGTCAAGCCACATCAAAGTGCAGCTGGTACAGGGCTGGCAAATTACTCCAAGGGTACTCTGGGCAAAGAAGAGAGAAGAAAGGTCACCAGGAAAGCCCCGAAGCTGTGTGTGTGTGTGTGTGTGTGTGTGTGTGTGTGTGTGTACACGACCATGCACCCATGTGCACATGAACAAGTAGATGTCACAAAGCACTACCAATTGCCACTTCCTGTGTACTGTCAACAGAACGAGACGCCCTAGGCATCTTGAAATTACCAAAAATTAATGTGTGAATTTTAGCCAGTTAATGTCACATACGAAAGGGAATGTTCATACTCTTTTCTCCTTCCAACTGAGGTTTTTTCCTCTCCCTGAATTTTATACATACACACACACAAATTACATGTATGTATATATATATATATATATATATATATATATATATATATATATATATATATATATATACACACGTATATATATATATCTTTTTGGCCACACCACGTGGCTTGCGGGATCTTAGTTCCCCGACCAGGGATTGAACCAGCGCCCTCAGCAGTGAAAGCGCGGAGTTTTAACCACTGAACCGTCAGGGAATTCCCCTGAATTTTATTTTTATCGTTAAAACTTTTAATTTTGCTACGTGCTCAGCCTAGCAAATTTTACTGGAAATCAATTCCTTCTCTAAAAACTGTACTTTCGTGCTGGCTTCCTCCAGACTAATAAAACACTGTTTATCAACTGAAACCTCAAGCAAGCCTCTCGTGCACCTGTCTTCCTCCTTTCTGTCCCCCACCTCCTCACCTTCATCTGAAAAGACATGAACATCCACCTAGCAAGTTCCCTCTGTCATCAGGACCAACAGAGCCTGGGGCAATTCGCCCATGTTACTCCTCCTGCTTACAGAGAAGCCTCCTTTGGCAAGGCAGGACAGCCCTGTGGTCTGTCTGGGAGGTGCTTTTCTTCTGGGTGGCAGATAATGCCTTCTATTCACCAACCGTTCACGCTGCCTCCTTGGCAGCCCTTGGAAACCTCTGGGTGGCAGTGTTTGTTTACCCCCATTTTGTAGGGGGTGAAATTGAGGCACAAGAAGACACTGTTAGGATACACTACAGGAGCAAGATACAAGATAAGAGCTTCGTGGAGTAGTTTTTAAAACTTAAGTGATTGCAACAAGAACTGAATCACACCTTAAGACAGCACTGCCTTTCTTCACTTTCTTCACACCTCCTTCACCAGCCGGCTGTGAAGTGAACCTCTACTGAGGGGCAACGCTGGCAGGTTTAAGTTTTCAAATTTGTGTCATTTTGCGCTTTCTGGAGGAGGTATAGTGAGCTTGGATATAGGTGATATGGCGGGAGGGTGGAGACAGGGAAGTAAAGGGAGAGGCTTGTATGATCCAGGCTAAGATAATCAAACTAAGAATAATCAGTCTGGTGAAGGCTGCAGAGAGACTCCGGGAAATGACCCTCAGCTGTGCTCACAGCTCACTGGAAAACTACAGGAATGGCCTCTTTACATCGGGTCTGGCGGGTAGAGAACTCAGGCCTGATGCTGTATAATTATGTAAATACACTCACAGATATATAAACACATTGACACATGTATACATAATACATATACATAAAACATATACACATTATTATACATAATTATGTAATTATAATCGAGTTACAAGAACCTACTATGTTAGGGTGTTTTCAAGACCAGACTTCATTACAAGGGAAAACTGTGAGCCATAAAAATAGTTTTGTCTTGTCCCCAAAGGGATATGTCATTCTGTCTTGCTTTTGCTAATTAAGAGCTGAAAATTGTTGAAATGTTCTTGTTGGTTAAACTGGAGAGAAGACAATAAAATCCAGTGGAGACTTTGAGAATTAGGATCTACTGAGGTTTATGTGGGAAGGAGAAAGGCTTCATGGACTGTGGCCATGTTTATGATTCCATCAAATCTAGTCAGCCACAGCCCACCACCAGGGCACAGTCAAAACTGCACAAATAACCAAACTTCCATCCTTTGGAAATGATAACATTGGGTCATATTTTCAATGGATAGAACTCACTGCTTAGCTCCATGGCAGTCTACAGTCAAAAGCTTATCATTTAAAATTATCTTCACAGGTATTAGGACTGGGAAGGTCCTTAAGGAAATCCTTTCATCTCATAAATAAACGACACTGCATTCCAGAGAAGTGATTTGTCCAAAGTTTTTTAGATGAGAAGCCACATCTTCTGAGTCTCCAGATCCCTGAATCTTCTTCCCACCCCCATGTCTCTGTTGGCAGCATCCACCCCTGTCAACCCATTAACAGACATAAAAAGCACTGGTGGGGCTTCCCTGGTGGCGCAGTGGTTGAGAGTCCGCCTGCCGATGCAGGGGACACGGGTTCGTGCCCCGGTCCAGGAGGGTCCCACATGCCGCAGAGCGGCTGGGCCCGTGGGCCATGGCTGCTGAGCCTGCGCTCCGCAGCAGGAGAGGCCACAACAGTGAGAGGCCCGTGTACCGCAAAAAAAAAAAAAGCACTGGTGTTCCAGGTACCACACCAGCCTCCTCAGGAGGATCTGAGGATCACTGATATGCCCGGCTCTTAACAGGCACCGAGGGCTCCAAGATGAATGACACACAGTTTCTTCCCTGCTGGAGCTCCCAGACTAGTGAGGGTCACATGGAACTAAACAGCAGACAAGTACAGAATGGGACAAAAACCATTCTAGAAGAATGTACAAGAAACTGTGGGAGCTCAGAAGAGGGACCATAACCAGCCTTAAGGAAGGTGGGTAGGAACCTGAGCTGAGTCTTGAAAAGAGATTCAGTACCATCAGGTAGAGAAGGGAGACAAAGGACATTCATCCTGCAGAGAAAACAGCATAAGTGAGGGTGGGAGGCAGCCCAGGTAAGCAGGTTCAGGCTAGGCAACCCCAGGGAATCTAGTTGAGCCAAATCCAGAGAGAAGGCAAACTACGCAGAGACAAATATCTGTAACTCTAAATGGGGCTTCAGTGAGCATGAGGTCAAAGCAAACACGTGCTGGAGCCAAGGAGTCCTAAGTGGGCACTAGGACCAGATAGGAACCCACAGGAGAGAACAGAAGAGGAAGAGAGCGTCCCAGAGAGCCCAGCCCAGGCCTGTGGAGGGAGACATAGAGTCAGTCACGAGATCACCCCCTAGCCCTTCCTGTCCACTGGGACCACGTGTGGTCCGAGCACCAAGGTGGCCTGAGCCATCAGCCAACGAGAGTCTTGCTTCCTTGAGTTGTGAGCGCTCCAGGACTGCAACTGGCCAAGTGGGGAGGTCAGAGCCTAAACTAAACCTGATTCCTGGTAAGTTTTTATAACTGCTATCCTCTTTTCTCTCTCTCCCTGCATCTGCGCGCCCTGACAGAAGTGGAGACAGGATAGCCGGGAGGTTAAGACTGGAGTCAAAGGTTCTGCATTCAAGCCTCACTTAGCTATTTACTAATGGGGTGACCCTTGACAAAGCTGCGTTAAGCTTCCTGATTCAGTTCCCTCATCTAAACTCTTAGAATTGTTAGATTAGATGAGAATGCACAGGAAGTCTTTCGACACAGTGCCTGCCACACAGGAAGTGTTCTGTGAATGGTAGGTGCTCTCATATTCCATTTAAAAGGTCAGCTGGTTACTATACATAAAATAGGTAAGCAACAGGGATTTACTGTATAGTACAGGGAATTATATTCAATATCTTATAATAACCTATAATGGAATATAATCTGAAAAAATTAACTGAATCACTTTGCTGTACACCTGAAATTAACACAATATTGTACATCAAGTATACTTCAATCAAAAAAAAAAAAAAAAGCTGGGCGATATTTTAAAGGAACTCCCACATCAGGCTAGACTTTGTGATGGATTTTCCAAAGACGACAGCAACAAAATCACCCACATGCTCTTCTTATGATGTGACCTTGACACTCCTCCCACAAGAGATGGGGTCCTACGTTCCCTTCCCTTGAATCCAGACAGACTCGTGGCCACAGTGAAAGTGATACTGTGTGGCTCCCGAAGCTAGATCACATCCTGCCCCTCTTAGGAACGCCTGCTCTTGGAACCAGCCACCATACTGGGAGGACGCACAAGCAACCACACGGAGAGACCACTGTTCCAGCTGACAGCTCCAGTTGAGGTCCCATCCGACAGCCAGCATCAAATCACTGAAGATGTGAGCAAGTGAGCCCTCTGACGTCAAGTCACTCCAGCCTTTGAATCTTCCCAGCAGAGGACCCATACATCACACAGCAGAGGCAAAGCCAACCACTGTGCCCTTTCCAAACTTCTGACCTGGAGAATCTATGAACCTAAAACAGTGGTGGTTTTTTTATGCCACTTAGTTTGGGCTTGTTAAACAGCAGCAACAGATAATCACTATGATTGTTTGAAGGCAATAGAGGGCCATGGAAGAACTTGAGAGTGGTGAAAAGGCAAGACGAAGGTTTCTAGAAGATTAACCTGACTGTAGTGGGTTGAGACTGGTGGCAGGGAGCCCTTGTAAGAAACCACTGGTACCATATAGCAGGCTCTATATGATGCAAACCTGAATACTGGGGCAGGGGGAGTGTTTACTGGGAACAGATTAAATGTGGGGATTCAAGAAAAGAGAGTTCGAATGGCCGCAAGGTTTGAACTAACGGTGGAACCCATAACATAATTAGGTTCATCCAGAAAGGGGACTAATTTTTTCCCTGGTGGGCAGTAGGGAAAGAGGAGAGAAAATAAATTCCATTTAAAATATACTGAATCTGCATGATGTTAGGATAATCTAAGAGGAAGTATCAAGCATGAAGTTAGAAATTTAGGACCAGAAGTTGAACACTGGTTTTGTTTAAAACCTTGACAGTGGATGAGATTACTTCTGAGATTATGCTGAGAAAAGGTCTTAACCTCAGCCTCTATTTAGGGGTGTAAGAGATGAGTGGGACCAGGTCTGGTCAGTCACAGAGGCAGGGTCCCGGGAGCAGAACATCACAATTAAGTTTTG
The DNA here is from genome assembly GCF_964374135.1 of Grampus griseus. Classification (NCBI taxonomy): domain Eukaryota; kingdom Metazoa; phylum Chordata; class Mammalia; order Artiodactyla; family Delphinidae; genus Grampus; species Grampus griseus. The sequence continues at coordinate 62,466,883 of NC_138998.1, forward strand.
GAAAGGTATGATCATGATTAATGCCAAATGCAGAGAGGTCAAAGGGACAAAATATTGAGGAAAAAAAGCCGGAACCAAAAAGGAGATTAGGAAGGGACCCAGGGTCAGAGGAGGGCATCTCTGCCCCAACCAAAAGTGGAATCAGATGCACACAAGCGTGAAGAGTGAAATGACTCTTAGCACACCAGAGAGACAATTTCCTACGAGTCTGGAAGGGAAGTGGATGGGAACTGTTAAAATGAGATGGTGAAATGCACATTTTAAGGGTATAAAGTGGGTACAGGAGCATCTCCACTTACCACCCTCACAAAGATAAAGCACAGAGTAAATCATCGTAACACGCTCTGAGTTCCCTGGCGCTGCAGTAGATCTGACACCTATCTTTCAGCCTCTCAGAGGAACTGTTCTTAGCATTTGTTGAACTCCACAACAGTCCTGCGAGGTAGATATTATCGTTGGATGAGGAAACAAAGGCCACACAGCAAGTCAAAAGCCGAGGCAAGATTAGAACAGGACCTGCCTTCCATGCAGGGAAGGCCAGTTGGCTGGATTCCTTTTGTGTCAGTAATAGGTTCTTTGATCTGTAACACAGAAGAGGCTTGTTTCTGGGGAGGCTGTGAAAATCGATTCATTAACAACCATAAGGTTCTCTAAAACTCCAGAGGGGGATATGGGGGGAAAAAAAAAGGTGCAGCCACCCAGATTCTAGAAACAATAAAAGAAATTCCAAGGACAATGGGGATTCTAAGAACACTGAGGGCGATCAGGGCACTGAGGAAGAGTCAGTCTGGGTAGTAACCAGGAGGAAACAGGCGTTTGGGGAAGGACCTTGGAGCGGTGGCCGTGTGCCAGCTGTTCCTCACACGTCTTCCTTCTGCCTCTTCACTTGGGCAGACGTAGCATGAAAGTGGCTGGGTTGGACTGAGACTCTTGGCCTCCAAGACAGAGCAACTGCGTGACTCCCAGGCTGAGTTGTTGAACAAACGGGCAGTACTATGGAGCAGAAGGGTTCTGGATCAGAGCACCTCAGAGGTCCGTAGAAACAGCAGAGGAGGGGTTACGGTTTTGTGAATTGTTACTTGAAATCCCTGGAGAAGTAGCAACGCAGCTCTTCCAATACCACATCTAATTTTTTCTAAAAACTTAAGTTTCTTAATAAAAGTAAAAAGGCAATGATAACATGGTTTGAATAGCAGTTAGGCCCTTATTATACAATAACAGTGATGGAGTTTAAGATAACTGAATCCAGCATGGGGAAAGTAACAGATATTTATTGAGTGCCTACCATCAGCTATCTCATTTAATATTCATGCCTCCACAAGAGGTACTGGCAGCTCCATTTTACAGAGACAAAACAGAGGCTTAGAAACGTTCAATCCTTTGCCCAAGGCCATAGAGATGGGCTATGACAGAGCCAGGATTTGAGACCTGACATGCCTCCTTACAGAGCTCATGCTCTTTTCTGTGCATTGCACTGTCTACCTCGAAACAGTTACAAGTTCAACATTAGCCAGGTCTGAACTAATGAGATTTATTGTACCGCCCCAGAGATGGCTGCACCTCAGAAATGGAGAATGTGTAGGGAGGGGCACTTACATTAACATATGCCTGAACTGCGCTTGCAATTCACAAAAGAAAGAAGAGACCAGGACCAATTCCAGTGTCCTCCCCTCCCCAAAGAGCCCTTGCTCAGTACTCTCTGGCTACATTCCAGCTGTCTGAGGGACCCCTCACTGCTCTTGGACCTCCCCCACCATTGTCACTTCATCAAGCACTAACTATCCTTCTCCATTCCATCAGAGCCTTGACTCAGTTGGCAAGAGGTGCCAATCTCTGCTAAATTGTTAGCTAATACATTACCCCTTTTACCATACAGGTTTTCATTCAGTTAATACGTACTTTGCCACCATAAGGGTAAGAAGGAATGATAATGGTGGCCATCTCAGGCATCCTAGAATACAGATGGAGGAGACAGCTTCTGGGCAAACCTTGCCTTTATTTCTTCAGATAAGCAATCAACCAATCAACTAGGTATTAATTTCACCAATACCCATCAATGGGTTAACTATTAGGCAGATTAACTCATTTAATCAGGCAGGTACTATTATTACACCCATTTTACAGAGAGGCAACAGTCACAGAGAGGCTCAATATCCTCCCAAAGTCACACAGCTCATCAGCAACAGAAAGAGGGTTCGAACAAAGGCAATCTGCACCCTGCATCATGCTCTTCACCACTAACCCACATAGTTCTCAAAATGTGATCTGCAGATCCCTAGGATCCCCAACACTCTTTCAGGGGTTCCACAAGGCTAAAAATGTTTTCCTAATAATAGCAAGAAGTCATTTGCCTTTTCACTGTGTTAATATTTGCACAGATGGTGCGAAAGCAATGGTGGGTAAAACTGCTGGAACCTTAACAAGAATCAAGGTAATGGCACCAAACTGTACTAATAATCATCGTATTCTCATTGCTATGATACTCTCAGTAAAGGGGTCCTTGATAAGCAGTAAAAATTATTAGTTTTTAATAATCTTGACCCTGGAGGGCTTCCCTGGTGGCGCAGTGGTTGAGAGTCCACCTGCCGATGCAGGGGACGCGGGTTCGTGCCCCGGTCCGGGAGGATCCCACATGCCGCGGAGCGGCTGGGCCCGTGAGCCATGGCCGCTGAGCCTGCGGGTCCGGAGCCTGTGCTCCACAACGGGAGAGGCCACAACAGTGAGAGGCCCGCGTACCGCAAAAAAAAAAAAAAAAACTTGACCCTGGAGTACTGATCTTTTAAAATATTCTGTATGACAAAATGTAAAGTACACATAAAGCACTTCTGCATACTGAAGTAAGATGTTGCCTCAAGGCAAGGCATTTGTGTCGTTGTTTGAGTTTTGAGCTGAAATAGCGGCCTTCCTCATAGAACACCATTTTTACTTCAAAGAACCACTAACAGCTATGGCTATTCAAAACTGGGTATCTGACATATTTTTGAAAATGAATGAGGTGAGCCTGTCACTTGAGGAAAACAACTGACAGTATTTGTTGCTAATGATGAAATGTGACCTCTCAAGCAAAAATAAGAATTTGGGGAAACTTGTATTTACCCTTATTAGTTTTCAGCTCCCCAATATTTAAAGATTTTTAGAGATAAGACTGGACATGGTAGTAATGACTGTGAGTTTTTGATACTGTATAATACAACATGTCAACATATGGAAGATCTGAATAATCCAGTGAACCAATACTTTCCAAATAACTAATGTATAATGTTACAAAACCCTGCATTAGTAAGAGATTCTCATGTAACAGAATATTAAATTTCATCCATATGGTTTCAGGTACCATACGGCAACTAACCTTTAAGAAACGACTACTTGTCAAGTTTTGGTGCAGTATCAAAAAAGAATATCCATAATTATCTGAAAGGCCTATTGAAATATTCCTCTTTTTTCCAACTATGTATCTGGGGTGAGCCCAGATTTTCTTCAAATACTTCAACAAAATAATACATTACATCATATTGAATGCAGAAGCAGATAGGCAAATCTAAATGCCTTCATTTTTTTTTTTTTTTTTTTTTGCAGTACGCGGGCCTCTCACTGTTGTGGCCTCTCCCGTTGCGGAGCACAGGCTCCAGACGCGCAGGCTCAGCGGCCATGGCTCACGGGCCCAGCCTCTCCGCGGCATGTGGGATCTTCCCAGACCGGGGCACGAACCCGTGTCCCCTGCATCGGCAGGCGGACTCCCAACCACTGCGCCACCAGGGAAGCCCTAAATGCCTTCTCTTAAGCAAGATATTAAAGAGATGTACAAAAACATAAAGGTAAAAAAACACCACTACCGTCACTAAATTTTTTGGCTTTATAAAATGCAGTTGACCCTTGAACAACACGGGTTTGAACTGCATGGGTCCACTTATATGTGAATTTTTTTCAGTAGTGAATACTACAGTACTAAACGATCCGCAGTTGGTTGAATCCGCAAATGCAGAACTGCAGTTATGGAGGAACCGAAAGGCATACATGGAGGGCCGACTATAAGTTATAAATGCGGATTTTCAACTGTTCAGGGACTCAGTGCCCCTAAGACCTGCATTATCGAGGGTCAACTGTATAGTTATTTTAAATAAAATGTTATTTATGTTAACATGCGATTATTTTATTATTGTTATTTTAAAGTGAACTAATACATACTTTGAAACTTTCTTAGTTTTAACTTCAGATATGGTAAATAGCAAAAGCTCTTCAGAGTCCTCACTAATTTGTAAGAGCACAAAGAGGTCCAGAGACCAAAAGTTTGAAAATCACTGTTGTACAGCACAAGACCTAGAAGAAGAGAAGCCGAAAGAATAGACCGTGCATCTGCATCACTTTCCAGGTGAGACAGCATCATAACTAGCCACCACGAACTTCATGGACTTCTCAGCAAGCAAGTTTCAAGGATCCAATTCCTCATCAGGCTTTATGGCTTAATGAGCATTAAAGATCATTCTCAATTCCTCGCAGTTCCTAGCGAATACTTGCTCTCTCTCCGGCCCTGGGAACGCCTACTCCCCTGGAAGGAGCCACACTGCAGGAGGTACTCCCCTCTGCTCTCTGCCTCCAAGTACCCTATATGCCCTCTTCTAAAGCACCAGGCTCGCCATTCAGATATTTGCTTATGTGACTCTAGGTTGGGAGTCTGAGGCCTTGAAAGCTAGACTTTTGACTTAATTCCAGCACTTTGCTCAGTACTTGGCACACAGAGTGAAACTCAAAGAAGATCCGTTCAATTAATGAAACCAACGGACTCCCCACCATGCACCAAGCAATCTTCCAAAGGCAACCTGACTTCCCCAGGGGAAGGCTGCTGCTGGCTAGCCAAGAGGAACAGTGCAGGGTTTTTGAGGGCTTCTCAGTATGTTATTTAACTGACATTCTGACTCACTATCACATCTCCTGTTAGTTTCATCAGTGTGAATTGTAAACTAAGACGAAATCCAAGGCAAGCTCCCCCCTGCACCCTCCCCACACCGAAAGGCCCTTTCTTTGCAGACACCGGCCTCCCTCTGTGATACAAGTGACACAAGCTCTCTAAAACAAACAAAATGTTTTTAAGCAGCCAGGTTTGAAGAAGAAATTTGTAGCAAAATGACACACAAAGCCAGTTAGAAAAGCATTGCTGTAGCCTGAACTGCTATATGATCAGGGACTTCATAACTCAATTAGAGAAAAAGATTTTCCCCCAAAATTTAATGTAAGCAATGTGTGGGAATAAAGGATGTTGAATCAGATAATCCTCTGTGAGCATGACACACAACACAATGTGTATAAGTTATGAAAAATTTTCACATAGCTCAGGATGTTACAGCTTCTTTCTGGAATGCTGCTACTGTCCTGTTAACCCCCCTCACCTCCCCCCCGTCAACGCACAATGTTCTCTTATCCTGTTGTTCATCCTGCCTCTTCCCTTCCTTCTGCCTTTCCTTTTGCTCTACCTAGTTCTGCTGCTTCTCCCTCTATTCACCTAGGAACTGAGGATGTAATACAGCTGACAGAGACAAGATGTTTCACAGCCTTCTTAAGCTCTGCCAAATTAGATGACCTCCTAATTTCCTTATCCCTACAGAGTCAGAACCTTGGAAATCACCTGTTCTCACCCCCTCATTTTACTTGAGAGGAAACAGAAAAATAATGTTAAAGGACTGAAATGCCATACTTCCTCAATTTATTTCTATGTGTTTCAGGAAAACTGATGTCAAGGAAAAGGGGGTGCCCATGGGTAAAAGGAGGAAAGAAACTGAGGCATGGTTAAGAAGACTGTCAAGCATCCATTCAACACCATTTATTGAGCATTTACTCTGTGCTGGGTGCCAGAGGCCCCTTAGCACAGGCAACAGAGAAAGCCCTAACTGTGTATTAAAAATTTAACAGATATTAAATCAGAGGGCAAGAAGTAAATGCAAACACCACAAAGGAAAACAAAATAAATACAGTAGGAAAACAGAAAACCTAGCAAGGCTCTCTATGGATGGAACAAGAAAGAAATGGAGGTAAACATAACATATATATTTAGATCGTAGATAAAAATGTATCATCTTTCACTTCAAGGAAAACAGTAAAGACTAAGCAATTTATTCACACTGCAATTTAAGGATTTGTTGAGAAAGACTGCGTACATTCACTACTGGGAAAGAATTTCTGGTGACAATTTAAAAAACCCCACAATAACAATATTCAAGTACTTTTCAGAAAACTCCCTTAACCCCCTCACTTCACCACAAGAGGGTGCACAATTCCTTATTAATACAGTAATCAAAGGAAACCCTCAAGTTCCTCCAGGCAGCTGCCCACCTCTGCGCGGGTATCTCTTCTCCACTCCTGACCCTCAGGGGTAACGAGCATCTGCACAGACTGATGTAGGTTAAACCGTTTTCACCCACATTATCTCATATAATTCTAACACTATCTCTGTCAGGGTGGGAAAGGTGAAAAGTACCAACCCCATTTTAAAGATGAGGAAACACACTCAGAGGCAAAGTGACTTCGCCAAGGGCAGAGGGATAAAAATGTCAGAGCCCAAGCTCAAATTAATATCCTCTGATTCCCAAATCCTATATACATTTCCCTCATTTCCCTATAAGAGCATAATCAAAACTCATACCTCAATCATACAGTGCCTCTATCAATCCATTCTACTTTTTCTGAGCAAAGAATCATACACTGGGCAGATAAGGAGGCTCTGCTCACCTGTGCAGTATTAAAGCTCTTTTTTTTAAAGTGTATGTTAACACCTGGCAATTACTTTTATGGGTTTCCAATGAGGTGAGAAGTGCACTGACACTTGTCCACAGTATTCCAGCCAGCATTAACACGGACTAGAATAATTTTAAGTGTTGCTTACAACAGGGAAATTAACTATAATCTCAAATGTCTTTGGCCATATCTTATGAGATTCAGGCTAAATAATTCCAAAGGCCCTCTCTCATAAGAAACAGTGTAGCACAGTGGTCAAGGATTTGGGCTTGGCAGCCAGACTGTGTGAGTTCAAATCCAAGTCCTGCCACTAACCTGTGACCTGGGCCAATTATTCAAACCCGGTGTGTGTCAGTCTCCTCTCTGTTCTGTGGAGAGCAGCACCCACTTCACGGTGTAATAACGAAGGTACAGTCACCACACAGAAGAACACGTAACGCAGTAAGCTCTCAAGCTACAAAAGGCAGTCCTTGTTTCAAAAGGACACATAAAATTATTAATTACAGTAGTTATTAAAAGAAAACATTAATTTTATGTGCTTTATGTCACATTGCATTTTATGACAATATGTACACTTGAAAATACATTTAAATCCCTTAATAATCTATATGCACAGCGAATTATATCTAAAAGAATTTAGAGCATAAATATAAGTTGCTAAGGAGTATACAGATCTCCTACCTCTGCTTTTATAACATTGTGTATGTATGGTTAATTCAATGCCAAGTCCATGGACAGGAAAGAAAAGGTAAATTACAGAGTTCCTTTGGGAGGAGATGAAAATCTTTACACAACAGAGAGGAAAGATTCCTGCCCTAGAAACCTGAAGACCCAGGTTGTAGTCACAGCTCTGCTACTAACCAGCATCCCCCTAATCCCACATCCATAGCTCCTAAATATCTCTCAAAATCCACCATTTCCTCTTCGTTCCTACTACCAAAATGATAATTCACCCCTTACCAACATGGGCTTCTAACTGACCACAGGAGGGGCTCAACAAGTTAGTTAAATGAGTGAATAAATGGGGCTGGGAAGAGTGACACAAAAGGAAAAGACTGCAAAAGCGGGGGCGGGGAGGGGGGAGATAAGTTTACAGACTACATACCTCCACTTTGATAACGCAAGTCCTAGCTCAGCTGACGTGGTAGGGCGCTGGGCTACTCCAGCAAGGGTGGTCTATTAGAATCTCTCCTCCCTCGCAGAAGGTTTTTCTCCGTGGTAGTGTCACAGGACGCTCAGGGACCCCCGACCACCTTTTCCAGTCCTGTTCAGTTTGCCAGATCAAATTCACCGGAGCAGGAAGGCTGGCTGCTCCTACACCTGGCTGAAGTCACTTTGGCACTTCTGTGCCTAAGAAGGCATTGGGCCCAGCTTCGCTAGAGATCATGTGGGCTTGGAGGTGGGGTAGCCCACTCTTTCCAGCTCCTTTCAAGGGTCCCCACAGACCTCTGATCCCCTCCCATTCCAAACATCACACTCCTCCTTTTAAGACTGACCTCTGAGTTCCTGTTTAGTTTGGACACCTCTCTTGCCTGACTCCTGTGGGCAGAGATAATTCCGTGGCTACATCCCAATGAAAGGTGAATACCTTTTACAGCTTTGACCTGAGATTTTATTTGACATCCCATGGGCTCTGGCGCCCCTTCTGGGAACACAACTTCACACACACACAGTACATGCAAGATCATTCCCCATCCGTGTAATGGCACTGTCTTACTGCATCTGAAGGACAAAAGACTACATTGCCTCCTAGGCTCCCTCAGGAATGTTCTCACTTGCTTACCCACTGTGGCTGTTAAATTTTACAGTAAGCAGGCACCTATGTATCTTGCTCACAACATGAAATTTCCAGCAGGGGGCACCATGAAAGGAGGAATCTGTCACCTGAGAGCGGAGTTAAATCAGCTAAACTCTTAGGGTTTTAATTTAGGTTGCAGGGACAGTCTCTGCAAGGTTGGACTGCATGATGTTGGGGACGTGCCTGAGTTTGGCTTCTACGAGACTGTAACTCTTTCTTTTGACCCCGATATGCAAAACTGTGCAATCAGAACTGGGTGACAAATCCATATGAGGAAGGGCCATGATCTCAGCCATCAAAATTAAAACTGGAAAAGCCCTCCCCAGACGTAGGCAGGATAGTTCAGTCATAAATGCCTCCTATACAGGGCTGTGGATACTTCTCTTGGGATTCTAATTTAAAAGCTAACAAGTCTCTCCATGAAAACAGCTTTTCGTGATGTTTAGCATTAATTTTTATTTCTTTTTATATACTGCTTTGATCAGTTCTAAATACATTTTCTCTTTCCATGATGTTTACATCCTTCACATTCTTAGGGACTGTTATCATATCCCCTTTAATCATCCTTTGGCCAAGCTATACATATTTAGCTCCTTTCATCTCTCCTATGTCCTTCCTTCCGCAGTGTTGGCTCCTCTTTAAATTCTTTCTCATCTGTCAACATCTTTCTGGAACTGATGCACACTCTGCCTAAATAAACATTCTAGGTACTCCTTGTTTCCTAGAAGTTCTCCAAAACCTCTTATAATACAAAGAATACTGGAGCAGGAGTAAGTTGTGGTAGTTCTAGTCCTGGCTCTCCTCCCAGGCTCAGTTGTCCCTTCCATCAAATAAATGAGAGTGCGACCTCTTCTGATTAGATCAAGAGAACACAAAATATTAAAATCGCTTTGCAGATTTTAAAGTACTGTGCACGAACGATCTGTGCACATATTACTTGCATAATTTTAAAAGCACAAACAAAGAAAAATAAGCTTGGAGACAAGTGTGTCAAAGAAGAGTTGTTAAATCTGGTGGTGGCAAAGAGTAAGGTTACATTATTCAATGTATTTGGTGCTTTTTGTTTCAATTTAAGGAACTCATTTATTCATTATTTACTGAACATCTACTATACCTAAGACAACGGCCTGGATGATATGGGAGAACATAAAACAAGGACAAGGACTTTAAGAAGTTATCATTATCATCCCAAGTTCTTAGGAATTTGGTTTGGATCACATATAATCAGAAAGCTGTTGCTGCTATACCCTTCTTTTTTTTTTAAGTATATTTGCTGTAGAATTGCTGTAATTTTGATTATGCTCAATGTCATAACGGGATGAATTCTTCATTATTGCTTTAGAATACATTATAAGAAACAGAATTACTAGGTCAAAGCGTGTGCCCATATTCAAGCTTCAAATTTCCAAACAGTGTGCCAGAAAAGGTGTGTCATTTATACTCTCACCAGCACCCCATTGCCAACATTGGTGTTACCTTTTTTCCCCATCTAATGGACTGCTTTTATAAAACAAAAACATGAGAAAATCTAAAATTCATTTCTACCAACACAAAATATCTCCATTTGCACCTATTTTGGTGTCGCCTTATGGTTGTTAACTGTTCAGGAGAACCTCTGAGTGCTTATTACTTTCCAGGCAATATACTGGGGATTAGATAAAGCTGAAATAGACGTGGACCCTGCCCTTAAAGGCTCATAATCCAGTGAAAAAGATAAACACTAACAATTACAGACACTGTGAGAAGTGCGCCTTCCTTGTGAAGTATGTGTAAAGTACAAAAGCAACACAGAAGAGAAAGCCAGGAGCAGCAGAGAGGAGTCAGGGAGGCTTCAAGGAAGTGGTGACATCTCAGTTGGGTTTTGAAGGATGAGGGGGTCTGGACCAGAGAAGGGAGAATGAAGGAGAGTCACACAGGCAGAGGAGTCTGTTGTGTCTTTGCAGCCAGTATCGTCTTCTCCCAGAAAATATTTTTATTGTATAGAGCTTTAGCAATCCAGGTTTAAGTCTCATGGGTAGTTTTATTTTTTTCCATCTCTATCATTTGCAGTTGTATTTCTGTCCACGGAAAAAATAATCAGCAATCTTCCTGCTACTTCATCCAACAATAGAAAGTGCATGATTACTCCTGCTTCCTTCACAGAAGACTTTGTTTTTACAAAAATGGGTAGGAAGCCATTTTGTTGAATACAAACTTTAAAAATTAGATTGTCAACTGTAAGACGTTAATGAAAGAAACTGAAGACGACACAAATAAATGGAAAGATATTCCATGTTCTTGTTCCTGGATTGGAAGACTTAATATTGTTAAAATGTCCATACTACCCGAAGCAATATACAGATTCAACGCAATCTCTATCAAAATTCCAAAGACACTTTTCACAAAAATAAAACAAACAACCCTGAAATTTGTATGGAACCACAAAAGACCCTGAATAGCCAAAGGTATCTTGAGAAAGAAGAACAAAGCTGGAGGCATCACATTCCTGATTTCAAATTATATTACAAAGCTATAGTAATCAAAACAGTATGGGGTTAGCATAAAAACAGACACACATGGGCTTCCCTGGTGGCACAGCGGTTGAGAGTCTGCCTGCTGACGCAGGGGACACGGGTTCCGTTCCCTGATCCGGGAAGATCCCACATGCCGCGGAGCGGCTGGGCCCATGAGCCATGGCCGCTGAGCCTGTGCGTCCAGAGCCTGTGCTCCACAATGAGAGAGGCCACAATAGTGAGAGGCCTGCGTCCCGTAAAAAAAAAAACAAAAAACAAAAAGCAAACAAACAAACAAAAAAAACAGACACACAGGGCTTCCCTGGTGGCACAGTGGTTGAGAATCTGCCTGCCGGTGCAGGGGACACGGGTTCGAGCCCTGGTCTGGGAGGATCCCACAGAGCAACTAGGTCCGTGAGCCACAGCTACTGAGCCTGCGCGTCTGGAGCCTGTGCCCCACAACAAGAGAGGTCGTGACAGTGAAAGGCCCGCGCACCGCGATGAAGAGTGGCCCCTGCTTGCCCCAACTAGAGAAAGCCCTCACACAGAAACAAAGACCCAACACAGCCAAAAATAAAAATAAATTTTTTTTAAAAAAGTATAGCATTGTCTAGAGTCTGTGCATGTACTTTTAAAAAAAAAAAAGACACACAGATCAATGGAACAGAATCAAAAGCCCAGAAATAAGCCCACACATATATGGTCAATTAATTTACAACAAAGGAGCCAAGAATATACAATAGGGAAAGGACAATCTCTTCAATAAATTGTGCTGGGGAAACTGGACAATCAAATGCAAAAGGATGAAACTGGACATATCTTACACCATACACAAAAATTAACTCAAAATAGATTAAAGACTTGAATGTAAGACCTGAAACCATAAAACTCCTACAAGAAAACATAGGCAGTACATTCCTTGACAACAGTCTTGTTGATGATTTTTAGATCTCACACCAAAAGCAAAAATTTACAAGTGGGACTATATCAAACTAAAAAGCTTCTGCACAGCAAAGGAATCCATCAACAAAAGGAAAAGGCAACCAAATGAATGGGAGAAAATATGTGCAAATCATATATGTGAAGAGGGGTTAATGTGCAAAATATATAAAGAACTCATGCAACTCAATAAAAACAGTAACAAAAAACCCGAACAATTCTATTAAAAACTGGCAGATGACCCGAACAGACATTTTTCCAAAGAAGACATACAGATGACAAACAGGTACATAAAAAGATATTCAACATCATTATCATTAGGGAAATACAAACCAAAACCACACTGACATATCACTTCATAACTGTCTGAATGGCTGTTATCAAAAAGACAAGAAATAAGTGTTGGAAAAGGGAACCCTTGTGCACCGTTGGTGGGAATGTAAACTGGTGCAGCCACTCTGGAAAACTGCATGGGGGTTCCTCAAAAACTTAAAAATAGAAGTACCTATGATGTGGCAATTCCATTTCTGGGTATTTATCCAAAGAAAACAAAAACACTAATTTGAAAAGCTATCTGCACTCCCATGTTCACTGCAGCATAGTCAAGAAATGGAAACAACCTAAGGGTGCACCAACAACCAACAGATGAATGGATAAAGACAATATGGTGTGTGTGTGTATGTTTACACACACACACTCAATGGAGTATTGCTCAGCCATAAAAAAAGAATGAAATCTTGGCATTTGCGACAATATGGATGGATCTTGAGGGGATCATGCTAAGTAAAAAACACAAATACCATATGACTTCACTTATATGTGGTGAACATATAAGTGAAAAACAATGTATGTGACAAACATATAAGTAAAAAACCAAGATCATAGATACAGAGAACAGACTGGTGGTTGCCGAAGGTGGGGGTCAGCAAAATGGGTAAAGGGGATCAAAAGGTATGAACTTCCACTTATAAAATAAGTAAGTCATGAGGATGTAATACATAGTATGCTAACTATAATTCATAATATTGTATTACATATTTGAAAGATGCCAAGAAAGTAAATCTTAAAAGTTCTCATCACAAGATAAAGAAATCTTGTAATTACATATGGTGCTGAATGTTAACTACACTTCTTGTGGTGATCATTTCACAATATATACAAATATCGAATCATTATGTTGTGTACCTGAAACTAATATAATGTTATATGTCAGCTATACTGCAATTTGAAAAATTAAATTTAAGCTTTAAGAGGATATTTAATCCTTAAAGGTCCTTAAATAGTTTCTCAAGTAAGATGGGAAGGTATACAAATGAGATAAATAACTTTCCATTCCTACAAAAATAAATCAACTGGATCTACACAAAATCCAACTTAAAAATAGTATAAAAAAGCATAAGAATTTATTAATGGCATCAGATAATTTTCAAATAATAAAATCACACCTAAAAGCTGCCCTTTTACGTGTTTTCATATGTCATTAGCAGCAGATATAAATACCCACGCCCGGGATTTAACTGTTCTGAAAAACAGACTCTTGCAGAATATGGATTTTAGCAGCACACTTGGGGGGGGGGGGCAACTGAAACTACTAGTTAAAAGCCTCTAACTTATCCCAGAATTTTCAAAGTCCAAAACACCTCTCTAGGTCACTAATCCTCCAGTGTTTACATTACAGAGGATTTAAATAGAATTGGCAGAAAATCACATACAAAGGGGCCTCTGGTCCCTTATCAATTATTAGAAAATGGCTTATTAATTACTTTATTATTTTCTTTTAAATTTAAGCCTTTCAAATTGTGCCTATGGCTCAAATATCTTCCTAAATGCTTTGTTATCAAAGTCAAACAGATCTTCCCCTGAATCTAAATGACAGCCTGGCTTTCTCCACCACCTGCTGGAATGCACCTGAGCTTGGCCAGGAGCAGAGGCTTATCTCTGATGCTGCGCCTGTGATGGGCACAGCTTCTCCAGCCAGGGAGCTATAGGGGAAGGCTCTAACCCCTGAGTCCAGGTAAGCCACCACACGGAGCTTCGGTTTCTGTCCAGCCCCACGATGCAGCCCAAATGCAGCTAAGGCTCCAGGTCATCTGCTACTGGGCCCAGGATTGACAAGTCACGCTTGTGTTCAGGTATGGAAAATTACCAGTTGTCCAATCTTTATTAAAGTAAAGATACTGGGGCTTCCCTGGTGGCGCAGTGGTTAAGAATCCGTCTGCTAATGCAGGGGACACGGGTTCGAGCCCTGGTCTGGGAAGATCCCACATGCCACGGAGCGGCTGGGCCCATGCGCCACAACTACTGAGCCTGCACTCTAGAGCCCGTGAGCCACAACTACTGAGCCCACGAGCCTGGAGCCCGTGCTCCGCAACAGGTGAAGCCCGCACACTGCAATGAGGAGTGGCCCCCGCTCGCCACGACTAGAGAAAGCCCGCGCGCAGTAACAAAGACCCAATGCAGCCAAAAATAAAAATAAATAAATTTTTTTTAAAAAGTGAATATATCACTCAAACTTGTCTGTTTGGTATTTTCCTACCTTTTTTCTTTTTTCCAACTGTCAAAAAGCAAATGGAATCCTCACACACAAAATTCCCACATTAAGCCCACGCAATTTAGACTGACTTGAAAAACAGATCGCTTGGTTTGTTTGTAAATTTAGAAGGATAAACGTCACATGAGGTGAAAAATAAAATATGTACCTATTTATAAGTTCACAGTTTAATCAACAAGCATCTACTATATGCTGAGCTAAGGATACTGAAAGACACGTTTCCCATCTCAAAACGCTCACAGTCTGGTACAGACCAGCACCATTTTCTTCTTTGCATTTAATTTCTATCTGTTGGGTTGCCAATAGAACAAGACTAGGCTAATTATTATATTAATCTAATAATATATTTATTATCCGATTTATTTAGCTTCTAATTACAAGCATCATCATTTGAAGTTTTTTTTTTCAGTTTTATACTAATAAGTGTAATAGCTAAAACTGAATGCCTACTCTGTGCCAAACATCAAACGAACCCATTTTCTGTATATCATCAGGCACAATCCTTTGAGCTAGCTACTCTTATCACTGCCTCCTTACGGGTGAGGAAACCAAGCTCAGAGCCATAGATGACTTGCCTAGTCTTACGCCTAGTAAGAGGTAGAGCCAGGATATAAACTCAGGTATGCCCAATCAGAGCTTAGGCTCTTAACTACCAAGTTTTGTGGCCTCCACTTACTCAAGTGTCTGGCAAAATTAGTTACAAATGGAAAGAATTGGGGGATATTTTCTGAGGAATTGTTCTATCATAGGCACATGGGCAAAATACAATAGCCTCTTGGAGATAAGTTCAGAAAACTATTGGTGAGCCTGATCCACCAGATGGCACACAGCAGAAGCAAGAAGAACTACAATTCTGCAGCCCGTGGAACGAAAACCACATTCACAGAAAGAGACAAAATGAAAAGCCAGAGGACTATGTACCAGATGAAGGAACGAGACAAAACCCCCGAAAAACAACTAAATGAAGTGGAGATAGGCAAACTTCCAGAAAAAGAATTCAGAATAGAGATAGTGAAGATGATCCAGGACCTCGGAAAGAGAATGGAGGCAAAGATCGAGAAGATGAAAGAAACGTTTAACAAAGACCTAGAAGTATTAAATAACAAACAAACAGAGACAAACAATACAATAACTGAAATGAAAACTATACTAAAAGGAATCAATAGCAGAATAACTGAGGCAGAAGAACGGATAAGTGACCTGGAAGACAGAATGGTGGAATTCACTGCTGAGGAACAGAATAAAGAAAAAAGAATGAAAAGAAATGAAGACAGCCTAGGAGACCTCTGCGACAACATTAAACGCACCAACAATCGCAATTCAGGGGTCCCAGAAGGAGGAGAGAGAGAGAAAGGACCCAAGAAAATATCTGAAGAGATTATAGTCGAAAACTTCCCTAACATGGGAAAGGAAATAGCCACTCAACTCCAGGAAGTGCAGAGAGTCCTAGGCAGGATAAACCCAAGAAGAAACACACCAAGACACACAGTAATCAAATTGACAAAATTAAAGACAAAGAAATATTATTGAAAGCAACAAGGGAAAAATGACAAATAACATAGGAGGCAACTCCCATAAGGGTAACAGCTGATTTCTCAGCACAAACTCTACAAGCCAGAAGGGAGTGGCATGATATATTTAAAGCGATGAAAGGGAAGAACCTACAACCAAGATGACTCTACCCAGCAAGGATCTCATTCAGATTCGATGGAGAAATCAAAAGCTTTACAGACAAGCAAAAGCTAAGAGAATTTAGCACCACCAAACCAGCTCTACAACAAATGCTAAAGGAACTTCTCTAAGTGGGAAATACAAGAGAAGAAAAGGACCTACAAAAACAAACCGAAAACAATTAAGAAAATGGTAATAGGAACATACGTATTGATAATTACCTTAAATGTGAATGGATTATATGCTCCAACCAAAAGACACAGGCTCGCTGAATGGATACAAAAACAAGACCCATACATATGCTGTCTACAAGAGACCCACTTCAGACCTAGGAACACATACAGACTGAAAATGAGGGGAAGGAAAAAGATATTCCATGCTAATGGAAATCAAAAGAAAGCTGGAGTAGCAATTCTTGTATCAGATAAAATAGACTTTAGAGAATGATACAAGAGACAAGGAGGGACACTACATAACGATCAAGGGATCAATCCAAGAATAAGATATAACAATTATAAATACATATGCACCCAACATAGGAACACCTCAATACATAAGGCAACTGCTAACAGCTATAAAAGAGGAAATCAACAGTAACATAATAATAGTAGGGGACGTAACACCTCTCTTACACCAATGGATAGATCATCCAGACAGAAAATTAATAATGAAACACAAGTTTTAAATGACACAACAGACCAGACAGATTTAATTGACATTTATAGGACATTCCATCCAAAAACAGCAGATTACACTTTCTTCTCAAGTGCACATGGAACATTCTCCAGGATAGATCACATCTTGGATCACAATTCAAGCCTTGGTAAATTTAAGAAAATTGAAATCATATCAAGCATCTTTTCTGACCACAACGCTATGAGATTAGAAATAAATTAAGGGGAGAAAAACATAAAAAACACAAACACATGGAGGCTAAACAATACATTACTAAATAACCAAGAGATCACAGAAGAAATCAAAGAGGAACTCAAAAAATACCTAAAGACAAATGACACCAAAAACACGATAATCCAAAACCTCTGGGATGCAGCAAAAGCAGTTCTAAGAGAGAAGTTTATAGCAATACAATCCTACCTCAAGAAAAAGAAAAAATCTCAAATAAACAATCTAACCTTATATCCAAAGGAACTAGAGAAAGAAGAACAAACAAAACCCAAAGTTAGTAGAAGGAAAGAAATCATAAAATCAGAGCAGAAATAAATGAAATAGAAACAAAGAAAACAATAGCAAAGATCAATAAAACTAAAAGCTGGTTCTCTGAAAAGATAAATAAAACTGATAAACCTTTAGCCAGACTCATCAAGAAAAAGAGGGAGAGGACTCAAATCAATAAAATTAGAAATGAAAAAGGAGAAGTTACAACAGAAACTGCAGATATACAAAGCATCCTAAGAGACTACTACAAGCAACTCTATGCCAATAAAGTGGACAACCTGGAAGAAATGGACAAATTCTTAGTAAGTTATAACCTTCCAAAACTGAACGAGGAAGAAACAGAAAATATGAACAGACCAAAGTTGAAACTGTGATTAAAAATGAAATTGAAATTGAAACTGTGATTAAAAATCTTCCAACAAACAAAAGTCCAGGACTGGAGGGTTTCACAGGTGAATTCTATCAAACATTTAGAAGAGCTAACACCCATCCTTCTCAAACTCTTCCAAAAAATGGTAGAGGAAGTAACACTCCCAAACTCATTCCACGAGGCCACCATCACGCTGATACCAAAACCAGACAGAGATACTACAAAAAAAGAAAATTACAGACCAATATCACTGATAAATATTGATGCAAAAATCCTCAACAAAATACTAGCAAACAGAATCCAACGACACATTAAAACGATCATACACCGTGCTCAAATGGGATTTATCCCAGGGATGCAAGGATTCTTCAATATATGCAAATCAATGAATGTGATACACCATAGTAACAAACTGAAGAATAAAAACCATATGATTATCTCAAAAGATACAGAAAAAGCTTTTGACAAAATTCAACACCCATATATGATAAAAACTCTCCAGAAAGTGGGCATGGAGGGAAGCTACTGCAACACAATAAAGGCCATATACAACAAACCCACAGCAACCATTATTCTCAATGGTGAAAAACCTAAAGCATTTCCTCTGAGATCAGGAACAAGAAAAGGATGTTCACTCTCACCACTATTATTCAGCATAGTTTTGGAAGTCCTCGCCATAGCCATCAGAGAAGAAAATGAAATAAAAGGAAGACAAATTGGAAAAGAAGTGAAACTGTCACTCTTTGCAGATGACATGATACTATACATAGAGAATCCTAAAGATGCCATCAGAAAACTACTAGAGCTAATCAATGAATTTGGTAAAGTGGCAGGATACAAAATTAATGCACAGAAATCTCTTGCATTCTTACACACTAACAACGAAAGGTCAGAAAGAGAAATTAAGGTAACAATCCCACTCACCACTGCAACAAAAAGAATAAAATACCTAGGAATAAACCTACCTAAGGAGGTAAAAGACGTATACTCAGAAAACTATAAGACACTGATGAAAGAAATCAAAGATGACACAAACAGATGGAGAGATATATACCATGTTCTTGGATTGGAAGAATCAATATTGTGAAAATGACTATACTACCCAAAGCAATCTACAGATTCAATGCATCCCTATCAAATTAGCAGTGGCATTTTTTACAGAACTAGAACAAAAAATCTTAAAATTTGTATGGAGACACAAAAGACCCCTAATAGCCAAAGCAGTCTTCAGGGAAAAAAAACAGAGCTGGAGGAATCAGCCTCCCTGGCTTCAGACTATACTACAAAGCTATGTAATCAAGACAATATGGTACTGACACAAAAACAGAAATATAGATCAATGGAACAGGACAGAAAGCCCAGAGTTAAACCCACACACCTATGGTCAACTAATCTATGACAAAGGAGGCAAGGACATACAATGGAGAAAAGACAGTCTCTTCAACAAGTGGTGCTAGGAAAACTGGACAGCTACATGGAAAAGAATGAAATTAGAACACTCCCTAACACCACACACAAAAATAAACTCAAAATGGATTAAAGACCTAAATGTAAGACCAGACACTATAAAACTCTCAGAGGAAAACATAGGAAGAACACTCTCTTGACATAAATCACAGCAAGATCTTTTTTGATCCACTTCCTAGAGTAATGGAAATAAAAATAAACCAATGGGACCTAATGAAACTTAAGAGCTTTTTCAAAGCAAAGGAAACTACAAACAAGACAAAAAGACAACCCTCAGAATGGGAGAAAATATTTGCAAACGAATCAACGGACAATGGATTAATCTCCAAAATATACAAACAGCTCATGCAGCTCAGTATTAAAAAAAACAAACAACCCAATCCAAAAATGGGCAGAAGACCTAAATAGACGTCTCCAAAGAAGACATACAGATGGTCAAGATGCATATGAAAAGCTGCTCAACATCACTAATTATTAGAGAAATGCAAATCAAAACTACAATGAGGTATCACCTCACACCAGTTAGAATGGGCATCATCAGAAAATCTACAAACAACAAATGCTGGAGAGGGTGTGGAGAAAAGGGAACCCTCTTGGACTGTTGGTGGGAATGTAAACTGATATAGCCACTATGGAGAACAGTATGGAGGTTCCTTAAAAAACTAAAAATAGAATTACCATATGACCCAGCAATCCCACTACTGGGCATATACCCAGAGAAAAGCATAATTCAGAGAGACACATGCACCCCAGTGTGCACTGCAGCACTATTTACAATAGCCAGGTCATGGAAGCAACCTAAGTGTCCACTGACAGACGAATGGATAAAGAATATGTGGTACATATATACAATGGAATATTACTCAGCCATAAAAAGCAATGAAATTGGGTCATTTGTAGAGACGTGAATGCATCTAGAGACTGTCACACAGAGTGAAGTAAGTCAGAAAGAGAAAAACAAATATCATATATTAACGCATATATGTGGAATCTAGAAAAATGGTACAGATGAACCAGTTTGCAAGGCAGAAATAGAGACACAGATGTAGAGAACAAACGTATGGACACCAAGTGGGGAAAGTGGTGGGGAGGGGGGTGTGGCGGTGGTGGGATGAATTGGGAGATTGGGATTGACATGTATACAATAATATGTATAAAACAGATAACTAATAAGAACCTGCTATATAAAAAATAAATAAAATTCAAAAATTCAAAAAAAATAAAGGAAACTATTGGTTTGCAAACATCTTACCAGCTCATGAATGAGGGTATAAACCAAACAGTAACATATGCCAACAGAAGTACAATTGTGAAGGTACTGATTATAAATTTTGTTTATTAAACTTCTTAAATCCCAAGATCCTGGACTTTTTTTTTCGTTTTTTTTAAATTGAAGTAGAGTTGATTTACAATGTTGTGCCCATCTCTGCTGTGCAGCAAAATGACTTGGTTCCAAGATCCTGGACTTTTAGACTCAACTTCATTTCTTTCCTTTTCAGGATCCATGGGCTAATGCGTCTGACTGATAAACACATAATGAAAGAATGAATTGGTATCAATAGCAAGCAGTACTTTGTACCATGAATAACTGCTATTTGTCATTGTCAAGAAAACCTGGAATTCACGCTGGACAGAATTCTGGGCCCCATGAGATTCCAGATAAGGAGGACTCATAACCCAGAATAGAAAGCCATGGGAAGGTTTTCAAGATCCAATCGTAAGGATTACAAAAATAACAATATTTAGGTCTGGCTTTATGGGCATGTGACCTGTGCAGTCACACAGGTCCTGTGCTCAGAAGGGCCCCCAACACTTGGTTTAATGCTCTCCTGTCACCACGCAGAAATTCTTAATATTTTGTCTTTGAATTTGTGTTTTGTAAGTAAAGTCCAAAGGAATGATGGAGCGTGTGTGAGCAGGAGACATATGTAATGTGCGTGTTGCCACTCTTTGTCTCCCTCTTTGCATAGAGCATTTGTGGTGCCCTTTAAGCAGAGATTTCTGGTGGGCCCACCACATGTGCGAGTTCAGCAAGACTCAGAGCAAGTACAAGGCAAGGATGTGATGTCTTCACATCGCAGTAAGTGGAGGTAAAGCCCCAAGACGTCACTTTTTCCACTGGAACCAGAACTTGCTTGGAACATAGAGAGAAGGCAAAGGCATTCTAAGAAACATGAATGACCAGTGAAGGACTACAGTATCCTTTCTTACACACATTACTTTCTCATGCAAGCCAAGCACTTACACTGAAAGGATGATGGTAAAAGGAAAGGAAAAGATAGGGCAATCCATAGTCCCTTTTCCATTAATCCTTACTATCAGTAAGCCACATGTAGAGTACTGGTAGAATGTGCACACATTAAGTGAAATAAAAACAGCTGAGTTAGTTTGGTGCAGTATTTCCACTGTTCTAGTAAGAACAATGTATGAGCTGCAAAATACAAATTGTATAATTCTGCTGATTTCACATATGAGTTAAATCCACATATTTACATTTTAAACTGGCATTGCAAGATACAAAAGTCAACAGTAAAATTCATAATAATAATGAAAATCTTTAATATTCCTTCACTTAGAATGACATTAAATAGCAAATAAAAAATACATCACGACAAGTCAAGATAGAGAACATGGAAGAAAGGAAAAAGCTTTATATTTTAGTACTTGTAATGACATTTTTTCCTGTTTTTTTTTTTTTGATCAGGAGACCCCACATTTTCATTCTGTATTTTACCCCACAAATTATATAGCAGCCTTGACAACAGTAACAGGCGAAAAAATTAAATTATGATTAATTCACTGCCTGCTTCCAATCGAACTTCAAATCAAACAATCAAAGACTAGATACTTCAACAATAAAGCAAAAAAAAAAAAAAAGTATTACTGCTTGGAATTCTGAGTGTGGTGAAACCAACCCATCAACACATACACACAACCTCCTTCACCATGTGCAGCAACCCAGGTATTCACCCTGAAATGGAGGAAAGAGGTTTTCACATCAAGTCAGTTACCAATACTTCTCCCAGTGCCGAAGACTGTGCCTCAGGGCTTTCCTGTGAGGGAAGAACATGCAGATAGGACAAGTGGTATAAACGATCCATTTGCAGTGCAAATCTCTGTATGACACAAGCAGCCTCAGACTTCAGCAATGACTTATTGCTCATGTGCACTTGTCATATTTGGCACCTTAGAGGAGAGAGGTAACTCCTTATGCTCGATGGACATTTTAAGATTTAATAAACCACCTAGAGGGGTGGGATAGGGAGGGTGGGAGGGAGACGCAAGAGGGAGGGGATATGGGGATATATGTATACATATAGTTGATTCACTTTGTGATACAGCAGAAACTAACACAACATTGTAAAGCAATTATACTACAATAAAGATGTTAAAAAATGATTTTAAAAAGATTTAATAAGCACAAGCACTTTCATATACAGTCTTATTTTATTCCTACCACAGCCATGTGAGGGGCTCAGGAAAAGCAGATTTTAATAACACTTTTATTGTCAGTATTCCAATGATAAAAGTAATGTTGCTTTTAATGTTCCTGACCTGGGTAGTGGTGACATGGGTATTCACTTTAGACTCATTCTTTAAATTTCATATATGTGTTTTATGTACTTTTGGGTATGATAGATAGAGTCTGCAACAAAAAACAAAAGGTGATAAATGTTCAGTGTAGGAATTAGAAAAGAAGGCTATAAATCTCCCATAATCCCATCTAAGGAAACTATTAACAACTTGATGCTTTCCCTTCTTTGTTGTTATAAAATTGGAATACTGTTTTCCGTGATGTCTCTTTTTCAACATACCATATTTTTATACAGTATTAAAAATTCAACATAGTATTTCTTAGCAAAGATAAACCCTAGTGTATTTAACCAATTCCCTATCGTTGGATATTCAGGGTGTATCTAACAACTTATTTCCAAAATTACCAGAGAGCACTTATCTCTCTTGCAGGGAAAAGGAACAGCTCATGGAGGTTGACAACCTTACCACTGCTGTGTGCAGAGCCAGGAGATACTCACTGGGTCGGAGGCTTGTTCCTCTCCATATGCTGCTCTACACTTCCTCTGATCACAAAGGTTTAACCTGACAAATTAAAGGGGATAATAGTGAAAGACAACGCATCCCTGACCCTTTCCCATGAACTCTCGCCCCCTAAAATGGGGCACAGTCCACCAAGTTCAGGGTTGAGATCAGGAGGGATGTGTTTCTGCGGTGTCTGGCCTGAGATGAAGGGCCCCATCGCTGTCCCCTTGAGGTGTACTGCCTAGGCCCAAACAGTTCCTTGGGAGACCAGGCAGGGAGAATAAACTTTTCAAAGGTACAAGGTTGCAGGGTTCGAGGTTAGTAGGGAGGTTCTATAAATATTTACTGAACAAAACTCTGTCTGTTAACTGGTGACACAGAGCAAGGTGTGGTTTTCCTTCCTGCCCCCAGAGGCGGCTGGGAAAGTTGGTCTGACAAACTAGTGGGAAGTGCTGCCTGGCCAAGATGGAACCAAGACACAGAAGAATGCTGAACATGATTCAGGAAATGAAGTGAGTCCAACCATCTTCTGTCTGCCCTCTCCCCCGAGCCTCCGCAACTCCCACCTCTGGTCACTGAAGCCGGAAACCATAGAGGAGAAGACACTCATAAACAAAACACTGGTCACAAAAATGAGAGCCTGCAGGAGCTGACCAAACAAATAGCTCTGGTTGCAGTACACAGTTTAGCTGTTTCCCAACAGGTTGAAATATCACTGGCACCATTTAATACTGCAAATGCCACTGGGTGGCAATAAAAATGAGCTGTGGGAGGCTGTACATAGAAGAAAAGTCCTAGCCTACCTCTGGTTTGGTGGGTGGTCTTAAAGTTTTCTTTTTGGCAAGGCCACGTCCATTCCTTTACAATCCTTGCTTACTGAAGGAGCGAAGAACCTACTTTTAGTAAGATGACCTTCCTTCAGGAAGAACCACAACTAAACCACTCTAGACTTAAGACAAATCTATCCTAACATCTAGGGACTCCAGAGACAGTGGTTCCAAAACCTACTTGAAAATGCAAAAATGTTTAGCTACAGTTTACTAGGAAATCCACCTCCCATCGCCAGTCAATTCTAATCTAATCCCTGATTCTTAAAAAAAAAAAAAAAAGCCCGTTTTTCATATAACTTAAAATATAGTCTATGTGGCATGACAAATTTTGCTTGGGGACATCCAGAGTCAGTGGGGGCCTTCAAAGGGATAGGAAGCCACCTTCCAGAGCTGCCGAAGCCCAAGTGCACCTGACTGCTCACAGCAACCGCGGACGTAAAACCTGCTGGCTCCAAACATCAGTGATCTCAAAGGCAGATGCTCCCAGTGGCAGGCGCTGTTCTGTCGTGGAGCTGCTTCTCACATGAGCAACTCCATGTCCTCCCAAGAGCAGCAGAGATTGATGATTCATTATTGTCCTGAGCAGTACTGGGGTGTCCAGCTAGAGTATCATCATTCAGAAGGATTAGCCTTTTTAGCACGGGAACCCTAGCTCAAACTGAATGTCTCTCCCTTCTGGATCAAAAAAAAGCCAGCTCTCACGAACATGGGTACAAGACATAATTTGATTTATAAGCTTTGTGGGCCTCTATGAGGAAGACTGTATATGGGAGTGGAGTAGAAGTGAGGATAAAGCCAGCAAGAAGCATATAACATATTATGCAAGCAAGATACCTATTTATTATTAACTTTTATTTAGATTTTCATTTAAATGATACATTCTCAAGCTAGGGACTCCTGTAGAAATTACCTGAAAAATTTTATGGAAGAAGAGAAAATACTCTAATGTTTGGAAGCAGGACCAGAAAAGGATCTCTTCAATGCTTTTAAGTTGAAAAGTTAGGTCTGTAAAGATCTAGGTATCCAAATGTGGCCATGCTAAATTTGAGTGTGGGCTCTTTTCCATTCCTGGCCTGCCTTCTTTTCGAAGTATGATTGGGCAAAAAGCAAAATCAAAAATAAACAAAAGCAAAAACCAGGTAAAACACAGAAATAAGTCAGAGACATAGAAAATGCCAACATTAATAATTTCCATATCACTAGGAGTTAAGGATAATTACCCAGCTATGTATCAATGGAATTACTATGTTTTAACTTTCTAAGATTCTCATGCTTCCAAAATTAATTATCTGCTTACTTGAAGCTTCTAACTTATAATTTAGAAATAGGTACCCTTTTTCTGCTTTGAAGAAATTTAGATTTTAAGATGCTAACATTTATGTTTTGGTACAGTCATCATCCTTGGGCTTGGAGATCTTTGGTATTTATGGTCAAGGTGCTCTGTTCTTTCAGATTAAAAAAAAAAAAAATCTGTGGACGACTTTAGTTTCTTTAACAGGTTGGGAGTGTCCCAAATGTAGTCAATAAAAGTTCCCTTCCTGTCACTGTTTTAGGGAGTCCTACTCAGACTGCTCTCAGGAGCAGCAAAAATGACAGAGGAAGGAATAGTGGGTTGGCGTAATGGACAGACCATTAGATACATGATGTACTACCTGCCTGTCTCAGTCAACTAGAACCACTGTGCTTTAACACCAGAGCAGCAACTGGCAAACAGGAAAGTCTACCACAAAGCCTGTTGCTGTTACGATTGTGGGAAGTCAAACTTGTCAAATATCAGTTTTCTCCCTGCTCCAATAATGGGTTATATAGAAGCTCTCTTCCAGGTTACAGAATTTGTTTTATTTCTAAAAATTCCCAACGGACAGTAGGAACCGGTAAGGCATAACAGGTAACAATCATTAGAGGCTGAATTCCCCAACTCTTTTTTTTTTGCGGTACGCGGGCCTCTCACTGTTGTGGCCTCTCCCGTTGCGGAGCACAGGCTCCAGACGCGCAGGCTCAGCGGCCATGGCTCACGGGCCCAGCCGCTCCGCGGCATGTGGGATCTTCCCAGACCGGGGCACGAACCCGTGTCCCCTGCATCGGCAGGCGGACTCTCAACCACTGCGCCACCAGGGAAGCCCTCCCCAACTCTTGATTTAGAGTATATAACCGTCACCCTGCCCCAACCTCCCCACATCGCCTGCACTGTGACAGCCCGGTTCCAAAAGGGCTGGTTGTCCCCACTTCAAAATTCAGCCTAAGTCCCATCTGGTGAAACCTGTCCCCCACGATCTTGACACAAAGAACTCCAATGTCACTGATAACCTCAGAAATTCCGTAAGGTCCTCTTACCTCTCTTCAGCCATGAAAATTATTTTAAAATATGTATAGACATTCAAGAACTTCCCCCTTTTCCTGCTCGACTATACTGAGAATGGTATTTAACCTAAACACATACATGTCAAGGCTGTGTTGTAAAGGATAATTACCTATTTGTTTATTTATTAGACTCTTGGCCTTCAAAATAAATGTCAGGAGGGAAAAAAACCAAGAAATTGGGGTCAACACTTGAAGATTCAACACAGAGAAATTAATACACATAATTACTGATTAGACACTAATGACAATAATGTATGCTGCCGTCCAAAGTTCAAACAAGCAATTAGGGTTGATATAAGAAGTATAAACAATTAACAAACGGTCTAATTGCTTTTCTGAATAGAGACTGGCCTCTATTCCTCACACAGACTCTGTGACAGTCTATCCTAGAATCTCTATGGGTAATTCCTGGGCCACTTCCTCCCAGGTGCATATTGAAAAGCTCTGAAAACTAGTAACACTCTGAATGCAGATTTATCTGTTAGGACCATCACTTCTTCCTCTGGGTAACTTTGAGAAAAAACTTCAAGATGTTTCACTAACCAGCGTGAAACAAAAATTGGACTTACAATTGGACATGGAATCAGCCAGGATATGATCTCTCATTGAAAGGCAAAAGCACTATTACAATTAGCAAAATTGCACTGTGTTAAAAAGGTCCCTGACATCAAGCCAAGAACATGAATTAGCTTGGCTCAGAAAGAAAAGAGCCTGTTCCTAAGATAAATCAGGCAAGCACACATCTTTAACAAAAATTAAAAGTACACCAAAACCACAATGGCATCTTGGCTTTTATCCCTCTTGCTGATTTAATAGGTGACTCTAAACTCTTCAAAAGTGGGGACTACATCTCAGCTCAATTCCTGCATCAGAATCCCCAGGAGGACTTGTTAACACAGGACGCACCTCCAGAGTTTCTGACACAATAGATCTGGGGTGAGCCTGAGAATTTGCATTTCCAACAAAGTTCCCAGTTGATGCTAAGGTGGCGATACTTTGAGAAGCATGTCCTGGCTTATATATTACATGGAGTGTACAAAGGTGAGAGGATGCTTACCTTTCTGTGGGTAACATCCCCTCAAGAGCGCTGGAGAGCTGCATTGTGAAAGGTTCCTTCAGGAAATGCCCACAAAGGCCCACACTTTGCCTTTGACACTGGGAATTTATTATCTGTTGATCTTTAGTCTATGTATTACAAACCTCTCTGGACTTTGAGACCTTCCAAGGCAAAGGAGAGCAACTCCCGAAGCCTAGGAACCAATTTGCCTGGGATGACATGCATCCCATCCCCTAGAAGTACAAATTCCAGAATAAGATGCACCTGGGTTCAAATCTTGGCTCTTTCACTTATTAAAGTGTGAGCCCTTGGGCAAGTTACTTAATCTTTGAGCCACTGCTCCTCATCCATAAAGTGGGAACCATAACAGCAATAACTACAACTCACAGTGCGGATGAAGAATTCGATGAAATAAAAAGGTATCTAAATCTCTTAGCCCAAAGTCTAACACAGAGAAAACTCAGTGTCAATGTTATCATGCCCAGTTTTTACTGAGGATGTCTAGAATTCTCTACCCAGATCACTTGTAATCCAGGAACTCTTCCTCTACTGACAACTCCCACCTACCCAGACATTTCAACAAGATATCCAAGACAGGAGAGAGAGCTTTCTCCCAAGAAAACATCATTCACAGTCCTCTTGGATCCCTTGGTCCTCCTGCCAAACTGGTATCTCCGCTCCAATCCAGACCCTCCGTAAATGCCGGTGTAAGAAGTCTACCTGGAGTACTTTCACCCAAAGTCCTCCAGGCGCCCTAAATTCTTTCACCACTCTTCAAAAAACAGCCTTTTTGAATAAAGGGAGGAAAGGTGTGGGCCATCCTTAATTCAGCCATCCAAAGATAAGCAAACCACCATGGCACCTGAATGCATGCATGTCCTGTAAAATTTATGTAATTCAGTGCACATGATCTTTTTAAAAATTCGTTTCATTTTTTAAACATTTTTATTATAAAAGTAATAAATATAGAAATTAGAAAATTAAGACCACTAGTGATTCTATCACAAGATAACCACTGTTAATAATCTGATGCATGTTATTTCAGTTCTACATGTATATATGAAAATGGTATCATACTATTTGTTATTGTTCTGCAATCTTTCTCAGTATATTGTACAAGTTCTTAAATTATACATTTTTCATTTTTTATTGAAGTATAGTTGATTTACAGTGCTGTGTTAGTTTCTGGTGCACAGCAGAAATATATATATTTTTTCTCTTTCAGATTCTTTTCCATTATAGATTATTACAAGATATTGAGTATAGTTCCCTGTGCTATACAGTAGGACCCTGTTGCTTATCTATTTTATATACAGGAGTTTGTTAATCCCAAACTCCTAATTTATCCCTCTTCACCCCCATCCTCTCGCCTTCGGTAACCATAAGTTCATTTTCTATGTCTGTGAATCTGTTTCTGTTTTGTACAAGTTTTTAAATATTCTTCTATAACATTAATGTTAACAGCTGCAAAGGGATTCATGACACGGCCGGGCAATAACTTATTTAACCCCTCGGAGCCTTTTCTCTCACACATGCTGTGTATGCTGAGGACCCAGCAGAGTGAATATGCATATTGACAACCGCTGCTCCCCATCATTCGGCCACGTACAAGGACAGAACTGTTGGACTGATAAAGCTGAAGGAATTATTAGCTAATAAACTTGCAGGCTGACGTAATCAAAGAAAAACATTTAAATTAATTAAAAATACTTCTATTAATTTTCTACACATGCTAATACTGGATAGTAGGTGGTCCACAAATTCCTACCCTTTTGTACTGCAATGTAGCTGAAACATTTCCCTTTTTTTTTTTTTTTTTTTTGCGGTACGCGGGCCTCTCACTGTTGTGGCCTCTCCCGCTGCGGAGCACAGGCTCCGGACGCGCAGGCTCCGGACGCGCAGGCTCAGCGGCCATGGCTCACGGGCCTAGCCGCTCCGCGGCATGTGGGATCCTCCCGGACCAGGGCACGAACCCGTGTCCCCTGCATCGGCAGGCGGACTCTCAACCACTGCGCCACCAGGGAAGCCCCCCCCCCATTTTTGTTTTAACGAGAAATTTAATTTTGTCAATGAAATTAAATTAAATCAGAATATACTTTACATATATTCCCAAGGTCTGAGCAGTTAAACTTTTTTTTTTTTAATGAAAAGAGGGAAAATCAAAACCTATAAGCTATTTACTATGCTTCAATTCTGTACTGACTACAGGGAGAATGCAGGGGGCTGAGAGTGGTTGGGGGAGGTAAATCTAAGTCTTACACAGTATATTCTAATTAGTTAACGCTGTTAGAGAATCAAAGATCCTGTGTGAGGGAAAGTCCAACTCTGTTTACACTGTGCCTCTCAAAGGGATCCTGTAAAACTGACAATTGTGAGTGTAGGGCTCACGCAGCAGGGCTCACGCAGCAGTCACCTCAGGAAGCACCTACAGTCGTGGCCTTTGTGGATATCCAGTACTGATGTCACTCCCGAAGACTGTCAAGTACCTGCAGTGGTGCACTCTGCTGCCCCACTACCAGCCCCACCAAGTCTGTGCCTCCTGCTTCTCATTTCTCACTGATTCCTTCAAAGAATATGTCGTCCTTCCCATTTGGGGAGGACCAAGGTTACTAGGAAAGATGGAGAAAAGATCTTATACACACACACATTATCTAGAAACTCATATATCCCTTATAAAAATTAAATTTATCACTTCCCATAACAAGTCATGCCTGGGGGGACCTGAGGGTCTGCCATGGTATCATATGCAGATAAGGCAACTGCCCAATCAGAAGAGACAGCAGGGCACAGCCATCCTCTCCCATTGCTAAGCAGACATTTCCTGTTGATGTACCAGTGCCTCAAATTTAAAACTTTATCTCCTCAAACCTACCTCCCTCTTCTGACTTCCATATTACATTTAATAAAACAGCATTGCTCTTCTCCTAAGACCCCCAGTTCAGGATCACTGGGCCACCTTTGAGGACTCCTCTTCCTTACCTTCACTAGACTTGCACATCCAGTCACTAACTCAGCAAGTTCTGTCTCTTCTCTCTTCGCAATGTCTTCCATCTGCCTCTTTCTTTCAGCTTCCTCAGCCAATACCCTAGTTCGGGATTTATTACCCAAACACCTAAACAAATCCGTAGCCTCTTAACTGGCCTCCCCACCTGTCAGTCCACCCCACCCGCAGGCACCTGTTTTGATCATATACCTCTCTGCCCATCAGACACTCAGGTAGCTACAGGACAGAATCTGAATGTCTTTGTCAGCACTCAAGATACTCTATGATTCCAGCCATATCTCTGGCCTAGCAGAACTGGTCTATTCTATTCCAGGGGCATATTTACATATGCACTCTTGTATTTCCAAACTATACTTGACACCTTTTTCCTGCATTTGGAATGTACTTCCCGCTTTTCCACTCTTCAACTTTTCCTTGAATTTTATTCATACTTGAGTGTCCAGCTCAAATTCAACTTCTTTCTGTCCCTCCGTAAGTCATACCTGCACCGATTAGATGTAAACCTTTGAGAGACTGTATCTCACACGTCCTTATTTTTTTAATCCTTCAGCACTCCTAGCATAGTGTCAGGCATGTCACAAATGCTCAGTAAATCTTTGCTGATTGATT
Organism: Grampus griseus; assembly: GCF_964374135.1. Taxonomy (NCBI): domain Eukaryota; kingdom Metazoa; phylum Chordata; class Mammalia; order Artiodactyla; family Delphinidae; genus Grampus; species Grampus griseus. Next base: position 62,497,972 of record NC_138998.1, read on the forward strand.
TTTGATTAGTACTTATAGATCCAATCTGTCTCCACACACACACCCTGACCTGCCTGTGACAGCAGCCATTTATGCATCCAAGCTAACAGGAGAGGCTAACCTTCATTAACAGCTATGCTCCAAAACCAACAGGGCTAACTGGTCACTTGACCAGGAACAATGATTTTCTTTCCCATAGAGAACGTGAGCCTTAGGCACCGAGCGCACTCTGTAAAACCCTGATGCAACAGCAAAAAGCACACTTCTGAATGGAACAGGAGTCGGTAGAGGTGGCCTCTGCCTTCGTATGCCTAGATAACAAAACACAGGTTTAGTCAAAGATTCCCATTCATATAATGCCTTTGATAGTCCTTACAAACTCAACCATTTCATCTCATATAAATTTAGGAGATATGCAAAAGATCTGTCACACATCCAAAATATGCATCAATTCAGCCAATATTTACCAAACAACAAGAAGAGGAAACACACTTTACAGGAAAAAGCATGGGCTTTGGAACTAAGAAAACCTGGTTTTGATTCCTAGCTTTACAGCTAGTCGTGTGGAAAGACATCTGACCTTGCTCAGCTTTGATTTCCTTCTCTGTAAAACAAGGGTAGAGCCACCTACCTCACAGGGTTGCTTTGAGGATTAAATGAGATAATGCATGCAAAGTACTTGGCACAGATCGGTTCATAGGTGGAAAGTTGTTGCTATGGTCAAAGGAGAATAATAGAGCAGTAGTTGTATTCAAAGTGCTGGGCTTTGTGCTTAATTAGCACTGCTGCATATTAAACAAGACAAGCTCAAGAGAGACCCTGACTTAAAGACAGAAATAAGATGAGTATATATAAAGCTATCTTAGGCCTCGGAACTCTGTGTCTGTCTTTAAAGTCTTAAGTAACATTGAAATTTCACGGATGTTACAAGCAACATTATGCTGAAGTACTTATGAAGTGAAACAGATCTCCAACTACTGTCACATGGTAGTCACTAGGTGCTTTCAATGATTCAAACTGTTTGGGGGGATATATAGGTCAGTGGTAGAACACCTACTGCACTTTAAAGTTCTTTCACCTATTTTACCTTGAGCTAAATGGCTTGTAAACTCCAAGAAAGTCATTGTTGTTCCAAAAACCAAAGTTGGTTCTTTAGGGAAGATAATGCCAGGAATCCAAAGCTAGCGTAAGAATTCAGCTTCCCGGCAGGGCAAAGAGGACATACCTACCACATACAGTAGACACACAAACGTGTGCTGAACGCAAGAATGAGTTTCAGTTACAATGAACCTGTACCTCTAGTGTCATGTAACACCTGAGATACAATGTAATAAATGTTTCTACAAACAAGAATTCCAATCTTGAGAATCAGAGAAGGAAATACAAATGCCCAGTTTCAATCTCCCTTGAGAACAAAGAGTACCTGAAAAAAAGTACTAAAAGAGAAGCTGGTGTTCATTCACAAACATATGTCACTGTCAACGTTACCCCTTTCCACACCCATTTTCAGTCTTAGGGGTATGTGTGTACATGGTTTCACCCCATGGGCTTCAAGTTCACAAGGAAGTCAAGGATAAATGCTATTCTTTAGCATCTTGCTAAAAAAATTTACCTCCCCACCTGAGAAGATATTACATTTAAGTACTTTAGCACTCAAATCCCAAATTAGGAGACAAAGAAATGTAAAGGGCAAAAACCCTTGAGAGAAGAGATAAGAGTTCTCCTCTGCCTGTCTGAAGAGTGGCAGCTATTCCTTCCACAAACCCATGATGCAGTATCTGAGAAGCACAAGGAAGGCTGAAAAAGCTGTGGATGACCTTACTAGAATTTCATGCTTACTTATACGTGTGACTTCGAGCCAGTACCCAGGCTTCCAATCTCTCAGAAGTCACCCATAAATCAGCAAATGAGACAAGTGCTGCAAATAGCATAATTTCTCATGAGCAAGTACCCTAGCTATGTTGCTAGATTTTTTTTTGGTAGTTAACAGAGAATGATAAAAACTGTTTTAACATTTTATCATGAAAATTTTCAAACTTACACAAAAGTAAAGAGATAGTGTAATGAACCCAGCTTTAACAGTTATCAACATATGGCCAATCTTCTTTCATCTAAACCCTATCTAATGGATTATTTTCAAGGCTACCCAGAAATCATAGCATTTTATTTAGAAATACTTCAGTATGTATCTCTAAAAGATAAAGACTTTTAAAAAAAATCATCACAATGCTGTTATCATACATTAACAATGAAAAGTAATTCTTTTATACTATCAAATATGTTCAAATACATCCCAAGTTATCTCATAACCTCATCATCTTTTTACACGTGGTCAAAAATTGAATGTTCACAATGGAAAGAAACTTAGAAATTGCAGAGTACAATTTCTACCCAATATGACCGAATCCCCCTTAAAGCAGTTCCTCAGCTGTGACACTGCCCCTAAGATGTGCACATCTCGTGGAAGACATGAATCTTAGACTCATGAGCTGATTTTTTTCAGTATGCTATTTAACCATCTTTTATAACTGCAATTTAAAAAACTTAAGAATAATAGCTCTGTTGAGATATAATTCACATACCATAAAATTCACCCATTTAAAGTATACAGTTCAATGGTTTTTAGTATACTCGCAGGGTTATGCAAGTGTTACCACTATCTAACTTTAGAACATTTCCACCACTCTGAAAAGAAACCTCACCCCCATTAGCAATCACTCCCCATCTCCCCTTCTCCAGTCCCTGGAAACCACCCGTCTGCCTTCTGTGTCTATGGATTTTGCCTTTTCTGGACATTCTTACTCTACACTATGCTGTTTTAAAATTGCCTTGGGGCTCTGCTTGCCCCCCAACCAAGGCAGCAACTGTCCCAGAAGGTACTAGGGGTACCTGACACTCATGAGAACAAGATTCCTTGGCAGGGGTTTCTCCTTCTTTCCCCTAATTTGGGAGCAGAGGATCAGCTGCTGCTTTTCGCTTTAGCTGTCAGGAAGCCCAGAGTTGAATTTGTGGCCCAACTTTTATAACTGTGTAGCATATTATCATATACATTTCTCTGACCAAACTTCCCCTCTGACCTGAATTTTCCTTTTGTTCATTTGTTTTTGCTTATATTTCAAGAATTTTTGTACTTTATTCAAATACTTCTTTGGAACAAGGAAAGATTTAAATGTGTGACATTTCCTTTCAGACATTCTGGTAATATTCTATCATATCTTAAAAGCCTAGGAAAATCTTTCCCATTTGGCTAGGATTATTTTCTTTTGATGATGGATGCTTAGGCTGGTATTTTAAAAAATACTGTCCTAGGACTCCTAATAAAGGATACGAATGCATAAAAGGTGACATGAGTGAGGAAAGTTTATTCCTGTACATACAAAAAAGAGGTGTAAGTGTGGGGGCAGATTCTGTAAAGAAAACGTTGGTGATTCAGTGGTTTACAGAAGTAAACCTAACAGAGTTAATGGTCAGGGGAAATAAACGGAAAGAAGAAAAGAGACATGGCAGGTATCACGCTCTGGGATCCTGGGATTACAGCATTTACTGAGAGAGAGAGAGAGAGAGAGAGAGAGAGAGAGAGAGAGAGAGAGTGAGTGTGTGTGTGTGTGTGTGTACTTAAGAAGTACCAAGAACTGAAGTTTTACTGCTAGAAATGTGATGTACTCCCCATTCCAAGTGCTGGCTATTCAGCACATTTTACTTGGTGGTATTGATTGTTTTGCTCAGAATATTTTTCCGTACCAAGTAACATTAAAATCCAGGCTTTCCCAGGGAAAAGTTGCCTGGAAGGACCTCACAGGCAGAAGACATTAATCCTTCTCTTGATAGAGTTCAACAAAACTCTTCCTGCACCCAGGAATGCAATGATTAATCAACTAATTTCGACCCAAGTTTTGTTTATATGTTCCAACCATAAACATTAATCGAAATATTTCCATTGCAACAAAAACACTTTGGTTTAAACACCGCTGTAGGACAACATGCAAGCATGTTTCAGAACATGAAAGTACAACTTGTCAAGTAACATTTCCTGTGTTAAATCCAAGGGGGCACACAGTGGAAAGTGTGTTATTCTAGGGTGCACAGCCACCTGACAGCTAGAGCAAGGGACTGGGACTTCCTCTTCCATGTGACAAACTGCAGTAGGGATTCCACCTTGATTTGTGGTTTTAGAATAGCCTGCATGAAGACAAATTTGCTTGTTGGTGTCTCTTTTGTTTTACTGTGTTTGGGGGTGTGTGGAGAATTTAGGTTTAACATGTGAAAAAGAGACACAAGTGTGGGAAACACCTTATCTGAGAGTAAGCACATTTTTGATAGTATTTGAATAGAGGTTAGGGTTAGGGTTAGGGGTTAGGGTTGGCACATTCAATATGTGCTAGATCACTCTCAGCTGCAGAACTCAAAAATATTTCTGAGAGACATATCTAAATGTTAACAGAAGTCATCTCTAAGAAGTAGCATTAAGGATTTTGTTGCTTGTGTTTTTCTGTTTTCCCAAGTCTTTTACAAGAGCACGTGATGAAAAATACTCTCTAAAGGCGGCGAAATCTTTAGAGATTCACCTTCTCTAAAGGCAGAGAGGGGCATAAGAAAGACAAAGTGCCAGAAGCACTTGGTAACATGAGCGGCTCTGTTTGCTATAACTTGGAGTGTAGGGCAGAAAAAGGAGGAGGTAAGGTGGGAGAGATTGGAACAATATTGCAAAAGCCTTGAATGTCAGGGTAAGGGGATTTATAATCAGCAACTGGGAGGTGTTTAAATGGTACTTTTTATCATTATAAAAACAACATTTTCTCAAAAAAACAGTATTATACCTTTATTGTAAAAATAACTGGCAAAGACTAAAAACCCCAAAGTAAATAAAAAGCACCAGGAAGAAGCCCGTCACCAGAAGAAAACGATTGTTAATATTCTGGCACATTTCCTTTCAAGCTCTTCACTGTGTATATAGCTCTGGAAGATTTTTGAGCATGAATGTGACATCATCAGGGCTATGCTTCAGGAAGGCTGGGTTACAAGGTGGGCTAAGTACAAAGTGCACTTTCTGGGAATGCAAGTGACCAGCTGAGGTTTCCTTGCACACGTTCACAGCTGCTCCTGCTTATATTTCTGTACCCACACAAGTCAGAGGACAGTCTGGCTATTTAGGGCAGACCCACAAACATGTCCTATGGGGCAAGTGGCACCTGAGAGGGAAGCCCAAGGCGAAAGCCTAGGAGTGAGCATCCCTAACAGTGTTCAGTCACGCCGAAAAGACCTCCCTGGGGGTGGAGAGAATGTTCTGCAAAGCACCAGCAGGTTTCCAGGAAGGGAGGTCTTATCTCAGGGAGAATGGAGAAAGCTTTCCTAGAGACCATCCTCATCGTGCACGATTCCCAATAGGGAAATGCCTAAAAATAGGCAATTACCACATCTAGTATGCGATAATCATATTACGATAAAACAGCTCATGGTATGACAGCTACTGCCTATTAGTCAGAATTCATGTCAACTTTGAGATCACAGCCTCAAGAAGAGGTTGACCTGTGTCAAAATTCACTGACAGGCTTTACTTTCCAAGTCAGTTCTCACAGCTCTCAGCTTTGCCCCGTACTCGGAGACAACGGGGCTCTGTGAAGGAGCAGAAGCCAAAAACTGGAAGGAAATTTGCATGCCTCCTCTAGCCCCACGAGGTGCTTATTATTTTGCTTCCAAAGAGGCCGAGTCCAATGTTTTATTCCTCCCCTTTCTTCCCTTTGCTAATTTTAACTCAATTTCAAATTAATATTTTTCAAGCGATAACTTACTTAATTCCCAGTCCTTCCTACCCGTTTATGACTTAGGAATGAACGTAAGCACAAAACATCTTGTGATGGCCTCAAAATAGAAAGCAGGTTTAAAGTTTTATTTTTCTGTCCCAAAGCTGCCAAAGTTCTGGGTGTTTTAACTTCTGCTCTACACACTGTTTTCTCCCTCCCTCCCTCTCTCCCTCCCATCCAGCTATATTTAGTAAAGCCCAAATAAAAGGGATACAGGCAAAGCAAAATTAAATATAGTTTCTTTGAATCAGTAAACCCCAGAGTTAGTCTATATGGCAGCAGCTAAGAAAGTGAAGCTCATATGAACACATGTATACTCATGACACGCACCATCCTCCAAAGGTGACCACAGCCTCGCCCGATTCACCAAGTGGCAGGTGCACCCAGGAAGGTAAACACACCACCTCCAATCACCCTCTTCCTTTTCTACCCACACATCTCCCCCGCCCACCTCACTGCCACCCCCATCTCACTACTCTCCATTTCTAGATATCAACATATCTACACAACCCACTACTCTCTGCCCGCATCTAGAAGGAGAAAAGTTGAGAAGGGTAAATTTAAATAAAAGGAAGCATGGAGAAGTACTTGGATGACCAAGGACTTCTAAACGAAGCTGGTTCAGAAGCACACTGCTGTAACTGCTGTACAGTATACACTGTCACCTTAGTTGATTTACTTAAAAATGATCTCAGGCTTCTGTTGACAGAAGGAAATTCTATGGGACTTGAGAACAAGGGAAACACTCTGTTCTGGTTTTCCAATACAAATAATGAGCTTACAATGACAATAAGGAGCCTACAGTGACAGTAAGATTTTGGGGGGTAACTTCCCATCCACAAGGCAGCAAATCTATAAACCTAAATACAGAACACTCCGTACGAGGGAACGGGATGGGTTTGAGGAGCATGGATTGCGGCATGGAAAGGGAATGCCACCCAACGCAAACTTTAGCTTTTCCCATAAAAGAAGTACCTGATTGCCCACCCCCCCACACTGCCTATCCCCGAACCAAAGGCACAGGACAAGAGAGGAGAAATGCAGAGGTTCTAAGAACCTAATGGCTGAGTAGAAAACTCACGCTTCACAACGTTCTCACCTATCAAGTCCAACCTGAAAAGCAATAAAGACAGTACACTCTCTATTTAGACAATATCATCAGAGAACGCCCATATTTATTTGCTACTACATTAAGGAAAAACCCCCCACAACTGTACACTTTAAAATATTTTAAGGGAATTCCCTGGCGGTCCAGTAGTTAGGACTCCGCACTTCCACTGCAGGGGGCACAGGGTTGATCCCTGGTCGGGGAACTAAGACCCTGCATGCCGCATGGCATGGCCAAAAAATATATATATATATATATCTGTGTGTGTGTGTGTGTGTGTGTGTGTGTGTATACACACACACACACACACACGCATATTTATTTTAAGTATAATGTCCTAGGACAGGAGTTAGCAAATTATGGTCCATAGGCCAAATCCAGCCTGCCACCTGGTTTTGTACAGCCTGTAAGTTAAGAATGTTTTTCATTTTTTAAATGGTGGAAAAAAATCAAAAGAATACTACTCTATGATGTGAAAATTATATGAAATTCAAATTTCAGTCCATAAATAACATTTTATTGGAACACAGCCATGTTCATTCACTTACATACTGTCTGTGGCTGCTTCTGCAGTTAGGCAGGTATGAAAGAGACTTTTGGCCTATAAGCCAAAAATATTTACTATCTTGCCCTTTCCATAAAAAGTTTGCCAACCACAGGTCTAGAGACATATCTGGGGTGTGAAAATACCTCTCACTTATTTCATACTTTATAGTTTTTCCAGGTACATTCACACTCATAACTTTTATTTTATCTTTACTCCAAGCCTTTGAGTTCCATAAGCAGGAATTATTATCTCCTCTCTAGAGACGGGAACACAGTTTGAAAGTGAATTTACCCAAGGTCATGTTGCTGCTAAGTGGCTAGGCCAGGACTAGACTCCAATTTTCTGACCCATGTCCAGAGGTGCTCACATTATACAACTGTGTTCTCTTGGATGTCAGCCAACTGTGGCTAACCAAAGTCTTTTAAACATTCTCTCCATATCTGAGAGTTCACCCTAGTGTAAAATCCTTCCTTCCTAAAATAGGATCCCAAACACTACACTTCCTAGCACCACTTCCTGCTAGGGGAGACGCATGAACGTGGACTCAGAGGTTTCCCCTCTTGGCAGAGGCAGCTCTGACAGAAGCATACTGATGGTGGCAGAGGCAGCAGCCCCCTTGGCAGACCAGTTCAGTGGAATTCCTGGAAGCTCAACCTGGAGTCTGTTTCTTCAACTTGCCCAACAGTTCTGTGTCTATTTACACACCTCAGTACATTCTTTCAAGCTTAATCAAGCTCCTGTGGGTTCTATTTTCCAGAACTAGGATCACGAACCAAAACAACTTAAGTCAGAAGAAATCCTTATAACACTACAGTGAGTCCTAAAAACTTCTGGAACAATTTCCATCTTCATCACCATCACCATCTTCCAAAGTACAATCCTGTTTCCATGAGATATTACCAAATGTAACTCTTAGAAAAGGATTCTGTAATTAAATAAATAAAATTGGAAAATACCAAGTTAAGCAGATTTCTTTACTGCAGGACTCATCAGAGCCTTAATACACATGTATGCTTCATAAATCTCCAAGAAAGGGACAAGTATGCAACATTTGAAAATTTACTGGACCACTGAATCATTTTTAAATATAATACGTCACCTGGATAGTAATAAGTGTTGGGAAATACTGGTTAAATGATATCCTCTATCTAGAAAAAAAAATTTTCATAGTTCTAAAATATTAAAAAAATAAGACTTGAAATGAGCAATCCAATTCTGGAGTGTGTTACAGTGAAAAAATACTTTCATATACTGCTGGGGGGTGGTATATATTATACAACGTTTTTTGAGAGCCATTTTACAATAACTAGCAAAGGTCCCAATATTTATACTCTTTGACTCAGTAATTCCACTTCTAGGAATTTATCCTAAAAAAATAATCTGAAATTTGGACGACTGTCAGATCCTCAGTTCTTATGTATGCCTCTGATACTTTATGAAAAAGAGAAACAATATGCTCTGATTTGAGGAAAACACAAAGAGGGGCTGCTTCATCTTTCTACTCAGGTGACAGAAAAAGGACTTGCTCCTTATAACTAAGGGAAAAGAGACAAAAGTGCTCTTATATTCTTAGTGGCATTATGACACTATATAAACATTTATTTAGCTCTCAACCTTCTGCAAAAAAAGGAAGAAGTTGAAAGTTTAAAACTTTCCCAAGAATATCTCTATTGTTAATTAAAACATCCTAGGCCAGATGCACAGCGTCTCCATAAATGAAGGAGGGAGAAGAAACCTGGGTGACACTGATATGTTGTTAAGAGGTGCTATGATGCTGAGCTAACCTTAAGGTTGATGACAAAGCACAAACCTCTGGGACAGTTTTTTTTTTTTTTTTTTTTTTTTTTAGTATGCGGGCCTCTCACTGTTGTGGCCTCTCCCACCGCGGAGCACAGGCTCCGGACGCGCAGGCTCAGCGGCCACGGCCCACGGGCCCAGCCGCTCCGCGGCACGTGGGATCCTCCTGGACCGGGGCACAAACCCGTGTTCCCTGCATCGGCAGGCGGACTCTCAACCACTGCGCCACCAGGGAAGCCCAGTTTTTTTTTTTAACATCTTTATTGGAGTATAATTACTTTACAGTGTTGTGTTAGTTTCTGCTTTATAACAAAGTGAATCAGCTATACATATACATATATCCCCATATCCCCTCCCTCTTGCGTCTCCCTCCCATCCTCCCTATCCCACCCCTTTAGGTAGTCACAAAGCACCGAGCTGATCTCCCTGTGCCATGCGGCTGGGACAGATTTTTTTACTCCAGGATACAGGTTAACTTGGTAAAGATCAAGAAAAGGATGATGAAGAACTGTATGTTAAATATTTATTTTTTAAGTTAATTTAAATACTTTAAAAAATTATTTAATATTACTTAAATATAGTTATTAATTGTATTTTGTATTACTGTATATATTTAGCATATATAAAGAAATACAGTACTAGAAATTTTAAGTGGAGGATTGAAGGGAGCCTCAAATTCAGCAATTTGTAGGTTGAGATCATGTGACTAAGGCAGCAATGCCCCCTAGTGGTGGAGCATCACTTTCACTTTGAGGCTTTTGACAGATCAATAAACATCTTTAAAAGGTCAAATCCACAAAAAAAAAGTCATGAGGAGACAGCAAACATTTCTAAGAACCAGTAACTCCTAATTGGTGAATGCCATGACCAAACAAGGGTATATTCAGTTTTAAGGTCATTCCCTGATTTGCTCTCAAGTCCATTTTACAGATAGAGAAACCATGGCCTCAAAAGATTAGGAATGATGTTGTCTCAGTCACAAAACCACACGAACCAAGAGTGCTATGTCTCTGCCATGCTTACTGCCTATTAGGCAAAACCCGCAAACAGAGGATGAATGAACCATCTTTCCATATTTTATCTCTAACAAAGTGCCAACACCTACAGTGGCAGCCACTACATTTTTCTTTCCAAATTCAGCCCCTGTGGACTAGAGGTCTACACAAACTGCCTAAGGTCCAGCTAACCCCAGAAGGAAAATGACCCCTTTCTCCATGTCCTTCAGTAAGTACAACAGGGAGACTGTTTCCGGCTTAGGCTCAAATGCCAAGAGAATCTATGTCTCAAAGGAAGGGATGTGGTGGTGGGTATATAATTGATATCAGAAAAAGAAGCCTGTATCTTTGTTCTTCAGGAGTACAACCACAGAGTTAGGAGTCAGCACCGGTCAAGTAGGGCCAGCCAACCCCAGGGACATATCTGGTGATTTACAGGAAACTCTCTAGTTCTCTCAGGGAAAGCGGGATGTGGTAAGACAGGCAAAACCAGGGAACAGAGACCATCATGCTGGTGTGAGCAGTAGTCGTGGTTTACATTTACCGAGTATTTTATGTATTGCAAAGTATTTTCGCAAGTATTTCATTTGCTCCTTTAGTTATATCCCTGTAGAGAAAGTCCCATTTATTCCAAGGTTAGAGATTAAGAAGAGAAGATTCTGAGAAGCTGAGTGGCTTGTTTGTATAACCTGGCAAGTTAGCAGACTCAAGACTCACCCTGAGGTCTACTGTTTCCCACAGTACCTGTCACATCCAAGTGGGAGATGGCTTAATTAGCAGCGAATATAAATTGTGAGAGGAGGGGAGCTCCTATAGGTAGTCACCAAGCAGGAGACAGAGACTGGTAACAGATGACATTGTAGAAACGTTTTCAAAGTCCAAGACACAGTCACAGAAATTAAAAAGCTAAGAAGTCTGAGCCATTTAGAATAGGGACAAATAGGCCTCCACAACTGGAAAAGAGCCTTAGTTAACCACTATATTACAATTAAAATACATTCCTTATACTCTGCCCAAGAAGCAGGAAAGTGAGAAATCCATTTTAGAAAGACTGCTACCCAAAATTGCTAAAACATTCCCTTGAGGCAAACTTTCCACTTTCCAAAAACTCTTCTGGATAACCAAGGTTCTGGCTAAAGTTTCTTCTCAATAATCTCAGTCAACCTTTTTCTCTTCTTCCTGTGCTCTCATTTTTCCTTCTACTTACTTACAGTTTGAAGTAGTCTTATATTTGGAGTTTTTAAGATGGTACATTTCAAATTTTATGACCTTATTTGCATTGTAAAACTCCTTCTTGGTAATTAAACAATGGAACTGAAAAGGTAGAGAACCTATAATAGACACATAATAGCCTATAATAGTTTTTGAGACTCTCAGCAGCTCATACTGCACCCTACACCCTCAGGAATTGCTTCTTCATCCCAGGGGTGGGCTCTTGGAAGCCATGTTTATACCCTGGAACCCTGTCTCTGTGACCATATCCGACTGATTAGGAGTCGACTTCCATCCCAAACAGAGCCAATCAGAAACGTCCTCAGAGCAATTCCTTCTGCTTAAGCTAGCTTGATTCTGCTTCTATTACTTGGAACCAAATGGTTCTAAATCACACATTTCATGTATTTATTTTCTGCTTCCCTACATTGAATTGTTTGTTTTACGAGGGCAGAGATTTTTGTGTTTATTATATCCTAAGTGCCTAAAATAAAGCTTAGCCCATAGGAGATACTCAAAATGTTTGCTGAATAATGCATATTGTGAGCCTTTCTTAGTTTTCCCCATTCTAAGTTTTATTCGGTGTACACACTCTATTTGCTTAAGAGAGAAGACTCAGTCCTGCAGAGTTTGGTCTTTACCATACTTCCACACAGTATCTGAAAGGTTTCCAAATTCATCCTTTCCCAAATATCTATTCCCCCTGCTTCTGTCACTGAAGTCTCATCTTCCCTTTATACATAAGCACTTCAGTACTATATCTGTTGTATAGAGTGAACTGCATTACTATCTTCATAATGGGATAATCCCCTTATTTCTCTTTCTTCCCTTCTCTTTTATCCTTCCAAATGTCTGCTCTCAATAACGTCACTGGCCAGGCCGTCTATTAATGAATGGGCAGAAGACCTTGTTCCTGGTTCACCAGCTCTAGGATTTAAATGATGTCAGCAAGGGAATAAAGAGGTGCTCAGGGAGGCCTGATGACTCCATTACGGACCAAGCACGTTCCCAAGAGAGGCAAAACACGTGATTGCTACCCAGGAGGCCAAACAATGTCATACACCTCCAAATCCCCTTACAGAAATTAAAAAGCAAAGACCAGCGTAGCATAAAAACTGCAAAAAGACAGCTGGCCAAATCTTTATACCTCCTAGATACTGTTCCAGCTCTTGTAACTGAGCCATTTAACTGCTCTGTGTGGTGATTAGTAAAATAGATCAGTCCTATTCTCTATATTCTTAAGGGAGAACAATCACTACTGTAACACTTAGACTACAGAGCTTGAGTTTCTGGCTAAGATAAAATGATCTATTAGACTTCTAAGTGATTTTAAAGCAGAAATGCTAAATAAATATCAATATTCCTACATAAAATTCAAGTCCAGATTATACATTTAAATGGAGACATAATCAAGACACAGATGATTTTTTTAAAGTAGAACATTTCCCCAAATATATGGCAGTAAGATTCAGTGTTTATGTCTAAAATCACTTAGTTTATAAAAACAACAACAAAAAAAGACATTAAATAAATTTAAATTCCCAACATAAAAACCAAGTTAGGGAAAACCAAGAAGAAGCTTATTTATAAGGTAGAAAGAAATATCATCACAAGTAGATAAATGAGCAACTGGCCTTATCCCTATGGTTTCTTACAATTCGTTTTATCACCTCATCTTCTCATGCCAACTTCTCTTTCTTGTTTCAATTCCTCAATGTAACTCCTTAGGCTTAAATACTTAAACTTTTTTTTCTTTCATATTATGGAACTCATTAGCTTAAGCTTACTTTCTTGTGGTCTGAGTACTCTAAAAACAAGTGCCCTAAAAGTCCTTGTGTCACACTTTTAATGTGTTGAACACATTCGTGTAAGTGATCTGACAAAGGCAAACACTTTTTCAGCTCTCATTCACCAGCTCAGAACTCTTCTCACTCTGGCCCTCCCCTCCAGGAAGTCCTGACTTTGCTGATTAAGGGGAGAAACAAATCTCTTTTGATGGGCTGGGGTGAGAGCTGCCTGCCACTCTCTACCACTCCTTAATACAGTGCTAAACAAAGTTTTCCGGAGGAGCTCCAGAATGTGTGTTTTCTAGAAGAGTAAAGAACTGTGGCAGCATCTTTATTCTAGTTCTCACAGCTGGGAGAGTGTGGAGGGTTCAGAGCAGAAGGGAGGGAAGCAGGGAGCCTGTGATATGGAGCTTACATGATATCACTGACATTCACCAGGTTTCAAATGTCCTCTTGTTTTCCCTCACTTATGTAAAATTACAGACTAAGAAAGTAGAAGTGACTTCAAGAAATAACTACCGGGCAAAGCTCTGCCTTCCCACAGATAAACAAGTAAGTCTCACGGGCAGTATATGTGATGATGAAGAGAGAACCTGGGTTTAAGTCTTGGCTCCACCACTTATCAGTAAACTCTAGCAAGTTACTTAAGCTCTGTGCCTCAGTTTCTTCATTTATAAAATAAGGATAATAACAGTACTGACTGCATAGTATTATGCAGATGTTACACAAGATAAACATGTAAAGCATTCAGAACAGTACCTGGCACGTAAGAGCTCACGTAAATGATGGCAGCAACAGCTGTTGATGTGATTACTATCACTAGCTTTGTCTTCTAAAAGAATTCCAAGAACGCAAGGCCTTCATTCAGCAAACATTTTAATGAGAACTTATCACGTGTGCCATGTATACGGTGCTAAACGCTGGAGATACAGACTCAAAAGGTGCAATCCAGCCCTTCAAACAGCATCCAATCAAATGCAACAATATATCACAGAGTGGTTGTAACAGAGATCTGTACAGGATCTGCACAGAAGCAAGAAGCCTGGAGAGGTCCAAGAAAGGGAGAAGGAGCCAAGCCTTAAAAAGCAGACTGGAGGGCACCAAAGGAAGAGGACAGGGAAGGTCATTCTGGGCAATGGCAAAACATAAGACTAATAAGCTTAGCAAAGGCAAGTGTACGAAAGGCTTCAGTGACTTGAACCTTAGACTCAAGATAAATGTAGATCCTTAACTTTAGGACAAAGGATCGGTTGGAATGGGTGAAACAAAAGGGGAAGAAGACTGAGTGGTAATTACTACAGTAATAAGACCCCCAAAGTGAGCAAGGATAGATTAAAAACCTCAAAGCATCTTACAGAAAGGATGGAGCAGAGAGAATAAACTCTCCAAATATTTAGCAGCTAAAGTGACTGGTCTTAGTTACTGATTAGATGTAGAGAACTTGAGAGTGAAAAGAGTAAAAAATGAGCCAGCACAAGGTTATTGATTGGAGTAACAGGATGGTAGTGCAACTGGGATCGAGGCAGAGAGGGTTTTGGGGAGATTATGCTGAGCTTAGTTTTGAAGATGTTGAGTTAAGGTACTTGTGGGACCTTCAGGTGGTGCCATGTGGTAAGAAGGAAGTCAGAAACACAGGTGTGTATCTATGAAACTGGGTGAGGAGGTTGGACGTAGAGATGAGCCATCACTGCTCAGGGTGCCGCCAAAGCCACACAGAAAGAGACAGAGGTGAAGGAGACCAAGATGGATGGGTCAGGGAGATGAGAGGACCAGGGAGAGAGAAAGAGCAGATACAGACTCAAAAGGTGCAATCCAGACCTTCAAAAATCATCCAATCAAGTGCTACAACACATCACCAACATTTTCTCAGAACTGCCGCACTATTTTCTTCCTCATTAGTCATGTCAATAACAACTTTTTCAAACATTCCAATGTTCTTTATTTATATACCATCTGTTTCACAAATATTTGAGGCATCTATGGTAAAGACATACAATAAAACAGTGAAATAAAAATGAAACAAATATGGTATTAGAAGAAATATGAAGAAAATATGGTATTAGAAGATCATACAGAGGGAGGTTGGGGGAGAAAATGGGATTAGGATACAATTATGCAGGCCAAAGGGGACTACAGAGTTTTTACAGTAAAGTTGCAAGTTTGGCTCTGAGCTTCCTAGTGGCCAAAGTAAGAAAAGAAATAGTTACCTCCATAAAAAGAAACTGTACCCTTCCTCAGGGTTACCTGATTTGCCCAAGACTGCCCAGTTAAAAGGCAAATGGCTCTTACTCTACCAAGCTGTTTCAACATGCAAATACTCTTCTGCATAGTTAGATTCCCATTATCAGGGTGGAGTGATAGAAAGGGAACTAGACTAGGAATCAGGATACCTAGGTATTATAGTATTAGCTCTTCTGCTAATTGCAAACCCAAGGCAGATCATTTAAATTCATTTTCTCAACTATAAAACAGGTGCTTTCACTGAGCCAGGGTCAACCAATACACAGCATTTGAGCTATCATTCTCCAATCCAGCACACCTTGACAGACATCGCTAGTTAATCACAGATCTTTTTTCTGCTGAATCCTGAAAAGACCTCAAAATCCTGCTCAACAGTGTTCCAAGTAACCACCAATGAATCAACATGGGCATTCTGACGCCGGGGCTACTCTGAAGTGCCTCCAATACTATCATGCTATCAGACACACCATCATGCAATGAGCATGATCTCTATCATAATTTGTGGGATCCTCTCTGAATGGGAAAGGCCGAGGGGGGTTGACTGCAGCTGCTAAGGTAGGCAGATATGGAACAAAACTCTTTTCAGAGTTATTTTTAAACTTCTAAAAATACTTTGATATAGTAAAATTAAAACTCACATGAGTCAAAATACACCACTGATTAAAATAAATACTTCCAAATGATCCACCAGAGGAAATCTAGAAAAGGCGTAGCAGCATGTACCAAGCTGAAAATCTTTAGAAGCAACTCAAATTTCAAAGAATCTTTCTTTTGCTCTATTTCAGAATCTGTATTGTGAGCATTTCTACAAAATCCTCTTCACAAAAGTAGAGAGAATAGTACAACAAATCTGTATGCACCACTACTCAGTTTCTACAACCGTCAACATTTTGCCACAGGATTTAACTTTAAAAGTGAAGCCAGGGCTTTCCTGGTGGCGCAGTGGTTGAGAATCTGCCTGTCAATGCAGGGGACATGGGTTCGAGCCCTGGTCCAGGAAGATCCCAAATGCCACGGAGCAACTAAGCCCACGTGCCACAACTACTGAGCCTGGGCACCACAACTACTGAAGCCCGCGTGCCTAGAGCCCATGCTCCACAACAAGAGAAGGTGCCGCAATGAGAAGCCCGCGCACCACAACAAAGTGCAGCCCCCGGGCTTCCCTGGTGGCAAAGTGGTCAAGAATCTGCCTGCCAATGCAGGGGATGTGGGTTCGAGCCCTGGTCCAGGAAGACTCCACATGCTGTGGAGCAACTAAGCCCGTGCACCACAACTACTGAGCCTGTGCTCTAGAGCTCGCGAGCCACAACTACTAAGCCCGCACGCCTAGAGCCGGTGCTCCGCAACAAGAGAAGCCACTGCAATGAGAAGCCTGCGTACCACAATGAAGAGTAGCCCCCCCTCGCCGCAACTAGAGAAAGTCCGCGTGCAGCAACAAGGACCCAACACAGCCAAAAATAAATAAATAAATTTATAAAAAAAGAAGAGTAGCCCCCATCGCCACGACTAAAAAAAAAAAGCCCGCGCACAGCAACGAAGACCCAACGCGGCCTTAAATAAATAAATAAATAAATTTATAAAAGTCAAGCCATCTGGGACTAGAATCCACATTCTTATAGCAAAATACAGCTTCCTCCAGAAACACACTCATGTCCATGCATTAATGCATGGACACACACACCCATTACAAACAACAACTTCCAGGCAATATGTGGAAACAAGCTAGAGCGAGATCTGCTCTCTAGATCCTTGCTACACAAAGTGTGGTCCCTAATAAGCAGCATCAGTATCATCTGGGAGTTTGTTAGAAATGCAAAATCTCAGGCCCCATTTCAAATTTACTGAGTCATAATTTGCATTTTAACAAAATCCCCAGGTAGTCTGTACATTATGGTTTAAGAAGCACTCGTCTACTCTAGATCACCATAATTGTCTTCTGCGAAGTTTTTCTTAACTAAGTGACTTCAGAGGAGCTGGGCAAGAAACTGAAGTGTGAAAAAGTGTCCATTTCACTTGGGAGGGCAACTGGCCATTAGCTACTCAAATTTAAAGGTATGTAATTTATGACCTAGTAATTCCACTTCTCAGTACCTATGCTAGAGAAATATTCACCCACGTACTTAAATAGGATATTACAAAGATGTCTATCACAGTATCTTTTGGGGAATTGGAAACAACCACCTGCCCATCAATAGGTGAATGGTGAAACAAGCCAGTACAGAACAGTCAGCAGAGGTTAAAATGTATGAACCAGATCATGGAAAATTCTCCCGGACATGTTGTTGAGTGAAAAAAGCAAGTTCCAGAATGTTCCACTTAGTATAACAACATTTGTTTAAAACAAAAGTTTCATTATGTATTTTCTCTGGATATACATATGCATGTGTAAAGGAAGAGAAAATGTCTGGAAGGACAGATATCAAAAAGGAAACGGTGCCTACATTTGCAAAGAGATGAAGGGGTCTGAGATTAGGGGTGGTGAGTTAAAAGGCGATTATAATGTTTTACCTATTTGCTTATTTATTAAAAGGAGAATGCATTCATATATCACTCGTGGAACAAATATTTTATAAGTGGCTACGTGATTTCTCACACCAAATGAGTTTACATAGAGAAAATATGGTCAGGGTAAGGGTACAGAAAGAAGGATTAGAAAGTCTAAAGATCTTTGACAAACTGCAGATTTTTAGAAATGAGTTTTGTTTGCATGGACCATTTTCTCTATTTTCCTCAATACATGCATACAGCTGGTAGTGGGTATATTTTGCACTATTTAAAAATATCTTCAAAAGTGGTATGTTCTGTATACATTGATGTGTATAAAATTGATGCCTAATAAGAACCTGCTGTATATAAATTAAATTAAATTAAAAAATTAAACAAACAAAAGTGGTATGTTCATTTTTCTGCGTATTTTTGTATTTCCTTCATTTGTCCATTATCTATTTGAGAACAAGTTATATATGTGATTGTTTCTATTGCTGCATATTCCAGGTTCCTAGTTCAACAGATGATGATGCACACTACCTAAATGAATAACTTACAAGCCTATAGATAATAATAGCTTTAAAAAATCCCTAAGAAGTAGGCAGAGCACGTACTGTCCTGATTTTATAGCTGAAGAAATAGACTCAGAAAGGTTGGGCTATGTGCCCAAGGACCCTCTAGCTAATAGGTGGCAAAGCCAGAACCTGGCCCCCACTCTATGATTCCAAGTCCTCTGTCCTTTCAATTATACCACATTTATCATGCCACCATACTTAAATATGATACTTACTTACACTTCCAGGCAGTTTTTGACATAGCTTCAGATTGGAAACTCTCATGAGAAATAATAGAATTCAAATAATATGTACAATTTGGGATCTTATATCTAATTATTTATTTAGAGTTTCTTTTCCAACACCTTGCCTTGACATGCCCAAGGAGATAAGACTGAAAAAGTACTACCATCTTATCCTCATCATAAAGTAGAAAAAGGATGGATTCTAGTACTGAGTTTAAAAAACCGTCTGTTCTAATTTACATGGGGAAAAAAATAGTATAAAAGTAGACAGATACAAACAACCCAATCCAAAAATGGGCAGAAGACCTAAACAGACATTTCTCCAAAGAAGATATACAGACTGCCAACAAACACATGAAAGAATGCTCAACATCATTAATCATTAGAGAAATGCAAATCAAAACTACAATGAGATATCATCTCACACCAGTCAGAATGGCCATCATCAAAAAATCTAGAAACAATAAATGCTGGAGAGGGTGTGGAGAAAAGGGAACCCTCTTGGTGGGAATGTAAATTGATACAGCCACTGTGGAGAACAGTATGGAGGTTACTTAAAAAATTACAAATAGAACTACCATATGACCCAGCAATCCCACTACTGGGCATATACCCTGAGAAAACCATAATTCAAAAAGAGTCATGTACCAAAATGTTCATTGCAGCTCTATTTACAATAGCCCGGAGATGGAAACAACCTAAGTGTCCATCATCGGATGAATGGATAAAGATGTGGCACATATATACAATGGAATATTACTCAGCCATAAAAAGAAACGAAATTGAGCTATCTGTAAGGAGGTGGATAGACCTAGAATCTGTCATACAGAGTGAAGTAAGTCAGAAAGAGAAAGACAAATACCGTATGCTAACACATATATATGTAATTTAAGAAAAAAAAAATGTCATGAAGAACCTAGGGGTAAGACAGGAATAAAGACACAGACCTACTAGAGAATGGACTTGAGGATATGGGGAGGGGGAAGGGTAAGCTGTGACAAAGTGAGAGAGTGGCATGGACATATATACACTACCAAACGTAAGGTAGATAGCTAGTGGGAAGCAGCCGCATAGCACAGGGAGATTAGCTCGGGGCTTTGTGACCGCCTGGAGGGGTGGGACAGGGAGGGTGGGAGGGAGGGAGATGCAAGAGGGAAGAGATATGGGAACATATGTATATGTATAGCTGATTCACTTTGTTATAAAGCAGAAACTAACACACCATTGTAAAGCAATTATACTCCAATAAAGATGTTAAAAAAAAAAAAAGTCGAGAGATACTATGTACCCATCTCCCAGCTCTAACAATTACCATAGTGCATTAGAAAAATCCTAGAGACAATATAAATAGTGCTAAGGAGCAGGGGGAAAGTGAGAATCTAGTTGTCTATCCTTAATAAAGGAAAGTGACCACATACCTGAAAGCTTTTCATGGGAAATAGTCTCAATCTGACTAATAGGCTTTGTGAAGTTAAAATTTTTTTTTTTAAGTTTGAAGTTAACAAGGTTAAAGGCTCACAATGGACCTTAGATATCAAGATAATAAAACTGACTTCTTGATCCTCTTAAGCACTGTGGCTAGAGAGGAGCTACTCTGGACACACATGCCTGCCTCTATTTATAGCAGTGAGCACAAAGTCTTACGGGAAAAGCTCCTAAACCATTTAAAAATCAAACTATTTTAAGTATCTCACAGCTTTCTAAGAATTTTTTTTTGTTTGTCTTAATATTGTTCCCAAAAGTTGGGTCATAAATTGTATATGTGTGCTTGCGCACACATGTGTGTGCTTATTTTGGGGAAATGTGCAAAATGAGGTTAGTGGGTTTGAAGCATTAAAGGGTCTATGGAGAGCTCTAACCAGAGCAGCATTCGTGGGATTAGGTCCTGGGGGCTCACAGTATGACTAAGAAATGAATTAGCTGCCTAAAAAAAAAAAGAATCTATTTTTTTTTTTAAGTATCAGGCATAATTTACAAATTGTTAAAAAGTATGAATCAAGTACAGCTCATTTCAAACAGTAGGCATATTTCTCATAACCATTTAAAACATGTATGTACCGATTCTGGGAACTTGCTAAATTTAAACCCTGACTCAGTAGAGTAAGACATATCCTTCCTTCTTCTTTTGGGGAGGGAAGAGTGGAAGAGATTGCCCCAGCAGAGAGGACTTTTAAAAACACCCTCTAGGGCTTCCCTGGTGGCGCAGTGGTTAAGAATTCGCCTGCCAAATGCAGGGGACACGAGTTCGAGCCTTGGTCCGGGAAGATCCCACATGCAGTGGAGCAACTAAGCGTGTGCGCCACGTGTGCCACAAATACTGAAGCCCGCATGCCTGGAGCCCGTGCTCTGCAACAAGAGAAGCCACCGCAATGAGAAGCCCGCGCACCACAACGAAGAAGAATAGCCCCCGCTCACGGCAATTAGAGAAAGCCTGCGCACAGCAACAAAGACCGAACTCAGCCATAAATAAATACATACATACATACATACATACATACATACATACATACACCGTCTGTGTGCCAGGAACTTCATATGCCAGGAACTTTTTAATTACGTAGAGAATTATTAGTGCTCCCCTCTTTCTTCTGGATGAGTTAAAAATCAGTTGAAGACATTTAAAACCTGCTTGGGATCACAACTAATTTCCTACACTGGTCTGTTTGACTACCCCTTCTCTCTACTACCTTGACACTCAACTTCGCCGGTGGCACCATACGTCTGCATAAGTCTTGAAATGGGTTTTACTGACCATCACATCTCTGCTTGGAATTAATCTTTTTTTTTTTTTTTTTGCGGTACGCGGGCCTCTCACTGTTGTAGCCTCTCCCGTTGCGGAGCACAGGCTCCAGACGCGCAGGCTCAGCGGCCATGGCTCACAGGCCCAGCCGCTCCGCGGCACGGGGGATCTTCCCGGACCGGGGCACGAACCCGCGTCCCCTGCATCGGCAGGCGGACTCTCAATCACTGCGCCACCAGGGAAGCCCGGAATTAATCTTTTGATCATGTCTTCCTCTAATGTGCCATATTTTTAAAGGTCACATTCATTTATATAGTTACCACCCACTAATTTTGAGGAAAAACCTTTGAAAAGGGCTTTCTACTCCACCAGAGCACTTACAAGGTGGTCATCAAAAAATGGTTATTCCTAGTAATTTTATTCCATCACCAGAAGCTCAGAATGTAAATCAATGGGCACAGCTACACTGGTCTTGTCTGAAAATAGCTACATGACTGACTGTGTCCACACAGTGACTAGAATAAGTCAAAGTACAAGACTCATGGGTTGCAGGAATTCAGTAGAGGGGAGCCTCCAGGAAGGTCGACCAGGACCCCAGGCTGAGGGCTGGGAGGTGGCAGTCACTGGCTTTCTAGCTTGGTCACCAAATAGCACCCACCTAAGATTTTTACCAAAAGTCTTGTTGTTGTGATTATTGTTTTAAATCCTATCTTAAGGAACACATATGAAGAAGTTATGCAGTAGGGATTAACCACCTGTCAGCTGTGGGCCTTGTGTTATCAAGTTGCAGACTGGACTCAATTAGAAGCTGTAATTAATTACATAATTTTTAGTTCAAGTTTAATTCCACTAAAATGTCATGGTGAAACTATAATGACCAAGTTAAAGGTTACCATACATTTGATTCAGATTTGAGACACCTGAGATACTTATACACCAAGAGTCGACCCTCTTGCTCCATGAAGAGCAATAAAAGTATGTCCTTCACATATATAGGTTCTGAGCATTTGGATTCTTACTGAAAATAGACTGATGCTTCTGCCCTGAAACGGCCACGAAAGGCATAATTCCACCCCAGCCCTCAGCAGGGAGAACGTGGTGGGCCTCTCCAGGACTGCAGGGAGCCCCGCAGAGGTGAAGGGCTTACAGTGGTGGGAAGCCCCAGGGCCACTGAGATTGCCACAGTCAGCAAATGGAGTTCTCATCCTTGAGGGCAGGACAAAGGATACTCAGAGCGTCCGAGTCATCAGCTGATTACAAACTCAGGGACATAAACCAGGGCTGTCACTTTGTCACTCTAAACACATAAGAGTGGTTTCTGCACCTGGTTCTTGGTTTACATCACTTTATGTGAAAATATCTCAGTTTCCAAGATCTGACTGGCCAAAGCAGCTAATGCCTGTCTGTTCCCAGCCAATAGCTCAACTATGCTTCTCTCTCTGTGATGTAAGTCTTCCCAGCAAATCACAGTGGTGGGCTCAGGGTACAGGATGAACGTAGTTCATTCTTGTGGAATGTCAATTCCATGTAAAGTTTTAAAATATTTTTGATATGTTTATACTAAAGCAAACATATATATAGTGGGGTCAGATTGCCAGAAACAGAAATGTTAAAGAAAGTACAAGAGGAGACAAGTTTTGTGTTCACTGAGGTGACTTTGGTGGCTATCTCCTGATTCCCCTGGAAAATGGTGGTAGAGATATCTAAGCAACACTGGCCTGCTGGATCTCTATGCTGTTCCCTCAGAGCCTAGGCTGGAATGTAAGGTCCCTCTCCCCAGACACCACTTCCAGTTCCCACCCCAGCAGGAGGCAAGAATCCTTGGCACTGCCTCTTTCATTATCCTCCACCACACCATGCTCTAAGTCAACCACAGGGCTGGGCACGACTCCATCAGCACTGGTTAGGCCATGAAGACTGTCCCTGCACACTGAATGCTGTCTGAATAGCCCCTCGTTATTTATCATCATCAAACGCTGCAACAGTGGTAGAAAGACCAACTGGTACTTGGGACCAAAGTGAGATGGGGGAACTGTATCTACAGGAATGAGTCTGTAAGTGAGAAAAAGTTGGGGCAAAGAAAACTGCTAATAGAAGGAACTCTGGGGTACAATGAAGCATGTGCAGAAATAGCACCAGTACAGCCAGCACAGAAACACATTCACTAACCACCCCATCACATGCTAGGCACTGGGGATACAGGGATACATAAGACACAGTCCTTCCCTGGGAGGTGAGATCAGGATGACCCAAGTCTTTGACACTTCAGGGGCTGCTTTCAAAGTTTATATATTCTAAATCCAACTTTGTTTTTCAGGTAAAATAGTGATACACCTGTGCTTTCTTTCCAATTTAGAGCTGACTTGACCATGAGGAGCCTTGCATGGACATGTAGGGTGAGAGGTCTTTACACTTCAACACCTACACTCACTTTGGGTCAATAACAAACATAAGAAAAAATAATAAGAAGAATTCTAGTCTAATAAGAAGCATCTGTCTGCTATCACAGAGATTAATCATTTGACAAACTTCTTAAAGGTTAAAAAGAATTTTTTGGGCTTCCCTGGTGGCGCAGTGATTGAGAGTCCGCCTGCCGATGCAGGGGACGCGGGTTCGTGCCCCGGTCCGGGAAGATCCCACGTGCCGCGGAGCGGTTGGGCCCATGAGCCATGGCCGCTGAGCCTGCGCGTCTGGAGCCTGTGCTCCGCAACGGGAGAGGCCACAACAGTGAGAGGCCCGCGTACCGCAAAAAAAAAAAAAAAAAAAAAAAAAAAAAAAAGCTTTTTTTTTTTTTTAATTTCCAGTGCTGTAGAGTTTGCTGGGAAAGCAATTTCTGGACTGAATGGGTCACTGAACTAGATCAGAGGTGTCATTCATTCAACTATGCTGTAACAAATTTAACGGATTGAAGAAAATGTTCTAGATCCTGTGCTAAACGCTGGAATATTCAGAGGCTAATAAGACACACACCCTGTCTTCCAGAATTTAGTCTTGGGCACTTTCTCAAACCTTTTTTCATTATTGTTCCCCTAATGAGCCTAATTATGTAGACATTTGCTCTAATCGCTCTTCCCCTGCTTCCCCTCCCCAAGAAATGTTAATGCCAGAGATAACACTATATATCTGTTTATACCTTGTGGCCCTTTGGAAGGCTGCAAATTATATAGTATCTAAGATTTTTCACCCCCCAAGAACCAATTTCACCCCGTTAAGGGCAACATGGCCCCATCCAGAATTCATGATCTAGGACAGATGTTCATATACCCGCATAAGATATATATGTGGAAGGGTACGTGTACCCACACGTACACACACACACACACACACACACACACATTTTTAAATCAAACTCTTACAGGACCCCATGATTTTAAAAAATGCACATGGGGGACTTCCCTGGTAGTGCAGTGGTTGAGAATCCGCCTGCCAGTGTAGGGGACATGGGTTCGAGCCCTGGTCTGGGAAGATCCCACACGCCGAGGAGCAACTAAGCCCGCAAGCCACAACTGCTGAGCCCGCATGACACAACTACTGAAGCTCGCGCGCCTAGAGCCCTTGCTCCGTGACAAGAGAAGCCACCGCAATGAGAAGTTAACAAAGAGTAGCCCCCGCTCACCGCAACTAGAGAAAGCACACACGCAGCAATGAAGACCCAATGCGGCCAAAAATTAATTAATTAATTTTAAAAAAATGCATATGGGATCTAAAACAGGGGTCAGAAAACTTGTTCTGTAAAGGACCAGATAGTAAATATGTATTTTAGCTTTTGTGGGCTACATACTGTCTCTGTGGTATATTTTTCTTTATTTTGTTTTTGTTTGTTTTGTTTTTACAACCCTTTAGAAATATAAAAACCTTTCTTAGTTCAAGGACCCTACCAAAACAGGCTACTGGCCAAATTTGGCCTGTGGCTGAAGTTTGCTGACTCCTGATCTAGAGGGATAACAGCTAACATTTTTTGAGATCCTACCATTTATAAAAAAGTAACTGTTTGTAGTATGGTGGTTGCCAGGGGCTAGGAGAGGGAAATGCAGAATTATTGTTTAATGGGTATACAGTTTCAGTTCTGCAAGATGAAAAGAGTTCTGAAGATGGATGGTGGTGATAGTCGCATGATAATGTGAATGAATGTATTTAATACCACTGAACTGTACACTTAAAAATGGTTACAAAAGTAAATTTTATATTGTGTATACTTTACAATAAAAAAATTGTGATTTTTATAAAAGTTAACTGTTTAACTTTCATTTAATACTCACCCCAAAATCATATAAAGTAGATATCTTCATTTTATAGCTAAAGAATGTGAGGCTAAAAGAGCTCTGACCACTTGTTACTAAGCTGGCAATTGGAATGCTGAGGTCTAAAGCCTAGGCTGTCAGTTTAAAAGACTGAGCTCTTAGTCATTCGCACCATCAAGTACTCCTTTTACTTATTTTCTCCAACAAATGCTGTATTTCAAAAGATTTTATCTGCTGAACAAACATCATTTACTAATAATTTGTTTTGCTTCTTAAACAGTTATCCCAAAACACATATCTGACAATCAGAGCTTCAGATCCATTCATGCGTCAGTCCATTCTTAAAAGATAAGCTCTAAACTGGTATGATTTTATCCAAAACTCAAAGAAATTTGGCATCCTAGTTAGCCTGTCAAGATTTTCCCTTAGATTGTAAATGTAAGGTCCATGAGGGGACTTTCCTTCTCTCTGTTTCACCCCACCATCCTCAGTTCCTAAAACAGGGCCCATATTTAGAAATTCGAAGAAATGCTCACCCTTCTTTACCTCTGAGTCCTTTGTGTTTAGGAGACCCCATGATATATGTGAAACAACTGAAGGCAGATGGGATCAAGGACCTCTTTCACTGCTCAAGTTTTATGATTTTATGCCTCAATATACATATTCCAGTGGTATTCAGTCAGTCAACCATAATTCTCAAGAACACACTACAGCACAGGGTGCTAGCCTGTGTTCTTGTGAAAATGCAGAATAAAATGAAAGAGGAACCTAAAGTTCAGTTGGGCATAAAGTCCAGAACTGGATAAAAAGAACAGAAGAAAGACTTTAAAACATGTTCCATGAATTAGGGAAAGAATCTTAACCAGTTGTTGGAACAGGATCCCATATGGATTAAAAAAGCAAAAAATTGCTGTGGCTGTCTGTTTATAACAATTCTTTCAAGGCAATGTCTGTGTGACCTCCCTGGACAAGTGACACAAGCCTACCTCATCCCCTTGGCTGTATGAACTGTCCTGGGCATGTGACCTAGGCCAGGCCAATCAGAATTCTTCCCTGGGGGAAAGGGATCCTGTTTCCTCCCAGATCCATGGTACTACCTTCCATGTAGAGGCAGCCCACCTGCAGTAAGAGAAAAATGAAGCCAGCACTAAAAGAGACAAAAGGTGGAGAGAAAGCATGGAGGAGCCAGAGATACTCAGCTGTGCTCAAGTCCCTGGTTCTCAACGTCCTTAAAATCCACTTCATCCAGCTTATCCTGCAGTGTGGTTAAGTAGGCAAAACAGTAGCCCCCTTTTGCTTAAGCTGGATGAAGTGAGTTTCTGTTACCTGCAACCAGGAATCTTAATGCATGGGCCGAGGAGTCTGCCTGACCTGGAAGGATAAAGTGCGTCATCCCAGAGAAAGTAGGCTAAAGGTAACCAGCTCTGCAACTCACCCTGGACTGTTCCTCATCCTTCCTCCACCTCGAGTTTTCATCTTAGAAACTAGGTTAAACCTCTTTGCTACCAGGTGTGCTCAAATCTCTTAAACAGGCAGATCTGACATAATGTACTGTTTAAGCATTTTTGTTTTTAGACAGAAATGAATAACCCCAAAATCCTTAAATAGAATTATTTTTATCTTGAAAGCCCCTTTACAGAGCATCAAGAAACAAGTGTGAAGAAAGGCTTCGGGCTATACATAATAAAGAGCTTTAAAGGAACTGTTAAGAACGTAATCCCTTCAAATAGCTCATGTAAATTATATAATCTATGGAAAGAAATCTTGCACCACAAAGAGAATATCAAGAAAATTTTTCATTTTCTTCCAACCCAGCCACCAGCCCAATCACCCTTTATTTTGCTGATTTTGTTGTATTGTCATTTTCTTACCTTTCCTTTTCATGATTTTGGGTTTTTTTTCCCCCATATGAAACTATTCACCAGTAAATACTCTCAGATTTACCTAAGACTGGGGAGCTATGAATAGAAACAATATGCAACTAAATTAGTCCTGGGCACAAGGAAAAGTGTGCCTGAATAGAAAACTCAGAAATTAATAGTTTATTAGCATAATATTTGGGAAAGGTTTTTTTAATACCTCAGATTACTATTTTAAGACTTCATTTTAAAAGGAGGTAAATAAGAATTACTCTCTAATCAAAGACTGTGTAAAAGCAAACTGCCCACATCTTGTTTTTCATTAGTTTATTTTTAAGGACACTTGAATAACTGTAAAAGTCACTTTTTCATCACTGATATTCAAGGTAAGAAAAGAGATTTTACGTCCAGACACATAGGGTATTTCAAAGTCAGTATATGCATTTCTAAAATAGCAGCAGTTAACAGAAAACCGTCCCACCCCAGACCCAGTGAATGCCCTCCTGACAATGGTCAGATTATAAGCTCCAAGAGAACAGGCCATGGAATTGCACTGGTCCACTGCTATGCTTTAAGTGCCTGGTAGCACCTGGCACATAGTAGGTGATCAACAAATGTTTGGTGAGTAAGTAAATAAAGGGATCAATAAATAAATCCGAATTCCAGCAGTAATAAAGAGCTCAACTAAGAAAGTTCTTGAGGGCTTCCCTTGGTGGCACAGTGGTTAAGAATCCGCCTGCCAATGCAGGAGACACAGGTTCGAGCCCTGGCCCAGGAAGATCCCACATGCCGCGGGGCAACTAAGCCCGTGCACCACAACTACTGAGCCTGCGCTCTAGAGCCCGCGAGCCACAACTACTGAGCCCGCATGCCTAGAGTCCGTGCTCTGCAACAAGAGAAGCCACCGCAACGGGAAGCCCGCGCACCACAACAGAGAGTAGCCCCAGCTCACTGCAACTAGAGAAAGCCCGCGTGCAGCAATGAAGACCCAACGCAGCGAAAAATAAATAAATTAAAATAAATAAATTTTTTAAAAAAGAGGAAGTTCTTGAGAAACTGACAAGGATGAAAATAGAGAAGGTAAAAGTTTCTCTCTTAAATTCAACCTAATTCATCAAGTCCTGGGGGGCATGTCCTATGTGCCAGGCACTGGAGTAGCAGCTGCTGACACACAGATAAATATGACTGAGCCAGTGTACATCAGAGTGAGCTGATATCACCTAGAGACCCAACTTTCATAGGACCTATCAGTCTAGCAGTAGGTTCACCTTCAGTAGGACTGTCAAGGTGGGAAGGGAGAGACTACCATGGGAAACTAATGAGATTTTTAAATGCACTTAAGTATCCTAACTAGCCATTACAATGTAAGCCACTAAAAGCTTACAGTATCATACAACCTAATCCCTAACATTGTTCCTACAGAAAAATATGTTTTAACAGGGATGCTATAGTTCCAGGAACAAGCCTCCACATTCCTAATTCCTCTTCTCTTCTCCCACTAGAGCACTGCTCAGGCAGAGGTGCCGGGAAAGAGAAAGAATAAAGGGCAGGTTTGACAATGGGGGTTCTTCTAGAATGGGAAAATATGAGAAGGAAAGATAGGGGAGGGTGTGATATTCCTCTATACATATATTGATATATGATATGGATCATTCACGTGTCTGGAGATGGGAGTGGCCGCACCTTTAATTTTGAACCTCATCACACCCAGGTGTACTTTCTCATACTGAATTCCACCTACTAAAGTCATTACTATTATTGCCCTCTGTTTGAACGCATGATCACATAGACAAATCACTCATCAAATTATAACAAATCCTGATAAAAAGCAATCCTCACTTTATTGCTTTCAGATACCATCAAACTATGACACCCCCCAAAACACCAGATATACAGAATATCTAGCTAATTTTGCAATTGAGTATCTGCTTTTCTCCCCAATACCAAAAGTAAAAGAAGATTGCATTGTATTCATTTAGCATAGATGTTACCAAAGTTATAAACAATGATTCTCTAAAAACTGCAAGCTCTTTCATCTATCCATCCATTCACCCATGGAACACCAATTACGTGTCATTTACCATATCAGCCTTAGGAAAAAACATGGGGCCAGGGCAGAAGGGAGGGACACACAAAGGCGACACACCCTCAACTAGTAATATCAAGTAGTATTCTTTCTATTTCTTATATTGACTTGTAAAGTCTAACTGAATGACGAGTGAGTGGAATGGGAAGGGGAAGCTTAAGTCCAAGTCATATCCCATAATAAATTAGAGTAGAAGTTAAAAATAGATTAAGAGCCACAATTATTTAAAAACACACAGGTGCAAACAAAATGTGAAGAGTATCTGGTCACACCGTAAGCATTCCTGAAAAACCATAAATCAGCCTATGAAGAACTAGGCTAGCATTAGACTCTCACAATAGTTTCTGAACCACCTGAGACCCTCTCATAAGCAGCCCACCACTCTTCCTCCTCTACCCAAGCGAGAATACTGTCCTAACACATAAAACCACTGAGGAATTGTTCTACTCTGTTATGGTTATCACAAACGTGGCTCAACAGTCACAAAATTGTTCAGATCTCAGCATTATAGCAAGGAAAATTACAAAAAGGGCCAGCTAGGGATTCTACTACTGCCTTCTTGAATTGGAGATAATCTTTCAGTTCTAAATTACTGAATAGCACGGTTATATGCCCTCCTATATTAAGAAGCGTGGTACAGCAGAAAGACTACAGGCTTTGCAGTCAGACAGATGTAAGTTCAGATCTAAAGTTTCTTGCCGGTGGCCTTGGGAGAGTGGCAATCTTCCCGAAGCCCAGTCTCCTCTTCTGAGGAATGAAGTTGCCACCACTTGCCCCACAGCTCTGTGAAGAGATGGACAATAATCCACATAAGCAACTAGCCCAGTCAATGGCTTCTATTTTTTATGCTAGGCTGTCTGTACCTCCTCTCACCTAACACACCCACAAGCTGTGCACGCATGGCACTCAGACTGTGTTAAAGGTAAGTTTCAGCCTGTCAATCAATCTCTGTGTGCTTAGTAAAAGCAAAGCTCCAGTCTATGGGAAACCTAAGGAGAAGGATTAACTTGGTACCAAACTATATGCTCCAAAGCCTAAAAGAAACAACTCAGCCTCTAGCAACTACCACTCTACTTTGTACATCAATCTGACTGCTTACTCTAGGTGCCTCACATAAGTGGAATCATATAGTATTTGTCCTTTTGTGACTGGCTTATTTCACTCATATAACGTCTTTAAGGTTCATCCATGTTGTAGCATGTTTCAGAATCTCCTTCCTTCTTAAGGCGAAATAATATTTCATTGTATGGATATACCACATTTTGCTCATCCATTCATATGTTGATGAACACTCAGGCTAGAGAGAACCTTTCCCATGGATTACTGAAAATAAAGACAAATTGGGAGGAACAGCCCCCATCTTTGAGGCAGTGATAAAGAAATAGATTTCTGATGCCACAAGGGCTCACTCAAAAGCACTGAGAGAAACAGCCCCAAACTCTGGGCTGGTGTCAAAGCAAGTACAGGACCCCAAGATATAGCTCTGGAATCTGACAACTCTGTGGAGTTCTGGTCCTGCCTAGAGAGCAGGGAGGCAAGATGGACTGATAAAATGCTTATTGTATTTTCAAACATGCCTGAGACAAGCGTTGGCCAAAACAAGTTCTAGAGAACTGGTCTGCCCTCATATCACAGATGTGCCAGGCTCCTTATCTTCACAGGAAGTTGTTCCTAAACAAGTATTTCTTTGCTAAGGACCTGACCACTCAGAGAATTCCAGAGCAGGCAGGAAGGCTGGAGATGGACCAGCCTACAGCCTCACTTTACTGATGAGAAAACTAATGGCCAGATGGGTAGGTCACAGAGCTGGATAACGACAGACAGAGAATTAGACAGAGCCCAGGTCAGCATTCCTTCCACCAGACTCATCTCATTCAGGTATCAGTGAACAGCCAGAGTTCATTTCCTATCAGTGTTTTTTTTGTTTTGTTTTGTTTTTTTTAAAAAAAGCTTTTCAAAGGCTTGACTTTATTTGGAAGTCACCTCCTTTTTTACCCAACACTTTTTTTATTGTGATAAAATATACATAACATAAAATTTACCATTTTAACCATTCTTAAGTATACAGTTCAGTAATATAAAGTACAGTCACACTGTTGTGACTGTGTACCATCACCACCATCCATCTCCAGAAGTTTTCATTTTCCCAAACTGAAACTCTATACCTATTAAACAGTAATTCCTCAGGCTTTGGCAACTACCATTCTACTTTCTGTCTCTATGAATCTGACTAGTCTAGGTGCCTCATATAAGTGAAATCATAGAATATTTGTCCTTTTGTGACTGGCTTATTTCACTTTGTATGTCTTCCAGGTTCCTCCACTTCGCAATATGTGTCAGAATTTCCTTCCTTTGTAAGGCTGAATAATATTCCATTGTATAGATATACACTGTGCATATAGATGCACTTTTTATCTATTCATCTGTCAATGGACACCTGAGTTGCTTCCAGCTTTTGACATTTGTGAATAATGCTGCTATGAGTGTCAGTGTACAAATATCTGTTCGAGTCCCTGATTTCAATTATTTGAGGTATATACCCCGTAGTGAAATGCTGGATCATACCGTACATCAGTGCTATTTTGAAATGTGTCTCAAAGGAGACCAAGAAGAGATTAAATCATCTTGGTTGGTGGATTTAAGAAAATGAAAAATTACTGAATGTTTTGTTCCTGAACTTAACTTTACTTAAAAAACAAATTTTATGAGAAAACTTTTAGAGGTTATGTGAGGTAGAAGAAAAAGCACAGTAATGATAGTGAGGAGAATGACTGTCCAATGTAACATTTTTGACCTCTCTGAGCGTGAATTTCCACAGGGAGGAGAGAGTAGTCTAGGTAATCCCTAAGGTCTATGGATTCTGTGGGTTCTATGAATCCATGGAAAAACTTAGAGGATTACTATGTTCCTTAATCATTTTCTATTTTCCTTCAGTTCGCTTTGAATTCCTAAGCATATTAGAGCTCAAAGAACTGTTTCTAGTTAAAGAACTTAGTGTATTCTTGAGACAAGAGTTCCAGGGGCAGTAAGAAGAAGAATCCTGAGCTAGTAAAAAAAATCATGACTAATGTAATATAATAGGCAATGATTTTCTCTAGTAGTACATTTATTTGATAATTGCCTTAGAATTCCTAGAATATAGTACCTGTGTAACCTGCGTCACTGTGGCTTAATTTGAGTCACTGTGAACCTGTGGTTATTTTATAGTAGTTGATATAAAACTATCAACGCACACGGAGTTCAGTATCAACAGGGCATACCTGCCAAGAAAAGTGTGCTACAATAGTTTGGTCCAAACAACACTTCAGTTACTGAGCAACCTATTGTTACCAAGATCCCTAACTGACAATGCATTCTGAGTCAAAATGCACACCTGGCTACAGGTAGGACACCAACAACACACTTCAAACCCCATCCATTCTTGGGCCTTTCCTAACGACCCAGACTGAGAACATTACTTTCTTTCCCCAGGAAGGATTTGCAGGGTGAGAAACATACTTCCCCATCACTTCCCCCAGGTTCCCAGAACTATCTGCTTGGGTATTCACCATGAAGCAGGCTCTCTACTCCAGGGGCAAGAAGACAAAATACAGATAGGACTCCTCATGTCGGTTTCACCAATCAATATTTCAGCTACTTAAAATAACTTTCATGGAAAGCTTCTTATGCTGGGTACAATTATCTATATTAATCTATTCAGTCCTTCCAATCCTGTGAGTTAGGTGTGTTCATGCTCACACTGCAGGAAAGGAGATGGAAGCTCAGAGAAGTATCCTGTTGAGAGCCACAGGGGCAGTAAGGAGCCAGCCAGGTTGGACTGGGTCTTCTGGCACCAAATTTAGTACTTTTTTCCACCAACCGTTTGCCCAGATTCTCACAAGCCTGTGCCAACCGGCCAACCCAAAGAGAACATCTGAAGTGCCTCTCTTAAAAAGCAGGCCCTAATGATTTAACAATTAATCTGCAGCTTTTAAGTCAAATGTGAAGTGTACTGATCACATCACTTATTCTCTTCCTGTATTTCTGCTAATAGGCAGAACTCTGAGGGAACTAAGGTCAAGAGGAGAAATCCTGGATCAGTCCCTTCATGAAAAAATACTTTTCAGGGATAGAAACACCCACATTCTCACCACCTCCACCAGCAGCACACACTGCTGACTCCAGGTAAGGCTGCTGAGGGAAAAGGCGTCCATCAAGGCTTCCTTGGGCATTTTTAGAGGCAGGTTATCTAAATCTTTCCTCTCCAAACTCTAAGTGTGCATACGAATAGTGTTAATATTTACTACATAACAGATCCAGGAAACTGTTTCTTATGACCACATGCATTTTTCTATAGCACCAAGGCCTCTGGGGGTGATGCTAGCTCGTGTACTACACTTATGCTGATTTTACTGGACTTGGAGCATAATTTTATTATTTTAAATGACCACAGAGGTTTATAATTATTGTATCATTGATTTTATGACACATTATTGGTCCCATCTATGATTTATTTATGCCAGGGCTTTGATCAGGAAGTTAACACCCAGATATGACATTGTTCCTATGGGAAAACACCACTGGCTTTAGAACACCTGCTTTTATGAGAGAGTTTTTATTAATGCCATGCCATGAAAAGTGAGGACTGCCTACTCAATAAAACCCTGATTAAGCAAAATATA
The DNA here is from genome assembly GCF_964374135.1 of Grampus griseus. NCBI lineage: Eukaryota > Metazoa > Chordata > Mammalia > Artiodactyla > Delphinidae > Grampus > Grampus griseus. The sequence continues at coordinate 62,532,312 of NC_138998.1, forward strand.
ACTATAAGTTTTCCTTTGTCCAACTTTTAGGAGAAAGAAGCATTACTTTGGTTTTAGTTTTTAAGCAAGCTGCAGAGGCTAATACGGAGTAAATTCCAAATTTCTGTTCTACCCCCTACAGCAATGGTTCTCAATTCTGGCTACACATCAGTATCACATGGGGTCACTTAAAAAAATAACAATGCTAGCCCTCACACCAGACCAACTGAATCAGAATTTCTGGGGGTGCTCTTGCACTGTTGGTGGGAATGTAAATTGGTACAGCCACTAAGGAGAATAGTATGGAGGTTCCTTAAAAAACTAAAAATAGAACTATCATATGAGCCAGCAATCCCACTACTGGGCATATACCCTGAGAAAACCATATTTCAAAAAGAGTCATATACCACAATGTTCACTGTAGCTCTATTTACAACAGGCAGGACATGGAAGCAACCTAAGTGTCCATCGACAGATGAATGGATAAAGAAGATGTGGCACATATATACAATGGAATATTACTCAGCCATAAAAAGAAATGAAATTGAGTTATTTGTAGTTAGGTGGATGGACCTAGAGTCTGTCATACAGAGTGAAGTAAGTCAGAAAGAGAAAAACAAATACCGTATGCTAACACATATATAAGGAATCTTAAAAAAAAAATTGTTCTGAAGAACCTAGGGGCAGGACAGGCATAAAGACGCAGATGTACAGAACGGACTTGAGGACACAGGGAGGGGGAAGGGTAAGCTGGGATGAAGTGAGAGAGTGGCATGGACATATATACACTACCAAATGTAAAACAGATAGCTAGTGGGAAGCAGCCACATAGCACAGGGAGATCAGCTCGGTGCTTTGTGACCACCTAGAGGGGTGGGATAGGGAGGGTGGGAGGGAGATGCAAGAGGGAGGAGATATGGGGATGTATGTATATGTATAGCTGATTCACTTTGTTATAAAGCAGAAACTAACACACCATTGTAAAGCACTTATACTCCAATAAAGATGTTGGAGGGAGGGAGGGAGGAAGGGAGGGAGGGAGGGAGGGAGGGAGGAAGGAAGGAAGGAAGGAAGGAAGGAAGGAAGGAAGGAAGGAAGGAAGGAAGGATGGATTAATTTATGGGGGTGGGCTCAGGGTACTGAATTTTTTAAAACGTTATGTGTATCCCGGGTTCAGTACAGTTACCCTATACCAGTGGCTCTCAAACTTGAAAGGGCACCAGAATCACCTAACGGCCTTATTAAAACACAGATTGTTGGGCCCCACCTGGGAATTTCTGATTCACTAGGTCTGGGGTGGGATGGAAAATCTGCATTTCTAACAAGTCCCCACACGATGGTCCAAGGGCCACACTAAGAATCACTGCCCTATACTTTCTCTAGTTGAACAATATTAATAGTTATTCTAAATTAATTTTATTATAAAGATATCAGACCACTCCTTAGTAAGAAATGGTCTAAAACTTTAAAAGATTTTCAACAGTGCAAGCTAAAGAAAAAGATTTTCTGCTTAACCATCAAATAAAACAGGTAACTGGGACTTCCCTGGCGGTCCAGTGGTTAACACTCCGCACTGCCAATGCAGGGGGCGCAGGTCTGATCCCTGGTCGGGGATCTAAGATCCTACATGCCACGTGGCACGGCCAAACCCCACCCCCCCAAAAAAAAAACAAAACAGGTAACTGAGGTTATCAGAATGCACTGTTCCCTAAGAATTTCAGTTACTGAAGTTAAACCAGGATAAAATCAGACCCAATTCCATTCAACCATGAGTAAGCACCTCCCATGTGGTGATTGGGCACACACCATGAGTAAATCATTCCTTCCTTCCTAGAGCAGTGAACAGACTATCACACAGGACTGCTGTGCACACAGCTACACAGTCACACAGTAACAGCTGAGGTGACAGTGAGACCCTGACAGGGAGCGTTACAGAAGGACTTGGGGGAGCTTTACCCAGGTGGGGTCCTTTTAGCTGGATCTTCAAGGGGACCACCCAGCTGCCAGTTTTCCACTGCCCACAACACATTTTACATTACCTGGGCAGTGAACTCCCTGCCCCACGAGGAAGCATCTGGACTTTGTCCCCAGGCATTATAGGAGTGATCAGGAACTGCAGGCTACTTTTACTTCCAATCTGAAGGCAAGTTCTGTGGTTTATCTACCGTTGTACTTTTTTACAATTAGCCCAGCACCTCACACACAGGCGTTGCTGAATACCTGGGAGTTAAGTGATGAAAAATGTAATCTGGAAAGTAAACCTAATGCCCCCCCAGGGGTGCATACAGGTCAGAGGGGAGGTCAGGTTCAGACCACCAGTCTTTTGCCCTCTAATTAGCACCCTCATTCCAGACTTAACACACCACAGGCATTTAAGAAGTGTTCCTGACTAACCAAAAATATGGTAGCACATTAAGCTGGTATTAGCATGGTTGTTTCTGTAGATTTGGAAAGAATAAGAGGAGAAGACTCCTCAGAGCCTAGCTCATTAATGCAGGGACTGAGGGCTGGCTTCTTCTGTATCCTATGTTCTATGCCCTGCACTCTGGCTAAACACATAGTTTATTTAGTTCAAGTGAAGCTCTTCCAAGATGAAAAAACTTGTTGAATTCCTAGTGAGTCTCAGAAACATTTTTAAAATTATTCAGACATTATTTGATGTTCAGCAGTTGATTCAGCTGAAGTAATTGAGAGCTGACAGGCAGTTAATTTCAAAACCCTAATGCAACATCACCAACTAGGCACAGATTCCCTCCTATACACCCACCAACTACACAAGCACTATCAATGACGTGTAGGCCACTAAAGACCCCGATGCAGAAAATCTCCAGAAATAAAAGCTTTTCTCAAGATAAAAACACCCACAAACACCGTTTTGTTGTTACAAGAATTGAAATAAATGTAGAAGTTAAATGCTGAAAGTACCCTTTGGAGTGCCAACGTAGTAGGGGTTAGCAGACCTAGGCTCTGTCTCTCCCACTGGAACACAGCTCCCAGGCAGCCTCTTCTCCTTAACAGCCAGATATTGGAGGTTATCATTCTATTTCTGACAAATGCAGTTTGCTAGGCTCAATATGAGAAGTTATATATATATATATATATATATATATTTTAACTAAAATGTATTTATATTCTACCTTTAAGGGGTAGTACAGAGTCAAATGGCAAATGATCAAACGTTAAAATAGCCCCAAGTTAAGTACTATTGGTTATTAAATTCTTGTTGGTGAATATTTCCCAAATAAAAGTACTGAAAAAAAAGAGGTACTTCCATTTTATTAAGCTGTGATTATTCTGATCAACATTGCCTTCATTTTCTATCAGTTAAGTAATACTGGCTTGCCATGATTTAAACTGAACTCTTTCTTTTGAATGGATGGATTTTTAACCACTTTCTGTTACGCCTAAGTTATGAAGGCTTCATCCTAAATTCTTCCAGAATAGGATGGTAATCATATATTAACTATCTGCATCTCAAGAGCATTGAAAACCTAAAATGAATCAAGACTACAGCTCAGTGAAGAGTGAACTACCATTAATTTTAATTGTAATAGGACAGAACTGGAATTTACCTTTTCTTTAAAAAAGAAGGAAGGAGTGCTTACTCAACAAAGAAATCAATATAAACAAAATCATAAGAGGTAAATTTAAACTACTCAAGAGAATAAGCTGTTTAAACACATTTCAGAAGTACTTATATATAACTGATATCATGAATATATAAATCATTTTCTCTATTCAATAAGAAAGTCTAGCAGGACTGTTCTCTAGCAACTTTTTGTTAGTTTACTCAGGTTACAATTTTTAATTGAAAGTAATATAATTTTTTAAAATCTGCCTATTCAGACATCCTACAAATTATCATTCATCTTTCCCTTACCTCAACTAGTCTGAATCAATGAGGCCTCAATGTATTTAATTCTAACCATAACCTCAGGTCAAGAATTGAACAGCATCAACCAAATTCAGAAAAACTGATACTGCTTGTGTTTTCAGACAAGAGGATCTGATGCATTTGGTGATGAAAAACACCCAACCACACTCACTCTGCATTGTGTGGCTCCAGGCTGTTAGACACAACCATGAATGTCTGAGGTTCAAATACCACTTGCACTGGTCCATGAGCATTTCTGAAAATCCAGGAAACATGTATGTTTCCAAAGGCCGTAGAGCTATACTCAAGAGCCTCTCTACACACCCAGGGCCACTCAGAGGAGTGGCGTCCTAACTGGACTCTGTGGATAGCTCCTGTGGTGAGCTGTTCTGTAGACAGGGACACCTGTGTGGCTCTGTGAGGTGGCCTGGGAAAGGGGCTCTGTCAGATCACCAAACAGGAAATGTTCTCGTCTTCTGCAGATGGTGCTTTTCTTGACTTGAAAAACAAATCAACTGGTGGGGCAAGTTAAGGAGGAAAAGCTGAGATTATCTGAGACCTGAGTAAGTCACCTGAGGGTGTTCAGCCTGCTGATGGCTTCTGATTTTCCCTGTCCCCTCTCCCCCATGCTGGGATTACAAGAAGAAGAAAAGTCACTGAGGAAGAATGAGAAAAAATACATTTCTTTGGGTGCATATCCACAGGCAGTCAAAATATTAGGAAAACCAACAATAATAAGAAACAGTGTAGAGTTACATGTCACAGTTGGTCCTCTGAGCTCACAGAATTCCTTGTTCATGCTCACCTTTAACCTCCTAACACTTGAAAGTGATAAAAATCTGAAATAAATCTTAAACTCAGTCTCTCCACTGAGGGTAGTTGGGATGTTCTCCCTAAACTCTCTAAAGAAAAAAAAAATTTTAATACTATAATCATTTGATTGTTTTATGAAGAAAAATGCATCAAGATTCTTAACTATGAAGAGGTCAACAATTCACTTAGAGCATAGAAAAGGGAGCAAGGTAAGCAAAGGATAAAGATAAACTTCGATGGACTAGAATATATAACCTGTGAAGAAAATTAAATATTATATTTACCACTATTGGTTTTTTTAAACAATACAGAAAGCACCTATCTTTTCTAAAGAGCAGACACTCCTAAAGGACTCTAACATTCTATGAGCCTCAGTCTCTACAAGTTCAAAAGGAAACAACCAACATTACTTTTTTTATTCCGAATTTATTTTATCAAAAGTTTTGGGGAAAAAAAAAGTTTTGGGTGTTTTGAGATTTGACACTGTTATTTAAATGTAAGTTTTTTTGCTTTTTAAAAATAGAATTAAATTTTTTTTATTCAAGTATAGTTGATTTAAAATATTGTATTGGTTTCAGTGTACAGCAAAGTGATTCAGTTATATATTTTTTCAGATTATTTTCCATTATAGGTTATTATAAGATATTGAATATTTTTCCCTGTATATAGTAAATCCTTAAAGTTTCATTTCACATTAACTATCATGTTATCAGGACCTTAAAGAGAAAAGATTGACTGGGTAATGGGAAGTATATGCAAGTAAAGTAAGCATATGGAAATAAAGTAAGCACTGGGATTCAATAAAAATTTAAAGACATCACTATTAAAATAGTATATTTTACTGAAGTCAAAGTAATTTAGCACATTCTATAGGCAAAGTTGATAGGTCTACATGAGTTTTGCACAATCCTCACACAGAATGAATCATTCAACACTGACAGGGATATATCTAGCTTTAACAACAATGCAAAAACACTAGCAAATATCTTCAAGAAATAAATGTATAACAAAGGTAGGTACCAAAGATCTGAGGGCCTGATGTTTTGTATTTTTAGTGGGGAAGAGAACTGGCTTGTCTGATATCAAAGTGACCACTGCTTTTTGCCTGAGAAAGATTTACTCAGATTTGGTATAGTAAATAGCATATTTCTTGGAAAACCAATGATTTTAAAGAAGGGTAAATATATTTTCCTCTCGTAGACCACGGCTAACCACAGTGTGGCACAATTTTGGAGAAATCAGACCTCACCCAGTTACAAAAATAGCAAAAAGGATTCTTGCTGCTGGCAGAAAAGTGACATCTTTATCGATACTGCAAGAACAGTGTTTTAAACTTCTCAATTAGGCATTTTTTTTTAAATCAGCTCTTTTAGATAAGGCTGAAAGGGGAAAATTAAATTGTGTTTTATAAAATGGAAGTAACTGAAATCATTCTTCAGGGGAAGGAACAGAAAGAGGCAAAAAAGAAAAGAAAAGAAAAACAACTCAGGTTAAATACTGAATATATGACCCTGTCTAAGTACTTTGAACAATCTGGGCCTCAGTTCTCTAATCTATGAAATGAGGATAGTAGTATCTACCTTCCTCAACTTACAAGGTTCTGTGAAAATTAAATAAGAATTATAAAAGGATTCAGTAAACTGTAACTGTTGTTACTGTTGTTTTATAAGGAATTCCAGTTTCACTCCAAAAGGAGCTAATTATAAATATTAATACAAGGGGATTATTCTTTTCAGTATAAGTGCCAAATCAACCAAATCTCTCTTTGACTTGCTGACTTTTCCTGATTGACTTAACTCAGCCCTAGATGGTCCCCAATGATCCCTACCTCTTGGTATTCACCTTTTGAGTAGTCCCTTCCCTTCGAGTGTGGACAGAACTAGAGTCTTGTATCTAACAAACAAAATAAGGCAGAAGTGACAACGTGCAACTCAGTGACTAGGCCATAAAAGGCTGTGTGGTGTCACTCTTTCTTGGATTACTCACTCAGGGAAGCCTGCTGTCATGCTGTGCACAGACCCACGGAGAAGCCCACACTGTGGGGAACGGAGACCTCCAGCCCACAGGCAGAGAAAGACAGAGGCCTGCCAACAACCCCAGGAGTGAGCCTCGCAGCAGATCTTCCAGCCCAGTGGAGTCTTTGGATGACTTCAGAGCCGGGTGGCAACTTGACTGCAATTTCATGAAAGACGCTGAGCTAGAACAACCCAGCTAAACTGCTACATGTTCCTGACCCTCAGAAAATGTGTGCCATAATAAGTGTTGGTTGTTTTAAATTGCTAAATTTTGGGGTAATTCGTATGCAGTAACAGATTACTAAAACACAGCACTTGACAGCATCTTGCTTTGCAATTAACACTTAATTTAAGATCAGTCTCTTCCTTGCTTATGAATTATCTTATCCACTGGTAAATACTGTCATTTTTGTACTTGTCGGTTTTTTCCATAATAACTTTCGAGGCTATCTGCTTAAACTGATCATGTTTGATTTACTATATAAAAACACACCTTAAGTTTGATTCTTGTATCCACCTATTATCTTGCAATAGAAGGACAGCTGCTTTCATTTTTTTCCAACAGGTTTTTCTTCTGTGATTCTCAGCAGATATTTAATGCAATTTGGGTTATACAGAAAAAAATATCTACAGGGAAAATTGTATTTTCATGTAATCATACTGAATTTAATAGTACTAAGATGAACCTATCTTTATTTATTTTTTTTTAAGAAGACTGATTTGTAAATCCTATTCTGGTTCCAACAAATCTAAATCTTTGCTTTCTAATACTCGTTTTGCAGCCCTGTGCAACTGCTCTTTTGCAGCTCACCTCATGTTTTAAAGACACTTCATACCTAAAATGTCCGTGAAGGTTTCATTCTACTTAAGCCAAAAGATTAAGTCAAAAGTTTGAAAAAACCACTCACAAAAAAGCAAAATCTTTGAACTGCTATCCCCCCTGCCCTGTTTGAAAATAAAGAAGGAAAAAAAGAGAAAAAGAGGGAAAGAAATAAAAGTAAATTATTAATGATATCTTAATTATGATTTAAATTTTAATTAATTCATTCAAAAATATTTAATGAGCAGCTATTTCCAGGCATTGAAGATGCAACAGTGGAAATAAAAAATAAGACCCAGATCGCATGGAACTTCAAATTTTTAAAATTCAAAAAACCAGCCCCCAAAATAGAGTTAGCTTTTTTTGTGGAACCTATGACCATTTCGATCCATCACAAATGAGGGGAGACATATAAAATCCTGAATTCCCTGATCCTGCATGCTACTTTATTATGCCTTACCATAAATGACTTGCTAACTTTTTTTTTTCCTCGAGTGAGGCATTTACTTCTAGTACAAGCTGAAGGTGAATAAATGGAGAGAGAATCAATATTTATAAGTTTTTTCTATGTGTCATGCATGTTAATACATTGTTATATAAACTACACAGTAACATTAATTATTTAGTATTAGAATCCAATTTGACAGGTGAAATTTAGGCTCTAAGATGAAACACTAGTAAGCAACATGGTTGGGGTCTAAATTCAGTGATTTTGATTCCAAAATCCATGTTCTTTCCACCCCTTGATGAGTTCTGTTCAAAGCCCCAGTAAATCATGGTGTATATTCTATTCTAAAATTCTAAGATCAAGAGCTTCTACAAAATTGCCCTTGAGAAAAAAAATATTCTATTAAAACTATACTTTAATTCTAATAATTACTTCTAAATTAACTTTCAGTCTTATATCAAGTAGCCGCTTTCAGAAGAGCTCCACTTGGATATCTCACATGACATCAAACTCAACATACCCAAAATGTGATTTCCTTCTTAAAAGCTACTCTCTCCCCAAGATTCTCTTTTTACCATGGCATCACTCTCACCTCACAATTCAATCTACTTACCTATCACCAAGTTGTCCACTCTATTATGCCTTACCATAGATGACTTGCTAACTTAACAGTTCTCCAAGACAAGGGCTTTACCTCACCATTATGGTGATCACTAATGGGCTATTTCATTATGTATGTAAATTATAGAACAAAAAGATACATTTAAAAAATGCTAATTCCAACTGTCAGAGAAGTGTTTTGTTTTTCTTGTCTTGTCTTTTCTTTTTTTTAAAAAAGGTCCCTTAGGCAATTGGCAGTTCTCATTTAGTTTGGCCTTAATGAGTATTTACCCAGGGCCCAGAAGCAGAATCCATATGGCTTTCAATTTCCTCAACTTAAATACAAGAAAGTGCAACAGTAACCAAAACATTTTTCAAATGTATTTAAAAGCACATTTTTTTCACCACCAAATTTTCCTACCAAGTATACTCTATGCTTTTCAAACTACCTGCCTTACATCAGATGTTGATTTATAGGCAGAACTCAAGTTCTTATTTTTAAAAATGTTTGCTGGACATATGAGAATTGTATTTTCTTAGGAAATGGTTTAAAACATTATCTGTAGTTGGCCTAGTGTTTAACTGGAGAAGAATTTAGACTGATATGGAAACATGTTCCTCCAATTATATGAAAATAGAGGTTTACTTTTTTCTCATGAACATGTATTCTGAAATACTACATAAACTTATAAGAGTGTCACATATTCAGCATATGTAAATTCTATATTTACCAAAGGATTTTAGATGGCTAAATACAACAGAAGCAAAATAAGATCTCTACATAAAGATAAAACTATAGGGTACTCTTTAATGGAGAAAATAATTATTCCAGAAAACTAGACGAAGGATGGTTGCTCTGAGACCTAATTTTAGTTTTGAGCTTCCAAACAGCTATCATCATTAGATAAGAGACATACTAGTTTATCCAGTTTCTCAAGAGAAGGACTTTCCCCTCTCACTCACAGACAGCCTTAAAGGTAAGAGATACTAAACATAACAGAGTGTTTTTGACAATATTTTGAAGAGGATGCAGACTTTCATGCGGCAGAGACTGCAAACTGGCAACCCGTGAGCCAGATGAACCTGTTCTCTTCTTTGACTCTCACAGCGTCTCCAAAATTTTTTCAATGGTTGAAAAATTTAAGTATTTAAAATAAGAACTCTGATTTCTGGTTGGAGCTAATAGCTACCCCTCCTACACTCCATAGAACACCCCCCCTTTGCCACCACTTATGTCATCTGCAGGAATCTAAGTGTGGACCCCTGTAAATATATGGTGGTCTATTAGAACAGTCTTACTATAAAATAAAACTTGAGCACATATTATGAAATCATTAATCTTTGAAGACCAATCTGCAGGAAGTTAGAGTGGTAAAGCATAGGGGCATGGAGGAGAGCTCAAAGGGCAGTGTCCCAGTCTCCCTCTCCCTCTCCCTCTCTCCCTCAGGACTATAAGGACTCCCCCCAAGAGTCTTTGGCCGTAAGTTAAGAAATCATCGAAAAAATAATATTTTTGGAAGTAATATCCTGTTTTTGAACAAGAATCATACATGCAGGACTGATACTGAAAAAGTGCACGTTAGAGTATAATGGCTCAGGTCCCTTCTGATTTGTTGGGCATCCACTCTACCCAGGTGAAAATATTTTGAAGATCACCTCTGTTCATGGAACCCCAACACACACACCAGATAAAAGTAGGGCTGCTCTGCTTGAAGAAGGGGTAGGAAGGCCATCCTGCTTGCACCTCCTAAAGCAAAAACTTGTTCTTGATGAATGAGAGGGTCTCATGTCACCAGACCCATCACTGTACAAAGTCAGTTGACTCTAATGGCTCTGCCAAGAGCTAGAGTACAATTATTGCCCAAGGAGCTCCCTGGAAAGTTCCTGAAGGGCAAACAATCTGTGCTGTTGATTGTAGAAAAATCCATAGATTTAGTAGTCTGGCATGCAGTTGGCAAAGCAAACAATTGTTACTAAAGCGAAAGTGACAGAAGATGGAAGGCCATTCCACAGGATTCACAAGTAAGGGAGGCAGGGTCTAAACTTTCCTCAGGAAAGAGGTTTGCATCTGCTAGAATACCTGATCAAGGAAGGGATGGACTCAAGGCCCAGAATTACACACTATAGGACAGATACTTCCAAACTGTTTTTTCAAAGCAGCAAGCCCCTCTGCTAATCCAAATTCTAGACCAAACTCCAATATATAAAACAACGAATGCAGCTGTCTTCCAATTGAAAGGTTGGTAAGAAGACAGGATCCCCCAGGTACATATGTCCACTCCCTCTTCCCATAAATTTGGCATCTCCTCAGAATCCTAAGGCTCCATGGAACACTCTGTTAAAAGCACTAGTGTGGGGAATAAAACATGTGACTCTGGTCTGGAAATTTTTAAGGCAGGTATTAACACCTTGACCATGATTGTTATAGGTGAACTAAAGCCACAAATCATTTTCAATATCAGAATTATTGTTTTGAAATCACTATTGAAATAGACACATATGGCAAACCATTAATACAAAAATCAATGAACCAAAGAGCTAACTCTTCCCTGGCAAACCTCTTAAGATGTATAAAGAATTACATCAGAACCAGCCACCTGTTCTCAATTCTTTTATAACCCTTACAACAAAATTCCTTTTTAACTTACCTACTTCATAAACCTAAATCCCTGTCTTTATTTCAAATAATGGAGCCACCAGCGCCTTTGTCATTGCAAATCTTTAGTGAAGAATAAAATAAATAAAATCTAAATTTTAAAAAAATATTAAGCAACTAAAAAATTTAAAGAATATTAACCAACCAGCAGTTTGTTTTTTATTCCTTAGAAAGGAGATTAAATCCTATATTTTAAAAAATCTGAGCTTAAAACCTAGTTTCTCAGGCTTCCCTGGTGGCGCAGCGGTTAAGAATCCACCTGCTAATGCAGGGGACACGGGTTCAAGCCCTGGTCCGGGAAGATCCCACATGCCGCGGAGCAACTAAGCCCGTGCACCTCAACTACTGAAGCCTGCGCACCTAGAGTCCGTGCTCCGCAACTACTGAGCCCGTGTGCCACAACTACTGAAGCCTGTGCACCTAGAGCCCGTGCTCTGCAACAAGAGAAGCCACCGCAGTGAGAGGCCGACGTACCGCAGTGAAGAGTAGCCCCCCGCTCACCACAACTAGAGAAAGCCCGTGCGCAGCAAGGAAGACCCAACGCAGCCAAAAATAAATAAATAAAATTTATTTAAAAAAACACAAAACCTAGTTTCTAAAGATCCTTGATTTCATCATCTTTAGCAGCGACACAACTCGGGGAGTTTTAAAGAGCTTAGTTTACAAATTCAGTGTCCATGATTTGAAGACATCACTATCAGTCTGAAGAGAGGGGAAAAAAAGAGTACAGCTGGATCCAGGAGAAAAGCCAGGTTATTTACGCACCCACAAATTTTTTTCTGTTCTTCAATGGTTGTTGTTAGTAGATATTTTTCCTTTACAAAGAATAAACACAAATCCATTTCAGGGGGGAAAAACAGTAGCCTAAACTTTCAGCACTGGGAAATTCCATCCCAAGTTTTCAACTACTCACAAAAGCTTATGAGGGTTGACCCCCAGGACCGTGGAGACCATGGAGGAGCGTGTCTGTGGCACATTCCAAGGAAGCGTGAGCCACAGAGCCCATACATTCCAGCACACTGAGCAAGCACACACATGCCTCCCCACTTCCCCAGACTCCGCCAGTGAGGGGGCACCAGGCTGGAGGCAGGCCCCACACACCAGGCACCTTCCAGTCCTGCCCAGCCATCCCTGCGGAAGTACAAAGGGGAAGGAGAATGAGACAGGAACTGGCCAGTGCAGGGCCTCAAAGAAAGAAATATAAGACCGTTTGTGGGGTAGGCCAACCACATACTCTAAGGGTTTTTAAAAGTCAAAGAACAACTTGTGTGAGCCTCCTGGTCCTGCTACCACCAATGGAATCACTTACTGTCTCCCACCCACCACCAGTGAGTACCAGTCTTTCTCACATGCTCTGGAATTACAGACCGTACAAGCTGCACAACAAAGTTCAGTCACCTATGCTTCTACGGCTACCTGTATCCTTTCTCCCTTCCTCCATCCCTCTTTCTCTCCTTCCTTCCTTTCCTCCTTTCTTCCTCCTTCCTTGCTTCCCTCCTCCCTCTTTTCTTAATAATTGAAGAGGTTAAACTCCAGTTTTTCAGCGTTAAACTTTCATCATCTATCTCCGACTCTCTCATATAATGATGCACAAACACTTTTACTCCAAAACCTTATCTACACAATGAAGAGACAAACATCCATTTTTCAAATATGCATTGTTAAAATCACAAAGATCAAGAGGGACTAAAGTAAAAGGTCTCCACGTAACAAAAACTACACAGCCTGTCCTCACGTAAGCTTTTTCGAAATAGCCTCTATTTCGTGAGTTGGTTTGAGGTTAACCTGTCCACAGAACCACCATTCAATGAAACAGTTTTTTGCTTTACTTTCAAAGAGAAAGAGTAAAAAAGAATATATAAATGTAGCAATAAAAATCTTTTCTGATAATACTCTTGACTGAGAAAAGCCATTATTTTTCATCTTAAAATTTTTTTCATAAAATTACCTTCTTATCAAAAAAGCACCACCTCTATATCTACGAAGCAAAATTCTTGTATATCTCATTCCATTGGTAGCATAATTGTATCTCAAGTCCTATTTACTAAAAAAAACAAAAAAAGTTATGAATGCATAATATGCTTAAGCAGTGTATCAAAAAGAATATACAAATCTTTCTACTCCCTGTGCTTTCAGAATCTTTCATTGTCAAAAAGGTTTAAGGGCTTCCCTGGTGGCACAGTGGTTAAGAATTCGCCTGCCAGTGCAGGGGACATGGGTTCGAGCCCTGATCCGGGAAGATCCCACATGCCACAGAGCAACTAAGCCCGTGTGCCACAACTACTGAGTCTGTTCTCTAGAGCCTTCGAGCCACAGCTACTGAAGCCCACGTGCCTAGAGCCCGTGCTCCACAACAAGAGAAGCCACCACAATGAGAAGCCCGTGCACAGCAACGAAGACCCAACGCAGCCATTAATTAATTAATTAATTAAAAGGTTTAAAATTTTCTAATGTTAATAAGATGAACCACTCTATAGAAGATAATGTGCAAGAATCCCGTATTTCCGTCTCCAAATCATAGACACTTTTTAAAATATACAGATAAAAATGAAAGCATGCCACACTTTGTGCAACACTCTAGGTACTACACAAAAAAGTCTGAGGTGTTTTTTTCCAGGATTTAAAAAAAGTATCTGGGCCAAAGGCAAAAATACAGACCCTCCCTACCCACCCCACCCCACTGCATACATATGTTTTTTACACTTAACTTTCAACCACAATGATTTTTTAAAATCTTTTTATCTTTAAGTAATTACTAATGCCTCTACTATAGGTCTACTTCAAGAAAGTTTCTTCAAATTATGACTAACACTTTCAGTTGTTTTTCAATTACACTAAATTAAAAATATACTAACTTCAGTTAGTCAGTCCTTTATCTTCCTCAGCATATCTGTTGTATACATGTAAACTTTAGCTCTAATTCTGAGCTAGGAAAAACATACAAAGTTACTCTATTACCTATGTACACATTATCACAACTTCCTACTTTATTGCTAGGGTGCTGTTACTGTATACAAATTAGATGGTAAGCAAGGGTAAGACGCCCACTGCTTCTTTGAAGCAGGTTTGGTCAGTAGAAGGAGTTGCTTTGGAGTCCAAAGCTTTACAGCCCTATCTGTGAAAGGGATGAAATTCAGATCTCTCTCGGCTGTATACAAAAAAATATGGAGAAGGCCTAGTCCAATGCCTAGCACATTAACTACTCAGCAAGTATTAGTTACCTTTCTTCCTTTTCCCCATCTTCTGAGTCAGAATTCCACAGAACATGCAATACCCTACTCTGGGCTCTACTAAGTTAAAGAAATGAAATGCCTAGGGAGTTGTAAATAATCTTCTTTCACTTACCTTTTTCTTGATAATTCCTTCCTCCCTTCCACCACCACCATAAATATGATACTACACAAAAGTTAAAGGAAACGAGGATAAATGCAGGCAAAGTTCACAATTAAGGGGAAATGGACTGTTCTTCACATGCTTAGTTATTTAGTATATGCTTTTGAGTGACTATATCATTAATGAGGAACTCAGAGAACTTTAGAGATGCTATCCTATTAACATTCATTTCACTCCCACAGGAGAGGCCAAAGGCCATATTCTGTACAGAAAGTGAATCAGAGAGAGACACCAAATCTCAGGAAAGACTTGGCAGCTACCAGCAAAACACTTAAAACGAAACAGTCCTGCCCTCTGGCAATGGATTGGCTGAAACCTGGAACGAACCCACCCAAGTGATTCCTTGAGCTTGACTTTCCTTTACCATGTGGCACACGGTCTTGACCAGGGCTACCTGTGTAATCTGTTTGGCTCAGCTGTTGAAACATCTTTCTCGGCAATGTCCTATGTCATAATACAAGGAATGCAAACACTAAAAAAAGCAATGTAACAACAACATCAAGATCCAACCTTCTTGGTTAGGCATACCCCACTTCTGTCTATGGGCAAGCACAGTGATACTGCCAGTAATTTAAAAATGACCTCTGTTTCTAATTTTTTTCTTAAAAACTATAACAAAGTACAGATCATTTGGATTGATTAAGAATAAGATCATTGCAAAGGGTGATTCACAAACAAATCTATATTTATATCTTTCCATCACTCTTGAATGGCAACCTTTGAACTGTACAACACTTTCAGATAACTTCTTTAATTAATAAACAAAGTAAATGTAGGTGAAGTACGCTGGACTGAGAATCAGAAGTTCTAACCCTAGCTTTACTATTTAATAGTAATGTGACCTTAGGTAAATTATTAAATTTCTCTGAAACTGAGTTTTCTCATCTAAAAAAAGGAATAATATTATTAACTGTCCTTTCTTCTTCACATAATTATTATTTAGAATAAATGAAATAATGTATTGAAGAAGCTGAGATATTATCAGTACTATGTGAATATGAGATGCAGGCACATAAATATACATTTATCTAGTATTATTTACATGTCAACACATGGAATCATGATATTACCTTTCTGATCACATTTACAACAAAAATTAAAAGTCCAACCTTCCCCCATAGGGCAAATCCTCACATGTTGGTACACATTAATTGTACGATAATAAGAAAAACTGAAAATATCATTCTCATTGCAATCGTCCCATACAGATTATCCTGGTCATTAGGTACAACATTTTCCTTGATATAGATAGAAGAAAGTCTAAAACATGCATCAGAACTCTTAATTTTCATTTAATGGACTTACTGAAATATCTATTTTATGAAATATTCTTGATAATAAACAGAATGGGAAAATTCTAACTAAATCTTCACATTTTAAGAAATAAAGTATAGAACAGATAAATAAATAGGAAATCCAAGAATAAACAAAACATGTGTCCAAAATGTAAGCTTATTATTTAGTGAGAACCAGAGGCTTGGGGAAGAAACGTATCTATTAAATGATGGACATCATTTTGGACTTGATTGCCTGCTATTAATTCAAAAGTATCCATTTTCTCTGGTCTACTTATTCAACACCTCAACATGCCATCAAACACTAAACCAAATTAAAGAAACAGTAATTATATTCTCCCTCCACTTTGGAAGCCAAAGTAACAAAATCTGAATTTTTCTGTAAAAGAAAATAATTTTTCTTCACTATTTTATGGAAAGACCAGACTAAAGTACATGATCAAAACAGGAAAAGAAAAACCTTAAAAATAATGCTCTGAGCACTCTGCAATTTTGCTGCCCAAAATAGAACCCATACAGTCCATGCCACCAAATGAAAATTACAAGTTTGTAAGCATGAAGTCAAATTATAAAGTAAAAGATTAAAAAAAATATTTTAATGGTGATAAATGAAAGGAAAGACTGTTATCTTTACTGGTAGGTGTTTGTTGTTTATTTGCTATTATGTTTTCTTCAGTGATAGTGTTTTGAATGACTACCCAAACTAACTTGAACTTTAATTTGAGTGTAAAAAGGACAAACCTTGACTAACAAATTACTTGGGCAAATTTTGTTAAACAGAACTCTCCCATTCTTCAAATTAAGAAGTTAATCATAACTTTTGGAAATTATGCTTTTGACTAAAATTTTTAGAAAGCTGGTTTAAAAAATTGGTTTAGCCAAACCCCACCACTTTCTTCTTCAACACCAATAAGAACACTGAAGACATTTTGGTGGCATTTAAATATAATTTTTTAAAATATATTTTTGAAATTTATTATTCAACTTTTTAACAGCCTCCAAAGAAACCAGCTCAATACTATGCTTCTTCTAATGAAACTGATTCTCTCAGAGTACTTTTGTTATGCAAAATAATACACTGTCTTCCACAGAATTTCTAAATGAAAATCCATATTCAAATCTTAAATCTTCTATAGAAAATCAAAGCCTACACAGAATCACTTGCCAATTCTCTTAGTGAGAGGGGACATCCAAGCAAAAGTGAAGGAGAGTAAATTTCCCACAGAATGGTCCTTGCAGTAGCATGCTCACTGAAGAAGCCACTACAGGTGTCTGTGCCCTGGCTCCCACAAGGTTAAACACCTGCAAGAGTTATGCATCACTCAAGGCACATATTATTGCACTTGAGTCCCTTTATTTACCACAAGGTTCAAACACCTAGCAATTTTCATTTGCCTTGTCAGGACTAAAATCCAGAACATTTGTTGTTTAATTTAAAGATATCCTCCTCTTCCCTCTTGATACCATCTGTCTGAAACTACTGTCTCCCATAAAACACACACGCACGTGTGCACACACACACACACCCATGTGCACACACCCTGCTGAACCACAGAGATTGATGCACTTAAACTCAAATTATGTCCTCTAACAACTGACCAATTGCTCATCTACTTTTGAGGATTTCATTAGCAGACTTGGAAGAGTGATTCAGCAGGAGACAGCAAATATTTAGAAAGCTGAAAGTATCAAATATGTATAAATAGTTCTTACAGAAATCTGATTTTCATAACTTTCTGACTTTTAATAAATGTGCCCAAATTACCACCCTTTTATGCACATTTCAATGTCATTTACATTCCCCCCATCTAAAAAACTGGAACAACCTCTGTAAAATAAAAAGCATTTACTCAAAATAATAGTGAAATGTTGATTTTGATATGTATTAGTTCTAAATCTTCTTACATCCTTTAAAATTTTTCTTCTTAAAGAAAATATATTGTACTTTAGATCATTATGTATAAAAGGTGTTCTACAAATATTATTAATCTTCTCTCATCTTCTCTATATAAATGATAATCTCAGGCTAACATAATAAAAAACAAAACTCTGAGACCATCCCTTACTGGTCATCTTATACCCAGCCATAATTACAAAGAAACATTATTATTTAAAAAAACACAATTTGACAAATGTATTACATATCACCAAATCACCTTTTAGAATTAACATTCATGTGTTTAGCCATCTAGTACTTTTATAAATCACTACAATATAATTTAAAATTGATATGAATTTGTCAAATTGGAAAATCAAGCCCCATATAACATCTATTTCGCTTTGTAGATTTCAATGGCTTTTAATATTTAACCAAATAACGTAAAAAACAATGACCAGTCTTTTAAAAACACTAACTAGAATTTTAAACCTGAATTACCAAGTAATTTTTTTCTTTATTGCTTCTATTTTAATCCCAACACTTATCTCTTAAAGGTCACGAAAATGTGTAATTTTCTATGGCATTACCTAGAACGGCATAAAAAAATTACTAGCCTTTTTTTAAAATGGGAAACTAAATGTCCAACTCAAAGTCAAATCAAAACTAACCTTACAGTAATATATATATGTGTGTGTATGTGTGTGTACATATATATATATGTAAAATATCCACACATGGAATCTATACAATTAAATCCAGGCCTTAATTTCTAATTCAACAAATTCTTGAAAGAGGGTACCATATGATTTTAACCTAATAAAGTCTTTTCTGTTGTTACAAAATTAAAAATTGATCCATCAAAAGCCTTTGTTACAGGGAGGGCTTGAGGTTGGGTGGTTGGGTTTTTTTTTTCTTTTTGGTATTTAATTCAACTATACACAATGTAGTACATACAAGCAAAACACAATTGAGATACTGTTTTCTTTAACATTCCTATAGGAGACCAAATTCATTTGCATTGGAGAGAACACAATTACTGATTTTTAACTCATGAAAGACAAATTCATAGCTTTTCCCTACACTACCTCATAGTATTCTCACCATCTCAGTGAAAGCATGTCTAGCACCACTTAGTTACTTCCTAGAAGTGGGCAGAAATTGCATTTTTCAAAGTTTTGTTTCTCACAGAATCATTCAACTTTAGTTACAAAGCACATTCAGGTTAGCGTATGTCTTAGCTCAAAACAATTTATGTAATGTGTGTGTGTGTGTGCATGTGTGTAGATACATATAGTATATAAATTTTTTTTAAACTAAACTCTCATCAACATCAAAAATGAAATTTCTATCAAGGAAGTTTCCACAACTTTTACAGCCCTTTGTCTGTTTTTTCTTCCTTAAGAAATCTTTGATTCATATATGCTACCAAGAAATGCGAATAGAGAAAAAAGAATCAAAGATTTTTATTCAACAGAGCCTGAAGACAACTTAGAAAGTAAGAAAAATAGATGGTTTGTACATGGTTTACATTACAATAATTTGCATTTAATAAGAATGAAGCACATGTGGCAAAAGAAAAAAGAGTTTTCTACTTTTAAGTGACCCTGAGAAAATAATATTATCTAGTCTGTCTACAAAAACAGCACATATAAAATAATGCTAGAATGATATTTAACAAAAGATCCAATTGGTAAGCAAATGGCATGCCAATATTTTCATAACTTAAGATAAAAAACATCTCCTCCCAAGTATCATTAGGTTAAAAAAATCTATTTAGAATATAGATATTAAAACTGATTCTTGAGAACAGAAAGAAATCAGAACAATATAAAGAAAATGAGCACTCACTTGTGGAATGGTTTTTTAAGTAAGCAAGCAATGAGGATGAATTGTTTTCTTCACATTTTCACTTCTACTAACACTAAAACCACATATAGAACTGACTGAAGGCCAACAAATGTACTTTTAACTTGTTAATTTTCATGGAAGTGCAATAAAAGAACACCAAAATAGTCACCATATAACATAAAAGCTTTGGTTTCAAATGTCACAGTACCCTGTTTTTGAGAGTCCCCTCCGTGGTGGAGCCCTGTACATGAGAACACACAGCTGCCTCCTCCCAGGAGTCTGAGCTCAGTACACAACACCAGGCATCAGCTCTCTCTCCCTTAGCCTGCAGTACCAGTAACTAATTTCTGCATTTTAAACTAATAAAGGAAAGGAAGAAAGATCAAAGCTATCCAATCAGAAATGAAGCAGCCCTCTACAGCAGCAGCTTATGCATACATTTGGCATGTCAGACATCTTCAGAGTAGTGAATCATACACAGCGCATTTCAATCTACCTCCTAGGTATTTCATATTACCCACAGTGTTCAAAGAAATCATGTACCAATAGAGCTGTATAAGTCCTAGATTGCTCTTTATTTAATTAATACTAAAAATTTGGGACAGGCTTTTAATTCTGAACTCTTATAAACACAGCAAAATCATCTAAATGACCCACCAGCTAACAGCAAATAACCTCTGTATTTTGAAAGAAAAAAGTTAAAACGTAATATATTTGTGAGAAGTTTCAAGAGATGTTAATAACTTTAGATAAACTAGTATTTCACTTACATTGCAACATTAAATAATATACTTTGCAACATGAAATGAGACACCAACTAACCAAAGATAAAATTCTACCGATTTTTACTAATTATAACCAAAAAAAAACCCTCAAAACAATTATACAGCCAACAGAATTAGATATTTATAGAAACATAACCCATCAAATATTTTGGGTGCTTCTTTCAAACCTTGTTCAATATGTTCATCCAATATTCAAGTGTTATAAGATGAGTAATTTCAACTTACAGTAAATAGTTAATGTATCAAAAAGCTTCAACTTCGATTTCTCAAGCAAAAAAAAATTTTTTTAAGAAAAGCATACAAACTTAAAATACTTAATTTAAAAATTAATCAGTTGCACATTACATTTCTTCCTAGAGAGAAGAACTAGCTTAATATTACACATGAAACTGCAAATCATAATTTTTACCTCTTTTTTTTTAAGTTATTAAGTAGTTTTCTGATATGCCACTGGAATCATTGGCGAACAAAAGATATTCTGTTGCTTAGTTAAAACATATCTGGAAATGTGCACACATTTTTAGAAACCCTTTAAGCAAAACATCTATGTATTTAACAATTGGGATAGTTTGTTTTAAAATCTATTCAATCCTGGCAAAAATCAAGTAAATGGTTACACTATTGAGAATCACAAACTGTAAAGGTGGTAAGTCAAAGACTTCACTTAGAGTCTCCAATTCAGCTACTTAATGACTAATGGTGAAGAAATGTATGTGAATGGGATATAAACTAAGTTACGACACACAGAAAAAAAATCTAGAATGAGTAATAAAGGGCCCAAATTTAAAGTCCACAATAAACTTTAAACAAAGATGTTCTCCCTCATTCTCTCCTCACAGACATTCTCATGTAAGCAAATCACTGTGGAGAAATCCAACCTCCACAAAACTTTTTAGTCCTTCATTAACAACAGTGCACTTAAATATAATTATAGATTTCACAGTGATATTTGTTTAGCCTCAAACATATCTTAAAAGCAACAACAACAAGAAAACGCTCAGAAGCAATATTCAGTAGTCTCTGTGACCAAAAAAGTCTGGCTTTTAACTGCCACCTAATCCAAACAACCTACTTGTTTAAAGCACTACGCAAAAATATCGACCCCTTGCTGAATTATTTTATTATCCAACACTAAGGTATCTAAAAAAGAAAACTAATTAATCGCAATAATCGCGAAGTTTAGTTAAGCAATTTAGCTGACACAGTAAATATTTACTCTTAACATCTCACAGGAAGTCTTGACAAGCATTTGTTGCCATTGTGCTGGGGGGCAGGGGTGGGAGTGGCGGGTGGGAGGCAAGTTTTCATAAACAAGTTAAACGGTCCCAGCGAATTTAACACAGCTAGTGTTCGCCACCCACCCCCAATAAGGCACCAGATACTTTCCAAGTACAGTAAACACCTTATATAATGAAAGTAAAAAATGTAGCTTTCTAAACTATTTTAACTCCACTACAAAAACAAACAAACGCCTTTTAAAAAAAACTATACAAGCACATTTTTAAAAACTGAGTGTATTTTTTTTATTTAGACGTAAGACCAATCACACAAAAAAACTAAGCAAAATATTATTTACCTGAGCTTTTTGGAGACTGAGTAATCAACTTCCATGATTTTCCCATGCAATTCCACTTTACCTTTAAAACAGAAATTAAAGCACTCAGAACCTTCCTGCAATCAAACCGGCGGGGGGCTAGGAGGGGCACGCACAGAACTCCACGCTCCGGCTCCGCCTTCGGGCGCCCTCAAGGGGTCTCCTACCCTGCTCGAGCTGGGCAAACTTGGTTCCCAGTGGAGAAAAAAGGTGGGCGCCCCATGTCGCCTTGTTCCCCGGGACGAGGTGGCAAGGGTGCGAGCCCGGATCCCGACCCCAGGTATAGCTGTGGGTGGCATTACCGGAAAAACAAATTTAATAAAGAGCGGCGCCAATTTGAAAGGATGAGCTCATTTGAAACTCAAGCTGCAGGGCTGGCGCGGCCCCGCTCCTCTCCGGGCCCCCACCTCTCCATTGCGCTAATCCGGGCTCCGAAGGCTCCGCTGCTCTCCCCTCCCTGCCCTCTCCTCCCGGTGGCCCTGGTGAGACACGCCGAAGCCCCCCGGGGGCCGCTTCCGCGAGAGCCGGGTCCGCGCCTGCTTCTGGTCACCTTGGCCTCGCCGCTGCCCCGCCCCCACCCCGCGCGCCAGTGGGGAAGGGGCTCCGGCCGGGCCGAGGTTCGGGGGGCGCAGGCTCGTGGCCTGGGGGCGAGCGCGGCTCCGAGCGGTGCGTGTGCGGGAGGGAGAGTTGGTGAGTGCGCGCGCGCGCGAGTGTGTGTGTGTGTCGCTCTCCGTCTCCCGTCTGGGCTCCAGCGCTCTCGCGGGCCCCCCGGTCGCCTCTTTCTCGGTTCTCAGTCCGGGCCCCCACCGAGTTGAGACAGGGCACCTCGTAAAAAGGTGCTTCTGGCCGAGCGGGAGGCGGGGGGACAGACGGCGGAAAGCCCCCAGCCCCGAGTTCTTCTCAATAAAATCGGACAAAAAATTCAGAGAAAAATAGGAGCGCTTGAGAGACAAGCGAGAAGGGACTGAGGTTCGGGAGAGGACCGAGAGAGATGTGCCGTCGTGCAAAGGCGGGGTGGGGGGAGCCCCGAAACCTCGGAGGGGATCGTCAGGGTGGCGCCGAGGGGGTGCCAAAAGTGGGGGACCGCGGGGCGAGCTGGGGAGGGGGCTTGAAAGGAGAGTGCGGCTCAGGGGACGCCAGAGGGCGAGAGGTCCTGGGCACGAGGCACGGGAAGGGGTAAGGTCCGGTCAAGAGAGAAGGACATTCAGGGTTTGGGGGGGTCCCTGACAAAAGGGGTGACGGGAAGGTCAGGGAAGAAGGGGAGACTGGGGCTCTCTAAGGATGGGGGTGGGGAACTCTGGAAAGCAACTCGGGGAGCCGGAGGAACAAGGGGTGCCCCGGGAGAGCGAGAGAGCCTCGGGAACCCTAGGAGAGGCTCGGGGGTCGCCCCAGGGCTGCGGCTGGGAGGGCAAGGGGTGAGTCCGGAGCCGTGGGGGGAGGGGAGCGGGCCGTCCCAAGAGCGGGCCGGCGGTGAGAGTTGAAGGTCTGGTGCGTGGAAGTGAACGTGCGGGCGCTAAAGCCCCCGCCGGGCGCCGCCCGCAGGGCTCGGCCTCCCTCCGGGCGCCGTCCTGGCCTGAGCTGGGCGAGGCGGGGGGAGGGGGACAGCGCCGACTGCTCACCCGAGAGGGTCTCGATGGCGCGGATGGCCCAGTTCTGGTCGGGGTAGTCCACGAAGGCGTAGCCGGACTTGAGCAGGACCTGTCCCGCCAGGGGCAGCTTCCTGTCCCCGAAGAGCTGCCGGAGGTCGTCGGCAGTGACGGCGGGGCTCAGGTTCCCGATGTAAAGCTTGTTCATCATCCGTCTCTTCCCCGAGAGCCCGCGGCTCCCCCGGCCCGGTACCCGGCGCTCCTCGCCTCCTCCGCTGCCCTCGTCTCCCCTCCTCCTCCTCCGCCCCCCCTCCCCGCCCTCCGCCCGCCCGCCACCCACCCCCACCCTCAGCCTGGCTCCCCCCACCGCGGCCGGCCCGGCCCGCCCGGGGGCAGAGGCGGAGGCGGGGACTCGGCGCGGCTGCCTCCTCGGGGCAGAGTCCCGGGCCGGGCGGCGGCGCGCGGACAAAGCGCTCTCTCTGCCTCCCTCTCTCCCTCTCAAGGCGGTGGCGGGAGGAGGAGCAGCGGCGGGCGGCGGCAGCGCACCCCGCGTGTGTCTGTGTGAGAGTTTGTACGGGCGTGTGCGCAGCCGAGAGTGAGCGAGCGAGCGCCCCCTCCCCGCCCCGCGCCGCTGCGCCCCTCGCCTCGCGCCCCCCGCGCTCCGAGCGCTCCGCGCGGCTACCGGGACTTCTGCCCCGCGCCGGGCGGGCGGAAGCGGGTCGCGGCCTGGGGCTGGGGCTCCCGAGAGCCAGAACCCCGGGCAGGCGCGGCGCGGAGGCCGGGCGAGCGGCGGGGAGGGGAAGGCGCGCCCCGGGCGCGGGTGGGAATGCGCGAGGGGGAGCGGCTGGGAGCCGCAGGCGTAGGAGGGCGAGGGGCTGTGGGAGAGCGTGGAAAGGGGTGTGCGCAAGGTGGACCGGATGTGAGGGCGCGGCTGCAGGGCCGGCGGGAAGGTGTGTCTCGGAGGTGAGAAGCGAGGGCAGGCTGGGAGACCACAACTTTCGCGGCGAGTTGGCCGAGTCCGGCTCCCTGCGCGTTCCCGGGCTGAGCGCTCGCTCAGAGACCCGCTCCCCGCCCCACTCTCCCGGGTAACCGGGCGGCGCGTGTGGTCGAGGGAGAGCGGACGGGGGTCGAGACGCTTGGGGCCCAGGACCGACCGGGCCTTCACGGACCTTGCACCCCGGGGAAGTTGCTCCGGCCCTGGGCCTCAGTTTCCCGGCCCGCGAGGGGAGAAGGAAGGCCAGAGCGGAGCAACATCCCCTCCGCCCGCACCGCGTGCGCCCGGAACCTCGCGGCCGGCGGCAGCCTGACGTTGGCAGCTGCTCTCTATTCTGGGAAGTGCCTAGGGCTTCCCGAGCCACCGCTGCGAAGCCAGGTGGCGGGTGGGGAGGCGAGCGAGGAGGGGGCAAGGACTGCGGCCGGGAGGACCGACGCTTGCTGCTAGGCTTCGAGGCCGGGTTCAGTACCCCCGCCGGGGTGGTGGGAGGCGAGGGTAACTGGAAGTGGAGGCGCTCAGGCGGTGTAGGAGTTCCCCGAGCATTGGGAAGGGCCCGGAGAGGAAAGAGGTCCTTCCAAGCGGAGGAAACAACGTGACCGACGGAAGAGGCAGGGTTGGGATGAGAGCAGCCCGAGCCGAGGGGCTAGGGAAGGAGCCAGACAGGCTGGAGACCGGTTGCGAGTTCCGGGGCTCGGCTGGAAGTCTGGTGGTTAGAGCCTGGTCCCAGCCAGGAAATGAAGTTCTACAGGGAAGAAAAAAATGGGCAGGATTCAGAGGCGAAGGGGCAGAAGAAGATTCCAAGGTCTGCACTTCTGGGGGCCTTAGGAGAGGTGATAGTTTGACGGGAGAAGTGTGGGTTGGTTATTTATTTATGTATTTTGAGGGCGTTGAGGGTCTCTTGCTGGAGAAGCCACAAATGTAGGGATGGTCTCCTGGCTGGGTTGTGAAGTACTCTCTTTCTCAAGCTCTCCTGTTGACTAAGTGGGTGGAGGGAGCACGGCTTCTTAAAAATAATTTAAAAAATACACGTTCCTTGGCCCCTTCCTTTGAAGACTGACTGTGAGCCTGGATTTTGTATTTTCTGTAAGTACTCCCAGGTGATCCTTGTCTAGGAAACACTGGCCGGTGGAAGGTCTTTCGGATTAGGATTCAGACCTCAGGGTTGTGGCATGTAGTGTTCCAGCATCTCTGAGCCTAAGTTTCTTCATCCATAAAGAGAGGATAAAGTGACCAACTCTTGGCTGTTGTGAAGGCTACACAAAGGATAACTGAGTAGTGTGTTGAGACAGTGGACACACACTTAATGCTTGTTTCTTTTCTTTCCCCCAGGAACTCATGAGCTTTAAAATATTTCCTTGTGGGGAAAGATAATTGGTATGATCACCGTCATACTATTTGCTTTATTTTACTTCCAGTATTTCAAAACTGCACATTCTAAAAGAGAAACAAGAGTGGCAGGGATAATTGGTCTCTGAAAGGTTAGTAAAACTTTTGTGTATAATATTTTCAGACATGTCAATTCCTTGGTCCTACTGCAAACACTTTAGCATGGATTCTCTAGTGGGTACCAAGCATCTAAAGATTCTTGGCAGAGCTGGCTTCTGGTGAACTCTTCTACCCTGCTTCACCAGGTCACTTTCATATTTCTTTTCTGAAAAATAACTGGTCTTTGCTGTAATTTGTGTCTTCTGTCCTGCTGGTGGTTTGTAAACATAGTGCTGGAGAAGAGCTTGATAGGTAACTGGTGGGGGATGTGTTTCCACCACACCTCTGATTTGTAGCACCCACAGTTCATTATCTTAGAAGGCAAAGTTAGTTGCTCTTTCACGTGATAGAGAATGGAACAGCCTCCGAATGCAAAACAGAAATCCAGAAGTCATTGCCACTGCTTGACAAAACTTTATTTTCTACGTGTTTTCTCCTGAGTTCCCCTACCTCCTCCCTTCCCAGAGAGATGAAATAGAGATTGATCCGGGCTGAATTTAAGGTTAATAAGCAAAAATTTTATGAATGTTGCACTGAGGTCAGAAATTTGGGAAAATTCTTATATTAGGCATATTACTTTTAAAAGCATATATTGACCTTTTCCTCAAGAATTTCAAAACAGTACAGATCCTCATGGTTTTCCAATGGTTCTTTTGGGCAGGATGGTGGTAAGGTGACTGGGTAATGTCACTTTGTAAGTAGGAAAACAAGCCCAGAAAAATAGACTTCTTTCATGGTCATACAGAGGGCTTGAAATATGATTGGCAAACACATGTTAGCCTAACAAAGAGCTCATGAAGTATTAAGGCTTCATCTTGACTTTCATGACCAATATTTTGTCCATGGACAGAGCACCTACTGACAGTATCACTGTGGTGGCCTTAACCTTTGGAGTCTAAAAAACCACAGTGGAAATGTTTTTGTTCAACTAATTATGGTGGTCATTGTGGCCAATGGTTCTAGGTAATACAAGGAGCTGGGAGAGAAAATGAAGCCTATTTCCTGGAAGGCTAAAGGATTTGGAGGCAATTCAGTATTTGATAATACAGTATTTGGTGGTGTCAGCACCTGCCTGCTTGTTGGGAATGATTGGTGGTGGGGTAACTGTTTAGATACTTTTTCCCAAGTTGTCAGAAGAGAAATTGTTTGACCTTAGTTGAGTTAATTCACCTCTCTGAACTTCAGATTCCTCGTTTATAAAATAGCCCAACCTACTTGCACACTATAAACTCCAGCTCCCCTCCATTTTTCATATTTTCCAAATACTGGGCCATCTCAGAGCTGTACTCCTTTACACATACTGCTCCCTTTCCCTGGAATGCATTTCTTCCACTGGTAAACTGTTTTCTCTTCTGACTTGACCCCAGGATACATACAGCATTTCCTTTATACAGATAAAAAAAATCTTGTCTAGTGGTGATACCCCTGAGGTGTACATTTTGAACAGATGGATTTTATGATATGTGAATTGCATGTCAATTTAAAAAACTGTATGAGAAAAAAAGTCTTTTTGAGGTCTTGGCTTTTTCATCCTTTCACCAATATCAAACCTGGCATGTACTAGGAACCCAGGTAATATTTGTTGCATAAACCATTATTATCTGAGGTTTGCTCTAAGGATTAAGTGAAAATGTATGAGATGGTACCTACCTTGCATGGCGCTTAACATACAGGAGGAAGAAATGTTCCTTTTTCACCTCTTGTTGAATTCATTCATTCATGGCATTACACAGTGTTAGGCACTGAGGATCCAGAAATGGATAAACATCATCCTGCTCAAGGAGTTTATGATCATGGAGGAGGCAGATGTATAAACAGATTATAGTTTGGCATTAGAGGCGCCAGAAAAGACTTTGTGAGCATACAGGAGGAGAGGATGTCTTATTCAGCCTAAGATCAGAGAGGGGATCACCATAGAACTGAAATTGGAAATGTACTTTGAAAGATAAGTAGGGATTTTCTACGATAGGAGAAGGAATGCGAGAGGAAATGCGTCCTAGGTAGAAGGAATCTCATATGCAAAGGCACAGAGACACAAAAAAGCATCTGCTTCACACCTAAAATTAAATCCAAATATTGTTTTAGAATAAGTTTAAGAAAAAGAGAACAGAGAAAATAATGCCAGAAAAACAACAAAAACAAGAACCTTCCAGTATTAAAGACATGGATCTCCAGACTGAAGGGGTTTACTGAAGGCTCAACACAAAAGATCCAGAGCAAAAACACACTGTAGGGCATCCCTGGTGGCGCAGTGGTTTAGAGTCCGCCTGCCGACGCAGGGGACATGGGTTTGTGCCCCGGTCCGAGAAGATCCCACATGCCATGGAGCGGCTGGGCCCATGAGCCATGGCCGCTGAGCCTGCACGTCCAGAGCCTGTGCTCTGCAACGGGAGAGCCCACAACCTTGAGAGGCCAGTGTACCGCAAAAAAAAAAAAAAAAAAAAACGCACTGTAAAACTTAGAACCCAAACAAACCCAGCATCTGGGAGAAAAGAGGTCACATAAAAAGGATTTAGAAAGAGAATGGAAATGTATTTCTAAAACAAAGGACTCTAGGAGGCAGTAGAGCAATGCCTTCACAACCAAATGGAAATGATTTCCAGTCTAGAATTCTAAACCTAGTTAGACCATCAATTTAAAAATAGTTGCAAGGATTTAGACATGCCTCCATTTGGGGGGAAGCTACTGGAGGACCAGTGCCAGCAACACCATGAAAGAAGAAGACATGGGATTTGGGAAATGAATCCAGCCCAAGAGACTGAATAGAAGATTCAGAATGCCAGCAATGCAGCCTTTCAGAGAGCAATCAGCACAGGCTGGAACAAGAGAATATATGGCTTGAAAAGTGAGGACTTCAAGGAACAGAAGAATGGAACTCATGTATGAGTGCATAGTAATTATTTCTGATAGAATGGCAGGCATGTTGGAGCATTTGGAAAAAATTAATCACAGGTATATGGAAAATAGGCAAATGGAAAAACAAAGAAATCATTAACTCTAGGAAAAACACATGGTCATACTAGAAAGGAGCAATGGTCATAGGCTCAACAGTGAAAATATTTGTGCAGTCATAATTTAAACACAGATGTATTATCCAAACTGCAGAAGAGAACTTACAAATCAGTCAGAAAAAGACAACCATTAAGAAAATGGGAGAGAATATGAATGGGCTGATTCACAGAAGAAGCTCAGATGAACAGTAAACTCAACTCATGAGTAATGGGAAATTAAAACTGTTCACAAATATCAAATTGACAAAAGTTGTAAAGTTATGATGAGGCAAGGTATTGGTGAAGGTTAGGAGCATCAGAAACAACCATCCACTGCTGGCAAGAGTATACGTTGATACAATTACTCTGAAGAACAATACGTCAATGTCTAGTAAAACTGAAAATACAGGCCCTTAGCACTCCCTGGCAATCATTCTCCTAGATGGCCTTTTCTTATATCATGTCTCTTCACACTCTCCAGTTGCTCTTCATCCACTCTAGGTCTCAGTCTCAGCAGGTAACCTTGCTTTCTATTTCACTGAGAAAATAGAAGCAATCAGAAGGGCACTCCAACAAATCCCCACTATGTCTGCCCACATACCTGCACCTGTGCCCATAGATTCTGTCTTCCCTCCTGTTACTATAGATGACTGACTATGCAGGATCCAGAAGAGGGAGAAACTGGTGAGTGCAGAGAAAATGAACAAACGTGCACACCCTCTGACCTAGCAGTTTCTCCTCTGAAGAGCTACATGTGCACAGGGAAACATACAAGGTTCACAGTAGTACTGGGATAGTGAAAAACTGGAACCCAAATGTCCACCAGTAAGGAAATGGATTTAAAAATAAATCAGGGTATAGTCATAAATTGAATATTACACATCAGGTCAAAGGGCATGCATGTTATTTGTTTTCTCTGGAATCATTGGTTTTTCCCTCTTCTGGATGAAATAAATGAAATAGGCTACATGTTTCAGTTAAAAACGAGACCATATCATGCTGAATGAAAAGTTATATTTCAGAAGGACGTATTGAATATTTATGATATCATTTCTAAAGTTTGAAAACATGCAAAACCAGTTCTATCACTGATATGGATATATTTGTATAGTATAAATGTATAAAAATATGCATGGGAATGGCAAACTTCAAATTTGGCATAATGATGATCTCTGGGGAAGCTCCAAACTTGGAATAATAGTTACCTCTTGGAGGATAGAAAAGGGACTAGGAGATGGAGGGGCACACATGGAATTTTCATTGTAACTGGTTTTTGTTTTTAAAGCTAGGTAAATGGATGTTTGTTATCTTTTTTTACCTCTTCAGTAACAAAATTTTTGTCACTCTATCTGGCCCAGAATGATTCTCAAACTAAATTAAGCATGGTGGTAATCACCAGAAGAACTTTTAAAATACCGATTCCCAACACCCATCCCTCGAACTCCTGGATGAAAATTTCAAAGCTGGGGCCCAGGGATCTACATTTTTTAAAACTAAAAGTTTTTCTGGTTTATACATATACATACTTATATGTATCTATATATATACAAATATATATAGATACATATATAACATATATAAAATGTTGGACTGATAGGAAGTTTGCAAGAATAGTACAAAGTAGTTCTATATAGCATTTATGCAGATTCCTCAAATGTTGATGTTCTACCATATTTCTTTTATCTTTTTCTCTGAACCATTTGAGAGTAAACTGCAGACGGGATGTCCCTTTGTGTCTAAATAACTTCAGCTTACATCTACTTTAAAAAAAAAAAAAAAAGTCTGTTTATAACCCCAGTGTAATGATCAAAAATAAACAATACTGTTATCTACAAACCTGATTCTGATTTCACCAGTTGTGTCAATGATGTTTGTTATATCAAAAGAAAATCCAAATCATTTGTTGCATTTGGCTGTTTTGTCTCTTTACTCTCCTTTAATCTGAACAGTTCCTCAGTCGTTCCTTGTTTTTCATGACATTGACATTGTCATGTCAATGACAATGAGGGTCATTGAGAGTAGAGAAAGAGGCTTCTTATTTTGTGCAGTGCCCCTTAATTTGAGTTTTTCTGATGTTTCCTCTTGATTAGGTTCAAGTTATAGGTTTTCTTGCAGGAATACGGCAGGAGTGATATTGTATATTGTATCGAGATGAGCACGATGCTGATTTGTCCCATTACTAACTTTGGTGATGTTAGCTTTGTTCATTTTCTGAAGGTGGTGTATGTGCACCCAGGTTTCTCTGTTGCAAAGTTACTAATATCTCTTGGGACAATACCTTAAAACTATATAAATACTCTGTTACTTAAAATTTTATATCGTTTCTTGGCTAGATTAATTATTATCATTATAGTTGCCAAATGGTGATTCTAATTTCATTGTTCCTTTTATATTTATTAGTTGGCCTTCTTCCATAAGGAAGAGCTTTCCTTTCCCCTCCCTCTGTATATATTATATCAGTGTAGACTAATGGATTCCTGTTTTATTCAAAGTGTTATAGACTGTTACTGTCATTAAGTATTTTGATGCTCAGACTGTCCCAGATTTGACAGTGAGAGCCTCTTCAAGCTGGCTCATGGAAACTTATGACATTGTTCCATGTTTGTACTCTCTCTGCTCAGTCCTATAATCAGCCACTTACCAAGGAGCCCTGGTACTCCTTTAGCAAAGAACAGTATTTAGAACCCAAGATCTACATGCCAGATATGATCATTGCTACACAAATATTGTTGATTCTAGACCCTGACAGCCAAAAGAGCTAGGAAATAGATTATGTATGTAAACACACACACAAGCTGATCTATACCAGTCTATATTTACCTGTCTATCTTTACCTATCTATTACTATGTGTATTAAAAATCACAAGTTCACACTGATACCTCTGATTCCAGTGAAACACTGCAGGGTTCATTTTCTCCTCCTTCCCACTTTTCTTATTTGTAACTCTCCTTTAACTGTGAGAAACCTGGCTCTCATTAACCACAATGTATTTACTTATTTGATCAGTCATAGAATACACAGAATTGCTAACCCACACTTCTGAGAAAAAAGAAGGCTATTAACTAGGGTTCTAACTATTATTAGTTTAGAGTTCTTTTCTGTTTAGCCTGAGAGTGTCCAGTCCAAATACAGTGTTCAAAAGTCACTTGAGTTTTATTTCCCACTTCAGTGTTGGTTCTCTTATTCATTTGAAATTTGGTTAGTTTGTTTTTGTACATTTTAGTTTTTCCCTCCATCTTTGTTGATTTTCTTTTTCTTTTTTTTTTTTTTTGTTGTTGAATATATAAAACATTAACATGGTTCCAAAACACAGAAGGTATAGTCAAATGATTTCCATCCCTCCCCCTTCCTTGTATTCTATCCAACCCATCCCCACACATCCTCTGAGGGTAACCAGTCTTTTTAGTCTCTAGTTTATCTTTCCTTTGTTTCCTTTTGCACAAATGAACATACACATATATGATTTCTTATTCCCCCTTTTTCATACAAAAAAAATAGCATACTGCAGATAATCTTTTGCACTTTGATATCTTCACTTAACAATATATCGTGGAAATCATATCAGTTCAGAGATCTTATTCTTTTTTTTCTTCTTTTAACAGCACCATATTACTCATATGTCTCATATATATGCATGTCAGTGGCCTCCAATATTTTTTAATTTTGTAAACGATGATGCTGTGAATAACTTTTATGTGTGTGTTTTTGTACTGTTGGAGGTTTATCTTCAGGGTAAATTCTTAGGAATGGGATTGCTAGGTTAAAAGAGTATGCGTGCATACACATGTATGTTTGAAATATATTTTGTGAAATTCTCCTCCATAAAGATTATACCAATTTGCATTCCCACTAGCAGTGTATAAGAGCGCAGTGTATACAGCCTGCCAACAAGGTGTGTGATTATATTCTTAATTTTTTCCAACCTAATTGGTGAGAGATGATATATCAGTGTAGTTTTAATTTGTATTTCTCTTATTATGAATGAGAAGAAACTTCTTTTCATATGTATAAGGATCATCTTTATTTCCTTTTTTGGTACATTTTCTGCTCATGTCTTTTGTCCATTCTTCTATTGGATTTTGATCTATTTTTTGCCTAATTTTTATGAGTTACTTAAATATTAAGGATATAAGCCCTTTATCTGTGATATATGTTATAAATATTTTCTCCCAGGTTTTAATTGTCTTTTGACTTCGTTTATGATGTTACTTTTCCCATGCAAAGTTTTATGCAATCGAGTTTATCAATATTTTCTTTCATTCCATTTGATTTTGAGTTATAGTTAGAAAGCTTTTCTCTACACCCAGGTTAAAGAGGAATTCATTCATTTTTTTGTTTTTTAAATAGGACTTGTGTGGTTTCATTTTTTAATTTAGATCCCTGATCCATTTGGAATTTATTCTTGTGTGTGGTATGAGGTATGGGTCTAATTTTACCTTTTTTCCCCTTAAAGAGCTAACTAGTTTTTCCAGTAGTATTTATTTAAAAGTCCTTCAGCCCAGGTATTTTGATATGCCACCTTTATCACACACTAAAGTTTCATATGTATTTGGTTCTATTTCTGGACTTTCTTTTCTACTGGTCTATCTATTCATGTGTCCATACCCCACTGTTTAATTATAAAGGCTTTATAGTATGTTTCATGTCCGGTATGCCTAGTCCCCCTTGTAGCTTTTTTCTTCCTTTCTTTCTTTCTTTTTTTAGTTTTTAAAATTTTTTCTGTTTTCCTGTCTATTCTTGTTTGTTTTTCCAAATGAAGTTTGGTATCAGCTTGTCAAGCTCCATAAAAAGTTGTTGGTATTTCATTCAGGTCACATTACATTATAAATTAACTTAGAGATAACAGGCATCTTTATGATGTTAAATCATCCTATCTAAGAACAAAGGCTATCTTTCCACTCACCAATCTAATTTAATTTTAAAAAAACTGGGTTCTAACTATGTTGGAGAGAGATGGGGAAGAGCCAAAGGTCATTGACCTTAATGGGAAGTCAATAGATAACGGCTAAAATTGGTAAGGCAAGGAATGGTACAGGCAGATTAGTTAGAAATACATAGATAAATGCCAAGGGAAAGAGCTACAAGAGTGAGAGGATTTTTCTTTTTTTAATTTTTTTTTTTTGCTGTACGCCCTCTCACTGCTGTGGCCTCTCCTGTTGTGGAGCACAGGCTCCAGACGCGCAGGCTCAGCGGCCATGGCTCATGGGCCCAGCCGCTCTGCAGCACGTGGGATCTTCCCAGACTGGGCCACGAACCCGTGTCCCCTGCATTGGCGGGCGGACTCTCAACCACTGCGCCACCAGGGAAGCCCCCCCTCCTTTTTTTTAAGGAGGCTTTTAGTACATATATTAGTCAGGGTCCTGGTAGGAAACAGATGGCACACTCAATCAGAGTGATTGTGAATATTAGTAAAAGTGCTGTTTAGAGGTGTGGGTGGGTAAAAGGATATAAACAAGGCCTGATGCAGCACCCTGCCACTAGCAGCAACAGGGAGCCATTACCACGCTTGGCCTAAAGAGTGACAGGAGGAAGGGACAATTTAAAGGAACTGAGTGAACTATAGGAGAGGACAGCCCAATAGAAACCTTGGACTTGAGTTGAACATAGTTACTGCTCACTGCAGCATGACAGGTTGAGAGCATGACAAGGAGGGAATAATTATCATCTTACTCTTCTCCCACTCTTCCCAGTGCCTTCTAATAGCTGAACCAAAGCGGAAGGCAGAGGGCAAAGGCATATAATAAAACAATAAAATAATAATAAAAAACAACTTTAGTCAATGAATCTATGGTCTAAGGGAACATGATTCAAATAATTATAATAAAGGTTGAAAAGTGATAAATGCCTGAAGAGGGATCAAGAATATTCCTAGTAAGGGAATCCTGGAAGGGGACTTCCCTGGTGATGCAGTGGTTAAGAATCCGCCTGCCAATGCAGGGGACCCGGGTTCAATCCCTGGTCTGGGAAGATCCCACATGCCGCAGAGCAACTAAGCCCATGTACCACAACTACTGAGCTTGCGCTCTAGAGCCTGCGAGCCATAACTACTGAGCCCGCGCGCCATAGCTATTGAAGCCTGCACGCCCTAGAGCCTGCGTGCCACAACTACTGAGCCTGCGTGCTGTACGCCTAGAGCCTGTGATCCGCCACAAGAGAAGCCCACGCAATGAGAAGCCCACGCACCGCAATGAAGAGTAGCCCCAGCTCACCACAACTAGAGAAAGCCCGCACACAGCAACAAAGACCCAACGCAGCCAAAAATAAATAAAATTAAAAAAAAAAATCCTGGAAGATTCTCTAGAGGGGGACATAAATGTTCAGTTCAAAACAGTCATGTCAGCAGAAACACCATGAGCCTCTTGTTTTACAGTTGAATATCACTATTGGTACAGTGGCCTCTCAAACTCATCCTGTGAGTGAACACTCCCTTCCTGCCCAGAGGCAATGGAAGTCTTTAGTTCATGGTTTCTAATTTATACTGCATTTGGCTTCCTTGATGTTATACCCCTTCTCTATGCTCTTTGCCTCCTTGAATTGCACCCTGCTCCTCTGAGACAGGAAAGCATTGTGGGAAGTGCTATATTGAAATCAGTAGACCTAGAATTGAATTTCCTAACTTTCACTTACTAGCTGTGTGACCTTGATAAAGTTACTTAGCATCTCTGAGCCTCAATTCCACTTTGCAAAAGAAGAATAATACCTACGAGAATAATACCTACCTCATGGAATTGCTGTGAGTTAAAGATGCTATATGTCAAGTACCTGGCATGAGGCCTGTCACTCAGTAGATAGCAGGTTAGGGTGTTACTGCAGACTGCAGGCTCTCCATTTTCCCACTAGTTTCTTGACTTTGAGCCCTTTAGAGTCACTCCAGTGGGAGTTGCTCTCCTGGCAGCTACTTGAAACGACAGTTTCTGGACAGAGTTGGAAAGGACCTTAGTAGTAATCTGGTCCATCTTGCCAGCAAATGCAGGAGATTCTGCCACAGGCTTCAGGGTGGATGACCACCCTGACTCTATCCACATTAACAGAGAGCTCAACACCATTGAGTTCTGAAGCTGCCTGTTAACAGAAGATTGGTTGATTGGAAGAAAGCTTTACCTTGAATTGAGCTGAAATCACTTTCCCCACTAACTAGAGACTCAAAACAATCTAGAGCTAAAAGAAATCTTCAGGATCTTCAAGCGCACCAACTTATATTATGAATGAAGAATCTGAGGCTCAGGGAGACAAGGCAACGCTATTCTTCGTGGTAATGGTTTGTGGAGCTACACAGAACCGTCTCCTCCCCTGCCCTTCAGTGTTGTCAACCAGCAGTCCTCCCAGTTCTTTCAGAGCCTCTCCCCCAATCATTCAACATGCCCCCCCCACTTTACCACTCTGATCACTCACCATTGCATATGCAAGTGTGTGATGCCCAGAACTAAATCTGATTCTTAGTGTGATCTGGTCCTAGCAGAGTGAAATGAGACTATCTGAGATCCCAGGCAACGGATGGCCATTAGCCCTAGAAAGGCCAAGAACTGGACTTAGACAAAACCAGCAGGTCATTTAGAGAAATGAAGTTGGTTGTGGTTGCTCAGTTCTATTAGGCCCCCTTCACTGGACACTTAAAATTTGCCTGTGTGCTTCTGAAACGTCTGTGCCAGGTCCAAAGAAGGTGCTTAGGAATATTAATATAGATTTATTTATTTATTATTTTATCAAAAGGAGAATGACTTTATTATTTAACATTATGATAGAGGAAAAATATTTTGATTAACATTCTTCTAGGCATCTCTTTATCCATACACACATGTATATTGGATTGGCCAAAAGGTTCACTCTGTTTTTTCCATAAGATGGCTCTAGTAGCACTTAATTGTCTTTAACTTCATTTGAAACAATTTTGTTAGAGTCTTTGTGACAACTGTCCTATCAGCATGCATTTAAAAAAAGAATTATCAAAATGGGTGAATTTTTGTGTAGCCATTTTAATATTGAAGATGGAAGAAAAATGCAACATTTTTGGCATATTATGCTTTATTATTTCAAGAAAGGTAAAAATGCAACTGAAACACACAAAAAAGATTTGTGCAGTATATGGAGAAGGTGCTGTGACTGATTGAACATGTCAAAAGTGGTTTGCGAAGTTTCACGCTGGAGATTCCTCGCTGGACGATGCTCCACAGTCAGACCAGTTGAAGTTGATAGCGATCAAATCAAGACATTAACTGAGAACAATCAACGTTATACCACGCAGAGATAGCTGACATACTCAAAATATCCAAATCAAGCGCTGAAAATCATTTGTACCAGCTTGGTTATGTTCATCGCTTTGATGTTTGGGTTCCATATAAATTAAGTGAAAAAAACCTTGACCGTATTTCTGCGTGCGATTCTCTACTTAAATGTAACGAAAACATTCTGTGTTTAAAACAAATTTTGACGGACAATGAAAAGTGGATACTGTACAATAATGTGGGATGGAAGAGATCGTGGGGCAAGCGAAGTTAACGACCACCAACCACACCAAGGACTGGTCTTTATCCAAAGAAGGTGTTGTGTATGTGGTAGGATTGGAAGGGAGTCCTCTATTATGAGCTCCTTCCAGAAAACCAAATGATTAATTCCAACAAGTACTGCCTCCAGTTAGACCAACTGAAAGCAGCACTTGACAAAAAGCATCCGGAATTAGTCAACAGAAAACACATAATCTTCCATCAGGATAATGCAAGACTGCATGTTTCTTTGATGACCAGGCAAAAACTGTTACAGCTTGGCTGGGAAGTTCTGATTCATCCGCCGTATTCACCAGATGTTGCACCTTTGGATTTCCATTTATTTAGGTCTTTACAAAATTATCTTAATGGAAAAAATTTCAATTCCCTGGAAGACTGTAAAAGGCACCTGGAACAGTTCTTTGCTCAAAAAGATAAGATGTTTCGGGAAGATTGAATTATGAAGTTGCCTGAAAAGTGGCAGAAGGTAGTGGAACAAAAGGATAAATACGTTCAATAAAGTTCTTGGTGAAAATGAAAAATGTCTTTTATTTTTACTTAAAAGCCAAAGGCATTTTTTGGCCAACCAGATACATAAGTCATAAATGTATTGGAAACACACACATAATTTTATACAAGCCAATTTTGTACAACATACATGCCTGTTATTTTATAACATCCTTTTTCTTTTGTAGCATCCTTTTTCTTAATATTTTGTAGACATCTTTCTATATCAAAGAACATAAGTTCATATTCTTTTTTTTATTTTATTGGAGTATAGTTGATTTACAATGTTGTATTAGTTTCAGATGTACAGCAAAGTGATTCAGTTATACATACACATATATTTTTTTTTTCAGATTCTTATCCCATATAGGTTATTACAGAATACTGAGTAGAGTTCCCTGTGCTATACAGTAGGTCCTTGTTAGTTATCTATTTTATATATAGTAGTGTGTGTATGTTAATCCCGCGCTCCTAATTTATCCCTCCCTGCCACATTTCCCCTTTGGTAACCATAAGTTTGTTTTTGAAATCTGTGAGTCTGTTTCTATTTTGTAAATAAGTTCATTTATATCATTTTAAAATTAGATTCTACATATGAGTGATATCATATGATATTTGTCTTTGTCTGACTTACTTCACTTAGTATGATAATCTCTAGGTCCATCCATCTTGCTGCAAATAGCATTATTTTGGTGTTTTTTATGGCTGAGTAGTATCCCATTGTATATATGTACCACATCTTCTTTATCCATTCCTCTGTTGGTGGACATTTCGGTTGCTTCCATGTCTTGGCTATTGTAAACAGTGCTGCAATGAACATTGGGATGCATGGATCTTTTCGAATTATGGTTTTCTCTGGATATATGCCCAGGAGTTGGATTGCTGAATCATATGGTAGTTCTATTTTTAGTTTTTTAAGGAACCTCCATACTGTTCTCCATAGTGGTTGTACCAATATAGATTTAATTTTAACCTTTTCTCTACCAAATACACAAAAAGCAAGGGGGGAAGTGGAGATAGGGGAGAGTGTCAAAGGAAGAAATAGACCTATTATCCCCAAACCAGAGTTGTTAATTAGCAGTTTTGCCCAAATAAAGTACTAAACTTATCATATGACTTTAAAATAAACCTAAGCAGAATTTCTAGAAGTCCAGCATTGTTGGTATTTTCTGGTAATGTTGATAGAGAAGGCACAATAGATATCTGCCTAGTACAAGGTAAAGTAAAACTGGTGAGTCCTTTTGTTCAAAGCCAGAGAAATTACCTCTGGTTCTTACAACATTTCTGAGAAGAGGAAGGAGGCATGGCTGAAAATATTACTGTATTGTGCAACTGAATAATCCTCAGAGAAGTTATATGTTTTTGTGAAATTCCTATAGTCACCACCATATTGAACAAGATGCCATTTGCCACAATAATTTGTTTTAGAATCATTACCACATGCGGTAATTGGTTTTGGTTTTTTTTTTTCTTTGCGCTACGTGGGCCTCTCACTGGTGTGGCCTCTCCCGTTGCGGAGCACAGGCTCCAGACGCACAGGCTCAGCGGCCATGGCTCACGGGCCTAGCCATTCCGCGGCATGTGGGATCTTCCCAGACCGGGACACGAAACTGTGTCCCCTGCATTGGCAGGCGGACCCTCAACCACTGCGCCACCAGGGAAGCCCTGGTAATTGGTTTTTGAGATTTTTTTTTTCTAAATCTTAAAAAAGCAGTGACCACTGATATTATAATGGGTACATTCAATTCTGGTTTTAATGGGAGATATCTATTTTTATATCCTAGGCACCTCTAATTTTTTCACTTATATAGTCTTTTCCCTGTTTTAGACAAATTGGATATATACCCTCCTGGATCATCTTTTTTTTAAAAAAATCACCCTCCTTTACATGAAAGACATTTTTCACAAGACCAGAAGTGGTCTTCAGAAGCAGCTGATCTGATTACCTGATTACTGTCAAAAAGAACAGCTATATAAGTACCATGCCAAAACAAAAATTGTGGCTTTTGTCAGAAGTTTGCCATTATTCAGATGGACAGTTTTAAATAACACACATGCAGCTGCTTATAAAATTTTTTTATCTTTGTTGCTGTTTTAAAAAAACAAATAACAGCTATTAGCAGCCTCCACCAGGTCAATGAAATAAATAGCTAACTCCTGCCACAGTCTCCAAGGGAATTTATCCTGGACTCATGCTGCACTCAGATGACTGAATGCAACAGGCAGGATGACATCCTGCAGGGATGCAGGGAGCATCTTTTTTACTGTGCTTCAGTCTGAAGAGGGAGAGTTTGTGAAGCTTCATAAGGTACCAATTTGGTTTTGGTTCAGTAAAATAACTGTACTTTGTGGTTTAGTTTGAATTATTATTTTTTTAATTAATTATTTATTTTTGGCTGCGTTGGGTCTTTGTTGCTGCACACAGGCTTTCTCTAGCTGCGGTGAGCGGGGGCTACTCTTCGTTGCGGGGCATGGGCTTCTCATTGCGGTGGCTTCTCTTGTTGCGGAGCACAGGCTCTAGGCATGTGGGCTTCAGTAGTTGCAGCACACGGGCTCAGTAGTTGTGGCTCACGGGCTCTAGAGCGCAGGCTCAGTAGTTGTGGCACAAGGTCTTAGTTGCTCTGAGGCATGTGGGATCTTTCCGGGCCAGGGCTTGAACCCGTATCCCCTGCATTGGCAGGCGGATCCTTAACCACTGTACCACCAGAGAAGTCCCTT
Organism: Grampus griseus; assembly: GCF_964374135.1. Taxonomy (NCBI): domain Eukaryota; kingdom Metazoa; phylum Chordata; class Mammalia; order Artiodactyla; family Delphinidae; genus Grampus; species Grampus griseus. The sequence goes on from NC_138998.1 coordinate 62,573,072, forward strand.
GAATTATTTTTTAAAAGACTAGTTTATGAAATCTTATTGCTGTCTTAAATGTTATTTGTCTTACAGGCAAAACTTTTTTCTGTGATAAGGCACGATCAAATTAATAATGGAAGTCAGTGGGAAATCTGATTCAGTTTTAAAACTAGCATTATACCCAGTTCTATTTAAGATTTTTCATCTGGTCTGTCTTTTCTGAGAGAAAGGAAGGAGGTAAGGTTGAGGGGGTAGTTACTGTATCTACAGGTTAATGATACTGTTCACTCTAACAGTTCTCTGACTTTCTTAATCCAGCAGTAAAGAATTTTGAATTGTCCAACTCAGTTACTCCTAAAAACTGTTGCCCCAAACAAAAGGCACAAAGAACAGTGACAAAGATGCTGCTTTTGATAAGAGACCAAAGCAGGCTTTCTGAAGTAAGTTATTAACTCGTATCAGAAACAAAAGAATGGCCACCATCACGGGGTTAACGTAAATTTGACGTGGAAAAGGCACAGCTTTAGAAATAGAAAACCTGGAGTCCTTACTACTTCACTTTAATGAATTTGGGGCAATTCACTTAATCTCTGACTCTCAATTACCTGCTGAAGGCAGAATGCTGGTTCTAATCACCTTGTAAGGGTGTCTTTCAGTGGTAAGATCTATTAGCAGAATTATTCTTGGGAAAGTAGCTGTCTTTGTTTCAGGAAATACCATCATAGGCCCCTAGGGCATAAGGGCTGGCTAGGGCTCAGGCAACCAAAAAGAACCAAAAGGCTGCACTTGCAGAAGCAGGAAATTAATTTTTCTTGGGGGCTGGGTTGGGGAGAAGGTGCTCTTTATAGGGTGGAGGAGTGAGAAGAGGAGGGGTTGGCTAGGAGATTGCCAGAGTAAAGGCCCTGCATGGGGTAAAAGCCAGTGAGAAACCTCCAGTAAGGAACGATCAAAGGGACATTTATGAACCAGGAAGCCTAAAATGTAATTTTAAGTGCTTTGTGGCTTAATGGGCAATGTGACCCTTCCCCAAGACCCACATGTCTTAGAGAACTTGAACACACTAATGGTCTGCGTGAGTGGAGGTTTGTTGGAAGAGGAGTAAGGAACCATATGGCCACATTGGGGAACAGAGATGGTCTTAGAAAAGCCAGCCAGAGCTGGGAGGCAGAAAGGCCCTCCGAACAATATACCCTCATAAATCAGCAGAAGGCTTGGTAGAGCTATGGACCTTGGCTGGGCACAGTGGAGCTTAAGCCCATCTGATCTAGAGATGACAGGGCTCGCAAAGCCCAGATGACATTTGGGTTACCTGATTGGGGGGGTGGGGGGGTGTCTATAGGCTGCTCTCTGAGCACCACTGCTAGCTTCATCTTCAGCGTTTTCACCCTCTACATCAGTGTCAGTTTAAGGGGTGATTTCAAAGTCTTGTAGGATCACCTCTGTGTGTCTCCAGTATTTTGATTAGAACACAGGCATTTCCCCCTAATATTTCTCCCTTCAATATGTTTCTTAAACCCCTCTATATTGTTCTTATGTTATTTTCTAGCTTGAACTCATTTTGTCTTTTTGTTTCTTTTCCTCCCTTAGAAGTGAGTTGGCAGAAATTCTGCTTTATTTCCTGTTTTATCTTCCATTTGTCATTCAGATTTTTCTTTACCTGGAAATCTCTGAAGATTATTTGCAAGGTTTCCTTAGCCTTGCGGTTTGCTTTCTGTGAGCGCTATTCTATAGGACATCAATTTTTAGCATATTTAAAGAAAATTAGATCATCTTTCATATCCAAAAATTTCGTTGCTTCCTTCAACTTCACTTTTTAAAAGAAATTTATATTTAAGTGTTCCACATTTGTTCTATTCTGTGACAGTTTCACATTCTCACTCTAAGTGAAAACAATCACTTTGGAGTTTCATCTAAAAGCATTAACTCCTTCTAAAGATTATGCTAGTGTGAGAATAAATTAGTATAACCTGTCTGTCAAGAAATTTGGCAATATAGTACTTGTCAAGAGCCTTCAAAATGTTTCTACCCTTTGCCTCAGGGATCACATTTCTAGGAATCTTTCCACTGGAAATAATCATAAACGTGGTCAAAGATTTATGCATGTTTATTACAACATTACTTATTTGAGATAGTGACAGATTGAAAACAACCTGAGATACTGACAGATTGAAAACAACCTGAACGCCCAGCAAAAGGAAAATAAATTGTGACATCCATATGATAAAAATTATGCAGCATTTAAAAAAGTATGCTTTTTCCTGAACTGGCAGTCAGTTTAAAACATTTGGATAATCATTCTGAGTGTCCATGACTTCCAAGATGGAAAGCCAGAATGGCTTGAGTCCCTTTAGGAATTTAACCCTGTCCATTGCCTATGAAAATAAGCCCAGAATGGGGAAGGGTCTTACCCCAGAGGCCCAGCTCCACAGTTTCTGTCTTTGCAAGCCTGGGGGACTTTATAATCCATATTTTTACCAAGGTTTCCACGTGGTTCTGACATGAGCACAGTCTGAGACATCCCCTCCTCTACCACCACCAGGACCTGAACTCTGACAGGAATTGAGGAGGGGAGGAGAAGAAATTTGTTCTTTCAAAAAACTTTTATGATCTGGCAAAGCGCTATTTTGAAGTAGAATTTTTTTAAACATTATATTATTCCAAATTTGTGGGGAAAATTAATATATGCTTAGAAAAAATTAACACACCAAAATATTTACAGGGTTTAAATCTGGGTGATGGAATTGAGTATGATTTATGGGGAACCATGAATCAGAGAGATGAGGTAATTTTCTCAGGTTCTCATAGCCAGCAAAGTGCTGGAGTAAAGATCCAAACCCAAGGCTATTTGCTCATAAAGTCTGCTCTAATAGCTAGTGACTCTAACTTAAATTGGAAAACCATGTGTAAAAAACCCACAAATATGGTACTCTAAGTGTGATAGATTGAATTATTGGTCCCAATTATTCACTGTCCTGTAGGAGTATTTTACATTCACCCCTTGCTATGGCCTTATGATGGATAGAATGTATTCTGAGCACCTTGATTTTGGGCTTAGGCATATGACTTGCTTTGGCCAGTGGGTTGAGGGTGAAAATAATGAAAGGGAAGGCTTAAAATGGGCTGGAAAAATTGGGCCTTTTCTCTTTGTACTGCTACCTTTTGCCATGTGAATAGTATATTTTGAGTAAGCTCTGGTCCAAGGAGAATGAGAAATAGTAGATAAACATAGACCCAACCTTCTGATTAAAGCTTAAATTTCAGCCAATCTGAAAATACATAGTGAAAAATAAATGATTATGGTTTTAGGTTATTGGATTGTGGATTGTTATATTTTATGTAGACTTATTATGGCTGATTGATATGAAACATAAAGATGTTTGTATTAAGTAACAAAACTGAATCTCTTGATATGTCAGTATAAGTCCAAATTTGGTGATGCAAATGTAGGGTCTACAGGTTCTCACCACCTGGTTAAAGGGTATAAAAAGGCCTTTTATTTAATGCAAACTGCCTCATCACTTGGTATGAGAACTAGTGTCAAATGAGGAGGGAGAAGTTCACATAGAAATGCATGGCATTCTGAGGAAAAAAGGAACACAAACCCCAAATCTCTCAAGTCTAGGGTTGGGAAAAACAATTGATGTGGGCCAGGCCAGAGTAGGGATGAACAAGGAAGAAAAGAGAAGAAATTCTTGTCTCCAGAATTTAGAAGGAAGTTCTTTTCTTTTGGGACATGGAAACACATTCTGCCCATCATGAGGCCACAGCAAGTGTGTGGATGTAAAGGGTAGAGGGTTCTAGGCTCAACAACCTTTGAGGATGGAGCTGGAAGGCTCTGAGACCAAGTCACCATGGGCACCTTGTGTGAGCTTTAGAGAACTATGACTTAGTCTGTGGACTGTACCTGTGGAGTCCAACCACTGATCCCACATTTATACCCTCTCCACCTTTTTTTTTTTTAACAGAAATGAGATCATACTTCTTTTAATCAGCTGGATTTTGCAGTATACCATGAACTGTTTTCCAAATCACTAAATATTCTTCTATAATTCAGTTTTTAATAAGTATAGAATGTTCTTTTCTATGGCCCAGCATCCTAGGGCATCTGCTTACTTAGGATGAGAATTCAGACAGATAGAAATGTCTTCTCCCATGTTCTGTCCTCCACAATTTAAAATAAATGTTAACACTATGTCTTTTTTAAAATATGAATCTTTATTTAAAGCAAGCATATGCTAAATGAAACTTCCAGAAAGTAAATTAATTGTAGGAGAGAAAAATCAAAGAAAATAAAATATTAGGTAAACTATTTCAGCCAAAGCAATGAAAAAAGAAACAAATTTAAAGGAGTCTCTCTAAATATTCATTAATATTTAATAAGAAATATTTATGAACAAGAAAAATATGAAACATGAAAATTTTACTTTTTTTTTCATAAGTCACAATCCTGATAATTATCCTAAGCATATGATTCAGAATAAGAATAGTCCAGGGCTTCCCTGGTGGCACAGTGGTTGAGTGTCCGCCTGCCGATGCAGGGGACACGGGTTTGTGCCCTGGTCCGGGAGGATCCCACATGACGCGGAGCGGCTGGGCCCGTGAGCCATGGCCGCTGAGCCTGCGCGTCCGGAGCCTGTGCTCCGCAACGGGAGAGGCCACAACAGTGAGAGGCCCGCGTACCGCAAAAAAAAAAATAGTCCATAAGTGTTCGGTTGAGTAACTCCTAACAGACTCAATCTTCCCACAGATTACTATAAACTGGACAAAATACAAAAGCACAGAGATTTTGGAGAGGAGTCAACACTCAAGAAAAAAAGGGACATCAGGGTAAGTTATTCATTTTCAAAGCTTTTTGAATTAAGAGAAGACTCAGTCAGTACTGCATGGAGTAACTAAAACGGAGGGATATTTGCTGCCTTTCTGGTGTAAAGCACCACAGGATAAAGTTGAAGGAAATCCCAGGTGCTGTAGAGGGGAGAGTGGAATCTCAGGAGGGAGAGAGTCACAGAGGGAGTACTCTTAATTCTGTGTATAAACTCTGGCCAAATCTCTGGTCGACTCCTGAACCACATACATATGCATCGGACAGACTTGAGCTAAGAACAAAAGAATTGAATTGACATTTGAGCAACCATTCAAGAGATAGCATTTACAGTTCAAGTTCAGTCAAATTAGTTGCTGGTTAAAACACACACACTGTCTCTCAAAATATAACAAAATCCAGAATCTCTACAACATAGCGTTTACAAGGTCCAGGATACAGTTTGAAGATCCATTCTCAAGGGAAAAGACAATCAACAGAGACCAATGGTGAGAAGACGCAAATGTTGAAATTAGCATACAGGGATTCAAAACTATTATAATTACGTTAAAGGAAGTAAAGAAAATATGCTCACAATGAGTAAAACAATAAGGACTATAACTAAATGGAAATTCTAGAACTGAAACATACAATATCTGAAATAAAAAATTCACTGGGTGGATTTGACAGTAAATTTTGGATAACAGAGGAAAGACCCAGTGAGCTTGAATATCCAATCTGAAGAACAAAGAGAAAAAAATACTGAAAAATAAATAATTTAGAGCTCCAAGGACTTATGGGACAATACAAAAAGTCCAATGTGTGTGTTATCAGAGGGAAGAGAGAATGAGTAAACAACGTATTTTTTCCATATCCAGTGAAGATAATTTTTTTTTTTTTTTTTATGGCTGTGTTGGGTCTTCGTTGCTGCGTGCGGTCTTTCTCTAGTTGCGGCGAGTGGGGGCTACGCTTTGTTGCAATGTGCATGGGCTTCTCATTGTAGTGGCTTCTCTTGTTGCGGAGCATGGGCTCTAGGCACGTGGGCTTCAGTAGTTGCGGCACGTGGGCTCAGTAGTTGTGGCTTATGGGCTCTAGAGTGCAGGCTTAGTAGTTATGGCGCACGGGCTTAGTTGCTCCGCGGCATGTGGGATCTTCCTGGACCAGGGATTGGACCCGTGTCCCCTGCATTGGCAGGTGGATTCTTAACCACTGTGCCACCAGGGAAGCCCATTTCATTTGTTATTGAATGAAAGATTCTTTAAATTCTGTAGTGCTTTACCATTTTCAAAAGTTTCACACACATGATTTTATATATTCCCATAATAACCCTTTTTTTCTCCCCTATGCTTATGTTGCTCCTCCCCTTTCCCTCTCCCCAATGTTAACCACTAATTTGTTGTCTATGTATGTCTGTTTCTTTTTTGTTTTATTCACTACTTTGTTGTATTTTTTGGATTCCACATATAAGTGATATCATACAGTGTTTGTCTTTCTCTGTCTGACTTATTTCACTTAGCATAATGCCCTCCATATCCATCCATGTTGCTGCAGATGGCAAAATTTCATTCTTTTTTAATGGCTGAGTAGTATTACATTGTGTGTGTGTGTGTGTGTGTGTATAAAAAATGCCTTCTTATCTTTTAATTTTTTAATTTTTTTGGCCATGCCACACGGCATGAAGAACTTCCCCAACCAGGGATTGAATCCATGCCCCCTGCATTGGAAGCACGGAGTCTTAACCACTGGACCACCAAGGAAGTCCTATATCATGTCTTCTATATCCATTCATCTGTGGATGGGCCCAGGTTGCTTCCATATAGTGGCAATAATATGCTTGGAATAATGCTGCCATTAACTTTGGGGCGCATGTATCTTTTTGAATTAGTGTTTTTGGTTTTTTTCGGATATATACCCAGAAGTGGAATTGCTGGGTCATAGGGTAGTTCTATTTTTAGTTTTTTGCGAGACTGCCATACTGTTTTCCACAGTGGCTGCACCAACTCAAATGCCTACCAACAGTGTATGAGGGTTCCCTTTTCTCCACATCCTTGCCAACATTTGTTACTTGTGTTCTTTTTTTTTTTTTTGGTACGCGGGCCTCTCACTGTTGTGACCTCTCCCGTTGCGGAGCACAGGCTCCGGACGCGCAGGCCTAGTGGCCATGGCTCACGGGCCCAGCCGCTCCACGGCATGTGGGATCCTTCCAGACCAGGGCACGAACCCGTGTCCCCTGCATCGGCAGGCAGACTCTCAACCACTACACCACCAGGGAAGCCCGTTACTTGTGTTCTTTTTGATAATAGCTATCCTGACAGGTGTGAAGTGATAACCTCATTGTGGTCTTTTTTTTTTTTGTAGCTTATTTTATACATAATAGTTTGTACCTCTTAATCTGCTACTGCAATATCGCCCCTCCCTCATTGTTGTCTTTATTTGCATTTTTCTGATGATTAGCCATGTTGAACATCTTTTCATGTGCCTGTTGGCCATCTGTATTTCCTCTTTGGAAAAATGTCTATTCAATTCTTCTGCCCATTTGTTAATTGGGTTGTTTGGTTTTTTTCGATTTGAGTTGTATGAGCTGTTTATATGTGTTGGATTTTAACCCCTTATTCGTCATATCATTTGCAAATATTTTCTCCCATTCAATAGGTTGACTTTTTGTTTTGGTGATGGTTTCCTTTGCTGTGCAAAAGCTTTTAAGTTTAATTAGGTCCCATTTGTTTCTTTTTGTTTTTATTTCTCTTGCTTTAGGAGATGGATCCAAAAATAAATTGCTTTGATTTATGTCAGAGTGTTCTACCTATGTTTTTCTCTAGGAGTTTTATAGTATCCAGCCTTACATTTAGGTCTTTAATCCATTTTGAGTTTATTTTTGTATGTGGTGTTAGAGAATGTTCTAGTTTTATTCTTTTACATGTAGCTGTATGATTTTCCTAGTACCACTTATTGAAGAGACTGTTTTTTCTCCATTGTGTATTCTTTCCTCCTTTGTCATAGATTAATTGATCATAAATGTATCAGTTTAATTCTGGGCTCTTTATCCAGTTCCATTGATCTATGTGTCTGCTTTTGTGCCAGTACCATACTCTTTTGATTATTGTAGCTTTATAGTATAGTCTGAAATCAGGGCGCATGATTCCTCGAGCTCTGTTCTTCTTTCTCAAGATTGTTTTGTTGGGAATTCCCTGGTAGTTCAGTGGTTAGGATGTGACACTTTCACTGCCGTGGGCCCAAGTTAAATCCCTGGTTAGGGAACTAAGGTCCCACAAGCCACGCAGTGTGGCCAAAAAAAAAAAAGTACAAGATTGTTTTGGCTATTCAGGGTCTTTTGTGTTTCTAGACAAATTTAAAAAATTTTTGTTTTAGTTCTGTGAAAAATGCCATTGGTAATTTGATAGGGGTTACATTGAATTTGTAGATTGTCTTGGGTAGTATGGTCATCTTAACAATATTTATTCTTCCAATCCAAGAACATGGTATATCTTTACATCTGTTTATGTCATCTTCAGTTTCTTTCACCAGTGTCTTATAGTTTTTGGAGTACAGGTCTTTTGCCTCTTTAGGTAGGTTTACTCCTAGGTATTTTATTCTTTTTGATGTGTTGGTAAATGGGATTGTTTCCTTAATTTCTCTTTCTGATACTTCGTTGTTAGTGTATAGAAATGTAACAGGTTTCTGTATATTAATTTTTATCCTGCAACTTTACCATATTCATTGATGAGCTTTAGTAGTTTTCTGGTGGCATTTAAAAAATTTTCTACGTATAGTATTGTGTCATCTGCAATCAGTGACAGTTTTACTTCTTCCTTTCTAATTTGGATTCGTTTTATTTCTTTTTTTCCTCACTGATTGCTGTGGCTAGGACTTCCAAAACTATGTTGACTAAAAGTGGTGACAGTGGGCATCCTTGTCTTGTACCTGATCTTAGCAGAAATGCTTTCAGATTTTCACCATTGAGTCTGATGTTAGCTGTGGGTTTGTCATAAATGGCCTTTTTTTATGTTGAAGTATGTTCCCTCTATGCCTGCTTTCTGGAGAGTTTTTATCATAAGTGGATGTTGAATTTTATCAGAAGCTCTTTCTGCATCTATTGAGATGATCATACGGTTTTTATTCTTTAATTTGTTTATCTGGTGTATCACATTGATTGATTTGCAAATATTGAAAAATCCTTGCATCCCTGGGATAAACCCCACTTGATCATGGTGTATGATCCTTTTAATGTTTTAATGTATTCCTATATTAATCATTGCATATAATCCTTTTAATGTATTAATATATTCCTGTATTTGGTGAAAGATATACATTTACAGATGAAGGAAAGTCAGTGAAATGAAATAGGGTAGACATAAAGAAAACCATGCTTAGAAACATTGTAGTCAAACTGCTGAAAAAAGATAAAGGGGAAATTTTATCTTTAAAAGACAAAAATATGTCTGACCTATTTCATTTAGCATAATGCCCTCAAGGTCTATCCATGTTGTTGCAAATGGCAAGATTGCATTCTTTTTATGGCTGAATAATATTCCCCTTTGTGTGTGCGAATGAGTGAGTGAGTGAGTGTGTGTGTGTGTGTGTGTGTGTGTATACATGCACACCACTTTTTCTTTATCCATTCATCCATCAATGGATATTTAGGTTGTTTCCATGTATTGGCTATTATATATAATGCTGCAAGGAAAATGGGGTGCAGGTATCTTTTCAAGATAGTGACTTAGTTTCCTTTGGATAAATACCCAGAAGTAGAATTGGATCATATGGTAGTTCATTGGATCATATGGTAGTTCTATTTTTAACATTTTGAGGATCCTGCATACTGTTTTACATAGTGGCTACATCAATTTACATTCTTATCAACAGTGCACAAGGGTTCCCTTTTATTCACATCCTTGCCAACACTTGTTATTTCTTGTCTTTTTGATAATAGCTATACTAATAGGTATGAGATGATATCTTATGTGGTTTTGATCTGCATTTCCCTGATGATTAGTGATGTTGAGCACCTTTTCATGTACCTGTTGGCCATTTGTATATCTTCTTTGGAAAAATGTCTATTCAGCTCCTCTGCCCATTTTAAAATCAGATAGTCTTTTTGCTATTGAGCTGTATGAGTTTTTTATGTATTTTGGATATTAACCCTTTATCAGATATATGATTTTCAAAAATTTTCTCCCATTCCATAGGTTGCCTTTTCATTTTGTTAATGGTTTCCTTCACTGTATAGAACCTTTTAAATCCATTTTGAGTTGATTTTTGGGTGGGGTGTAAGATAGGGGTTCAGTTTTATTCTTTGACATGTGACTGTCTAGTTTTCCCAACACCATTTGTTGAGGAACTACCCTTTCTCCAATGTGTATTTTTACTTCTTTTGTTGTAAATTAATTTACCATGTATTTCTGGGCTCTCTATTCTTTCCGTTGATCAATGGGATCTGTTTTTATGCCAATGTCGTACTGTTTTGATTACTATAGCTTTGTAATATAATTTGAAATCTGGAATGTGGTGCCTCCAGCTTTGATCTTCTTTCTCAAGATTGCTTTGGCCGTTCAGAGTCTTTTGTGGTTCCATACAAATATTAGGATTATTTCTTCTATTTCTGTAAAAACTGCCATTGGAATTTTGATAGGGATTGCATTAAATCTGTAGATTACTTTGGGTAGTGTGAACATTTTAACAATATTAATTCCTCTAATTCATGAGAATGGAATATCTTTCCATTTATTTATGTCTTCTTCAATACTTAAGGGTGCCTTCAGTAATCCCCAGAACAAGCACTAATAAATGATGCAGAAAATATAGTGAAAAAGTCAGTAGGTTGAAAGTATTCAAATATCTAAAAGAAAAGGAGGAACAGAGAAACATCAAACTGAAGGAATTAACAAAAGGTAGACCCTTCCTTGGTTTCCCTTTGCTCCAGCACAAAATCCATGAGACCTCCATGGCCTGGACCTGCCAACTTTGCTAGACTTATTTCTCCAGCCCACTAGCATTCTCCATATTTAGCTTTCTCCTCTTCCCTTCTTGCTCCCTCTCCTGCCATCTCCCTCTCTTGTCATCTGCCAGGGATACCTTTCCCACAGTCCTTCACTAGGCTAACTCTTTCTCATTCTTCAGGTCTCAGCAAGGTGACACTTCCTTCAGAAAGCCTTTCTGGGCCAGGTTCTCCCTCCTGTGTGGTGGTCCCTTGCACTCCAAACATCCTTCATTAATTCGCTCACCTAGCTTCTCTGAAATTTTTGGTCCATTACTTCTGTTTCCCTAGACTGAACTCCATGAGGGCAGGGACATGGCCTGTTTTGCTCACCATTCTATCCATGGCCTGGCTTAGTGCCAGCACAGAGTAAATGCTTAGTAAACATTTGACAAGTGGCTAAAAGAGTGACTAAATGAATGAGTAGAGAAGGAAGATACTGAGAGGGAGAGAGTTCCTATGCTGGGGAGATGCTATCACAAAAATATTGCAGCAAGGGGAGCTGAGGGAACCAGCCGGTCAGAAGCACTGAAGCAGCATTTCCTGGCATGAAAGAAGACCAAGGTGTATTATTGAATGGAAAAAGCACAGAACAGTGTGGGGAGTATGCTGTCATTTGTGTCATATAGGCATAGTGTACTTCTTGAAGGGATGTACAAGAAGTCTGTAACAGTGAGTTTCATTGTGGAAGAAGGAAAATCTTTTCGGTTTGTACAATGTTCATGTATTGTTCATAAAATCAAAAACAAAAAATAGATTATGGCATAAAGACTTTATGTGTAGTACTAGCCACATTTGGAAAAAATAAAAAAGAATCTCCATGCCTCTATTGGAATTCTCCAGAGAAATAGAACTGAGAGAGAAAGGGGGCGGGGAGGGAGAGGGAGAGACAGAGAGAGAGAATGTTTGTGTGTGTGTGTGTGTGTGTGTGTGTGTAAAGAGATTTATTATAAGGAATTGGCTCATGCAGTTATGGAAGCTGACACGTCCCAAAATCTGCAGAGCGAGTTGGCAAGCTGTAGACCCAGGAAGAGCTGAAGTTTCAGTTTGAGTCTGAAGGCAGGAAAAAGGCAAAGTCCTAGTTCAAAGGCAGTCAGGCAGATGGAATACTCTCTTACTTAGGGTAGGGTCAGCCTTTTTGTTCTATTCAGGCCTTCAACAGATTGGATGAGGCCCACGTACATTAGAGAGGGCAGTCTGTTTTAGTCTGTTGACCAATTGAAATGTTAATCTCATCCAAGCACATTAACACTCAAAATAATATTTGAGCAAGTATCTGGGCACTCTATGGCCCCGTCAAGTTGACACACAAAATTAACCATCACAATGTCCTACAATAGGGTAGTGGAATATAATGCAGCAGTTAAAGTGTAAATTTTGAAGCCTAGAGAAAGTGAATATGGTAGGAAGCTAAATGGAAAAGTAAAACACAGAATACTAGATTGCACCTACAATTGCGACTATAATAAATGTGCACCCATGTATTAAAAATGGAAGCAAATAGGAAGAAATAAAAAGAGCTTTTGTGCTCTGCTGGTGAGTTTATGGGAAATAATTTCCCTTAAATTTTTCCTTTAATTTTTTAATAATATAATTGTTAAAAATTCAAAAAAACAGGAATCCTAGGTGTAGCAGTTTATAGGAGGATGGAGCAGTAATAAGAAACAGTGCCTGACACATTGCACTCAATAACTAATGAATGAATGAATAATAGCTACCATTGTCTTCACTTTGGTTCCCCAGTAGCAGATCATGAGACAAGGATTTGAGTGCCAAGTAGTTTATATGGGAGGTGATCACTGGGAGGGGCATAGAGAAGTGAGACTGAGAAGGGAAAGAAGCCAATATAGGGTGCTTTAATAAGAAGGTACCACCGAGAACAACTGAGTCACAGTCCATGGGGAACCTCTAGGAGAATATATAATATAGGCTTCGGTTTGTCCTAGGGAAAAAGAAAGAAGTTTTAATATATCAATTCCTATTGATCGTTGGTTGAAAGGCCTGCTTCTGGGGGCATGAACTTCTTGGCATTTCCAGCCTGCCCCAAGCAAGAGTTGGCAAGAGAAAGCCCTCAGGTAGAGAGTCACAAGTGCTTGCAGTGAGAAGCTGTTGGTTGCATGGGAACAATGAGTGCTGAAGACACACGGGTAGGGCACGACAACATTTACAAAGTTGACTATTAATTGAGTACCTACTATGATTCAGGCACTTAGAGAACATTTTCTCTAATCCACAGAACAAGTTTACACGGGGATTATCATTAGTTCCATGTTTCAGGTGAAGAAACTGAAGCTCAGAGCGGTTGTGGCTTAAAGTCATACAGGGCAAGGTACAGAATCAAGTACTGGACCTGTAAGCCTAAGATTATGTTCACATCCTCTCGCTACCTCCCAGTAAACTCAGCACTGGAAACTTCCTAGATAAACTCACCAAAAATGTAAAATAGTGACACTTCAAAGGTAACAATTCACTAAGATCAGCTTCAAAACAGCACAACTATCTGGATCCAGTTCTGCAATCAGTAAGTACTGAAATGTCTAAGAGAAAGAGAAAGTCAGCATGGGACAGAGCGCATCTACGATGGTAGGAGCACTGTTACTAGCTAAGACTCAGGCCACTGTCAATAAGCCTGCACATACTACTTTCTGCGAGATTAAAGAAGAAATCATGACTATGGAAGGAAATTTATAGATGCTATTAGAAAAGCAAATCTGCTTTTGTCACTCCCTCCCTCAGAATCCTTCAGTGATTCCCAGTTGCCTTCAGTATTATTCTTTTGTTTGTTTGTTTTCTGGACTCACCGTGCAGCTTGTGGAATCTGCGTCTCCCACGCATGCCCTCGGCAGTAAGAGCACGGAGTCCTAACCACTGAACCACCAGGAAACTCTCCAGTGTTATTTTTTTTTGTAGAGCATACAAGTACTTTAAGATTTGGCCCTGCCAACTTCTCCATGCTCACTTCTACCGCTCACTCACAGCCATGTAAAACCACTTGTAGTCCTCAAACTAGCCCAGCTCTGTCACACCCCTGACCATTTATGAGGGCTGTTCCTACAGCCTAGAATTCTCTTTTCCACCTGGCTAATTCCTACTCATTATTCAAGGCTCAGTCACTAGCTCTTATAGTAAAGTTTCTCAAACTTTTAAAAAACCATACCCCTGGACTTCCCTGGTGGTCCGTTGGTTAAGAATCTACCTCCCTATGTAGGGCACATGGGTTCAATCCCTGGTCTGGTAAGCTCCCACGTACCGTGGGTCAAGTAAGTCTATGCACCATAACTACTGAGCCTGTGCACCACAACGACTGAGCCCACATGCCACAACTACTGAAGCCCGCACGCTCGGAGGCCCGCGTGCTACAACTACGCCCGTGCGCTTAGAACCCATGCTCCACAACAAGAGAAGCCACCACGATGAGAAGCCCACGCACTGCAACAAAGAGTAGCCCCTGCTGGCTGCAACCAGAGAAAGCCTGCACTCAGCAACAAAGACCCGGCACAGCCAAAAAAAAAAAAAAAAAAAATACCCCTATGTGATATATATAAACATCCTATAAACATCCCATACCAGCCTTCCCTGACACTCTGATGATTCCCCTTTGAGAGTTGCTGATATGCAGAATATATAATCTATCTTCTGAATATCTCTACCATCTGTGGTGATTTTATATTTACTTCTTGTAGTTTGAATTATGAAAACAATAGTTTTTTTCACTTTTCTAAATATAAAATAGCCTTATAATATTGAATATATTTTTTCAGACTTTGCTCTTCAATTCAGAAATTCCCCTCAGCAGCTTCTGTACTCCTTCCTCCTACCCACCCCAAGATGGGAATTACTATTCTATGGGAAATTTTTCAAGATGCCAGCTTAGGCTAGGTGGCACCTCTCTGTTCACAAAGTATCTTAAATATACCCCCTTTGTATTAACCCTTTCACACTATATTGAAAGTGTTGATTTAACTGTGAGTTTTCCACTGAGTCCTGTATTTAGAGGCAGTAAATACATATTGAGGCTCTACCAAGTTCCAGGCACTGTCTTAGTTATATGAGGAGTATTATCGTCCTTAGGAGGAAAAAGAGGACAAGGGGCTATATAATTTATCAAGTAAGGTTCCAACTAGTAAGTGATAAAGCTACAATTCTAGGTGTGATGTGCCTGACAGCAGAGCCTATGCTCCTTCACTAAAGTGCGTTTCCTGTCTGAGGCAAAGCTGTGTCTGAGGTCTGTGTCCATGTGCTCAGAACAGTGCCTGAAACCAGTAGGCCTATAATATTTGGGGGGGAGGGGGTGAACAAATGAGCCAAAGACATCAAGAAAAGTAATAAAAATGCAAATGGGAATGTCACTGAGCAAATAAGTGATCAAGAAAGAAGACCAGGACTTCCCTGGCGGTGCAGTGGTTAAGAATCCACCTGCCAATGCAGGGGACATGGGTTTGAGACCTGGTCCGGGAAGATCCCACATGCTGCAGAGCAACTAAGCCTGCGTGCCACAACTACTGAGCCTGTGTGCCACGACTACTGAAGCCTGCGTGCCTAGAGCCTGTGCTCTGCAACAAGACAAGCCACCGCAATGAGAAGCTCACACATTGCAACCAAGAGTAGTCCCTGCTCTCCACAACTAGAGAAAGCCCATGTGCTGCAACAAAGACCCAAGGCAGCCAAAAATTAATTAATTAATTAATTTAAAAATCTGCCTGCCAATGCAGGGGACACAGGTTCGATCCCTGGTCTGGGAAGATCCCACATGCCATGGAGCAACTAAGCCTGCTAGCCACAACTACTGAGCCCACATGCCACAACTACTGAAGCCCGCATGCCTAGGGCCCGTGCTCTGCAACAAGAGAAGCCACCGCAATGAGAAGCCCATGCACTGCAACAAAGAGTAGCCCCCACTTGCCACAACTAGAGAAAGCCCACACACTGCAATGAAGACCCAACGCAGCCAAAAATTAATTAATTAATTTTAAAAAAAAAGAAGGAAGACCAACCCAGAAACCTCTATCCCAGGGCGTTTACACACACAAAAAAAAATAAAAAAGGAAACAACACAAAAAACAATGCAAGAAAAACTAAAAGA
Organism: Grampus griseus; assembly: GCF_964374135.1. Lineage (NCBI taxonomy): Eukaryota > Metazoa > Chordata > Mammalia > Artiodactyla > Delphinidae > Grampus > Grampus griseus. The sequence continues at coordinate 62,588,903 of NC_138998.1, forward strand.
CCTAGAACATAGGTGAGAAAGGTTTAAGTGAAGACAATATGGAGTCTATAGGAAATAGAGAAGGCTAACAATGTGGAAATCATCATCAGGGAATAAGTAAGCAAATGTAGCTGAATAGATGAATATTGTGGCATTCTTTGTGTGAGTATTTGTTTACTCTCTCTCTCTCCACTTTTAATCAGCTCCATGAGGGTAGGAATCATATCTCTCTTGTTTCTCGTATCTTCAGTGCTTAAAACAGTGCTTGATGTAAGGTTGGTGCTCAGTCGTTTGTTGAATGAATAAAAGAAAGCTGAGCATGAATAATGAGAAGACATAAAATCCCATTCAGAAATCATCAGAGACAGCCACCTGTGGTGGTTCTGAAATATTGCCCCAAGAGGCAGCATTTATGCTCTTGAATCTGGGGAGGGTTTGTAAGTCCTTCAGTCACAGAGTCTGACAGAAGTGACACTGGGTAACTTCTAAGGCCAGGTCATGAAATTGACAGAGGTTATCCTAGAATGCTCACTCTCTGTGTGCTCCCTCTCAGAGCCCAGTCATCATGCTGTGAGGAACCCATGCTATATGGAGAGGCCACGTGTAATCACTTCAGCTGACAGATCCCATTGAGCCCAGCCCCAAGTCATCCCAGCCAGGTACCAGACATACGAGTACAGAAACCCACAGATGATTCATCTTCCAGCCATGTGAGTCTCCTCTCACTGCAGCCCCAGACATTGTGAAGCAGACAAGCCATCTCTGCTGGGCCCTCTCTGAATTACTGACCCACAGAATCCATAAGCATAATAAAATAATTGCAGTTTCATGCAGCAATTGAATAATCAGAACAATATCCATCCACACCTTTTCAAGATATCTCTTTGTCAGGTGTTTAAAGAAAAAAAAAGATAGGGTTTTATGAGTTGCAAGCAGAAAAGGAGAAATAATTTTTAGAGACCAAATGATAAGAATGACTTTAAGACCTGTCCCTGAGGACTTCCCTGGTGGCATAGTGGTTAAGAATCCGCCTGCCAGTGCAGGGGACACGGGTTCAATTCCTGGTCCAGGAAGATCCCACATGCCGCAGAGCAACTAAGCCTGTGCATCACAACTACTGAGCCTGCTCTCTAGAGCCCGTGCTCAACAACTACTGAGCCCACATGCCACAACTACTGAAGCTCACATGCCTAGAGCCCAACAAGAGAAGCCACTGCAATGAGAAGCCCGTGCAGCTCAGTGAAGAGTAACCCCCACTTGACACAACTAGGGAAAGCCTGCACCGAGTAATGAAGACCCAACACAGCCATAAATAAATAAATAAAATTGATTCTTTAAAAAAAAACCAAAAACCTGTCCCTGAGATGCTGAATAAGAGGAAATCTAGCAGAACTAAGTTATTGCCTAGTCATGTGGACTTTTCTTTTTGAAGGAAGAAGAAAACCGTGTCATGATCTACAAAATCACCCACACTCAGAATTTCCATCCTATCCCTGAACTGTAAAAATCACTGTAAGGTGGTGGCAATCAAAAACCACAGACATGGAGAATAAAGACAAAGATACAGAGACTCAGGAGTTAACTGAATTTAAACATTAAGAAGCAGAGTGAGGGGACTTTAATAATGTAAATATAACCCAGCCTAAGGCAGTGTTTTTCAAATTGCCGGCCACAATCCATTAGTAGGTTATGAAATCAAGTTAGTGGCTCTCAACCAGCTCTTTATTTTTAAATGAAATAGAATATACTAGAATATAATGGAATAGAAAACATCGGAGTTCATCATACGGGCGCTTAGCAAAAACTGTGCATATTGCACCAGTCTTCTGCCCAGTTGCAATGAGTGGGCATAGAGAGAAGGGTGTGACGAACATATGCACCGGTTAGGACCAGGTCGTTTACTCTTTTGTTCCATGGTATACAATGGCCAATTTGACTATCATCATAATGGGAGGATTAACACACAGTTGCAGGTATGGTTGAAGCAAAGTTTAGTATAATTTTATTGCTGTTGGCAAAATTGTTGATACTTTTTAGTGACTTTTAGGTAAAACTTTTGTGTGTCTTTCAGAAAAAGGCATCATTATCAATGCAACATATTTGAAGTTTGTGACAACTGTAACATTTTAACTGAACTTGTATAAAATGCTATGAAATTGATTAATAGTAAAAAATGATGAAATGAAAAATATAGAGGCAAATTCAAGTTTAACTGATAGACATAATGGTCAATGGATCAGGATTACATGCAGCTCTCTTAAGAATTGCACTAGTTTTTCTGTAGATCATCCACATCATCAAAGTTGGAGGCTTGGAGTGGGTGAGAGACCAACACAGGTTCCCTGGAGACATAGACAAAGGTTCCAGCTTGTTTTTGCTCTTCCTAACCATCAGCCTCCCTGATGTCAGGCCCAGCACCAGATGAAGGGGCAACTGACTTACACAGAGTGCTTAACCAGCCCTTCCAGTTATGTCAAGTCTAAGTCCTATAATAAATCCCTTATATCACACAAAGTCATTTTGATTTTCTAATTGAACCCTAACAGATATCCCTCCCCTGTTTCTTTCCTTTTTTTTCCCTAGCAATTCAGTTATTCTGCAGAATTTTCCTCCGTCTGGATTTTGGATTTTGTTGATTGTGCCCTTGTAGTGTTGTTTACCCTTTCTCTGTCCCCTTTATTTCCCGTAAATTGGTAGTTCTGGAGGCTTGATCAGATTAAGGTTCAGTTTTTTTAAGGGGAGGAGCAAGATGTAAATAGCAGTTGTATATTTCTATCAGGAGTTATATAATAGCTGGTTTTCTTTCTTCATGTGGTGTTAGCAGTCATTGGTGATCAATACCAAGATCCATTATATCGTTGTCTGCAAAATGGCAATATTATATCATTCTTCTTTATTTATTAGCTGGAGTACATCTATAAAGAAACTTATCAGCTGTTTATTTACACTGAGGTACAATTTGTGTAGGAAAAGTAGGAATAAATGCTTTCTCTTTTTTCTCTTTTTAATTACGAGATTTGAAAATAATGAATTGGTTCCCTAGCATCTTCCAAAGGTGACCAATGAGTTTTGTTTTGTTTTTTTAAGGATTATTATGAACTCGTGAACATATTTGGGGTATTTCAAATAACTGCATTTACTATTCTCATGGACAATTTGGGCAATTGGGAAACTGTCCCATTTTGGGACAGTGGTGCCTTTGATGGCTTTCTGATTTCCTGACATGTTTCAGGCTCAATTCACATATTTCCTGCCCCAGATATGGAATCAATCATTTCTCCAAAGAGCTCTGGTTTCTTTAAGTGTGAAATGGATTTTGGATACCACAGTCTGGGTAGGGTGCTCACTAATGCTTGATTAGGCCTTTCCAATGGATATACCTAGGAGATACTTTTATTTTTTTTGGCCTTGCCGCGAGGCTTGCAGGATCTTAGTTCGCCATCCAGGGATTGAACCTGGGCCTCGGCAGTGAAAGCGTGGAGTCCTAACCACTGCCAGGGAATTCCCAAGAAGATACTTTTTTTTTTTTTTGGCTGCGTGGGTCTTCGTTGCTGCTCGCAGGTTTTCTCTAGTTGCGGCAAGCAGGGGCTACTCTTGGTTGCGGTGTGCGGGCTTCTCATTGCGGTGGCTTCTCTTGTTGTGGAGCACGGGTTCTAGGCAGGCGGGCTTCAGTAGCTGTGGCACGTGGGCTCAGTAGTTGTGGCGCACGGGCTTAGTTGCTCCGCGGCATGTGGGATCTTCCTGGACCGGGGCTTGAACCCGTGTCCTCTGCATTGGCAGGCAGATTGTTAACCACTGTGCCACCAGGGAAGTCCCAGAGATACTTTTTTTAATGATAAAATACATCATGAGTTTATAGTGATACTTCCAATTCAAATTCAGGACTACAGGATTTTTATATAACCTTGTCTACCTTAATCTATTTCTCCTTTTTCTCACACTGAAAAACCAACATAATCACTCTTTTGCTTTATCCCACAACACACATACAACCATCTTAGAATAACAGTACTGACACTAACACAAACATTATGATTAATGAAAACAGTTTAAGGTTTTTTTTTTCCTTTTTCTTTTTTGTCCTAAGGGTATATCCCATTAAGAATATGCACTCAGATTACAACGTGTTAAACTCATTTGAAACAATTCATATCTGTGTGGTTGTACCACCAACTCAATATACAGTTAGGTTTATTTATTTCATTTTGCTTTTGTTTTTAGGATTTGCTTTTTAAAATTATATATTTTCTAATTATGTAAAATGTTTACACGATCTCATAGTCAAATTCATCAAACAAGATATAGTCAGAAAGGTTTAGCTTCTATCCCTGCTTCCTTTGTCCTTTTCTTCCCTCTAAAATACCATGCACACTTTTTTTGGTTGCTTTTTTGTTTATTAATATGTCCTGGGTGTTACTGCATAGCAATATGTAAATGTAGTCCTCATCTCTTTTTACATTTGCGTGGTGTTCCATTGTATGTATATACTCTAATTCCACCAGTTCCCTCTTAATGGATATCTAGGTTATTTCTAGTTTTTTGTTATTATAAATAATTAAATAATTGACCTTTAAAAGTATTTTGTTTAAATATTTGAACTACCCATACCCAGGTTTGTTGGTTGTCATCAGGGAAACTACTAAGCATGTTATATGAACCTAGAAACAAGATTTACATTTTTCAAGTCCCAGTCTTTCCCAATTTTTGTTTTTATACTATTTATTTGGCACTTCTCCATATTATATTTAAATATTAATAATAATTAATATAAACTGTTATATTGATACTCTTTCTTATTCATAGCAAGAATGTATGCAATTTTTGTTTCTTATATACATTTGTATTAGATCGCAGTGTAAAAATGTGTTTCTTACTGTGAATCACAGGCAAAAAAGGCATGTAATCAAAAGAGGATGGATTATACATTAGTATTGATAATTGAGGGTTTTTAAAAAATTCCTCAGCCCCAGCTTTTCTGAAGCTAGAGACACCAGCCTTCACACTGCAAGAGATCTTGTCCTCTGCTTTGGCTCCAGGCTGGGTGCGCTGATGTCAGCCCTCCCAGTCTCATGCACTTCTCCCTACCTTGGGCTCTGATAGCCTGGCTGTTGCAGCCTCTTGACATCACTACTCTTGTCATCCATTTCATCTAGTCATCTCTGTAGCTGATGAAGTAGAGGAAGGCCCTGTCCCACAAGGTTTAAAATCTTTTGAAGGGATGGTAAGACCCCACAGTCTCACCCCTTTGTTTCTGGTTATAACACTTCATTAAACCATTCACCTCGCCTACCCTTAAAAATGTTCTCTGTCAAAGACATTCTCCACTAGCTATCACCGAATCTTTTTCTTGCCCTTCATAGCCAAATGTTATTATCTCCACCTCCTTACATCCCATGGATTTGACAGCCCACTGCAGTTTCTTCTGCTTCTACTGTTCCACCTGAACGAACACTTGCCATGGTCACCAAAGACTTCATAGCTGGCAAACTACAGTGCTTTCCAGTTGTCATCCAACTTGAATGCTGTCTGCAACATATGGCATTGTTTATTTTTATTATTTTTTAATTTTTTAAAGAAAGGGTTTGGGATTTTATTTATTTATTTATTTATTTATTTATTTATTTTTGGCTGCGTTGTGTTTTTGTTGCTGCAAGCGGGCTTTCTCTAGTTGTGATGAGCAGGGGCTACTCTCCGTTGCAGTGCGCAGGCTTCTCATTGTGGTGGCTTCTCTTGTTGTGGAGCATGGGCTCTAGGCCTGCAGGCTTCAGTAGGTATGGCACGTGGGCTCAGTAGTTGTGGCTCACAGGCTCTAGAGCACAGGCTCAGTAGTTGTGGCACATGGGCTTAGTTGCAACATGGCATGTGGGATCTTCCTGGACCAGGGCTCAAACCCGTGTCCCCTGCATTGGCAGGCAGATTCTTAACCACTGTACCACCAGGGAAGTCCATGGCATTGTTTATTTTTAATTTTTCAATTTTTATTTATTTATTTTTACCTAAAATCTTTTTAAAAAATTTTTCTTCCAGTTTTATTGAGATATAATTGACATACAGCACTGTTTAAGGGATACAGCATAATGATTTGACTTACATACATCATGAAATGATTATCACAATAAGTTTACTGAACATCCATCATCTCATATAGAAACAAAAATTTAAAAATACACAGAGAGGTGTTACTCCAGTACTTTTTGCTTCAGACAACATGCTCCAGGTCCTACCTGCTGGTACAAGGAGAATGAGAGACATGTAGAGCAGACCTGGACTCAACCTGAAGTAGGGTTTGCCCAAGTGAGTCCAGACTAGATCAGCCAACTTCCAGCCAAACCACAGAAAAAAGAAAAGAAAATTTTTTTCCTTATAATGAGAACACTTAGGATTTACTCTGTTAACAGTTTTCATACATAACATACAGCAGTGTTAATTATATTTTTCATGCTGTGTGTTACATCCCTAGTACTTATTTAACTTATAATTGGAAGTTTGTACCTTTTGACTGCCTTCATCCAATTCCCCCTCCCCTACTCACCACCTGTGGTAACCACAAATCTGGTCTCTTTTTCTGAGTTTGTTTTTGAAGTATAATGGACCTACACCACTATGTTAGTTCCTGTTACACAACACAGTGATTTGGTATTTCTATACATTTCAAAATGATCACCTTGGTAAGTCTAGTTATGATATGTCACCATACAAAGATATTACATAGTTATTGATTATATTCCCCATACTATATATAGCTATATATGTATGGATGATTATTTTAAGATGCTGATCTCCTTTTTTATTTTTAAGATGCTGATCTCTTAAGTTCAAACAAATTTTAACAATCCTGCATTATTACTCCCTGCTCACATTTACTGTTTTTGACATCATATTGTACATCTTTTTGTTTTGTGTATCCCTTAACTACTTATTGCAAATATAAATGATTATACTACTTTTTTTTTAAGGTACATGCTTTTATTCATACCATTCCTCCAATCTACTTGTTGGATTATTATTCACCTTTTTTTAAAAATTGAAGTATAGCTGATTTACAATGTTTTGTTAGTTTCAGGCATTCAGCAAAGTGATTCATATATATATATATATATATTTCAGATTCTTTTTCATACAGCTTATTACAAAATATTGAGTATAATTCCCTGTTCTGTACAGTAGGTCCTTGTTGTTATATCTATTTTATATAGAGTAGTGTGTATATATTACTCCCAAATTCCTAATTTATCCCTCCCCCCGATTTTACTACTTTTGTCTTTTAACCTTCCTACTAGCTTTATACCTAGCTCATTTACCTCCTTTACTGTATATTTGCCTTAACCAATGAGATTTTTCCTTTTGCAATTTTCATGTTTTCCTTTTGCAATTTTCCACCCCTCCTACCCGTCTCATTGTTGTACCTTCTTTATATCTTTAGCTGTACATCTTTTCTGCTAGTCTTCTGGTTTTTCTCATCCATAGCTGCTCTGTAAATAGTTATAATTTTGCTGTGCCCATGGGAGGAGGGTCTTCCCACTCCAGCATCTTGGCCACCTCCTGGCATTGTTAACCACCCCTCTTCTTTGAACCTCTCTCTTGGCTTCTGTAATAACATTCTCCTTTTCTCTGGCAATTCTTTCTCAATCTTCTTTTCATGCCACTTAAATACAATGTGCCCCCCATTTAATATACCTTATTGGAACTTCCATTCAAATTACCATAAGAATATATGCTCACTGAAACAAGTCAATAAGCAGGGACGTGTACAAAGAAAGAGCCAACTATATCCTTTTCTGTATTTAGAGCTAATTTAGGATTCTAAAACTACTAAAATTTTTAATATTTTGAAATCTAAAGATTGATCTGGGTTGAAATAAGCCCAGATTCCATGACCCAAATGAAAGTATGTCTGTATTGCAAAGAAGGCTGAAGGCAGTGAGACCAATTAGGAGGTTGTTACTTTGTATCCAAGTGAGAGGGGATGGCAGTTTGTACAGGGGATTGGCAGTGGATATGGTAAAACAGACCCATTCGCTGGGTATTTAGAAGATGGAATCATAGAGCTAAATGATTGATAAGAAAAGGGAGATGAGGGAGAGCAGGAATGAAGGATGCCCTCCAGGTTTCCAGGTAAAACATGTGGGAGGATGAGGGTGACAAACTGAAATAGAATGTGGGAGGAGGAGCCAGTTTGGGGAAGAAACTGGTATTGGTATTTAGTTTGAGCACACTGAGTTTTAAATGCCAGGGTGACATCCAGGAATATAAGTCCTGTGGCCACCTGGGTACATGAACCTGGAGTTAAGGATTCAGAGAAGGGAGTTATCTGCTTATTATGACAAAGGGAGCTATGGTCACACACAAGCTTGTGTCAGGAAACAGTGTCCAGTGAGAAGGGAAAAGTGGCCTGGGATAGAACCCCGAGGGGCCTCACATTTACAAGGGAGCAGAAGGAGAATCCTGATAGAGCATCCACCATTGCTCTCTCTTTTTACCATCTGTTACTTTGCATCCCAACTATCTGGTTCTTGGCCTGTGGGGTGTATTGATCATGCCTTTTTTTTTTTTTTTTTTTTTTTGGATCATGCCTTTTTATTTGCTGTATTTCTGGTGTTTTGACATCTAGGGCCTTGTTGACGCTGGAGAGACTTCTCCTTCCAGGGCTAGCCAGCTCTTAGAGATAACAAAGGGCTTGGGGCAGTAATCCAGTTCCCATGGCTGTCTGCCAGCCTGTGCCCCTCACAAGCAAACAGGTGCTGGAAATGGCATCACCAGGAATCTAGTGTCTAACTCACATAATACTTAGATCCATTGTTTAGGGTCAGTGGAGTTGGTTTCTGGGTATAGAGAGGAGGTGGTGTCTTCAAGGGCCGGGTAGAGCAGGAACTGGAACAAGGTAGGAGAAGACATGCCTGGAGGAGTCAGTAGGAATATGAAAGTTGATGTGATTTTGTATCATGGGGTGAAGGGCTAGAAACCAGGGTCATAACCCTGCAGGCAATCTAGAGTATCTGGTCTATTTATAGTGTAGTCCTTGAGGTCCTCCAAGAACTGAGACCACACAGTTAGTTTTCTTTCCATTCCAGCTCCCAGCAAGAAGCAAAAACACAGGGTGTAGCGGACCATGGCCCACCCTCACACACATGGAGGCTGCAGGGGTCGCCCAAGACTGCCACTTGGCAGGTGGAACCATTAAACAGATAGGAGCCAAAGTAGTTCCTGGGCAGTAGTGGGTTGGTTTAGGGGAACACCCAGTGTCCCTTATCGCCCACCTGCCAAGAATCCAAAAACGTGATTTCTTGCATCTCTTCAGAAATCTGATCTTATGTTTCTACAAATAGGCAAATCTTCAGAGGAAAACAAAACAAAACACAAAACCCGTCTAGAGGAACCTCCGGTTAATTGTCTGGCAGGGGTAGATGGACCATTTGTAAGAGGAGTATCTCTAGCTACCTTTCCACTTCCCCCAGCCATACACAAGGTGCTGACAACTGACCCCAGACCCATCCTTTCTGGCAGGAGGTCCTGATTGGTCCCAAGAATTTCACCTGATTCTTCTCCCAGTTAGATCATCATTCTTTGCAAGGGGATCCAAGGTGGGTTGTGGATGTGGTTTTCCTGAATACCAAAAAAATACTGAGAGAGAAATACGGGAGAGAGCAAATAAATGGATCTCAGAGTAAAAACTATTTATGTAAAAGAACTGCTTATATTTTTAAAATATGGAAGGGTAAGCCATAACATGTTTTGAAAGGTTATCTGTAGAAGGAGGGGGCAATAGAGTGGAGAGGAGAGGAGTGAAAGGTAATGTTTGTAGATTTGACTTAGCAACTATGTAAATATCTTACATAATTATAAAACAACGTTAAGATTTAAAAACAATCTCTTGGGCTTCCCTGGTGGCGCAGTGGTTGAGAGTCCGCCTGCCGATGTACGGGACACGGGTTCGTGCCCCGGTCCGGGAGGATCCCACATGCCGCGGAGCGGCTGGGCCCGTGAGCCATGGCCGCTGAGCCTGTGCATCCGGAGCCTGTGCTCCGCAACGGGAGAGGCCACAACAGTGAGAGGCCCGCATACTGCCAAAAAAAAAAAAAAAAAAAAAAAATCTCTTAAAAATTGAAAGAAAAATAAAACAAATGAACTTAACTGTAAACCAAATAGTGGGGAAGTCACACAGAGGGGATCTATTTCAAGTGAGTTTAAAACATAGTAATATGACTGCTTATCCCAGTGGGTTATACCCTTAGGACAAAAAGAACTGCTTCAAGAGTTTTAAACTGTTTATGGTGGTCATATTGTTGGTAGTAGTGTTGATATTGTTATTCTGAGACTGTTAGATGTGTATTATGGGGTGAAGAAAGCGAGTAATTATGTGATAGTCTAGCATCATTCCCAGTGTTACTGAGAACCAGGATTTTTAGCGTGGGAAAAAGAAAATACAGATTAAGATAGAAGTTAGATATAAACCCTGAATCTGAATTGGAAATATCATCATAAACTCACGATGAATTTATCTTAGAAAAAACTATTTTCTGGGGAATTCCCTAGTGGACCAGTGGTTAGGACTCCATGCTTTCACTGCTGAGGGTGCGGGTTTGATCCCTGTGGCAGAACTAGGATCCAGCAAGCCTCGGGGTGCAGCCGAAAAAAAAAAAGTATTTTCTAGTTCGTTCCATTTTAAAGGCCTAAAAACAATGACCAAGAAGTAAAAATGAGCACACCGATACCCAGATTGTGATCTTAAAATACTATTTCCAAGTAGAAAAAGAGTTAGCAAAGACTGCTAAGACCTACTGTATAGCACAGGGAACTCTACTCAATGTTCTGTGGTGACCTAAATGGGAAGGAAATCCAAAAAAGAGGGGATATATGTATATGTATAGCTGATTCACTTTGCTGTACAGTAGAAACTAACACAACATTGTAAATCAACTATGCTCCAATAAAATTAAAAAATAAAAATAAAAAAGACAGCTAAGTTCTTGTCAGAAGGGCTTAGAAGTCAACTTAACAGGCCTCCCACTGGCCAAAGGTGGGGTAATTTGTGCATCACATCAATATGTTTGTCAACCCCAGTTCATGATAATACTAAAAACTGATTGGTCACCACAGGAAGATTTAAGTGCACAATTTATTATTTTGAGAACTGCTAAATAAAGGGAAAGACATTATTTATTATTGTTTTTCCTTTATGAACTATACCATTGGGTAGCCAAATAATATAGTAGAGGGTTTCTTTATAAAAGTAGTCCAGCTAATGAATGAAAAAGGCATGATAGGCTTTGAATGTCACCAATTGGAAATCCTAATGAATTAATGGATCTAGTTATTGATATTCAAAAGCTGCTAACATCACAAATGGAGACACCCAGACATCTTGTGCTTGTAATGGAAGATCACAATACCACCCATGAAGTTGTCTTGCCAAAAAAATTTAACTTGAACATGATCAGGCCTCTATATCCAATTACTAATTTACAGGGGAAAATAAAAATCAGAGGATAGAGAAACATGTTAAATGGCACCATAGGAATATCGTCAGCAAAATACAGATTGTGGACAAATAAGCCCTTTTTTTTTTTTGGCCGCACCATGCAGCATGCAGGATCTTAGTTCCCCAACCAGAGATTGAACCTGTGCCTCTTTCAGTGGAAGCATGGAATCCTAACCACTGGACTACCAAGGAATTCCGCAGCCATTTTCTTAAATAAATAAATTTCAAGGAGAAATGAGAGATAGAGGAAGAACTCCTAGAGTAAAAGAGAATTGAGTACATCAACAAATCACAAGGTAGAGGACTTTTTTGGATCATGATTCGAGCAAATTGTAAAGCATACACGTACACACAACATTTGAGATGATTGCAAACTGAACACTGATTGAATATTTGATAGAATTAAGGAATTATTGTCCATATTCCTAGCCATTTTGCTTTTTACTTGAAAAAACATAGCATTGTTTAAAAATTTTTTAAGTCCTCAAAATTTAGTAATGCATACTAAATAGTTATAAATAAAATATTTTGGATTTTCTTTAAAATAATATGGGAAAAGAGCAAGTAGCTGGAAGAACAGATGACATAAGCATGGCTATGAGTTAATTATTCTTAAAGACAATAATGAACTCTCGGGAGTTCATCATACTATTGTGTCTCCATTTATATAGTTTTTAAAATTTCCCATTAATAAAAATCTAAAAGAAAAAAGAGGAATTGCAACATTCTAAAATTCCACAGAGAACTCAAGATGTAAACTAAGAAGATTCCATTCATTGTGGTCATTGGTGTCATTGGTGGCTTTTTCAGAACAGTTTCAATGGAATAGTGAGGACAGAAGACAGTTTGCCGCAGGTTAAAAAGCGAATGATTTAGAATATGCCTTGGAATTAGCAGGGAATTTTTCACTCCCTCTCTCTTTCTACATTTACCATTATGGAAAATTACAAACCAAGAATAAAGTAAAGTGAGGGTAGAATAATGAACCTCCATGTACCTATTACAACTTAAATAATCGTCAACATTTTGCCAATGTTGTTTCATCTGCAATTCTTCACCATTTTTTGATGAACCAATTTAAAGGAAATTCTAGATATAATTTAATTTCACTTGTAAATAATCCAGTATTCATTTCTACTTGGTAAGGACCTTTTTCTAATTAACATAAAACCATTAGCACACCTAACAAAATTAAAAATAATTTAAGGAAGGATTTCTTAACAACATATAAAAAAGCACACAAAGAGCAAGTTTTTATGTTTCTTAACATTTAAGATTTTAAAATTCTGCTTAACAAAGATCATCACAAGGAAGGGAAAAAATAGACTGAGGGGCTTCCCTGGTGGCGCAGTGGTTGAGAGTCCGCCTGCCGATGCAGGGGACACGGGTTCGTGCCCCAGTCTGGGAAGATCCCACATGCCGCGGAGCGGCTGGGCCTGTGAGCCATGGCTGCTGAGCCTGTGCTTCCGGGGCCTGTGCTCCACAATGGGAGAGGCCACAGCAGTGAGAGGCCCGCGTACCGCAAAAAAAAAAAAAAAAAAAAAATAGACTGAGAAAAGATAAACACATGTAAAGACAAAGATTAAAGGGCCACAACAAGGGAACTTCCCTGGTGGTCCAATGGTTAGACTCTGTGCTCCCAATGCAGGGGACACAGGTTTGATCCCTGGTTGGGGAACCAGGCTCCTGCATGCTGCATGGCACGGCCAAAAAAAAACAAAAACAAAACACACACACACACACACACACACACCCCCCAAATCAATAAGAAAAAGGCAAACAATCCAATAGGAAAATGGTCAAAGAATAACAGATAACTTACAGAGGAGGAAATTTAAAGTACCATCAAACATATAAAAACATGTTCACCTCCCTGGTAATCAGAACAAGCAAATTAAGACCACAGTGAGATACCATTCTATATCTTTCATATAGACAAAATTGAATGTGATAAAACCGTATGTTGGCAAAGATGTAGACTAATGAGAATTCTTAGGTACCTCTAGTGAGAATGTAAATTGAACAGTTGTTGAAGAGAAATTTGGAAATGTCTACCAAAGCTGAAAATGAGTACATACCCCATGGTCTAACAATTCCCCTTCTAGGTGTAGAGCCCATAAAACCTTGGATATTTGCATAAGGAAACATGTATAAGAGTGTTTTTGTAACACTGTTTGCAATGGAGGAAAAAAAATGGGAACAACCTAAATGTCCAACAATAGGAGAATAGGAAAATAAATTGTGCTTTATTCATATAATGGAACACGAAATTGAAGTTAAAATATGAATCAACCTCAGAAAACATGTTGCATGAAGAACACAAATTGTAAGGAAAATATAAAGTATCACATCATTTATTTGAAGTTTATAAATTGCATTGTTTATGAATACATATACACATCAAATAATAGTATATAGATATGTGTGGAAATGATGGATACCAATTTCAGTTACCTCTGTGAAAAAAGAAATGAACACAAGGGGCTTCAAATGCATCTGTAATATTTTATTTTGTTTAAAGACCTAAGATTAAAACCTAAAAATCTGAAAGATTAAGAGTTAACCAGGCACATGAATATTTATTATATTTTTCTCTATACTCTTCTCTATGCTTGAAATTTTGCTGAAAAGAAAAAATAATGAATTAGGGAGTTGAGAAAGTGGAAACAGTAAGGATCTTGGCTCTGAAGTCAAAGAGAGAGGATAGTAGCTAGAAAAGGAAGAAGGGCCAAACTCCTAACGGAGCCGCAAGTTTTGAAATGCTGGCAGGTTAAAGGCCAAGCCATGCCTTTTCGTTTTTTATTATCCCCCTCCAGCTTGACAAATAATACCTGGCAAATAAGTAAGCATTCTATGACTTTTGCTGAATGGATAAATGGAGTTAACAGCCAGAATTGCTTCCAAAGACACAGTTGGCATCAATAAGATATATAGTCGAACATTCCTTTTTAACAAGGTGGCTCAGAATTTCCTGAATAGATTACTCTGGGGACAATTGCTTCTCTCTCTAAAAAGCCATATCCTCTGACTAAATGGGGATTTCTGCCATGCTAGCTAGCACTGATTACAATTCAGCGTCCTTTCTTGATTAAAACCCTAACATAATTAGGTATCTGTGTTTTGTTGTTTTTGTTTTTAATAAATTTATAGAGTTGTACAACTATCACCACACTCCAGTTTTAGAATATTTTCATTACACCAAAAAATAACCTCATGCCCATTTGCAGTTAATCTCTCCTCCCACCCCTAGCCTCAGGCTACCACTGGTTTTCCATCTGTTTCTATAAATGTGTGTTTTCTGGACATTTCATTTAAATGGGGTTATATTATATATAGTGTTTGTATCCAGCTTAGCATAATGTTTTTGAGGTTTGTCATGTTGAAGCATGTATTAGAATTACATTCCTTTTTTACCAAATAGTATTTGATTGTATGGATATATGTTATTTTGCTTATTCAGTCATCACGTGATGAACATTTAGGTGGTTTCCAGCTTTTGGCTAGTATGAAGAATGCTGCTATGATCATTTGCGTACATGTTTTTTTGTGTGTGGACGTGTGTTTTCATTTCTCTTTCTCTCTTTTTTTAAAACACTGTCTCTGTTTAATTTAATTTATTTTTGCCTTTTTTTTTTTTTTTTTTTTTTTGGCCATGCTGCACAACTTGCGCGATCTTAGTTCCCTGACCAGGGATTGAACCCAGGGCCACGGCAGTGAAAGCGCCAAGTCCTAACCACTGGACCGCCAGGGAAATCCCTGTTTTCATTTCTTTTGGGTAGATTCATAGGAGTGGAGTGACTGAGTTGTATAGCAAATTCATGTTTTTAAGAAACTGTTCAACTGTTTTCCAAAGTGACTGTAACCATTTTACATTCCTGACAGCAATGTATGAGGGTTCTAGTTTTTCCACTTCCTCACTAACACTTGTTACTGTCTGTCTTCATAATTATAGCCATTCTAGTGGGTGTGAAGTGGTGTCTCATTGTGGTTTTAATTTGCATTTCCCTAATAACTAATTGTGTTGAACATATTTTCATTTGCCTATTAGGAATTTAGTTGCCTTTTTTGAAATATTTATTCAAGTTTTCTGCCCATTTTGCAAATTGAGTGTCTTTTTATACTGAAATGTAAGAGCTCTTTATATATTCTGGATACAAGTCATTTATCAGGTAAATGTAAATATTTTCTCCCATTCCATAGCTTGTTTTTTTTTAATTTTCTTAATGATACCTTTTAATACTATTGGAAGTCAACCTAAATTACTAGAGGTATTTAAATTTTAAATGGAAGGAAAATTTTACAGTATTAGATAAAAATTCATTATATTTCTCTGGTCTGTTTTCATATAGTAGAAATACAGTATAAATATCTTCTTTTTACATTAGTAATACAATTTTTATTGACTTGACTTGGAATCAAAGAGATTTATTCAAATAAAACAACAAAACTCTAATGGGATAAATGAAGGTAGGCATGAATATAGAAAGAGATAAATCTTGCTTGAGAAGGGTCAGTATAGTGAAGGTGACACATTTTCAAAGTAAATATATAGATTCAATTCAACAAGCGTTTTTAATACCTCTTATATATTAATCATTATATTTGATGCTGAAACAAAATATAAATGAGACAACATCATCTGTCTTAAGAAATTTACAAGGATTGAGACATTGGAGTCACTGTGGGAAAGAAGTAGCTTGGATTTCTACCTCATGTCATGTGCTGTAATAAGCCCTGGGGTGAATCTTCAATTTATTCACTCTGTTTTGGTTATATATTATTATATAACAAATCACCCAAAACTTATTCGTGTAAAACAACAGCAATAATTTTGTTTTCAGCTTTTCACCATTGAGTATGACATCTGCTTTGTATTTTTCATATATGGCTTTTATTATGTTGAGGTAATTTCCTTCTAGTCATAGCTCATTGAGTGTTTTTATCATTGAGTATTCATTGTGTTGAATTTTCTCAAATGCTTTTTCTGCATCAATTAAGATGATCATATGGGTTTTTCCCTTCACTCTATTAATGTGGTATATTACATTGGTCCATTTCACATGTTGAACCATCCTTGTATTCCAAGAATAAATACCACTTGGTTGTGAAGTATAATCCTTTTAATATGCTGCTGGATTCAGTTTGGTAGTACTTTGTTGAAGATTAATGCTTGTAAGGTCTGTAGTTCTTTTCTCGTAGGGTCTTTGGTCTGTATTTTTTTTCTTGCAGGGTCTTTCTCTGACTTTGGTGTCAGGATAATTCTGGCCTGATAAGTTTGGAAGTGTTCCCCCCAGTTCAATTTTTTTGGAAAAGTGTGCGAAGGATTGGTGTTACAAGATGATCCATTTTGTCTTTTAAAGAAGTAGAGACAATCATGTTATATTGCTTTGAATGTATATAACTGAAAGAAAGAAAAAAAAAAGAAATCCTTTAGGCAATCAAGTGTGCCCTGTCTTTTGTAGCCTTTCCTGTTCCACTGTAAATGGGCCAGACCCAAGTTAGGACAACACCTTCACTCCCAGGACATCATGGCTGAGAGGACTCTCTTCTTCATGCCTCTCCAGAAATCAGCTCCAGTGTCATTCCTTTATCTTGTTTTAAACAGGAGGTTAACTCCTACACCATTCATTCACCTTGGCTCAGACTGGACTCTGAGAAATTTTGGTCATTTCCAAAGTTCAAATCTAACTCAAAAGATGAAAAATAACACCTGAAACTAACACAACATTGTAAATCAGCTATACGCCAATAAAAATTCTTTAAAAAGGTAAAAAATAACCTCTTTGAGAATAATTTAAGAGAAAATTCAGAATAAGACTTCCATAAATGATCAAAACTGTGGCTTATTTCTAAATGTCTCTGGGTTATGTGAGATGTCCCTATAGAGTTATAATAAACTCCCATACACTTGGTTAAGCTAACTGGAGTTGGGTTTTGGTTAGTTGCAACTAGAGTCTTAACCAAACACAGTCAATTTGAGAATATTTCCATCATCCCAGAAAGAAATCGCACACCTTTTTTTTTTTTAATATGGTGGATTTTTTTGTTTTAATTAATTAATTAATCTTTGGCTGCACTGGGGCCTCGTTGCTGCGCACGTTGTGCGGGCTTCTCATTGCAGGGGCTTCTCTTGTTGCAGAGTACGGGCTCTAGGTGTGTGGGCTTCAGTAATTGTGGCACATGGGCTCAGTAGTTGTGGCTCACAAGCTTTAGAGCACAGGCTCAGTAGTTGTGGTGCACAGGCTTAGTTGCTCCGCGGCATGTGGGATCTCCCTGGACCAGGGCTCGAACCCGTGTCACCTGCATTGGCAGGCGGGTTCTTAACCACTGTGCCACCAGGGAAGTCCCAATCCCACATCTTTTATCCATAACTCCTAATTCTTCCATTCTCCTCCATCCCTAAGCAACTGCAAATCTACTTTCTGTCTTTACAGATTTGGCTATTTTGTAAATTTGGAACCATATAATGTATGGTGTTTTTTGTCCAACTTCTTTCACCTAGAATAATGTTTTCAAGGCTCATCCATGTATTATAACGTGTCAGTACTTCATTCCTTTTTATTGATGAACAATATTCCATCATATGGATATATCACATTTTATTTATCCATTCCTCAGTTGACGGACAGGATTGTTTCGATTTTGGGAGCTATGAAGAATAATGCTGTTATGAACTTTCGTGTATAAGATTTTATGATGATGCATATTTTTAATTCTTTTGGATATATACCTAAGAATAGAATTGCTGAGTGTTAAATTGTTCTTGCCAGTCCTGCCTGCCTGTGTTACTCCATAATCCTGGCTTTGGTAACAGATCTTTTCCTGCCCAACTTCTGACCTTGGCCCATAGCCTGTGGCCTCTTTTAGAGTTTCCTTTCTCTTATAAAGGACACAGTTACTCTAGTTCCCCATCTCCATCTTACCTACCTCACAGCTTTCAACAACTCAGCCCCTACTTGCATGCTCAGCCCCGCCCCACTTCCCATACACCATACTTTGAAGTAGGACAGTCCTCAGTTTGAATCCTGACCCAACCACTATATAACTGTGAGGTAATCCTCCCACTTCTTGGTGGCTTACCATCTGCTGGGCATGAGGCAATGTTCTTTACATATATGGTCTCATTTAAACCCAACACTTAGGTGTTTTAACAGACTGAGAGAGTTTAAATGACATGCCCAAGGTCAAGTAGCCATGGCCTCCATTCAAACCTGTCCTCCTTTTTAGAGCTGGGATATTGTCTTGTACTCTTCCTATCAAAACTTGCTGGTCCTATGGCTAACAAGTATAGATGAAAAATGTTTAACAGCACTAGTAATAAAAAATGCAATTTAAAATACAAAAGAGCTATCATTTGTCCCCTAACCAATTAGCAAAGATTTTAAAAGTCTTTGGTGAGGATTAAGGAAAGCAGACACTGGTGGACATGTATATTGATATAGTCTTCTTTGGAGGTCAGTATTAAAAGCCTTAACAATGTACTTATCTTTTAGTTCTGGAATTCCAAGTCAAAAAACTTAGTTCTAAGGAAATATATGTGCACAAAGAATTAGCAATATCAATACTCAATGTATCTTTGAGTTTACAAAATATGTAGATCCCATGTTTTATTTTTTAAAGGGAAAGAATATGCACAGTATACGTAAATGTATGCAAAATACACAGTAAAGCGACTAGAAGAAAATATACCAAAATATTGACTATGGGTGACTCTGAGTGGTGGGATTAAGAATGATTCTTTATTTTCTCCCTTTGCTTCTCTAAATTTAAATTTTTTTCTTTAACAGATATATGCAGTTTGGGGAAAAAAATATAATGCTGTGGAGATAAACTTATCTTCTTTGTAGCTGAAACAAGAATTCCTTTGTAGGAAGAGGTCTAACTGTTGGAAAATCAGAGAAATAGTCACTGATTGATCTTCCTGAAACACTTGCTTAAGTGGACATGTTGGAGCTTGTCAAGAAATCCAAGAAGCCAAGCATGTCCAGCCATTGAAATGGGACCGTGGCGGGGAGAGTTCTGTGTATAGCTATTGTTGCTACTACATCTGTGGGTCTGCAGCTAAGTATTCCGTGATAGGTCTGGGGCCATTGTTGGTCAGCAGGGCAGCATTTGGGAAGATGAGTTGTTCATGGAACAAAGAAGAGTGAGGACAAACAGGCACCTTCAAGGACCCCTGCATATGTCCTTCACTGTCCCTAATCCCTGTGTCTTATCACTGATAAGTGGCTGCTGATTCATCTCCATCTTCCAAATATTGTGGAGTTTCTTCTTTGGGACAGTTCTAACTTGGAACCATACAAGGAAGAGGATTCTAAGAATCACAGTTCCTAGTTTAACCAACTTGACAATAGCACAGTCTAACATAGGTTCATAGTCTGAATATATAAAGGACTCCAAAAAAATCAATAAGAAAACTGCAATACAACACAGTTTAAAAATGAATGAAACACTGAAATAGACACTCTCATAAGATATCCAAATGGCCAATCAGCATTAGGGGAAATACGAACTAAAACCACAATGGTGTACCACCATACACCCATCATAATACCAAATATTGGTGAAAATATGGAGCAACTGGAACTCTTATATATTGCTAGTAAGAGTTTACATTGATTCAACTACTTTGGAAAACTGTTTTGCAAGATCTACTAAAGCTAAATACATGTATATCTTATAACCCAGTAATTTTGCTCCAAGTGAAATAAGCACAAATGTTCACCAAGCAGTATATTCGTATTCAAGAATCTTCATAGGATTCTCATTCATAGTAGCTTCAAACTGGTAACAGCCCACATATTCATCAAAAGATGAATGGGCAAATAAATTGTAGTATATACACAAAATGGAATACTACACAGTAACAAAAAAGAATGAACTACTGTACATGCAACAACATAGCTGCATCTCACCAATAGATTGAGCAGAAGAAGCCAGATCTGGCGTACAAAACAGGAAGACTATAGTGATGAGAGTCAGAGGAGTGGCAACATCTGTGTTGACTAGAAAGTATAGAAGAGTCTTCTGGAGTGCTATAAATGTTCTACATTGATCTGGGTGGGAGTCACATGAGTGTATAGATAGGCACAAATTCACTGAAGTGTACACACTGAAGATAAGTGTACTTGTACACTATTGTAGGTAGCATTTTATACCCCAATTTTTAAAAATTTAAAGAAATCTATATCGGTAAAACATTCTAGGCAGCAAATACTATTAGAACTGCCATTCTAGACTAAGTTGAGCTGTGGCAATGGGAAGAAGACAGAACTGATGGAGTCTGTCATGATTTTGTATTAGGAAGGTGTGTGGGGTTGGAGCAGGTAGAGTGAGTGAACTTTCAGGTGCTGGCGAGTGCTGCGATTCTTGTTTTTTTAGAAAGTGTTGTGTTAAATGTGTGTCCAACGTATGTCACCATGTCCACAGTTAGGGTTTGGATGGTCTGAAGTGTCTACTTGAGTAATGCCATTGCAGAACCCAGCATAAGGGTGAGCTTACCTGAGAAGACCACAGCCAACTGTTCCACTGGAACAGGCTACCTGCTTTTGGCACCTTAGGAGCAGGCACCAGGCAGCTCTGGACTTTAGCAGATGCACCTCCATCTACATGTCTGCTGGTTGCAATTTCTTGGTTGTCCTGAAGGCCACAGCTGAAGAAGGATGGCTATAAAATTCCTGAGCAGGATTTGCTGCCCAGCACCCTAACATACATAGATCTCTGAGGATGGCAGCACTAACGATATTTGCTGACTGATGTGTGGAGGGTGTGGAAGCAAACGTCTTAAAAAAGAGGTCCCACTTAGGCTGTCAAACTGAAACCTCCAAGTTTATCCCTTCTGCTCTGAGCAACAATATCCACTCTCCAGGCCAGACAGTACGGGGCTCCCTAATGTTGTCTTTCCACATCTGTGAGGCTGCCTTGATAGTATGTCCTCTTGGGGCAAGTTGACTTCAGCTAAACCCGAGAAGAAACACGAGTGAGGTGCCCAGGCTGGGATCCTTTTATTCAGGATAAACATCAGTGTTGAAAGTATCAATTTCTCTTAAGGAAGCTTGTTTGGGCTTTCGTGGGCAAAGATCCAGGTGGAAGTGAATTGATTTTGTTTGTTTGTTTTAGTTCCTAAAACACTGTAATGAATCTTAGATATCGTTCCTCTTGTTTATTTTTATTTTTTGCCTGCACCACACGGCATGGGAGATTTTAGTTCCCAGACCAGGGATTGAACCCTTGCCCCTGCAGTGGGAGCGCAGAGTCCTAACCACTGGACTGCCAGAGAAGTCCCGATATCTCTCCTCTTGGAAGTTGGTTCTAGGTGGTCAGGACTGTAAAATTTTGGCAAAACCACAATCAGTTGCAGAAACCTCGGGCATATTCTATTTATGACTTGATATCCTGAATTTTTCACTTAACATTATATTATAAACATTTCCAACATTCTTCAAAAAATTCCTTTTGAATGGCTGCATAATCATCCATCATGAATGTCCTAGAATTTGTTTAACTCATTCCTCTGTTATTGGATATTTCCATTGTTTCCAACTTTTTGCTATTGTTTTTTTAAATTTATTTTTTATTGAAGTATAGTTGAATTACAATGTTGTGTTAATTACTGCTGTTACAGCAAAGTGACTCAGTTATACATATATATACACTTTTTTCGTACTCTTTTCCATTATGGTTTATCACAGGATATTGAATATAGTTCCCTGTGCTATACAGTAGGACCTTGTTTTTACTTTTTGCTATTATAAATTTGTAATAAAAACCTGTTTTGGTAAAGGCAGATCAGTTTGTTTTGGTAAAGGCAGATCAGTTTGTTTTGGAGATTGATTCCCAAGACGGAAATGATCACATAAAGGGTGTGAACATTTTAAATGTCTTAATATTGATTGCTTATCAAAATATGAAGTGCAATTTACCCTCTGGGATAGAACTTAAATTGTATCCTGGGCATTGGTGTCCTTATTTGTGCTCCTATTGGGGTAGAAGCCTTGGGCTGGCATGGCTGGGCCACTGACCTCTTCATTGTTCTTACTAGCTCCTGCCCACAGGTCTGACTCTGTTCTGCACACCTCTAACTACTGTCTTGAGTTTGGTTCCAACTCAGTGAACCTCCCATAACCATGGTGCTGCTAGCCCCTACTCTGAGCATCAGTCCCATTGCCAAGACTCCTGCATCTATACCCCAACACAACATAAGACCCTTGTGTCTGATGGACCTACAGTTCCAGTTAGCTCACCCTCCTGGATATAGTGGTTTGTACAGATGACTAGTCATGCACAAGCCAGGTTCTCCCTCAGGTAAGCCCCTCCCTGCTAAGCCCTGCTTATTTCCAGCTGATTTTTAAGAGCAAAGATTATGGTATCAGATAGAGCTCAGTTCAAATATCTACTTTTATGAGTTTTACATATGTGTCCTTGAATCTCAGTTTCCTCACTGTAAACAGGGGTAATAATATGTAGTGATCTTTATTAGTTTGTATTTTTTTGCTTAATATGTACATATGTACCCATACAACAGTATTATAATTTTTTCTTCCAACTATCATACATACTTTAACAAAGTTAAGGGGAGAAAATAGTCTACCATATTTATCCAGACTTACATTTCTATCATTCTTTCTCCATTCCTGAAATTTCAAATTTCCATCTAGTATTATCTTCCTTACACCTGAAGAACTTCCTCTAGCATTTCTTTTAGAGAAAATCTGATGGCAACAGATTTTATTTTTCTTTCACCAATGAATTTCACTTTTATTCCTGAAGGGTATTTCCACTGGATATAGAAATTTAGGTTGATAGTTCTTTTCTTTCAGCACAGTAAAGTCTTTGTTTCAGTGACTTCTGACCTCCATGGTTTCTTTTTTTTTTTAATTTATTTTATTTATTTATTTTTGGCTGTGTTGGGTCTTCATTGCTGCACGCAGGCTTTCTCTAGTTGCAGCCAGTGGGGGCTACTCTTTGTTGCAGTGTGCAGGCTTCTCATTGCGGTGGCTTCTCTTGTTGTGGAGCACAGGCTCTGGGCGCGCGGGCTTCAGTAGTTGTGGCACGTGGGCTCAGTAGTTGTGGCTTGCGGGCTCTAGAGCACAGGCTTAGTAGTTGCGGCGCACGGGCTTAGTTGCTCCGCGGCATGTGGGATCTTCCCGGACCAGGGATTGAACCCGTGTCCCCTGCATTGGTAGGCACTGCGCCACCAGGGAAGTCCCCCTCCATGGTTTCTGATAAGAAATCTGAAGTTATTCCAATCATTATTCTCCTGTATGTAATGCATTGTTTTTCTCTATAGCTTTTAAGATTTTTGTGTTTCGTTTTCAGTAGTTTGATTATAATGTGTCTGGGCGTGGGTTTCTTTGAGTTTACCCTTTGAGGTTGATAGAGTTTCTTGATCTGTACATTTATGCTTTTCACCAAGTTTGGGAAATTTTCAGCCAGCCATTTTTTCCTCAAATTTACTTTGCGACACAAATATCCTTCTGAGATTCCATTGAGGCAAATGTTAGATGTTTTTGTATTTTCCCATAGGTTCCCTGTGGCTCTATTTCTTTCCATACACTCCCCCCCCCCGCAATGTTTTGTTTCTCTGTGGTTCAGATTGCACAGCTACTATTGATCAGTTTTCAAGTTCATTGACTCTTTCCTCTGTCATCTCCATTTTGTGACTGAATCCATCTAATGAATTTTTAAAATTTTGGTTATTGTATTTTTCAGTTCTAAAATTTCCATTGGGTTCATTTTTATTCTATTTCTCTACTGAGACTTTCCTTTTTTTTTTTTTCCAATGATGTTCATCCTACTTCTTGGAGTATGGTTAAAATAGTTGCTTAAAACCATTTGTCTGATACCTATAACATCTGTGTCCTGTCAGAGTTGGCTTCCATTGGTTGTCTTTACCCAGATGAACTGTTGAGATTTTTCTGATTTTTCTATGTTGAATAATCTTGGATTGTATCCTAGACATTTTCTATATTATGAGACTCTGTGACTTATTTAAAACCTATGGAGAATTTTATTTTATTTTTATTTTTATTTTTTTGGCTGTGCCACATGGCATGTGGGATCTTAGTTCCCTGAGCAGGGATGGAACGGGCAAACCCCTGCAGTGGAAGCACGGAGTCTTAACCACTGGACTGCCAGGGAAGTCCCTGGAGAATTTTATTTTTTATTTATATTTTTATTATTTTATTATTATTTATTTTAGCAGACAATCAACCTGGTTATTTCAGCCTACAAGTTTGAACCTACCTTCTGTGGTGCAATGTACCACAGAGTTTTTGCAGTACTGTTTGGAACAATCCCTCAAATGCACCACCCAGGGACCACTTTTATTCCTAAGCAGTGGTCTGCCTCGTGGTTCACTTCTGAAAGCATTGCTATTCTATTTTTTTTTAATTGAAGTATAGTTGATTTACAATGTTGTGTTAGTTTATGGTGTACAGCAAAGTGATTCCGTTATTCTTTTTTATTATGGTTTATTACATGATACTGAATATAGTTCCCTGTGCTATGCAGTAGGACCTTGTTGTTTATGTATTTTATACATAGTAGTTTGTATCTGCTAATCCCAGACTCTTAATTTATCCCTCCCCTACCATGTTTCCCCTATGGTAAACATAAGTTTACCATAAGTGTGGGATCTTTAGTTGCAGCATGCGAACTCTTAGTGCGGCATGTGGGATCTAGTTTCCTGACCAGGGATTGAACCCAGGCCCCCTGCATTGGGAGCACGTAGGCTTAGGCACTGGACCACCAGGGAAGCCCCCTTAAGTTATTGATTTTAAATCTTCTTTTTTAGTAAAAATCATTTAATTTTTAAATTTCCTCCTAATCACTGCTTTAGTTGAATCCCACAAATTTTGATATAATGTATCATCATTAAGTTTGAGATTTTCTAAGTTTTCCTTGTAATTTTTTCTTTGATCCATGGTTAATTAAGCATGTTATTTAATTTCCAAATACTTGGAGATCTTCTTTTTGTTTAATTCTATTTTATTTAAATTGTAGTCAGAGAACATAGTCTATATCATTTCTACTTTTTGAATTTATTGTGCCTTATTCTATGGCTTATTCATGATGAATGTTCCACGTGCACATGGAAAGAATATATTCTGCAGTTGTTCAATGCGGTGTTCTATAAATGTCAAAAGATTGAGTTGGTTGATACTATTGTTCAAATCTTTTTACTCTTACTGATTTTCTATGTATTTGTTCTGTTTTTGAGACAGGAGTGTTGAAATCTCCAAATATAATTATTATTATTATTATTTTTTTTTGGTTCTTTTTTTTTTTTATTTTTTCTTTTGGTTCTTTTGGTTTTATTTTTCTTTTGGTTTTTTTGTGTGTATTTGTTGAAGCTGTTATTAATTACACACACATTATGATTATATGTCTTCTTGACGAAGTGATCCTTTTATCATTAGAAAATTTACCTTTTTATCTCTGGTAAGCTCCCTGTCCTGAAATCTGTTGTTTGATATTAACATAGCCATCCCAGCTTTCATAAGAATATGTGTTAGCATAAGACTATTAGTATTTGCATAAATTTTAATGATTAGGCTTTGCATGGTGTATATTTTTCTATCCTTTCTATCTATACTTTTAATCTCTCTGGGTCATTTATTTAATGTGAATCTCTTAGCATATATTTGGTTCTTGCTTTTTAAAAAAATCTAGTTTGACAACCTCTATCATTTAATTAGATTATTTAATCAATTTACATTTAATGTAAGTTTAGGTATGGCTAGTTCTAAGTCCACCATCTGGCTAATTTTTTTCTGTTTCTTTTTTATGTTCTTTGTTTTTCTCCTCCTTCTTCCCTGCCTTCTTTTGGATTATTTGAGTGTTTTCCAGTATTCAACTTTATTATTTGCTTATTAGCTATATACATATTCTTTGTCTTATATTGTTAATGGTTCCTCTAGGATTTACAGTGTTAATCTTTGACTCATCATAATCTACTTTCAAATAATACAAATTCACATATACTTTAAGAAAATTATAATAGTATATTTCCATTCCCCTCTATCCTTTCTGCTGTTGTTTACATACATTTAACTTCTACATGCATCATAAACCCTGCAATACATTGTTATTTTGTTTCTTCAAACTATCTTTTAAAGAAATTAAGAAATGAAGGAAACAGTCTTTTAATTTTACTTCCGTATTTACCATTTCTAGTACTTTTCAGTTTTTATTCCTTCATTTACTCATTTATGCTTCCACTTGGCAACATTTTCTTTCAGCCTGGACTCTAAAATTTCTTAAAGAGCATGTCTCCTGGTAATGAATTTTCTGAGCTTTGTTTGCCTTTATTTCACCTTCATTTTTAAACAGTATTTTTGCTTAATGTAGATTCTGGTTTGACAGAGTGTATTTTCCTTACAATACTTTAAATGATTTTTCTGCCTTACCTTATTTCTGATGAAAAGCCAGAAGTTATACTTATCATTATTCCCCTATGTAATACATATATTTTCCCTCAGGCTACTTTTAAGACTTTTTTCATTGGTTTTCAGAAATTTGATTATGATGTTCTTCAGTGTGTTTTCCTTTTTTATACTCCTTGGAGTTCTTTGAGATTCTTGGGTCTGTGAGTTTATATTTTGGAAAATTTGAAAAAATTTTGATCATTATTCAAGTGTCATATTGCAACCATTATTCAAATATTTTTGCCTCAATTTCTTACCTCTCCTTCTAGTGCTTGAATCTCACATGTAATAGATGGCCTGATATTTTCCAATAGATCAGTGAGAATTCGTTAACAATTTTTTAGGCTTTTTCCCTCTGTATGCTTCAGTTTATATACTTTCTATTACCATCTCTTCAAGTTCATTGCTCCTTCTTCTCTGTGTCACTGCTGTTAAACCTATCCAATGAAATTTTCAATTCATATATTTTACTTTTGGATTCCAGGATTTGTATTTGATTCTTTTTTGCACTTTGGAGATTTCCTAATCGTTCCTTTGTTGTGTTAATCTGTTTCTTAAAATAGTTGACACGTTATAATAGTTTAATAAATATAATACAACAGTTTATAATACTGTTTTAAGTCTTTGTTGACAATAACATAATTTCCATCATTTGGGGGTGTATTTCTATTGACTAATTTTTCTTCGGGTTACAGATCATACTTTCCTGCTCCTTCACATATCTAGTAACCTTTTATTATATGCTGGACATTATGAATGCATTGTTGAGTGCCTAGGGTTTTTTTTAAACTTCCGTAATAGAGTTTGGGATTTTCTTTGGTCATGGAGCTAATTTGCTTGGGAATTAGCTTAACCCTTTTGAGACTTGTTTTTAAGCTTTGTTAGGTAGCGTGGGTCTAGAGAAACCTTTACTCGAGGGCTAGATTAGTCCTTTTCCTAAGATGGGATCTTTCTGAAGCCTCTATTGAAGCATCATTTTTTGTAAAGTGTTTTAACTCTGGCTGGTTTAAATTTGAATATATCCTAGCCTTGTATCAGTTCAGTAATTATTTAGCTTACAGGTATCTGAAAGCTGTTCTTTCCCTGATAATTGTTCTTTGACTGTCCTCTTGGAGTCTTGTCCTGTGCATGTACAGTTTGGTATTTGGCCAAAGACTCAAGAGGGTCCTATGTGGGTTTCTGGAGCAGCTTTTGGCATCACTCCTTTACCTTTGGTACTTTTCCCCACACATTCCAGATAACTAAGTGTTCCTGAACTCTGATTTCTGTCTTGTTAAGTCAGGGAGACTGCTGTGCTCTATTTAGACTACTCTTCCTTACACCACAGTCCAGAATTTAATGACAGATAAAAAGGGAGGCCATATGGGGCTCACCTTATTTTTTTTCCCTTCTCTCAAGGAATATCACAGTCCTGTATTGCCTGTTATGCAATATCTGAAAACAGTTATGTCATGTGTTTTGTTCAGTTTTTTAGTTGTTTAGAGTGGGGGGACTGGTTGAATATCAGTTTCTGTCATAAATCCTTGAAATATAATATAAATATAATAAATAAAAACATTAATCTTTGCCTCTCAGCTGATTTTATATTTTAATTTTGAGGGATAATGGAAATGTTTTGTCATGATTTGTGTACCGAAAATTGGTAAATTTTATTGTATGTAAATTATACCTCAATAAAACTCATAAAAAGACAAAATAGGGCTTCCCTCGTGGCACAGTGGTTGAGAGTCCGCCTGCCGATGCGGAGGACACGGGCACGTGCCCCAGTCTGGGAAGATCCCACATGCCTTGGAGCGGCTGGGCCTGTGAGCCATGGCCGCTGAGCCTGAGCATCCGGAGCCTGTGCTCCGCAACAGGAGAGACCACAACAGTGAGAGGCCCGCGTACAGCAAAAAAAAAAAAAAAAGACAAAATAGAGACTTTTGAGCCAAAGTTATATTATTAAATATTTCAGGCACGCAAAGATAAGTATAGAGAATAATATACGGAATGCCCTTATGGTTATCATTCAGATTACAAAATAAGACAATACAAATATAACCAGAAGCTCCCTGTGTATCCTTTTCTCCCCTGCAGAGTTAACCACTATCTTGAACATTGTGTTTATTATCCTAATGCTTGATTTTATCATTTTGCTTCATATACATATATGTATATATATAAACACACAAAGATACAAAGGTAAATATATATTTAACTTTGTATCTTAGCAAATATGTTGTTTTCACTGCTTTTCAACTTGACTAAATTTCATCCATGTAGCTGTTTTTAAATGATGTGATAATAAATAGGCAAACCCACAAACATAATTATATTTATATAACATGTAGTCTTGGGCCTGTACAGAAATGCACAAAGTTTAGCAGACTCTGCATTTTGAACTAACCTTCCCTCAGGAGAGAAAGTCAAGAAAATCACTGTCATTTATTCCTCTGCCCAGGGGAAAAAAAATTAGTGAACACTCACTCTTGGCAAGTGGCATGAAAGGCAATTTGTAAGGCTGGCCTTGTTCCAACAGCTGTAGTAAAGACTCATATGTCGAGGGGTGATGAGGGTTTGGCTGTTCCCATTGCCCTGAGTCAGCAGGCCTACTGGTGCCTGGTGTTAGCAGTTTCCAGTTAGAGAGTGGCTGCTGGATACCCTCCTGCTTTCTCCTGGATGGAAATGAGTGTCTCAAGAAAATTGATTCTAGTGCTCAGATTCAGGCTGGACCATTAACTCTGTGAATATTATTAATTCCTTAATAAGGGTCAGAAATATCTGTAATTCCTTCCCTATGCGACTCCTTTTTATGAGGTTCAGCCCACATGCTGTAACCATCCTCCAAGGCACAGGCTCAAGTGGCATCTCTTTCCTCATACCAGGCCTGATTCCCCCAATTCAAAATGATGGCTGCTTCTTTCAGCATTTATCCGTGCCTCTTTTATTGTTTTCTACATGTGCTATGTTTATTTCAGTACCTGTCTTGTTTCCTCTATGGAAGTCAGAGACATGCATATGCCAATTTCTCTTTATATCCATCCATTTGCCTCTCCTCTTACTCTCACTCTCAGTGCCTAGTGAAATATTTAACACAACTGTTTATTGAATAAATGACTGTAAGAGAAATTAATTTTTTGTTTCATTTTATCACACTATTAAAACAACAGAAATACACTGCTCGTGGAACGACTCTGTATACAACATAACATTTGTATTCTCTAGTTTAATCTGTAATTCCACACTTTTGGTTCATGTAAGTTCCCAAGAACAAGCCAATCCCTGTAATCACTAGCAAGACCACAGCTCATAAACATAGCTGGAGTCTCCAGAATGAGTTTTATTTTCTCATAACCTTTGCTTATTAAGTAGAGTTTCATTTTCTTTTTCATTGTTCTTTTGAGCTATAACAAGCCCCTCCTCTGTCCATTTCTTGATTTCCCAACAGGTCAGTTTTGATCACTAGCAGAGTGATTAAATTTCCTGAAATGCCACACAGCTGAGCCAGAAGTTCTAAACAGAAACAAAAGGGGCATCAAATAGAAGAGCCTGCTTTCAAAGTTCCCAGATGACATGAAATTCAGAAGCATTAACTAACTTATTTAAAGGTGAAGGAAAAATTTAATCAGAAAAAGTAATGAAAAGCATGTCTACATTAGCACACAACCACACAAACACACAGTTTTTGTTTTTTTTTTTTTTTTAGCGGTACGCAGCCTCTCACTGTTGTGGCCTCTCCCATTGTGGAGCACAGGCTCCGGACGCGCAGGCTCAGCGGCCATGGCTTACAGGCCCAGCCGCTCCGCGACATATGGGATCTTCCCGGACCGGGGCACGAACCCGTGTCCCCTGCATCGGCAGGCGGACTCTCAACCACTGTGCCACCAGGGAAGCCCACACACACACTTTTTTGCACATTTATTTTTCTTTTTACTTCAAGCTGGGCATAATAAATTTCTGTATCATTCAGTGAAATCAGTTCCTTCAGTTGGAATGTATGGAATTCCCGTTAATAAGTAAATAAGGGGAGAACAGGATTAATTTGTTTATAATTTATTTTATAAAAGATATTTTTGTCAAAATCATTTAAAAACCACATGAAACTAAAAAACTTATAACTAAAAACACAGGAGTCTCTCCCTTTCTTCCTCTCTCAGTTCTTTTCCCCAGCGACAACTACCAACACCCCTTCTGCCTTTTATTCAAGTATTCCTTCTAGTATCTACCTCTATTCTAAATATTATGCTTATATTTTTATTTCTTACTTTCTCAGTTTTAGACATTATCCATTTCTTGGTATGGAAGTTGAGATCTTAGCACCCTTTTCTTATACACACACCCTTTTCCTCCTCCCCATCCTCTCAGTATAGGTATATCACAATTTTCAGTGTATTAATATGCAGTGTTTTTCTTATTTTGACTGTGTCAGTATTGTTCACTTCTGAGCCAAGTGCTATAATATATTATGAATGAGTTTATTCATTGTCCTGATTGTTTCCAGTCTATCTGAGGTACAATTGACAAATATTGTATATATTTAAGGTGTACAACATGATGATTCAATATACGTATTCATTTTGAAATGATTACCACAATCAAGCTAGTTAACATATGCATCATCTCATACAGTTACCTTTTTTTTTTTTTGCGGTATGCGGGCCTCTCACTGTTGTGGCCTCTCCCGTTGCTGAGCACAGGCTCCGGACGCGCAGGCTCAGTGGCCATGGCTCACGGGCCCAGCCGCTCCGCGGCATGTGGGATCCTCCCAGACCGGGGCACGAACCTGTGTCCCCTGCATCGGCAGGCGGACTCTCAACCACTGCGCCACCAGGGAAGCCCTCATACAGTTACCTTTATTTATTTATTTATTTATTTAATTTGGGTGAGAGCACTTGAGATCTACTCTCTTAGCAAATTTCAAGTACATAGTACTTTTTTCTTTCTTTTTTTTTTGTGTGGCACGTGGACCTCTCACTGCTGTGGCCCCTCCCGCCGCGTAGCACAGGCTCCGGACGCACAGGCTCCGCGGCCATGGCCCACAGGCCCAGCCGCTCCGCGGCATGTGGGATCCTCCTGGACCGGGGCACGAACCCGTGTCCCCTGCATCGGCAGGCGGACTCTCAACCACTGCGCCACCAGGGAAGCCCCATAGTACATTTTTAACTATAGTTACCATGCTGTTCATTAGGTCTTCAGAACTTATTTATCTTGTGTTTGAAAGTTTGTACCCTTTGACCAACATCCCCCCTTTCTCCCCATCGCCCACCCACGGATAATCACAATTTTATTCTCTATTACTGTTACTCTAAGTTGAACACTTGAAGATTTCATGTGTAAGTGATGCCATGCAGTATTTGTCTATGTCTAGTTTATTTCTCTTAGCATAGTGTCCTCTGGGCTTATCAATGTTGTCACAAATGGCAGGATTTCCTTCTTTTTTATGGCTGGATAATATTCCATTACATATGCCACATTTTCTTTACCCATTCATCTGTTGATGGACACTTAGATTGTTTCCATATCTTGGCTGCTATGAATAATGCTGCAGTTAACATGGGTGTGAAGGTATCTCTTTGAAGTGCTGATTTTATGTCCTTTGGATAAATACCCGGGAGTAGGATTGCTGGATCATATGGGCAGTTCTATTTTTAATTTTTTAAAATAAATTTATTTATTTATTTATTTTTGGCTGCATTGGGTCTTCATTGCTGCACATGGGCTTTCTCTAGCTGTGGCGAGTGGGGTCTACTCTTCGTTGCGGTACACGGGCTTCTCATTGCGGTGGCTTCTCTTTGTTGCAAAGCACGGGCTCTAGGCGTGCAGGCTTCAGTAGTTGTGGCTCATGGGCTGTAGAGCATAGACTCAGGAGTTGTGGCGCACAGGCTTAGTTGCTCCATGGCATGTGGGATCTTCCCGGACCAGGGCTCGAACCCATGTCCCCTGCATTGGCAGCCGGATTCTTACCCACTGTGCCACTAGGGAAGTCCTATTTGTAATTATTTTGAGGAACCTCTACACTGTTTTCCATAGTGGCTGCACCAATTTACATTACTACCAACGGTGCATAAGGGTTCCCTGTTCTCCACATCCTCACCAACACTTTGTTATTTCTTGATTTTTTGATAACAGCCATCCTAACAGATGTGATATGATATCTTATTGTGGTTTTGATTTGCATTTTCCGGATGTCTAGAGATGTTGAGCACCCTTTCATGTACCCATTTGCCATTTGTGGTCTTCTTTGAAGAAATGTCTGTTCAAGACCTTTGCCCATTTTAAAATCAGGTTATTTGTTTTTCTGCTATTAATTTGTATGAGTTCCTTATATATTTTGGATATTAACCCCTATGGAATATATGGCTTGCAAATACTTTCTCCCATTCTGTGGGTTGCTTTTTCACTTTTTTATTGTTTCTTTTGCTGTGCAGAAGCTTTTTGCTTGGATGTAGTCCTACTTGTTGACTTTTGCTTTTGTTACCTATGCTTTTGTTGTCAAATCCAAAAAGATCACTGCCAAGACCAATATCAAGGAGCTTCTTCCCTATGTTTTCTTCTAGGAGTTTTAGGGTATCAGGTCTTATGTTTAAGTCTTTATTTCATTTTGAGTTAATTTTTGTGAGTGTTGTAAGATAGGGGTCCAATTTTTCTGCATACGGTAATCCAGCTTACTCAGCACCATTTGTTGAAGAGGCTATTCTTTCCCCATCGAGTATTCTTGGCTCCCTTGTCAAATATTAATTGTTCATGTATGCAGGGGTTTACTAGTCTATTCTGTCATTGGTCTATGTTTCTATTTTTATGCCAGTATCATACTGTTTTAATTACTATAACTTTGGGCTATACAGACGGTCTCTGACTTACAATTTTTCGACTTTATGATAGTGCAAAATCGATACTTACTCAGTACAAACTGTACTTCACATTTTGAATTTTTATCTTTTCCGGGGCTAGCAATATGCAGTTCAGTACTTTCTCATGGTGCTGGGCGTCAGCAGCAAGCCACAGCTCCCAGTTAGCCATGCAATCATGAGGGTAAACGAATGATACACTTACAACCATTCTGTACCCATACAACCATTTTCTTTTTCACTTTCAGTATAGTATTCAATAAATTACATGAGATATTTAACACTTTATTACAAAATAAACTTTGTGTTTGATGATTTTTAAAATATATTTATCTATCTATTTATGTCTGCATTGGGTCTTCATTGCTGCGCATGGGCTTTCTCTAGTTGCAGCAGGCAGGGGCTATTCTTCGTTATGATGAGCAGGCTTCTCATTTGCGGTGGCTTCTCATTGCAGAGCATGGGCTCTAGGCGTGCGGACTTCAGTAGTTGCAGCACATGGGCTCAGTAGTTGTGGCTCGCGGGCTCTGGAGCTCAGGCTCAGTAGTTGTGGTGCACGGGCTTAGTTGTTCCGCAGCATGTGGGATCTTCCCAGACCAGGGCTCAAACCCATGTCCCCTGCATTGGCAGGCAGATTCTTAACCACTGCACCACAAGGGAAGCCCGTGTTTGATGATTTTGCCAAACTGTAGGCTAGTGTAAGTGTCTTGAGCATGTTTAAAGTAGGCTAGGCTAAACTGTGATGTTCAGTAAGTTAGATGTATTAAATGCTTTTTAACTTCTGATATTTTCAACTTACAGTGGGTTTATTAGGATGTAACCCCATCATAAGTTGAGGAAGATCTGTAGTTTAAAATCAAGAACTGTGATGCCTCTGGCTTTGTTGTTCTTTTTCATGATTGCTTTAACTATATTCAGGGTCTTTCATGATTCCATAAAAATCTTAGGATCATTTTCTTCTATTTCTGTTCAATACCTTTGGAATTTTGATAGAGATTGTGTTGAATATATAATTGGCTTTGGGTAGTATGGACATTTTAACAATATTAATTCTTCTAATCCATGAACACAAATATCTTTCCATTTGTTTGTGTTTTCTTCAATTTCTTTTATCAAGGTCTTGTAGTTTTCATTGTACAGATCTTTCACTTCCTTAAAGTTTTTCCTATGTATGTCATTATTGTTTTTGATGCTATTGTGAATGGAATTGTTTCCTTTATTTATTTTTCAGATAGTTTGTTTTTAGTGTATAGAAGTACAACAGATTTTTGTATGTTTATTTTACATCCTGCCAATTTACTGCATTTGTTGATTAGTTCCAATATTTTTTTGGTTGAGTCTTTAGGATTTTTTTAATATAAAATTATGTCATCTGCAAATAATAACAATTTTACTTTTTTGTTTCCAATTTGTATGCCGTTTATTTCTCTTTCTTGCCTAATTGCTTTGGCTACAGCTTTCAGTATGATGTTGAATAAAAGTGGTGAGATTGGGGGATCTTAGAGGGAAAGCTTTCAGTTTTTCACTGTTGAGTGTAAGTTAGCTGTGGATTTCTCATATATGGCCTTTATGGTGTTGAGGTATATTCCTTTTATACCCAATTTGTTGAGAGTTTTTACCATGAAGGGCTTTTTCGGCATCTATTGAGATGATGATATGATTTTTATCGTAATAAGATGATAACTTTCATTCTATTAATATGGTGAATCACATGTATTGACTTGCATATGTTGAAACATTCTTGCATCAAGATAAATCCTAGTTGGTCATGGTGTATAATCCTTTACATGTGTTATTGAATTTGATTTGCTAATATTTTGTTGAGAATTTTTGAATCTATAATCATCAGGGATAGTGGCCTATAGTTTTCTTTTTGTCTAATGTCCTTATCTGGCTTTGGTGTCAGGATGATACTTATCTCATAAAATGAGATTGGGAATGTTCCCTCCTCTTCAATTTTTTGGAAGCGTTTGAGAAGTATTGGCATTAATTCCTCTTTAAATATTTGGTAGAATTCAACCATCTGGCCCTGGGCTTTTCTTTGATTACTGAATCAGTCTCCTCTCTGTTGGTTTGTTCAGGTTTTCTATTTCTTCATGATTCAATCTTGGTAGGTTGTATGTTTCTAGAAATTTATCCAT
Source organism: Grampus griseus (assembly GCF_964374135.1). NCBI lineage: Eukaryota > Metazoa > Chordata > Mammalia > Artiodactyla > Delphinidae > Grampus > Grampus griseus. The sequence goes on from NC_138998.1 coordinate 62,624,757, forward strand.
TTCTTCTAGGTTATCCAGGTTGTTGGTATATAATGCTCATAATATTCTCTTATGAGTCTTTGTATCTCCATGGGTATGAGTTATTAATATCTCCTCTTTCATTTCTGATTTTATTTGGGTCTCTTTTCTTTTTTTCTTAGGTAGTCTAGCTAAAGTCTTGTCAATTTTGTTTATCTTTTCAAAAAGCCTTTCTCTCTTAGCTTTGTTGATCTTTTCTGTTGTCTTTGTAGTCCATATTTCATTTATTTCTGCACTGATCTTTGTTATTGCTTTTTTTCTGCTCACTTTGAGCTTTGTTCTTCCTTTTCTAGTTCCATGAGATGTAAAATTGCTTTTTTAATTCGCGATTTTTCTCTTTTAATGTAGACATTAATTGCTATAAAGTTTCCTTTTAGAACTGCTTATGCTGCATTCCGTAAGTTTTGGTATATTGTGTTTCCACTTTCATTTGTTTCGATTTTTTTTTTTTTTTTTTTTTTTTTTTTGCGGTACGCGGGCCTCTCACTGTTGTGGCCTCTCCCATTCCGGAGTACAGGCTCCAGACACGCAGGCTCAGTGGCCATGGCTCACAGGCCCAGCCGCTCCGCGGCATGTGTGATCTTCCCGGACCAGGGCACAAACCCGTGTCCCCTGCGTCAGCAGGCGGACTCTCAACCACTGCGCCACCACGGAAGCCCTGTTTCAAGATTTTTTAAAATTCCCTTTTTATTTCTTATTTGATCCATTGGTTGTTTAGGAGTGTATTAATTTCTACATATTTTGAGAACTTTTATTCCTGTTACTGATTTTTAGTTTCACCTACTGTAGTTGGAAAAGATAATTTGTTCAGATTTGTTTTGTGTTCTTAACATATGACTTATGTACTGGAGGACATTCTGTGTGTGATTTAGCATATGTATTCTGGTGCTGTTGCATGGATGTCTATTATGTTCATTTGGTCTAAAGAGTGGTTCAAGTCCAACTTTTCCTTATTGATTTTCTATCTGGATAATCTATCCATTGTTGAAAGTGGGTTATTGACCTCCCCTGCTATTATTGTATTGCTATTTCTCCCTTCAGATCTGTTAATATTTGCTTTGTATATTTAGGTGCTTTGATGTTGGGTGCACATTTATACATTGTTATATCCGCTTGATGAATTGAATGAATGGCTTTATCTACCACAAATTTTGTTTTTATCCTGGAGTTGAAAATTATCTTTTCATTTTTTAAGTTTTTCATATGCATATACCTAATTTCCCCCAATTACTTGGAAAAATAACAAATCATCTCTCAATGATTTTTCCGAATGCAAAAACTACAGTTCCATTTTCTTTGTGGAGACTTCCCTCCAAAGTGGACATGGGTATCTCTAGACTGGAGACACAGCTGTCATCCTGGGCTTCCCTTTGCCATTCTTCTGGCTGGAATCCTCAATCTCTTAGATTCCATTTATTTCTTTTTCTTGGGTTATGCCCTAATTTTGCCAAAGCCTATCTCCTAGGGGACTCCTTAAAAGTCATGTAGGGAAATTTTTCTTTAAAGAGAGTCTTTGTATGTCTGAAAACACCTTTATTCAATCCTCATAGTTAATTAAGTTTGAATGAGTGTAGGATTCTATGTTGAAAATAATTTTCCTCGGAATTTAAAGGCATTTACCCATTATTTTCTGGCATTCAGCATTGTTTTTGAAAAGTTCCATGTCGTTCTGACTCAGTTATATGTATCTTTGAATGGTACACGTATTCTCTCTCATGTCCTCCTTTGTTTCTCTCCTTCCCTCTCCTTCTGCCCCACTCCACCCTTTTAGGATTTTTTTCTCTTTTTAGTATTTTTAAGCTTCTACGTGGATTTCTGTGCTTTGGTACTGAGTGGGCTTTTTCAATATGAAGACTTTTCCTTTAGCTCTGGGAAATTTCTTTATACTATATCTTAGATAATTTTCTTCCCTCCATATTCTCTGGTCTCTCCTTCTGCAACTTCTGTGATTCCCAATCTTCTGGAATACTGTTCAATTTTTTTCTTATCATCAATAATTTCCACCTCTTTGGTTTTTGTATTCTGTTATACTGTTCAGAGGTCTTCCTCAACATTACCCTTCAACCTTTTATTAACTTCTATTCCACTCACCATGTTTTTAATTTTGAAGAGCTCTATCTTGTTGTCTGATTGTTCCTGGTTTTAGATGTAATATTCTTACTTCATAGATGCAGTAATTATCTTATTACTCTGATGCTATTAGTAATAATTTTAAAATATTTTTCTTCTGTTCCCTGTATAGTTCGTCTTTTATATAGATCCCCCCCACTTTAGCTTTTCTTCCCCAGACATTCCTAATGGCAGGTCAAAACAAGGTGAAATTTTTTTATCACAGCTGTGTCTTAATTAAAGACAAATCATTATTTAACAATTTATAATCATAGAATGGAAACTTTCAGGAACACATTTTGACATGACAGAAGAACCTTTGCTTTACCAAGGATCCACCAAGGGTCCCTCAAACAGGCTGTCCCATTTCCCATACTCCCCATCATGATTTTAAACCTTTATTAAATTTTAAACACTTTTACACGAATTTTAAGGGTTACGTTCCATTTATAGTTATTACAAGATATTGGCTATATTCCCTGTGCCATACAGTACATCCTTGAGCCTATCTCACACCCAGTAGATTGTACCTCCCACTTTCCTACCCCTTCATTGCCCCCCACTCCAGTTTAGCTTTTTAATTGAGGTATAACTCACTTACTGAAATCTATAGAGAATTCAGTTATACAGCTTGACAAATTTTACATACCATTACATTCATATAACTGCACCCAGATCAAGATACAGAACATTCCAGTAATACAAAAGGCTCCCTCATTTACCTTCCCAGGGAATACAGCCCCCTAAGAAATAATCACTTTCTTTTTTTATTAATAAATTATGTATTTGGCTGTGTTGGGTCTTCATTGCTGTGTGCGGGCTTTACTCTAGTTGCTGCGAGTGGGAGCTATTCTTCGTTGTGATGCGTGGGCCTCATTGCGGCGGCCTCTCTTGTTACAGAGCACAGGCTCTAGGTGTGCGGGCTTCAGTAGTTGCAGCACGCGGGCTCTGGAGCTCAGGCTTAGTAGTTGTGGTGCACGAGCTTAGTTGTTCCGTGGCATGTGGGATCTTCCCAGACCAGGGCTCAAACCCGTGTCCCCTGCATTGGCAGGCAGATTCTTAACCATTGTGCCACCAGGGAAGTCCCCCCTTTTCACTCTCTTAATACTGCCTTTTGATTATTAGAAGTTCTTAACAGCTATGTTAAAATTAATCCACCTAAATTGTACCTAAAAGTACAATTCAATACTTTTAGTACATTCAGAAAGTTATACAATCATCACCACAGTCAGTGCTAGAATATTTTCATCATCCTTAAAGGAAATCCCACACCTATCACTAGTCACTCCCCATTCCTTCTGCAAACTCCCAGCCCTAGGAAGCCACTGATCTACTTTCTCTGGATATAAAATTGCCTGTTCTACACATTTCATATGAATTAAATCCTATAATAAGTTCTTTCTTGACTCACCTCTTTCATTTAGCAAAATGTATTGAAGAATTATCAATGTTATAGCATGTGCTGGTATTCCATTCCTTTTAATTGATTATAAAGATTTATTTATTCATTTACCAGATGGAGGGCCATTTGGGTTGTTTCTACTTTTTGGACATTATAAATAATGCTACTATGAATATTCATATATTATATTTTGTATGAACATATGTTTTCAGTTATCTTGGATAAATACCTAAGAGTGGAATTGCCGGGCTGTATAACTCTGTTTAACTTAAAAAAAAAAAAAAAAAAGACTTCATCCTTTCAGAACAGTTTTACATTCACAGCAAAATTGACAGGAATGTACAGAGATTTCTCATATACCTCCTGCCCCCACATGTGCATAGCCTCCCCCATTATCAACATCCTCCAATAGAGTGATGCATTTGTTACAATTAATGAACCTACATTGCCACATCATAATCACCCAAGGTCCACAATTTACATTAGTTTACTCTTGGTGGTGTACATTCTATGGGTTTAAAAAAATGTATAATGACGTGTATTTACCCTCATAGTGTCATACAGAGTACTTTCATTGCCCTAAAACTCCTCTGTGCTTAGCCTATTCATCCCTCTCCTTTGCCCCCAACCCCTGGCAACTACTATATTTTTACTGTCATAGTTTTGCCTTTTCCAGAATGTCATATTAGTAGTAGGAATCATACAGCATATAGCCTTTTCACATTGGCTTCTTTCATTTAGCAATATGTATGTTTCCTCCATGTCTTTTCATGGCTTGATAACTCATTAGTGATAAATAATATTAAATAAAATTACATTGTCTGGATGTACCAGTTTATCCATTCACCCACTGAAGGATACCTCTGTTGCTTCCCACTGTGGGGAATTATGAACAAAACTGCCAGAAACAGGGGTTTGAGTGGACCTAAATTTTCAACTTCTTTAGGTAAATACCAAGGAGTGTGATTGCTGGATTATACAATCCAAGATTATGTTCAGTTTTGTAAGACGCTGGCTGCCAAACTGTCTTCCAAAATGTCTACCATTTTGCATTCCTACCAGCAGTAAGACTTCCTGTTGTATTACATCCTCACCAGCATCTGATGCTGTTGGTGTTCTGGATTTTTTGGGTCATTCTAATAGATGCGTAGTGGTATCTTGTTTTAATTTGCATTCCCTGGTGACACACGATGTGAGCATCTTTTCATGTTTATTCACCTTGTGTATATTTTCCCTTTGGTAAAGCTCTCTTTCGCCCGTTTGTTAATCGGTTGTTCATTTTTTTATTGCTGAGTTTTAAGAGTTCTTTGTATATTTTAGATAATACTCCTTTATCAGATGTGCCTTTTGCAAATATTTTCTCCCAGGGTGTGGCTTGCCTCCTCATTCTCTTGACATTATCTTTCACAAAGTAGAAGTTTTAAATTTTAAATGAGTCCAGGTTATTATTTCTTTCATGGATTATTCCTTTACTGTTTTCTCAAGAGTCATTACCATATCCAAGGTCATCTAAATTTTCTCCTATGCTACCTTCTAGAAGTTTTCTATTTTACATTTAGGTCTGTGATGCATTTTGAATTAATTTTTGTAAAGGTTTAAGGTCTGTGTCTACGTGTTTTTTGGGTTTTTTTGCATGTGAATATCCAGTTGTTTCAGCACTATTTGTTGAAAAGACTATCTTTTCCATTGCATTACCTTTGCTCCTTTGCTAAAGATCAGTTGACTTTATTTATATGGGTCTATTTCTGCGTTCTATTTCTGGGTTCTCTATTGTTTTATTGATCTATTCTTTCTCTAATACCACATTGTATTTATTACTGTTAAGTCTTGAAGCCACGTGGTATCAGTCCTTCAGTTTTCTTCTTTTCCTTCAATATTGTGTTGATCATTCTGGGTCTTTTGCCTCTCCAAATAAACTTTAGAATCATTTTGTCAATATCAATGAAATAGCTTACTGGAATTTTTATTGGGATTGCATTGCATCTATAGATCAATTTGGAAAGAACTGACATCTTGACAATATTGTCTTCCTCTCCATGAACATGGAACACCTATTTATTCTTGGATTTTGTTCATCAGAGTTTCATAGTTTTCCTCATATAGTTCTTACATGTATTTTGTTAGATTTATACCTAATTATTTCAATTTTGGAGTGGTACTGTAAATGGTACTGTAGTTTTAATTTCAAATTCCACTTAATTGCTCGTATATAGGAGTGTTGGCCTTTGTATTATTAACCTTGTATCGTGCAACCTTGCTATAATTGCTTATTAGTTCCAGGAGGGTTTTTGGGGTCAATTCTTTAAGATTTTTCTACACAATCATGCCATCTGTGAACAAAACCAGTTTTGTTTCTTCCTTCTCAATCTGTATATTTTTATTTCCTTTTTTTGTGTTATTGCCTTAGCCCGGACTTTGAGGATGATGGTGAAAAGGAATGGTGAGACATCCTTTTCTTGTTCTTGATCTTAGTGGGAAAGCTCCTAGTTTATCTAGTACAATGTTAGCTCTAAGGGTCTTTGTAGTTTTTTTTTAATCAAGCTGAGGAAGTTCCCCTCTATTCTTAGCTTATTGAGAGTTTTTATCATGGATAAGTGTTAGATTTTATCAAATGCGTTTTCTGCATATGATCATGTGATTTTTCTCAATTACCCTGTCAATGTAATGGATTACATTAATTGATTTTTGAATTCTGAACCAGTCTTTCATAATTGGGATAAATCCCACTTGGTCATGGTGTATAATTCTTTTATACATTGTTGGATTTGATTTGCTAATATTCTGTTGAAGATTTTTGCATGTGTGTTCATGAGAGATCTGTAATTTTCTTGTATTTGGTTTTGGTATTAGGGTAATGCTATCCTCATAGGATAGGGAGGATAGTTAGAAAGTACTTCCTTTGAAGAGAATTGGTACAATTTCTTCCTTAAATGTTTGGTACAATTCATCAGTGAATCCACCTGGATACTGTTTCGGAAGGTTATTCGTTAGTGATTCAATTTCTTTGATATAGGCCTATGCCAATTATTTTTTACTGTATAAACTATTAACAGACAATGCCCACAAATTTCTTCTTGGACACACCCATGGTGTGGCCATGGTGACCTGTGGTCTTGGTGTGCTGGCTTCAGATACAGAGTCCCCAGAAGTAGACCAGCCATCTGTGGGCCCAAATCTTCTATTTTTCTCTTGTTAAGAAATTGCTCCATTTCATCTAGGTTATCAAATGTGTGGGCATAAAGTCGTTCATACTATTCTTTGATTATCCTTTTTAATGCCCATGGGTCTGAGATTATGTTCCTTTTTCTATTTATAATGTTAGTAATTTGTGTCCCATCTCTTTTTTAAGTTAGCTTTGCTAGCAGCTCATCAATTTTATTGAACTTTTCAAAGAGCCAACTTTTCTTTTGCTGTTCTCTATTGATTTCCTGTTTTCAATTTCATTGGTTTCTGCTCTAATTTTTATTATTTCCTTTTCTCTTACTTTGGATATAACTTGCTCTCCTTTTCCTAATTTTCTAAGGTGGAAGCTTAGGAAATTGATTTTAGACCTTTCTTCTTTTCTAATATTCACATTCAATGCTATAAATTTCCCTCTAAGCACTGTTTCCATTTCATCTCACAATTTTCGTTTCAAAATATTTTAAAATTTCTCTTGAGATTTTCACAATGACCTGTTATTTAGAAGTGTGTTGTTTAATCTCCAATTACTTGGGGATTTTTCCAGTTGTTACTGATTTCTACTTTAATTCCATTGTGGTAATGAGAGCAGGCATTGTATTTTTGTTTAAATTTGTTTAGTTTAGTTTTACGGCTCAGAATGTTATCTAGGTGAACCTGAGAAAAATGTGTATTCTGCTGTTGGTGGTGAAGCAATCTATAGCTGTCCATTATATTCAGTTGATTGTTGGTGGTGCTGAGTTCAGCTATGTCCTTACTGATCTTCTGCCTGTTGGATCTGTTCACTTCTGAGAGGGGAGTTGAAGTTTCTATCCAAGCTAGTGGATTTATCTATTTCTTCTTGCAGTTCTATCAGTTTTTGCTACACATATTTTGACGCTCTGTTGTTAGGTGCATAAGGATTCTTATATCTTCTTGAAGATCCCTTTATCATTATGCCTCTTTTTATTAACCCTGGTAATTTTCCTTGCTCTGAAGTCTACTCTGAAATTAATAAGAGTACAGTGTCCTCTACATACAAACAAGTTCTGTTCCGAGAGCACATCTGTAAGTCGTTTTTCACAAGTCCAACAAAGTTAACCTAGGTACCCAACTAACACAATAGGCTGCAGTGTACCAGCTGTATCACTGCTGCTTTTACGCTTGCTTCCAGACACCATGGGCTTGATATAAAGATACTGTGCTCTATACAGTAAAGTATACAGAAGCACAACCACTTGTAGAGGATGCACACACATGACGATGTACACTAGACACATGAACTAACGTGACTGGACATGCGAATGCACATTTGCATCTGCATCAAGTTCATAACTTGAAAGTTCGTATGTAGGGGACTTACTGTACTCCTGCTTTCTTTTCATTAGTATTATTAGCATGGTATATCTTTCTTCATCCATTTACTTTTAGTCTGTATGTGTCTTGTCTACAATAAACCCACTTTATTTTTTTGATTCACTTTGATAATCTCCTTTATACCATTGACATTCAAAGTGATTATTGATATAGTTAGATTAATATCTACCATGTTTGTTCTATTTTTGTTCTACTTGTTTTGTTCCTTATTTTTGTTCTTTCTCCTTTTTGTGGTTTTGAGCATATTTCCATTTTCTTAGCATATCAGTTATACTTTTTTACTTTCTTTAAGTGGTTATCCTAGAGTTTGCAATATACAGCTAATCCAAATCCACTTTAAAATGCTACTACACTGCTTCACCAGTAGTGTCCTTTTTAATAATAGTTCCTCCCTAGCATCCCTTGTATCATTGCTATCATTCATTTACATATAAGAATATACAAATATACACATATATGACATACGTAAGCATACGTAATCAAACACACTGTTAACATTTTGTTCAAAATAATTGTTAGGTCAATTAAGAATAAAAAATTTTACCTTCACTAATCTTTCTTTGATGCTCTTCCTTTATGTAGATATCTTTATAATCTGTATTATTTTCCTTTTCTCTCAAGAGCTTATCTTGCAGGACAGGTATACTAGCAACGAATTCCTTCAATTCTGATTCTGAGTCTTCACTTTTTTTGTTGTTGTTGTTGTTGTTTTGCTGTACCCGGGCCTCTCACTGTTGTGGCCTCTCCCATTGCAGAGCACAGGCTCCGGACGCACAGCCTCAGCGGCCATGGCTCACGGGCCTAGCTGCTTTGCGGCCTGTGGGATCTTCCCGGACCAGGGCACAAACCCGCTTCCCCTGCATCAGCAGGCAGACTCTCAACCACTGCGCCACCAAGGAAGTCCCACTGTTCACTTTTGAAGGATAATTTCGCAAGGCACAGAAATTCTAAGTTGGTGGGTTTTTTTCTCTCAACATTGTTCACACACCACTCTTCCTTCATGGTTTCTGAGAAGTCAAATATAATTCTTATCTTTGCTCCTCTATAGGTAAAATGCGTTTTTCCTCTGGCTTCTTCCAGGATTTTTAATCTTCAATTATTTGTAGTTTGAAAATGACATGCCTTGTTGTGGTTTTGGGGCATTTACCCTGTTTGGTGTTCTGAGTTTTTTGGATCTGTGCTTTGGCATCCAGTCTGTTCAGGCTGCTCTAACATAGTATCATAAACTGGATTGGCTTATAAACAGAAATTTCTTATAGTTCTGGAGGCTGGAAAATCCAAGATCAAGACACTGGCAGATTCAGCATCTGGTGAAGATCCACCTCCTGATTCACTGTTGTGCTTGCATGGTGGAAGGAGCAAGGGAGCTCTCTGGTGTCTAATCCCATTTATGAGGGTCCCATCATCATGATCTAATTACCTCCCAAAGGCCAAAGCTCCAAATAACATGACATTAGAGATGAAGTTTCAACATATTATTCTGAGGGCAACACAGTCTGCAATAGACATTAACTTGGGTAAATTCTCAATCATTATTGTTTAAAATATTTCTTCTGTTCGTCTTCTTTTAGTATTACCATTATATATGAGCTATACCTTTTGCAGTTGTCTTAGTTCTTGGGTTTTTGGTGTTTTTCTTTCAGTTTGGGCAGTTTCTATTGAGAATTCCTTAAGCTCAGCAATTCCTTTCTTAGCTATGTCCTGTTTTATTATCTGGTAAAGGCATTTTATTTCTGCAGTGTTTTTGATGTCTAGCATTTCTTTTTGATTTCTTCTTAGTTTGCATCGCTTTGCTTGCACTGCCCATCTGTTCCTGCATGCTATTTCATCCATTACAGCCCTTTGCATATTAAACAGTGGTTTTAATTAAGTTCCCAGTCTGTTAATTCCAACATCCCTGCCATATCTAAGTCTGGTTCTAATGCCTACTGTCTCTTCGAACTGTGGCTTTTGCCTTTTAATACGCCTTGTATTTTTTCCCCCCGTTAGCTGGACATAATGTACTGGCTATAAGGAATTGCCGTAAGCCTTTAGAAATGTGGTGGTAAGGTATGGGTAGAGGGGAAACCATCTATACTCCTGTGATTAGTGTCAGTCTTCTAGTGTGTCTGTGCCTCTGCCCTGTAAACTTCACAAGTGCTTCTGAGCCCCCTGCCCCGACACACCACCACCATTCCTGGCCTCTTATGTGGGACAAGATAGCTAGAGCAAGCTGGAGTTGGGTATTTCCCTTTTCCACGTCAGCTAGGCTCTGATAAAATCCCAGCATGTTGGGCTCTGGTTAAATAGTTTCTCCTGGGGCCAGATCTTTAAGAGGTACAGAATGCTCTGGTGAATGGTTTTTGCAGAGATTTCTGCTTGTGGGTTTCAACTCCACTAAGCTGAGATTCCAATGTATTTGTCCATCTCTTCAATTTGGGGGGCAGCAGTTTGCCCTATGACCTTACCTCTCTTACAGATGGAAAAAGAGCTGTTGACTTTTTGTTGTTGTTCAGCTTTTACTTGTTAGGATGGAGTGGTGACTTCCAGTTTCCTTACATGCAGAACTAGAAATCAGAAGTAATTTGACAACCTTTAAATTCAAATAGCACCTTTAGACTGGAGAGAATTATCATGATATACAATTATCAGATAATTTGCTTTATATTGCCTAATGGGACAATCTTTTTGCCTGGGGAAAGAAGAGAGATACAATATGTGTCTTATCAATCAGATAATTTTTAGCTTTAAATAAACTATATAGCCATTACATTGAAAAAATAATATCAACTTAACCTCAAGGAGACTCAGCTTTTAATAGCTTCAGGAAATTCATTTAAAAATATTTTAAAGGTCAAAAAATTTTAAGCTGCTTACATTTTAAACTATGTTTTGAAAAAACTGTAATTATAAAGGTCAAGCAGGCAATAAGCAAGAATCAGCATTAGGGAATTGGTCCCAAGCCTAAAAAGTACCATAATAGATACTCAGTTCCAAGTCTTGTCTCCATCTTGCCTCCTCCTTGCTCCTCTCCTCTTCACAAGTGGCTTATTGTTGGAATTTCTACTCGTTTACTAAAGCTGAGGAAGCTCCTGCTTCTAGTATCCAAAAGGAAAGTTGCAAGATGAGGTTGGAGAGACCTGGTGGGTTGAGGGGTTAGTGAAGGTCCTTGCAGGTCACTAAAAAAGAAAATTTGGATTTATATCTAAATGCAAGAGGAAACCATTGAAGGATTTTAAAACAAAGGGATGATGTGATCTGATATACCTCTTAAGACATTGACCGCTTAATGAAGAATGGATTAGAGGGAATACAAATTGAGACTAGAGATGGCTACCAATTAAGCATCACAAAATGACAAGGAGTTACTTATCAGTCAAGATTCTTGATTATAAATAAAAAATGCCAGCTGACTTAAGCAGATACAGGAAATTTTTGGTGTCTTTTTAAGTTTGCAGACTGCAAGAGGAAAGGAGAGTCAGGCTTGGAAGGAAGTTTTAGCCACACCATGAAGTCAGTCCAGTGAGGTCATCACCACTGCCAAACTGTGGACACCAGCCTGTCCCACTGCTGCCACTGACACCAGATAAGGAATCTGCTGGCTAGAGATATAACCACCTCCCTATCCTCTAGTTCCACTCCCTCTCACATATTGCTGACATCTTTAAGGCACTTACTATCCACTCTACTCACTTGAATAATTTTCTACTATCCCTACTTTTTGGGTTTAAGGTTTAAAGTTTGCATACACCTGACTGACCGTGCCTAGTTCACAGGCATATGCTGTAGATGCAAAGAATGGGTAAACAAGCATCTGGGATTTGGAGCATCTATGGTGTTAGGTGGGCTCTGCCTCTCAGCAGGACTCAGCTTGGGGAATATCCCAATGGCAGGTCTGCATGCTGGGAAGCTGAGAAAATGACACCTATCTAATACCAGCTTGGAAAACTTGCTTTTGCCTATGAGAAAAGATGTAATGTTATTACAAGCAGAGGCTTGAAAATGTACTTGGATGATTGAACGTCATGATCTTGTGTTTCCACATCACAGTGAGAAATGTGCTGGTTTGCTCACTCTTCCAAGGAGGCTGAGCCATGTGGAACAAATGCACACACCTGCAGTCTATCAGTCAACCCCAGCTGTCCTACAGATGAGAGCCTGGATGAGATCAGCAGTGGAAGTACCTGTTGTGTGCCTGAGTTTTAATGACTGATTATGCAGCAACAGTTGATCAGATACACTCGGAAAGTATTCCGAGATCCCCCCAAAAGTGACAAAAAAGGTTGGCAATTAAATGTAAGAAAGCTTTAATTATGGGAACAAAATGTTCCATAGTGTGAACAGTAAGTCTTAAAGGGACCTGTTTGTACCAAATTCTACTGTGAGGAAGTGACCATTTACACCTTCCATACGCATGGTCTTCAATTCTTATGCTTATACACTGTTTTATGGCTTACAAAAACCCTTTTTGTAAACCAGGTAACTACCATCATAGCACACTAACAGATTACTACTTGCTTTCTTATCTCAGAAGAGGAAAGGAGTCTCACCACTCTTCAGCCTATCTCTACCTGTCCAGTAAGTTTGGCAAATTTAGGCCTCCATTACCAGTATTTTTAATCATCTGGTTACCCAGGTTAGAGGCAGAATGACATCATGATTAAGAGTACAGAGTATGGATTGAGACTGGTCAAGTTCAGATCCCAGCATTGCTGTTTTAACAGCTGTTTGACCTAAGGTAAATTACTACACCATTTTGATTGATGCAGACTGAACATATTAATATATGGGAAGTGCTTTACAAAGTACCTGGGACACAGTATACTGTATTTAAGTAATAATACAAAGGTCAGCAGGCTAACAAACTTTAATTACCTGCCTATAGCAATTTCGCTAGAAATGACCATGAAAATAAACTAAGAAGAATGTGCATTTCAGGTAACTTCAGGGCAAGTGTGGAGACTAGAGTTATTTTAATATAACACCATCTGCAAGTGGAGATGATCACTCCAATACCTAGTTACTCACTTCGATTTATCTGCCAGGAATACACAATTTATCTATTTAGAACACCAATAACAACAAAAAAGAATACAACTGAGTCCAAAAGAACTCTTAATTATATATGTAGCAAGGTTAAAACAAAATCTTTATAAACTGAGTTGTACCAGCCTTTTACTCTTTTCATTTGCGTTTATTTAAACACAGTTCTCAAAACATTTGAGTGAAATTGGGCCTCCTTTGGTAAGCAAAGGACCTGAAAATAATATTTAAAAAATGAACAGGCAAAGTCTTCAGTTCATCCACAACAGGTGTAGTGTTCCCTTCTCTCTTTCTCAAACCCTAAAGCACCCAGTTTTTCCATATAATGTAAAAGCTAGAAGAACAAGAGTACATTTGTGGTGGAATGTATTGTCACTTGCTGATAACTAGTTGAAATACCATTATCCCCTTGTAACAGCTTTAAGAAATAGCCTTTTAAAGGCATTCATTGTGTAACTCTTATCTTATTCCCTGCTATATATATAACACAGATTATATAAACGCCGACAAATTCACATTTATATTAAGCATTAGCTGTATTGAAAGATCTTTAGGCCTAATACTAGCAGTATAGAGTTACAGAGCATAATTTTTATCACTTAATTGCAGGTATATTAAGTATGGTTATGTTTTATGGACTGGAGGAAAACGGGCATTTTTGTCTTGAATTTACTACTGACAGTCTATTCTGAACAGTTCTGCTAACCATTGATATGTTAGAAAGAAAAGTAAAAACCAAACTTTATTGTTGCTTTTTGCCATTTGGTAGCTCATTTTACACACAGGCTTCGATCTTCAGAATACCCTGGATTCAGTAGAAAAACCATTTAAATGAAGTTTTGTACAATAGAAACTTCTCAGCAGTCAAAATTTAGACTGTAAAAAAATACATGCAAAACATACTTTTCTGAAAACACTTAACTTTGAACAAAGCACCGAACTACACAAATGCAGAATGAAAACAGCATTTCAACTCCACCAAAAGTAGTCATCATAAAAGGTGTAAAAGTCACCTAACTTCACTAGGCACTGTTCACTTTTTAAACAGGAGACAATAAAAAATATTGTCCACAAACAATATCCCAACTCTAGGGTAGGTTTCAGAAAGTCTTCAACTTCATGCTTTAATAGCGACCTAGGAAGAAAAGAAATAAATATTCTTCAATACTCAAGTGTGTACTTTTAATGTTGAGCATTTTAAACTACTCTGCCATCAGGAAATTCCTATGTACCAGATTCTCTCCTGTGAAAATAGAGGAAAACCTTCACATAAAGATTTCACTAAGACGACCAATGTTAAACAAATAGCTGGGAGTATATAGCTGAAAGCTAAGGTTTTAAGTCACTCAAATGTTTCCAAGCTGTACAAACATTAACAAGGACTCCTAAAAAGAAAAGCTACAAATGATGACAGAACATAAGCAACAACAGTAAGATCCAAGGGTTGTTTTCCTATACTTCCTTAAACCAAAAGTTGGAGAGAAATACAGATAAAACTAATTGAATTAACCCATTATCTGCTGTTTGGTAAGTCACAGCAAGCCATGCTATTACAACATATAAACAATCATGTAAGTCAATAAAAACTTACGAGGTGAGTATGATCGAGATCTGGAACGTGATCTGTATCCTCCACGACTATAGTAGGGAGAAGGTGACCGTCTTCTGTAAACAAATGTCAACACCATCTAAGACTACCGAGATTATATATGATCCCTTTGTCACTTTCCAAAACTAAAAGACCCTCACTGACCTTGAAAAATACTGCATTAGTCACAGGATTTCAAGGTCTGTTTTAGTCCTGAGAATGAAGCACACTATCAGGCCCAGTACCAAATAACCCCTCAAACTATCAGAGGTTGAATACTCCTTGCTATATTTGATCCACTGATCATCTGCTAATTAACATTATACTTAACAGAATTTAAAATGGCTTAGAGAAGGAGAAAAAAAAAACTTTACCACTAATTATACCCTATGAGCACCCAAAACAAAATTTCATTCATAGTGCTTCAAAGTGATTTAGTTCTGTGTAAGAAAGATCAACTTGAATACTCACTTACTATTCTGAAATACTTATAAAAAGCTAATAAAACTATCAGGAATAATACTTAGTTTTGCCATATCTCATGTTAAGGTACAAAATGGTACCACTGAGTAAATGACCTAGTGTAAGCGCAATTAATTTCTATGAACACACAAATTAAGCCATGTACACATTGTCATTTGGCTTCAGTTACAGTATATTCATAAACTTCATGCAATCCAATTCTGTGTAATGCCAACTATAATTTACCAAAATACTAATAACGAAGATGTCTTTATGTGAGCCATTCTACTATTGTACAGATTTTAAATCTTCTCCTGGCATACCTGTATATCTGATCCCTGTCTTGAGCAGCTCTCCATCCTCCTCCTCCTCCACCTCCTCCTCTGTGAAGGCAGAAAAGCAACATATATTCATTTAAAAATTTTTTGAAAGTACACACAATTCATGCAATAAAATTAAAACTCGCAGAAGTGAAAGCTAGCTGCTTTTGCCACCTCTTTACAAATTGGCATAGAGCTCTCCCTGGTGGTTAAAATGAATATCATTAAAAGTAAATGCTCATGAATTAAAATATTAAGACCCTAATCTTTGCAGCTTCCAAAAATCAATCCCTTAAGTGTCACTCAGTACAGAAATGCCAGTTTTAAGAAAGTTTCTTTTTGTCAGTATTAAATGTCAGGACTGTCAACTTCTTAAAACATTACTGAATAGTGTGCAAAAGACGACATCCACACCTCAACACCACACTAAAATAAGGTGTCAAGGATTAACTGTTGTGGTCAATACTTTACACAATTTACATTTTGACAAGCAAGGAAGGGTCTGAATTACCTGCTGTTGCTAATAAAATAGAGAACTTTACTTCATTTTTGCCTTTCAAAGTATTCCCAGTGTCATGAACATTTCCCTGCCAAACCCCAAAATATATATCAATATTTTTGGTAATAAACTTCTTACCATTGTTTCACTAATTATTGTCCTTAAATAATTACTTCTTTGATTCTTCCAAGAATCAATTTCCCCTGCCCTTCAGTGCACGATTCCTTAGATACGAAAAATTGCTTTATAAAGCAATGACATTCAAAACACAGCTTATGAAACTCACTTTAAAAACAAAAAAGGGGGAAAAAACTGAAGTATGGTCTATAATTGTTTTCACTGTCATGTTCTGAAACCAAGGATTTCAGTTGGTTTACAACTTGGTGTTTAAAAAATATACATACAAAGATAAATTAAGAAGACACATAATCATAAAATCTAGTTTAGGGGCTTCCCTGGCAGTCGGTGGTTAAGACTCCGTGCTGCCAATGCAAGGGACTCGGGTTCGATCCCTGGTGAGGGAACTAAGATGCCGCATGGTGTGGCCAAAACAAACTAGTGTAAACTCTGGGCCTGGATCTTAGTATTAAAGGTAATGACTTGTATCAAAGACTAAAACTCAGGTATGTATATAGTGCTGCCTTAAATTATGTTGCAACTGATTCAGGAGAAGACCTGGCGTGACCTTCAACTTTTTGGCAACTTAAACTTAGTATTATGCTTAACTTACCTGTATGACCTGCTGTAATAGTCCCGATCATCATAGCCTCGATCATAACCCCTGTCGTAGTAATCTCGACGGCGTGAGCTGCCACTATGAACAACAGTAAGTAAGATTTGTACGAACTTTAAAAATCTTACCTATAGTAACGGTTAAGTTTCCAGCATGGGAAAAATGGTCTGGTGAAAATCAATTACCCAGCAAAGCCAAATCTATGGCATTTATTTACGATAAAAATGGGATGTGATCTATTAAATGATACCAATCAAAATGTGTGGTACCGACAGAATGTTTCCACTGAATATACTGTATTGACTTTGAGTTTTAGCCAGTTTGAAATGCCAGATCCCCCCCACCCCTAACTACGTGTAGTTCTTGGAGGAACTGAACAAACTGAATTGTCAGTATTTTTAACAACCTTGAAAATAAACTTACTAGGTAGGTCTCCCCATGTAAATTCCTGGTGTTGGGGTATGTGGTCTCTTTGTTATAGAGAAATCAACTCTGATCCTACGTCCATCAAGCTCCATTCCATTGGCACGCTCTTTCGCCTTCAAAAGATATGTAAGTTGTTATATACACCCTGGACAAAGCCCCAAATTATCCAACAGCTATAAACAGGGTCCAACTGGATGTTTCAGCTAGGCCAGAACATTATGCCTGACAGCTTATTAATAGGCTTTTCCGCCTATTAAATCTTTATTTATAAAAGCTAGCCCAGAAAAGCTTACCCAAAAAAACCACAAAAGCCAATTTAACCCATGAAATATTTTATCTAACACAGTGCTTGTAGCTCTAAAGCAGTACATAGCTGTCAACCTATGACCCATGAGCTAAGAATTTAAATGGGTGAGGGGAAAGAAAATCAATAGTATTTCATCATAAATGGAATTCAAAATCAGTGACCATAAATGTTTTAACGAAAGATAGCTCCACTCATTAATTTGCATATTACATGGCTACTTTTACATTACTTTGACAGGGTTGAAAAGGTGTCATTAAGATCTTATGGTGGGCTTCCCTGGTGGCGCAGTGGTTGAGAGTCTGCCTGCCGATGCAGGGCACACGGGTTCGTGCCCCGGTCTGGGAAGATCCCACATGCCGCAGAGCGGCTGGACCCGTGAGCCACGGCCGCTGAGCCTGCGTGTCCGGAGCCTGTGCTCCGCAATGGGAGAGGCCACGACAGTGAGAGGCCCGCGTACCATCTTATGGTGCACAAAGCCCAAAATATTTACTGTCTAATCCTTTACAGAAGTTTATGGCTCCCTGCTATGGAAGCAAAAGGTTGGGATGAAGAAAGCTTGAATTACATATAGTTCTTTTATCTAGAACACAGACTAAATAAAACAGTATGTACTTAAGGAAAAAATATCCCAAAGACATAGCAGTTTGTTCACAATTTAAAGAAACACCCCTCCACCTAAATAGAATTTAAACGTCTAATTCCAAGTATGCTATTTTCTAGTTTGATCGTTTCTGCCTCAAGACAGTTTCTGGCACTACTGATTCAGATACAAAATATGCTATCTTTCAGAAAGTGAACTCTGGTCCTGTAGCAAAAAAAGAAAGAAAAAAAAAATTTAGGGAAACCAGGAAGCCTATACGGTTCAATTATTACCAAAATGAAGTGAATGAGATCTTAAAGAATCTATTAAATCTCTTAAATTATAATTACTTGCATTCAGCTTTCAATTCTTCCTTTAGTAGATCAGCTTTTTATTTTAAAATCTATAGTTTTTAAAAATTAGTATAATCTTGACAAAGTTATATATACATATAAAAGAAAATGTATAACCATATAATCTCATTTAGAACTCAGTTACTCATCTCAACATTGACCTCAGATGGCTTGTCATTTAAGTTTCTCAACTTTTCCTTATACTGTATGTATCTAAAGTCCAGATTTCTTAAATGTGGCCTAGATTCTCACACTGAATTTTTATTTTAGTCTACATAATAAAAAAAATTTAATTTGGCAGTCCAGTGGTTAGGACTCAGTGCTTTCACTGCCATGGCCTGGGTTCAATCCCTGGTCGGGGAACTAAGATCCCGTAAGCCATGCAGCACAGCCCCCCAAAAAATTACTTCCTATATTTTGCCTCAAGTCAACTTAACTCTAAATATAAAATCACTTGCTAGTATACATTCAAAACCAGTTCCTTTCTCCTGAGTCAGAGTCATAGCTTTATCACTTTTTAATGTTCTTCTCCATTTTAGAAAGTAATTTGGGGGGGACTTTGCTGGTGGCGCAGTGGTTTAGAATCCCCCTGCCAATGCAGGGGACACGGGTTTGATCCCTGGTCCAGGAAGATCTCACATGCCACGGAGCAACTAGCCCATGCGCCACAACTACTGAAGCCCGCGCACCTAGAGCCCGTGCTCTGCCAACAAGAGAAGCCACTGCGATAAGAAGCCTGTACACCACAACAAAGAGTAGCCCCTGCTCGACTCAACTAGAGAAAGCCTGTGCCTAGCAACAAAGACCCAATGCAGCCAAAATTTTTTTTAAAGAAAGGAATTTGGGGGCTTCCCTTGGTGGTGCAGTGGTTAATAATCTGCCTGCCTATACAGGGGACACGGGTTCAAGCCCTGGTCCACGAAGATCGCACATGCTGCACAGTAACTAAGCCTGTGCACCACAACTACTGAAGTCCACATGCCTAGAGCCCATGTTCTGCAACAAGAGAAGCCACCGGGATGAGAAGCCTGCACACCACAACAAAGAGTAGCCCCCGCATGCCACAACTAGAGAAAGCCCGCACACAGCAACGAAGACCCAACGCAGCCAAAAATAAATAAAATTTAAAAAGTAATTTGATATAAACAGTGATTAAATATTCCAAATGAGTATTAATATTCTTATACTTTAGAAATATCTGTATCTAGACACATACCACACCTGGAAACAGTTGACTATGTTGGGATTTACTTCAAATGTGGTAGAGAGGACTGAGTTGGAATATAGAACCAAACTGTCATACTTTTCTGTTACTGTACAAATATTTGAAAATGCCCACATTAGGTTTTTTAAAAAATTCAATATTGATCAGTGTATGTTCCCAGATGAATGCATTTCCTTTAGCTCAAGCTATATATAGTTACTAAAGCAAAAACTGTCCTTATCCCAGTAAAAATAGTTAAAAATAGGACTGGTATTTTTACAAACATACAAGACTTTTACTTACTTCCTTGGCATCATCTACATTTTCAAAATATACAAAGGCAAATCCTCTTGAACGTCTAGACTGCTGGTCATATACAATAGACACATCAGCAATTGGGCCATATTTAGAGAACACTTCTCTTAGATCTCTTTCTGTAGTGTATAAGCTCAATCCAAATACTCCAAGACAACAGTTGGGATCAGGATTTGCCTAGAAATAGAAAAATGGATTTTCAACTTTAAAACGTGTCATAAATCAAAGTTAAAAAAAAAAAGAAACTATGCATAAATTAGCCAAAAATGTCACACTAACCCTAAAAGATAATAAACAACGAAATAAAATGCTATTCTAAAATTAATATTACAGCAACACCATAAGCATGTTTAAGAACATGTAAAAAAGACCGCAAAAGGGGTAAGTTCAACTTAGTAAGTGGACGGGAAACAGCAGCTCATACTAGTGAAAAGCACATGACATTTTTTTGGGGGGGGAGATTGGAGGGCAATTTGCCCAAAGGATTCACCTTCTAGGGCTTTATTCTAAGAAATGGCCACATACTCAACAATATGCACACATATTGATAATCAGAATAGCACTGTCTCTATAAGCCAGAGGGGGGGAAAACAGCATACTGTTAAAATGTTATGATATACCACTCACGCAATAGGAGGCTCTAAATTGCCAAAAAGATATAGAAGAGCATGTTCAGCCCGATTTTATTTCTATAGAAACATTGTATACATTAAGTTTATATATATATATACACATACA
Source organism: Grampus griseus (assembly GCF_964374135.1). Classification (NCBI taxonomy): domain Eukaryota; kingdom Metazoa; phylum Chordata; class Mammalia; order Artiodactyla; family Delphinidae; genus Grampus; species Grampus griseus. The sequence continues at coordinate 62,645,369 of NC_138998.1, forward strand.
CACACACATAAATGTAACCAAAGATGAGTACCAAACTGTATTTAACAGGTATTAATAAGTAGCTTGCAATTATTACCGTAAGGAAAATAATAAACCAAATGTCGCTGACACTCCAGTAGCCGTAATGAATTTGCCTAAAGGTTTCATTTACGTCATACATACATTTACTGCAGTCAAATTCCATCGCACTTTCAAAAACAAACACTCCCTTTACATCTACTTGCATTACATTATACAATGAAACCACAATATGAACACACTAAATGCCATCTCATTTGGAACTTCTTGTGGAAGATAAAAAAGCCTTAATACCTGAAAGAAACTTGCTTAAAAGTAAATGGGAGGGCTTCCCTGGTGGCGCAGTAGTTAAGAAGCCACCTGCCAATGCAGGGGACACGGGTTCGAGCCCTAGTCTGGGAAGATCCCACATGCCGCGGAGCAACTAGGCCCCTGAGCCACAACTACTGAGCCTGCGCGTCTGGAGCCTGTGCCCCGTAACGAGAGGCTGCAACAGTGAAAGGCCCGCGCACCGCCATGAAGAGTGGCCCCCACTTACCGCAACTAGAGAAAGCCCTCGCACAGAAACAAAGACCCAACACAGCCAAGAATTTAAAAAAAAAAAAAAAAGTAAATGAGAAAATCAGGACAGCATTCTGTAAAGTGTATTAAAACAAACCCAGAAAACGTAAATTAACATTAGTATGAAACATACAGACCTATGATCTAGCGTACAATAGTAATAATAGTAATGTATAATGGAGATTTTTTTAATCTGATGTGCTGTTAATATGACAATACCTTGTTAATGTGACAATATCTTAAATGTGATCAACAGCACAAATATAGACAATTACATGGGTGGTATCTTTTAAAAAGAGACAATCTCGAAACACTAAAAAGGCACTACAGGTAACTCATGCTAAAGCTCCACTGTCAAATAATATCAGTTCTAACATCAAACAAAAGAAAAAAAGGGAACATATTATGTATTATTATAAAGCGGCTTTAAACAGTCCACTGCTTTAAAAACATTTTTTTCATCTTACCCGATTCCCAACATGACGCCTGCGAGTAGACATGGGAGAATGACTGTGGCTATGCCGTCTTCGATAATCTCTACTGTAAGATCTGCTACGGGATCTTCTATGGGAGCGGGACCGAGATCGTGACCTTGTATAATGCCTTCGAGAACTTCTTCTGGATCTAGACCTGAAAGACAAAGGCTTCAAGGTTATGACTAAATAACTAACAGTAAGATATGGCTTTCAATACTCTATTCTAGAGTTAAACTACAAAAGTTGGAACACACAATTCAGGCATATAGCAGGATCGATACTCTTCTTCTGTATATAGTCACTTCTACTCTGCTAGGAAGAGTTCCAAAAAACCACTACCAGCTAAAGTTCCCTTCCATCATATCTTAAAATAATTTAGAGATTAAACTTAACACAATTATCTTTCTAAAACCATAAAACATGCATTTCATACTAGCTTGATTTGCACCCACCTTTACCCCTCAGAATACCACCCTCTATTTTTCTGCTTCTTGCATTATGCCCACTATTCACTTAAGATAAAATCACCATCACAGTTTTCTCCAGCAGTATTTTAAAACCAGTTGCTCTTAACTACAGTGATTATATGAACTATCATTTAAACCAAGGAGGATATACATTGTAAGAGAGAAAGGGGGCGCTGTTAATTATGCCTGACAATCGGCATAAACTGGGGCTGACCTGGGCAAACCAAGATGTATAGCTTACTCTTGACGAACATTTAAAAAAAAAAAAATAGCGCTGCATTAAGGTGTTTTTGTTTTATACATACATTTGTCATACTAGACTATACCTATTTATCAAGAATTGCAGTTACTGAAAGCCAATATTCTGCAGTCTATTTGCCATACTAATAAGCAGTTCACTTAAAACTCATAGTGAATCCTCACAATTCTGAAGAACTGGTACTATTACTAATTCGCCTTTTATAGATAAGGAAGCTAAGACTGAAAAAGGTTAAGTAATCTGCCCAAGCCAGAAAAAAATAGAGGTAAGATTTGAACCCTAACTCCAAAAACCCAGGCTCTTAACCACTTAGTCTTCTATCTCCCAGATCTTAACGACTAACTTCATTTCTAGTACCAATATTAAATAAGCCAACAAATGAACTGACCCTCTCTATCTTCCTAGTTTACAAAAGCACACACCAATTTGAAAGCTAAGAGTAACAAGAAAATCCCAAGACAGTCTTTCTTACCTAGATTCAGATCTGGACCTGGACTTTGATCTGGAACGCCTGGAATCTTCCTTGGAGCGAGACCTTGCAGGGGTATGCCTTGCAGATTTCCCAGATCCATGAGCACTTCCACTTCTGGAAGCAGAACGGGATTCCTACACGTAGATGTCAAAAGTTTAATTTGTATACTTTCTGGGCAACTTAAAAACAAATAAGCTGTGGTGAGATAAATGGTGAGGGAAAGCAATCCCCTTCCAAGATAAGAAAACATAGGTAAGGGCAGGAACTGAATATACCTGGTATAATAGTTACGTTGCTCCAATTGACATAAGCCAATTAACTTGAACTTCCACCTTTTTTTAGGGAGCAGGGGTAAGAGTTAACTGACCCCACTCTTCAGAAATGGGTGCCAAAGCCAAGCAGTTAAGGGAACTGCCCAAGGATTGTTTTGGGAATGTTACTCCATAAAGACTAGGGTGAGAAAGAACCTTATTAACTATGACACCTATACCTCACACCTATTTCAACCAAGTTGCCATCAACCAAAAAAACCCTATGAAATTAATTAAAACTTACTGTATATTCAAGTTTTATTTACTGCTGAGTGGGAAAAAAGACAAGGACGGTAACTGTTTCAAGTCCCAGAGAAAGGTAGAAACCTAGTGGAAAGGAAGGACCAGCTTGAAGGACACTAGATCTGTAGAGCCTGTCCACCTAACCATGGTAGGAAGCCCTTAAAAAGCTCAAAGCAACCAGATGGAGCTATAGCAGAGAGGCAGTGAATTAACTGCAGAGGTAAGAATTAAGAGGGTACCAGAGATCTTACTCAGCTAAGTGTAGATGGGCCAGTGCCAACTGATGGGGAACTGAGAATAAGCAGTTAGAAAAGTTACATAAAGGACATATTAAAACCAAAACAGTTTAGATCATGGGTTCCTTATCTAGGTTTAGGAAGGGAAGTTCAGGAAATCTAGGTATATACTGTATACCCAAGCTTTCCCCTATCATAACTGGAACTAGCTGGTAGGTAGGTAATACAAAAAAGATTTCTAAAAGAAACTAGCAAAGAAATGGGTAATCAGGATAACTAGTTCATCAGTGAACCAAAGGCATATAATTAGTGGAAAAAGCAAACATGTATAGAAAGAACTGGACCTAGGGAAAGGTTCTGCCAAGACACCAAAACAGAAATAGTGGAATGGACAAGAGAATCCACTCAGTCTGATAGCTAACCAAGGTATCATCAAACCAAGACAACCTTTATTCCAGGTTATCCATCTTCAGCAAATTAAAAGGCATTAGTCTAATGAACTTCCTGCCCAACACAGGATAAACAGCCAGACTCAAAAGGAATCAACATTACAGGTAAGTCACTGTAGGGATAAGAATCAATGTTGAAGCTGCATAGAAGTTATCACAAGAGACCTCCCTGTGTGGTAGACCCTCAGAATAAATACACTGGCCATTCTTCAAAGGACAGAAGATACGAAATTCTTTTAAATCACAGCCCAAAACATTTTAGAATGTTCTGTGACTTAAGAACATAATGGAGAAAATTTGGAAGATCCTTCCTATGATGCAACACAGAAGAGACAAATTAAAGCTTAAAGTTTAGAACAGGGAACATAAGAGTTAACTCAGTGGGCAAAAGGAGTTCTGGTCTCTACACCCAAAACAACTCTAGAAACTTTACAGTAAGATTTCAGTCATTATGAAACATGGTGTAAAGTGACATGAAACATGACAGCCCCCTCTCCTTCCTGCCACAAGTTAGTAAAGAGATTCAAAGATGGTCCCTAATTATTAGTGAAAACAGCTGCTTTTACCATCAAGGAGTGGTTAGAAGTGGTTTGGGGACCCCAACCAACAATCCCTTGGCTTTCTCTGGCAAATATTCTGAAGAGACATTTTAAAGCACAATCCACCTCCTCCTCCTCGAACAAAGAAGTTCTCAAATTGGGGATGCACTTTCTGCCATCATTTCAACAGGCAAAAGCTAATCTAGAAGAGAAGGAAGAAACAGGGACCTAAAAGCTATTTACTAAATACCTTTGTTTACTCCAATGCTAGAAAGATTACTTCATAGAATGATTATGACTTTTAATGAAAACCAACAAAAACAATTTGCTCTGGCAGGAAGAGAATATGGGTGCCTCACAATAAGAGTTAAAAGATTACCAATAAAGTAACTGTAGTTAACAGAAATCAGTTTACGGATCTGAAAAAGGAAGGAAGAGTAGAAAAAGTCAAGATCCTCTTTTAAGCCTCTCGCTTCAGTAAACAGAAAAGCCTTATTCCAAGCTGAGATGCTTTACCAGTCTGTCCACCAAGAGGGAAAAGAAAGTACTTCTAGCCTCAGAATAAACCTTAATGAGGTTTTCCCATGAAATTCTAGCAGATCAAGGGTCAAAGATACAGTATTTGTGAAATTATCGTAAGACTTTTCACTCAACTTCTACAACTAATTGGCTACATGCAGATGCATTTTGTGAGTAATCACTTCTCAGACCAGGAATAGGAGAAACCACCAGAATGCTAAGATTTTTTCCATTCTGTACTGACACTTGTTAGGCTAACACAGAAAACAATGCCTCTAACCTCCTACCTTTCTTGTCAGGGGTAGTCTTAAAGTTAAACCTTTTTGCAGTTACATTGGCCATTAGCTGGTTTGTAACTATGTGCAAGGATATTTAGCCTGTCTAGAAGAAATGACACCTAAATTAGCCAAATCTAAAAGCATAAAGTTAGCTTTAAACCTTGGTCCATGGTCAAATCTGTAAAACCAGCTGGAAAAGCCCCTACACGCAAGGAAAATTCTAAGTCCACTTTCAGGGCTGTCAGAACAATAAATGTCAACACATTAAAATCCAAAAGAAGCACTACTCTGAATATCAGTATCTCAAGGAAAAGGGTCATATACTTAAAGTTAGCATGAATAACAAAGCCAAAATTCCCTGAAAACTGCTCAGGGAATCAAGTTCTTATAGACTGGGTCTTAATCATATACTAATATACAATCTATACGGAACGCATCAGAGAAAAACAAACTCAGCCTTCCAACAAAATACCAACCAGTGTCTACCTATTCTGAGAATGGCAATATCTTAGAAAAACTTTCTGAAAGAAATGAAAGAAGTGGGAAAAACCATCCAATCACTAGGTTTCTCATACATTTTAAAAACTAGATGCACTAAATTACATTTTGAACAGTGGCTCTTAGAGGTATGCAGTAAACGTACCTAGCACTTAAAAACACATCCCTAACTAGCGCTTATTTTAGTAGGTCTGGAGTTGGGCGTATTTCTTAAAAACACCATAGGTGTTTATGATGCTTAGTTAAGTCTCACTAATTTAATCAATTTCAAGCTTTATACTTCTTACCTATCTGATTTTTTTCCCCCAACAAAGTCATTTTCCTGAAACCTTGTTTTTTGTCATCTTCTCTGCCCCCACCTGCCCCCTGGCATTAATCAGCCCTCCTGAGGACATGTACCTTACACCTACACCTGCCCCAGGATAAGAGGCCTGTCTCCCCTATAGTCTCCAGACAAGGGGTAGAGGGATGCACTCTCATACTCAAAGATGCTTTGGCCAGGGCAGGAGAGGAACCTGAATGGATGAGATGCTCCACTAGCATCAATGTTTATTTCTGCTTTACATCTTTCCAGCTTGTGCCATATAATCGAATTCCAAACTGCTTCTTCCCCTTAGATGACTAACAGGTCTTTTCTCTTTTGGACCCCAAGGACCTTTCAGATCTCCTGATAAAAGAATCCATGAGCTTAAATAGAAAAACATCCATTCACATCACTTGCCTCAGCTCTCTGCCTAAACTGTAATTTAGAATGCAAAATCAACATTACCAATTTAATGTTATTAGTTTACATGTGCCAAGTTTTACAAAGCAATAATCGGGACAAATACTGGAAACTATTGCCTATAAATGGAAGTTAAGTTTTTTCTGCTTGCAAGATACAGAAATATTACAAAAACCACAAATCTGACACTAACAGGCCCTAAAATCTCAGAAAATGGATTCCTCTAGAATGTCATTTAGACCACTTTTTCCAAAAGCTGTAAAGTCTGACAACTCTCAAAGTTTTTTAGGCTATCTTCATTTCGGGGACAAGTGATAGCCTTGGCTTTCCCAATAGGGTAGAAGCCATCTGTTGGTTGGCTACTACTGGGCATTATTTTGACACATGCATTTGTCCCATCCAACTGAAAGTAACAAGACTGCACCATTTTTTTCTATTCAGCTAAAACACAACACACAGAAGGGAAAATGACAGAACTTTGGCGTCTATTTTCCCAGTAAGTGGAGGGAGTAGAGAACCAGAATAAAGCTACTTTATGATCTATATCTCTCACATTTTAACGGTTAAGTGTTAATAACAGAAAATGAGAAAAGGGAAAAAAGCACCTACTACTATTTTTGCCACTTTTCAGTTAGATATCCTGTTCACTTATGTGACCCACCTCATTCTAAGGGAAGCCCCCTATAACTTTTTAGCAGTAACCCTAGCAGTAACCCCAGTCATTGAGCTGGAATAAGAATTAAACAGGAAGAATTAAGAATCATCTTGTGAATTTAGCACACATGCATCTTAAAGTTAGGCCCTAAATGGTCATAGCTTTCCACTACTGCCATCTAGAAAGAAATTAATGTTTTCATAAACGCCAAAAGGAATTATCCTGTCCAATTCTTTGCTTGGATTTTCGGGGTTTGGTTCCATAACCAATCTGGTGACATTCTTTAGGAAAACTCTGACAAACTTAAGAAAACATTCTACTATATATTGCTCTGTACTGAATAGGGGTCTGTGCATTAAGAGTCCAGGGGGGTGGCAAAGACAGACCACCAACTCCAACTCTGGAGGTACTCACTCATGCCCCAGGACCAGCAAAGTTAGAGATGAAAAATCCAGGAGACAACATGAAGCTGGCTGTTACCCAAACTGAAGAGCTCATTCCTGCCTCCTATTTGACTACAAAGGGTTATTATTATTTTTTAAAGTTGCATTTCAATCATTTGACTAAGAAGTTAAAATTAGAATTACCTAATTTAAACGTTTCCCCTGGAAGGCACTTCTTTTCCCTGTATATATTTCTTCTATTAAACAAATAATGCATGCATGTTTAGCAAAATATACAGGGACACATAAACAGACTAGTAATTACTTAGCGTAGTGCTTTCTGATTCCAGATTACTTCTTATCTTAACTTCATTTTTATTTCTTTTCTTCATTCTTCCGTTTCAAATTCTGACTTCTTTCATCTTCCCCACTTCACACAAATTGCTCAATATTCTACAAGTGGGACTTCTGGTCTGATAATTAGCATGCATTCTTTCTTTTATTTTTTCAAATTTCAGCTTCACTTATTCCTGAGCTTCAAATACTCATTTATAAAACTTGTCAAATGACGACTTCCGCATTTTCCTTCTTCAACATTAACCTTAATAGAAAAAGAACAGGATGAAGAATATTTTAAAACTCCAGGATAAAATCCAGTGCCAAAACTGAAACTAGAAAAAAAAAAAAATCCCTCTTGTTGTTTTGGATTTTTAGAAAAGCTAGAATACGCAGCTCAAAAAACTGAAACTAGTTTCCTGCTGGCTCTAAAATATATAATCAATCTCTTTTGTCTACTCCAAGTAGATTTATCATGCTTAAGCTGAATGTGAAGTGCACGACTGAACATTTACTGTTCAACTGACATTTTAAGAACTGTAATTACATTTCACACTTCTTATCGTATTCATCAATAGAAAGTATGTTCAGTGTCAAAAGCACATCTCTAGTCAAAAAGTGACACGTAAATACAAAGTGCAAGAAAGGAAAGCACGGACAATTCATTTGCACAATGATGACAAGGCTGAGGGTTGAAGAGGTTTACAAATTGTGACTAAGGGCAAGATATGTATTTAACGTCACACATTTTTTTAACTGCAAAAGTAGCTCTGTAAAAAAACAATTAGGGAATTTGAAAATTTGGACTATAGTGTTCAACCCACCGCTGGAAAGCTGCTCTAGTGAGATTTTATAATATGAATGGCCCAACTTACTAAATTTAGAACTAAAATCATTAAAAAGATCAAGTCAACCAACTACTACATGCGAGTAGCTATGAAGAAAGCAGAACAAACTTGAATCCAACAGTGGTGTTTTCAAAGAATTTTTGGTGAAATCTCCCCCCTCAATGAACAAAGTATTAAAATCTTCTGCAGTCCAAAGGAGCAATTCTACTTTGAAAGGTGGCAATATTGGGAGAAAGTTACAGCTCACCTCCTGAAATTATTAAAAAGACTCGATATCACCTAACAGATCAATAAAGTATAATAGTGTCTACTGAACACCTTAATCAAAATAACTGCCCTCATAAAACATCCTAGTTTCCCTGAACTTCACCTTATGATCTTTCACTGTTAACAATTTCCTCTCCTAGTTTTTCTGAAAATAAAACTTTCTGGGGGGGGGGGAACCAGAGAGAGAGTGAGAGATGAGTCTTTATACCTATCTGATCAAAAAGACAACCATAACCTTCAGTCTAGTTTTTCAATGTTAATTATTGCTTATTTAATCCAGGAAAAAATTTAAATAACTTTTTATTTAAGGGAGTCACAGTAATTCATTTTAATATCCATCACTAAAATGTAATGGGAAATGTTTACTGCCAGCACAAATGTAATCGTGGAATCAGAATGCCCAAGCAGGTTTCCTCTTAAGGCCTCCTAAAGTTTAAATACAGGGCTTAGGTGCAGAAGATGCTAGAAGAGGCCAAAGCTCTAGATACCACAAGTTTTCAATATGGACGCCTTCCTGCTATTTCATTACTCCTTCCCAACATTCTCCCTTCTTCCATATTTGAAGAACAAAGCACACTGCTAGATAATATAAATACTAGGTTCATTCAAACCTCAGCTAAGTTCAAGTGGCCACTTCATAAAACCAGAAGAACTACTGGGCTAATGTTATATACATATGGTTAAGAGATCCTACTTACAAATAAGCAGAAATTTGTCCCATAACCAACACAATTTTTGTTAAAATAATTCTAGGGACTACAGCTGGAATTTATGTAACATTAAAAACGTGCAAACTCATTAGGTTGATCGACAAGGTAGTATTTTAAAAACTAGGAGGAGATAAAGAAAAACTCATTGAATCTGCTATAAAGATCAATGCTCATATCAACGTACGGACTATACTATTTCTTTCTGCAGCTAAACTCTACCGGAAGGTTGGTTGGATAGAAAAATCCTCAAAGACTGAAAATTTCTGAAAAAACTGTCATCTGACATGCCTAAATGAGCTCTAAGCCCAAGCTTTTAAAAGGATCTCTTGCAAATACATACAGACTCTGAATTTACATTCATAAAACATTCAAGCGCAAGTATGTTTTACTGTTTCAGAAGACTACTTTTTAATCTAATATCTACGCAAAAAAAAACAAACAAAAAACAACCCCAAAAGGGTCCTCATCCATGCTGTCATATTCAGCAATCTTGTTGATAAAAATCAGAATGTAACCTCCAAAACCCAATTCAAAGCAAAGATTTTGGGGGAATTTGAAGACTAATTTGCTATAATGAAGAACTCCCCAACCCCAGCTTAAAAACAAGCCTGACCCCCCCTCCCCCCAAAAAACTAAATTGGGTGAACACTTAAAATTCCCAATCACATCACTGTAGGTCATAGGAAAATAATACAATTATGAGTAAAACACTGATCAACATAACACGCAATGCTAAGGCTCAAAAGATATACATACTGTAGCATTGTCCTCTTGGGCAAAATGTCAACAACTATGCAAGTATTAATATTTACCAGGCTTTGGATTTTACTGGAGATAAGGAATGGGAAAAAGCTGTACAAGGCAAATTCCATTTAACACACCTCTCATCTTCTGAATTCCTGTTCAATCTTTTCACAAAACCAGTAGTACTTACCTTATAAACACTTGTAATTTCAGTATGAACATCCCACCTTCTAGTTCCAGGCCATATCCGTAACATTAAATCATTCTTAGTTAAGACCAAGAAAAATATTCTTCAACCTGGTTTCAAGAGACTTGTGCCTAACCAGACTCACACTGAAACAAAACTATTTCCTCCCACCAACATTAATTTAATCCTCTAGGAAGAAAGAGATTGATATTTTAGTTTTGAAAATTTGGATTTAGAGTTAGAAGCTAAAAACAATTCAAAAAGACAACCCAAGATTAAGCAGAAGAGGAAATAAACTGCAGAATCTGAAAGGCAGTTTGATGGGATAGTATCCAGATGCTATTCATCTCTACAAAGAATAAGACTAAAGATAATATACCTATATTGTATACACATTACTTCTACAAAAATAGGCAACACTATCAAGAGTAGTTATTGCAATCTTGATAGCAGACAAATTAAAATGATTTGGTCCATACAAATAGCGTTTCCTTAGTTTCTGGTTTCTCTAGTTAAAGACCCATTTATACAAGCTAAAGAAATTAGTTAGGAGGGTTGAACATTAAACCAGTGCCAAGAACAAACAAACGTCACCACACCCTAAAGAGTGTGACCATAATTGGGCCTTACAAGATTTATTTACCACCCCCCTCTCACCATTACCATGCACCTCTAAACTTGGCTACATGACTCTATCATGTTCTTATTCTCCCAAATTGTGACATGACATATCTGCTAAAAGCACCTCTCTTTTTCCCAAAGGTGCTTTGCAAAAAACGTGACCAATTTTGGGAAATGACTGGAAAAAACTAGAACTTTGAAATGAATATCTTACTTTAACATGGATTTGGCCAGATCAGGGAAGTCAGCTCTAATTAGCAACAGGTTTTAATTTAAATCTATCAACCCTGACATGAAAAATCCCAGATACAGGTAAAAGGTAGATTCTGCCATAACTGAAAGTGTGAAACGAACCACAAAAATTCAGGAACGCACCCTAGCTGCACATTTAAAACAAGACAAAGGAACATAAGGAACCACGACTGTCAATATTCACGCAATAAAGTAAACACACTATCAACAAGCAAGTCGAGGATAATTTATTGCTCGCACCCCACCCCAGTCTGTATAGGAATCGAACTTATAATAGTCTAGAGCGGCGGGGCTGGTGGCTATGGTGGGGCAGGAGGTGGTTCCAGCTGATAAGATTTTAGTGATTACATTAACATTAGCTGATTAGACTAGTATTAGTGATTTACATCAACAATTTGTAATGTCTGAAAACTCAGAGAGGAATGAAAGTTAATTTTTCAGGCTCCAGATAAGCTATTCATAGCAGGCCATGTCCAAGATGGAATGCAACGGTTTTCCCACTGTTTTCAGGCACTTCCAAAAGGAAGTTTCTAGCCAATCAGACCTGAGTGCTCTACCTAGTGTTTTTAATGGCATTATATTTAAATCATCCCACTGAGCTTTATGGTTTTGCCACGCATTCTTTGGGAGTCCCAAACGTATTTGTTTTAGGTATAGGCTAACCACTTCAGGTTCCAATAAACCGACTGGAAAGCAATCTACATACAAAACAAACGCCAAAGAAAACAATGCGGAAGTACTCCACAACGTCAGAGTTCAGAAAAACTCTTCCAAGAAGTCAAGACTCTATGTAAGACAAAATATCAATTTTTAACATGTACCTTTAAATTTTTTTATTACTTTGTCTCCTTCCATAAGAATTTATTGAATCACCATTCTATGTAACGGGATTGTGATATAACTAGGATGTATATTCTACTAACAGAAAGTATCAATTCAAAAACTTGATTAATGGGATGACAATGTCTCTTGAGATGTCTCAAACCAGGACCTAATTCTTGAAGTTGTTTCCTCCCTTACTTAAAAAAATACCCTAACTTTCCTTTGGGGAATTTTTCATCTTCTCAAGCACACCATCACAAGTAACTTACTCAGGTTTATTCAACTGAGAGCTCTAGTCAGAGACCAGTCATTTTGTAGTCTCAAAACAATGCAAAAGTATCCTATAATTGTTTTGTTTAATAGCTGAAGACTAAAATTATCATTTGCTTTCCAGTCCGAACACTGACGCCTAGTTTCGACAGTATATTCAACCGGCAGAAACCATAACCCACAGCTTTAACAACTTGTGAACTTGATCCAAGCTTTCTCACCCTAAGAGCGAGCTTAAAAAATAATCACACACACACTGGTGACAGTGGCAATCAATCGTCTTACGGAAAAACATATAAAGCCAATACTCATCTGCACAGGTAAAGGCGGGGCCTGATTAGTTCAAGGCAAATTAATCAGTCTTGGCTCCAAAGTTACACAGTAAATTCACTAAGACTCCAAGAGCTAAGGAGTTTCTCTATAAAAACGCCCTTCTAATGAACCAACTAAAATTTGTTTCATGAGTTTGAGAAGATATTTAAGTAGATTTACCTGACAATTACAGATAAACTGTAAAAACACCCAACTTAATCCCATCAAGTAAAAAAAAAAAAAAGTCAAGTTCCATGGTGCTTTTTATTACCCTTCTAACAAACCTCCAAATATGCAAGATTCTGGCAAGACTGACATTTCTGCATCTTAGTACTCATGAACCCGCAACCAAGCTTTACATCATGCTTTCTTAGCCCGGGAACTTCCTTATTTCTGCAGTTTATCCAACCCTCACCAAACTCCACATTTTGGAGTGGAAACTTTAAAAAGTGCACCAACACAACGTGTGCTTCGCAGAGTAGGAATGCCTCAAAACAAAGAAAACAACGGCGCCGTAAATTGCTGCCCGCCAATTTCTCCACCATCTCGCAGAAAAAAATCTACTCCCTCAAACAAGAAAATCTCAGCGAACCCGTGGTCTACTCTGGATACCGAAAACGATTTTGGGTTTGAAAGCCCTTTCGGTATCAAAGAAAAGCACTCCATTTAGGCCGAACACAAAGCTGGCGCGCAACCCCCTCAAACTAACCGGTCCAGAACTTAGTCTACCTCAGACTAGTTTCCCCATTTTAAAAGAGGCCCCAAGAACACCGTAGATTCCCATTCTTTCGGGGCCCAGAATACGATCCTGTCTTAACCTAAATTCTGAGAAAAAAAATCCCAAAGAACGCTGCCTTTCTGCCCGCCCCGTCCCCCGCGGCCTGGAGGTTGTCGCGCGGCTCCTCCGCCATTTTGTGCCTCTGGCAGCGCGCCCAGTCCGCCAGCCCAAGATGGCTGCGGCGAGGCTTCACAGGAGAGCAACGGCGAAACGAGATACCGCTCCCCTCCCCCACCACGGAGGGGACGCAGCGGCCATTTTTAATTCCCCCCCACCCCCATAACGGAAAAAACCGCCGTTTCGAGTAAAGGGCCACCTAAACCCGCCGGCGGCCTCCTTCACGGATAAAGACACTATCCACTAGGGCTTTTAAACCTCTGACTCCCATCCCTCCCGGTCTCAGACTTCGGAGTCGAAATCGCCCCAGTCTCCCGGTCCGAGGCCGACGGGCCTGGAAAGAGATGCAAGAAGCTGGGACCACACAGCCGCCCCCTGCACCACCGCTACGTACCCGCTCGCCGTAGTTCTGCTCGCCGCTGTCGCTCATGACTTCTAGCTGCTCTCGCCGCCCGACGTGCTTCAATCGAAGCTGCCAACCTCTTGCGCCTTCTACCTAGAGGCTCAGCCGCAGCTCCGCAGCACGCACTGGTTCCCGAGCCGCTGAGACGAGAAACGCTCCGCACCGCCTCCGCTCGGGCTCTAAGTCTCCCGGATGTGACGCGGCACTCTTTAACCAGGCCCCACCCCCTCCCAGAAGGCGCGCTTTCTTGGCTCCGCCCCTCCGCGCTCGGCTTTCCCTTTACAGCAGTGGCGCGTCCCGAGCTGTACGTGACGTAAACCCCGCCCCTCGCGCCGCGCTAACCCCGTCTCCGGGTCTTTTTGAGGCGGGAAAGAAAGCGCGCCAGTGGCCTCAGTGGTGGTCGCCACGGGGCGTCGTGATGTCACCGGCCACGCCTGACTCTCTTCTGGAACTTTCTGGGAAGCTGTCGTGGAGCGTGGGGGAAGGGAGGGAGGAGAGGCCCGCCGTTTCTCCCATCCTTCTCTCCGTTCTTCCGCTTTATTCGTTTCTCTTTTTTTGTGTCTTGATTTGGTTGGAGAGGGAGGAGGTCCGTATATTGGGTTCCGTGCTTTCCTTTGGTTTTCTGTAGTTTCAGTTGTGGATCTTTCCTACCTGAAAACCCTTCATTTGAGCATCTGTTAAATACCAAAGCACTTTACCAGATCTTGATGTACTGAAATCAGCCACAATCTCTCATCTGAAGTTAGTGGTCTAATAAGGGAGAACTGTTAAACATACACTTGAAAACTAAGATTTTGCGTTAGACAGATGTACAGCTATAGCCGTGTCACAAGGAGTGAAGATTAATTATGCCATCACTCAACAACATGACATAGTGGAAAGAGTCCAAACTTGGAAGTTCAGACATCCCTCTGGGCCTGTTGTTTCCCTTTAGAGAAAACAAAGTATGGTACCCAGCTGATGAGGTACTTTGATACCTGTAAAGGGCCATTTGATTTTTTAAAACAGCTTTCTTGAGATATAATTCACATACCACGCAATACTCCTGTTTATGGTGTACAATTCAAGTGGTTTTTGTATTTACGGAGTTGTGCAACCATCACAATTTCAGAACAGTTTCATCACCCCCAAAAAGAAACCTGTCATTAATAGTCCTGGTACATCTTCCCCCTCACATTCCCCCCCACACACACACATACACACACTCAACCCTCCCAGCTCTAAGGACTCTAAAATCTGCTTTGTCTATAGTTTTGCCTATTCTGGACATTTCCTATAAGAATGGAATCGTATATGTAATATGAAATCCTTTGTGACTGGCTTCTTTAACAGTATAAAGTTTTCAATGTTCATCTGTGCTGTAGCATGTATTACTATTTCAGTCCTTTTTATTGCTGAATAATATTTCATTGTATAAGTGTATCACATTTTATTCACTCATCAGTTTGGTAGACTTTTGGGTGGTTTCCACTTTTTAGCTATTATGAATGATGCTGCTGTGAACATTCATGTACAAGTTTTTGGATGAACATATATTTTCAGTTCTTTGGGGAATATACCTAGTAATGGAACTGCTAGGTTGTATGGTAACTCTATGTTTAACTTTTAGAGGAACTGCCATTTAATTATAGGTGTGAAGTGGTATGCCATTGCGATTTAGATTTGCCTATCCCTAATAATGATGTTGAGCATATTTCATGTGTTTATTGCCCATTTGTAGATCTTGTTTAGGGAAATGTGTATTCAGATACCTTGCCCATTATTACTTTTATTATTGGGTTGTAAAAAGTGGCAGTTTGATTCTTGCTTGTTTAAAATAGTCATCTGGGGACTTCTTGGTGGTGCAGTGGTTAAGAATCTGCCTGCCAGTGCAGGGGATACTGGTTCGAGCCCTGTTCTGGGAAGATTCCACATCACGTGGAGCAACTAAGACCATGTGCCACAACTACTGAGCCTGTGCTCTAGACCCTGCGAGCCACAACTACTGAGCCCGTGTGCCACAACTACTGAAACCTGCACGCCTAGAGCCTGTGCTCTGCAACAAGAGAAGCCACCACAATGAGAAGCTCACCCACTGCAACAGAGTGGCCCCTGTGTGCTGCAACTAGAGAAAAGCCCATGCACAGCAATGAAGACCCAATGCAGCCAAAAATAAATAAATAAATAAATAGTCATCTGGAACAGTATCAAGTTTTTAAGGTACCTGAGACCCAGAGATTTCGTGATGACTCAAGGTGACAATTGTCCTCTCTTTTTGCATACTCTCCAAAGCCAACCTCATCTGCTTTCATGGTTTCAATCAGGGACCTATATGATTATGGTTTCCAAGTCTGTATTTTTAGACTTGAACATCCCCCACCCCTCCAGTTCCATGTTTAAATTCTAGTTGCTTATTGTAATATTTACCCAGATATTTCAGAGGCTTAGAAAAATTAGCATATCCAAAATTAAGCGTTTTAATAGTCTATTCCTCCTTTGCCCTTGAAACATCTCTGCTAAAACTTTCTTCTCTCTCTCCCTAATTTAATTAGTTAACACTTCTCATCAATTCCACTTCCCATACATTTTTTTTTTTTTTTTTTTTGCGGTACGCGGGCCTCTCACTGCTGTGGCCTCTCCCGCCGCGAAGCACAGGCTCCGGACGCGCAGGCCCAGAGGCCATGGCTCACGGGCCCAGCCGCTCCGCGGCATGTGGGATCCTCCCAGACCGGGACACGAACCCGCGTCCCCTGCATCGGCAGGCGGACTCCCAACCACTGCGCCACAAGGGAAGCCCACTTCCCATACATTTTTAAAATTTATCTTTTTTTTCTCTATTCCTCTTGTCACCATTTGTCAGAGCTTCATCAACTCACTTATCTGAAGTGCAAATTATCTTAGAAACTAAAGTGTTTGTGGAGTTTTTACCTCTTTAAACACTGTATTTCAAGTTCTAATAAGAGGAAATCAGGTTATAAAAAAATAAAAATATAACCTTGGACCTGGAATCATAGTCCACAAAGATGAAATGATAAAGGGTGTATCTGAAAACAACTCTAGTACACTTTTCCCCAATAACTGTGTTTGGAATTTTGCAATGATCCCTTGTGCTTTTGTGCATTTAATAATTTCTAATCATTTTATCAGCTAGGCTGTACCATTTCTAAACATTTTTGTATCCTCCCTGGGATGAAGAGATTAAATTTATTTCCTCCTTTTTAACACCTACATACTTGTCAGTGTGATGTAATTTAAAAATTAAGTCAGGAGCAAAATGTTAATTGTAAAATCTATGTGAGTCAGCAATATGGGTGTTCATTGTACAATTCTCTTCACTGTTTGAACATTTTCATAATAAAATGTTGAGAGAAAAAAATGTAAGTCAGGTCATGGTATAACATGCTTTGAAACCATCAATGGCTTCTCATAACTTTTAGGAAGGACGAAGTCCAAAAAGCTTAATACAATCTGCAATTCACTGCATGATTCATTCCTTATCTGCCACTCTCTCCCTTGTTTGCTATGCTGTAGGCATACAGTTTCTCATGCCCCATGTATGCTCAAAGCTGGACCTCTGAATGAGCTGTTTCCTCTTCCTGGGACACTTAACAACTACCTTCCACCCAACACACACCTAAACCTGCGCTCCTACTCAGATCTCAGGCCTTGTCTTGCTTCCTGGTTTAGAATAGATCAGATCTCTTGTTTATATACTCTTATAGGCACCCCTCATATTGTTCATAATAATTTTAATTAAACAATAGTAATTATATAATTATTTTTGTGATTTTGGCTTTTACGTCTGTCTTCCCCACTAGACTAAATTCCTTGAGGACAGCGCCCATGCCTCGTTTGTACACCTTTATACCTAGTACCAGTGCCTGGCACGTAGTAACCCTTCAGTAACACTTGAGTGAATGAAAGAAAGCAAAGTATGAATTTAAAATTTATTGGGTAGGCAACAGCATGCCTTTATACGTCCTTGAGGAGGGGACTGAGTTGCTGAGAGGAGGGAAGATTGTCCTGGCAAAGATATGGTCGTCAGGCTGGAGGGTTTATGTGACAATTCATGTCTATATCTTCAGCACCTTGCACAGGGCCAGGCTGTTGAATGAGTGACCTTGTGGAACATGGTTCCTGTACGGTAACTATGAGGTGAGGAGGACTGGACTCCCATGGCAGCAAGAATGGAGATTAAGCAGTGGGTGGGGAGACTCAGAAAGGGTGGGCTTGACTGGTCTTGATGATGGGAATACGAGGAGAAAAGGAAAAGAGATAGTAAAAAAAATGACTACAAAATGTTTATGTCTTGGTTGGGGAGATATATACAGGAGTAAATAATGTGCCCACTTGGGAGTACTCTCTGAGGCTTACTCCTACAACTTAGGGGAAAGCCAGAGGCTGGCCCCAAATTTAATTATCCTGTCCCTTTATAGAATCTAGGCCCTCTCCCCCAATGTCCCTTTATATTAAACTTTCTCTATTCATATTACTATGTGGCTTATCTCTCCTGATTGGACCCTGACTGATTCAGAATTGCTCCCAGGAGGGGTCCCCCAAGATACTACTGGGATGTGGAAGTGAAGGAGAGAGAAAATCTAGACCAAATTCTGGGTTCTGGCTTGGGTGACCAGGTAGAAGGACAATGGTACCATTAACTAAGGGAAAATAAGGGAAGGTGGGGCAGAATGAGGAGTTCAATTTGAGACATCCAAATGAAGATATCTAGTGAGTACTGGTTATAACAGTCTGGGGCTCAGGGTAGATTTGGGTGGAATATACAACCAGAACTAGAATTACCAATATAGAGATGGTCAAGAAAACCTTACACTGAATAAGCAAGATCCTCAAAGGAGACATGTGAGGGTGTCCTCATGTAACAGAGAAGAACAAACCTGACTCCATATTGGATCTATTCTTTTAGCTCTAACCTTTGTGCTCTGGTGCCTGTGCTTAGTCATGCTGGCTCTGTACCTGCGTTTAAAAGAATGTTGCCTATAGCCTGAAATATACATAATAGCCCTGTCTCAAGGCTGTGTCTCCCAGGCTTGACCTTTAAAGCCATAACACTTTTCATTCATATAAAGAGTTGTAGATCGTTCATATAGAGATAAAAAGTTGTAGAACAGAAAATAACATTTGTCTTATTGGAGGTTTTCAGGAACATAGTGACTGGAGCTACATGGACAGCTACAAGATCAAGATCAAAGGATTATCACATCCCCTCTGGGGTCTGGCTGGCACCAAGAAGTCTGCAACAACCAGTCACACCCCCTTCCCTTTTAGCATAAAGAAGCCTGAATTCTAACTTGGGTAAGATGATTCTTTGGAACACTAGTCTGCCGTCTTCTTGGTCTGCTGAATTTCTGAATAAAGTTGCTATTCCTTACCCCAACACTTCATCTCTCTATTTATTGACCTATCATGCAGCTAGCAGTATGAGCTTGGATTCGGTAACAGAGAACTAATAGCAGAGAAAGTGACTGAACGCTCATTCATTGCTTGGAAACATGAATATGGAAATCACAAGTTGGAGACTTAGTTAAGGCTGGTTTTCATGAACCAGCTTATTATTTATTTATTTATTTGTATTTATTTATTTTTTTGGCTGCTTTGGGTTTTCGTTGCCGCACGCAGGCTTTCTTTAGTTGTGGCGAGGGCTACTCTTCGTTGTGGTGAGTGGGCTTCTCATTGTGGTGGCTTCTCTTGTTGTGAAGCACATGGGCTCTAGGCGTGCAGGCTTCAGTAGTTGTGGCTCGTGGGCTCTAGAGCACAGGCTCAGTAGCTGTGGCACATGGCCTTAGTTGCTCCGCAGCATGTGGGATCTTCCTGGACCAGTGCTCGAACCCGTGTCCCCTGCACTGGCAGGCGGATTCTTAACCACTGCACGACCAGGGAAGTTCATGAACCAGCTTAGAACTGCGAGGAAATTAGGAAAACATTTATTATTATTATTTTTGGCCACACCACGTGGCATGCGGGATCTTAGTTCCCCGACCAGGGATCAAACCGGCACCCCCTGCAGTGGAAGCACAGAGTCTTAACCACTGGCCCGCCAGGGAAGCCCCTAGGAAAACATTTAGTTAGTAATGATGGCTATGGCTGTATAATGTAAATAATTGTGGTGAAACAACCAATCATTTTGGAGAGTCCTGAGCACTAAAGGAAAATTCAGCCTATGAAAAAATAAAAGAATTAAATTAGACACCTTCTCCAGCTACCTAAGAGAAACCTGGGAAAGTAGCAAAAATTAGAATACCAAAATAACAAAATGTAGCAATCAGACATTTAGCATATAAAGAAAACATTTGCCTTAGAATTATTATTACATTACTAATGTAGGATGAGGATAAAAAATTCAAACAATGTGCAATGTAAAAAGTGAAAATCCTGCACTTCCCTGGTGGCGCAGTGGTTGAGAGTCCACCTGCCGATGCAGGGGACACGGGTTTGTGCCCCGGTCCGGGAAGATCCCACATGCCGCAGAGCAGCTGGGCCCGTGAGCCATGGCCGCTGAGCTTGCGCGTCCGGAGCCTGTGCTCCACATCGGGAGAGGCCACAACAGTGAGAGGTCCGCGTACCGCAAAAAAAAAATGAAAATCCTTTTTCCTATTCTTTTTTCTTTCCAGCTCACTCCTCAGAGGTTACCTCAGTTAAAAATTTAGTGTATAAACCTTTAGACCTTTGATAGGTAAAAAAAATTTTTTTTAGTTTTGATAAAACACATGATATCTGGACTTCCCTGGTGGCGCAGTGGTTAAGAATCTGCCTGCCAATGCAGGGGACACGGGTTCGATCCCCGCCCGGTCCGGGAAGATCCCACATGGCGCGGAACAACTAAGCCTGTGTGCCACGACTACTGAACCTGCACTCTAGAGCCCGTGTGCCACAACTACTGAAGCCCACACACCTAGAGCCTGTGCGCCGCATCCAGAGAAGCCACTGCAATGAGAAGCCCGCGCACCAAAATAAAGAGTAGACCCCGCTCACCACAACTAGAGAAAGCCACGCACAGCAACGAAGACCCAACGCAGCCAAAAATAAATAAATAAATAGATTTATTTAAAAAAAAAAACCACATGATATCATGGTATACATATTCCTTTAACATACTATTCTGAAACTTGGCTTTTTTCATTTAACGATCTAAAGTACGCTAAATATCTTTCCATATTAGTACATACAGATTTAGCTCAAATTTTAAAAATAGTTACGTTATTCCATTGTAAACATGTACCATGATCTATTTTACTATTCCCTTTTTATGAAGATGAGAAGCCGCTATTTAAAGAGCAGTGAAAACAGTGTTCCTGGGAGGAAATCAGCCAGGGCACAAATGCACTAAAGTGAGAACGTTTGTCAGTTTCCAGGAGCCTAGAGACCAGATCACGGGATCCCTGTGAGCACAGCTGAGTACCAGAGGGGGCTGGTGGTGCTGAGAGCAGGGTCTAGACTGTCTGGGGTTAAACACTGCCTCCACCATTACTGAGAGACGCTGGGTGAATTTAAACCCTGTGCCTTGTTTGCCTTGTCTGTAAATTGGAAATTATAAGAATACCTACTTCACAGCCTTCTTGTTAGGATTCCTTGAGTTAGTAAATATAAAACATTTATAGTAATTGTCCAGCTGATAATAAGTTAGCGATTATTATGTAGGTCATAGAAAGGGTGTTGGATGTTATTTTATTTATTTTTTAACATATGCAATTTAAATTAATTAATTAATTATTTTATTTTTTGGCTGCACTGGGTCTTTGTTACTGCGCGCAGGCTTTCTCTAGTTGCGGTCAGCAGGGGCTACTCTTTGCTGTGGTAGGAAGGCTTCTTTCTCATTGAGGTGGCTTCTCTTGTTGCGGAGCACGGGCTCCAGGCGCGCAGGCTTCTGTAGTTGTGGCACGCAGGCTCAGTAGTTATGGTGCATGGGCTTAGTTGCTCTGTGGCATGTGGAATCCTCCCGGACCAGGGATCGAACCCATGTCCCCTGCACTGGCAGACAGATTCTTATCCGCTGAACCACCAGGGAAGTCCCTGGATATTATTTAAATGTAATGGAAAGCATTGAAATGTTTTCAGCAGATGAATGGCTTAATTCAGTTTTTATTTTTACAGGACCACACTCTCCATTGGATGGAAAATGGGTTGGAGGGAGGTGAAAACTAGACCAGTTATGAAGCTATTGCATTGGTCCAGGAAAGAGCCCATTGCAATAGTGTGGTGGCAAAGGAGACAGAGAGAAATGGACAGATTTTAGATCTATTTTGGAGACAGAATTGAGCTGACTTGTAGGAGGGTGAGGGGATGGAGACATGAAGAAGCACTCAAGAAAGGCTGTGGGTGCTCCAGACTGAGATGCGGGAGCCTGAAAGGGAAAGAGTTAAAGACGGGGAAAGGGGGGGGGGGAAGGGGAGGGGGGATTAGTGTTTGATTTTGAACTCAGTAAGTTTGAGATGTTATGAACTATCAAAGTGGAAGTTGTCAAGTAGGCAGTTTGATATACAAATACAAAATTGGATATACATTAAAGTCTTATAATACGTCTGGACTTCATAAATCGTATTTGTTGTCAATCATGAATTTTTATTCTGCAGGTAGTTATTAAGCAACAAATTATGCATTGAACACTAAAATATTTTGTTGACAATGGATCATTTTAATTGGATTCTTTAATTAGAAAAGTGATGTATCTTGCATGTATACTATTGACTATAATATTCTACCATATGGCTGCACATAATTTAATCCTTTCCTTGTTTTTTCTAATTTTTCAACATTTGAAATAATGCTTCAATGAATATTTTTTGTACATAAACCTATATCTGAGATCTTAATTTTTTTTTTCGCTTAGGATAGGTTTGTAGGAAAATAATTTGTCAAGTGTGATATTTTTTAGTATTCTTTTGTTTTAGTAGTACAATATTATTGTCTATATTCACTATACTGTGCATTAGATCTCTCTTTTTTAGGACTTTTGAAGCATATTGTCAACTTACTTTCCAGAAAAATTGTACTAATTTACACTCCTAGTCACAATATATGAAAGTTCACCATATCATTCATCAAAATTAAAATATTCGTTAAACTAAGAGGTGAAACATGACATCTGGTAGTTGTTTAATTTGCATTTCTTTAACAACCAGTGACAGGATTATCTCTGCTAATCTCCTATTGCTTTTACCACTGACAGATGGCTGTGATTCTCCTGGCATGCAGTCTTCTCTCTGCCCTCATTATCCCTTTCACCTGGTTTATTCCTACCCAATTCTTCACCTTTCATCTCCAGTGACACTCCTTCAGTTCTGACTGCCCTTCTTCCTGCCTCTTGTGTATGTCTATTTTCTTTGATTTATGTTCTCATAGACCCATGTTCCTCTCCTTCAGAGAACTTATTTCAGCTTGTAATTATATATTTATTAGCAGAAGTGTTTGATTAATGCTTATTTTCCCCCAAATCCTAAGTTTCAAGAAAGTGCAGGAATATTTTGTTCATCATTGAATCCCCACTCCATAAACAGTTGTGGAATGAATTGATAGACAAAACAAATGAATAGGAAGTGGGAAGAGAGAGGCACTATAATTGGGTAACCTGGGTCACGTGCCTACCCCTGTGCTGGGAGGCAGGTCTATTACTGAGAAAAGAAGCAGTGGCACAAATAAGGTTAATGGGAAATTACTGTGAGCTGGGCAGCTGTCCCAATTTGTATTGACCACAAGACATTCTAAATTTTCTTGTAGTCAGAACTACAGATTTTCTTTATTAGGAAAATCTTTATTACATATAGGCTGAAAAGGTTCTATCTCATCCTGAGTAAAATTTTCCTCTAGGTATTTCCTTTTTATGGTTTCCTTTAAACATTTGATAGCAGTTGGACAGTTCTCATGATGAAAATGTAGGAAAAAAACACAAACAAGGTTTGGCATACAGGAATAAATTTTCTGAACTGGATAGAAGTGAAAGAGAGAGTAAAACTCTCTTTGTCTTCTGATACATGACATATCAGACAAATCTGATATATTTTGTGGGGGGCTGGCCACACTGTGTGGCTTGAGGGGATCTTAACTCCTCCACCAGGGATCAAACCCATGCCTTCTGCAGTGGAAGGGTGAAGTTGTAACACCCTGGACCACCAGGGAAGTCCCACCTCTCAGTTTTCTTATGGAGACTCTGGTGCTATAGCTTTTTTGATACCCTCCCTATTAAGGTCCTAAACTGGCCACAAGTGTACTGAGAGATTTTGTTTATGAAGTCTTTCCTTACTCATAATTTACAAAGATAATCTATACTTTCTTCTACTTACTGTTTTCATCTGTCACATTTAGGTTGAATTCCATCTGGAGTCTACTTTTGTGTGTGCTGTGAGATATAGATCATTTTGTTTTTCCCATATAGATATAACCAGTTTCCTCAACATTGGATATTTAAATAACTTGTCTTTTCCTATGTGGTGCTGCTGTCATTGTATATTACATTCCCATACATGTTTATCTTGAAGCTATCTATTCTGTTCCATGGGTCTATCTGACTGGGCTTACAACAATATTGCTTTTTTAAAAAATATTGGGCTTCATGATACATCTTTTTGTTGTTGTTGTTTTGCATAGTACATCTTTAAAACTGGTAGGACAATTCCCCTTTTGTGATGGTCTTTTTGATGTGTCACCTTGGCTGTTTTTTTTATTATTATTATTTTTAACCACTATGCACTTTCCTTGGCTGGTTATTTACTCAGTCAAAACTAATCTAGGTGGTGTTGTGAAGATATTCTGTAGATGTGATTAAAGCCCATTGATCTGTTAACTTTAAGTAAGGAAAATAATCTTAGATAAACTGGGTAGGCCTGATCCAATCAGTTTAAAGGCCTTGAGAGCAGAGCTGGGGCTTCTCTGTGGAAGAAGACATTTGTCCTCTGGACTGCAGCTTCAGGCTGTACCTGAGAGTCCCAGCCTGTCCTCTGTGACAGCCTGCCCTATGAATTTCAGACTTGTATAGGCAAACCCAAAATTATGTGAGCCAATTTCTTGCAATAAATTTCTTAATATATATCTCCGACTGGTTCTGTTTCTCTGGTTTAAGCCTGACTGGTACATCCTCTTTATGCTTTTAAATTTCTTTTTTTTTCTTTTGTTTTTTTCTCTCTTCATTTCTTATGCTTTTTTTTTTTAAAACAAAGATTGCCTTAGTTATTTGTAAAACTTTATTCTATAAAGTTATTTGTTTATTTATGGCTGCATTGGGTCTTTGTTGCTGCGTGGGGCTTTCTCTAGTTGTGGCAAGTGGAGGCTACTCTGTTGCGGTGTGTGGGCTTCTCACTGCAGTGGCTTCTCTTATGGCAGAACATGGGCTCTAGGCATGAGGGCTTCAGTAGTTGTGGCACGTGGGCTCTAGATCACAGGCTCAGTAGTTGTGGCGCATGGGCTTAGTTGCTTCACGGCATGTGGAATCTTCCTGGACCAGGGCTCGAACCCATGTCCCCTGCATTGGCAGGCAGATTCTGAACCACTGTGTCACCAGGGAAGTCCCAAACTTTATTCTTCTAAACAAATTGTAGAGATGTTTACTGAGTTCCTAAAAAAATCCATGTGAAATTTTGATTGCATCAGATTTACTGGTTAACTTGGGAGGAACTGACATCTTTATAATATTGTTATCCATTCCAAGAGGATGGCTGCCTTTGCATTTATTGAACTTCTATATATCCTTCATAAAAGTGTTTTTTTTTTTCACATCTTATGCAGTCTTCATTAATGTCCACATACTTTACATTTTGGGGGCTTATTGTGAATAGTATTTTATTTTAAATTATATTTTCTAGTTGGTTATTGATGCTGTGAGAAATGCTATTGGGTTTTTGAAAGGTTGATTTTAATATGCAGAGAACTTATTGACCTTTCTTATTTGTTCTAACAGTTTGTATCTAGATTCTATTGCTCTTTCTATATAGGTGATACATTCATTTACAAATAGCAGTAGTCTTATCTCTTCCTTTCCTGTTTTTATGCCTCTTATATCTTGTCATTACTTGATAAAAGGTAGAAGGAGAGATCTAAAGATTTAAAGAAATGGGAACCTTGTAGTGGATTTCTCTTTTTCAATCTGTTCACCTACCTTCTAGCTATGTCCTGAAAGAACCCAGAAAATTGTTCTCTCACTAAAGGAGAAATACTTTCATGAAATGAATATTGACTTCAAAAAATAGAGGTATAGTGACTGTTCTTTGTCAGTAAAAGCTTTTGTGGATAATATAAGGTAGAGGATGCCCCAATATTCCTAATATGGGCCAATAAAACGAATGCCAACTAGTCAAGATATTCCTGGAATTACTACAGTTGTTCTGGAGGTACTGGCCATTCACAGGGTTCAGAATCACACCATCAACATTTAAACCAGAATAGATCATTTCTACCATGTGGTGCCAAACCTTAACCAGAACAGATATGCTTGGAAAGCACGAGATCCAGATGCCTAGATTTACATCGGCTCATTTTACCCCAAACATTTTATTAGCTTCTCAGTAACGTGTTTCTGCATTTCTGGCAATGGATAATTTGCCAAACACTCCACTTACAGTGTTTTGTTGGAGCTTTACCATCGCAATTTTACCATATTTAGCAAGTGACATGAACCCTGTACTGGATTTCTGACTTATAGACTAAGAGTTATTATGGGAAGAAGAGCCAGTGGAAGCCCCGGGAACTCTCGCTTCCTATCAAAATGTGGAATTTTGTAGAATCACAGGCATTAGTGCCCATACCAAAGGAATTGCTATTCCACATGGGAGCTTCTTTGGGGAGGAAATCACACAAGTCCTGGTGACTGGTATATAGCTATTTATCTAGCAAGTTATATTTATTTTTGATTCCCATAAACTGAGGATACCTTTAACCTAGAAGGGACAGCAATATACCTTTATTGTCTCCCATTGAGGTTAGGTCAACTGGCTGTGTGCTACAGGAAACTATTGTTTCATCAATCCACAGGTTGGTACACACTAGTCTATTACATTGATGATTTTTGGCTGCAATGACCTATAGAACTGTAAGCAGTTACCCTAGATGCCTTTGGAAAAAAAAAAAGAAAAAAAATATGCCAGATGGTGGGAGAAAAATCCCATGAAATTACAACAGTTTGTCTCAGTGAAGTTTCTGGGGACCAGATGGTTTCTTTCTAAATGGAAGGACTAATTGTTGCGCCACTAAGAAAGAGGAAAAATTCTTGGTTGGTTGTTGACCAGCGCTGCCATGTTTAGTGGTAAAAGTTCGTGGAAAACTTCAGTAATCTTACACAGGCAGATGTAATTCTAAGATTAGTGGTAAAAGTTCATGGAAAACTTCAGTAATCTTACCTAGGCAGATGTAATTCTAAGATGTAATTTAATTCCACTAAGATTTCAAGTCTCTGAGGAATAAAAGTTTGATCAGCTGAGATTCTGCTGGCTATAGACAAAGATAAGGATGGGTAGTTGAGAAGTCAAGTTATAAATACCAACTGTGGCCTTGGATTCACTTGCAAAATTGAGAACTTTAAAATCTACTGGTATTTTCAGGTATATATTTATATATTTTAGAATAGTTTTTGTCTTTGTTCTCCCTTTCCCCCAATATTTTATATAGAAAAAGATGCCTGTTAATTTTATAATTTAAAGAATAGTGGACAAATTTTCAAAAGAATTAGTCAAATTCTTTAATTAAACAATTGAAGAGAATTAAGAGACTTAAAAGACAGATAAGCATTACTCCAAGATCCTGGATCCTGGGTGCAATAATTGAGATTTTGGCTTAAGCACTTTTAGGAGCGGCTAAAGACATAAGAGGTTGTTGCATTATGTTAGATGTTATTTTCTTTAAAGAAGTGTAAGTGTGGGAAGAAACATACATGTTGATTTCGGGAAGCCAAAGGGGTAGACCGTCATGGAAATTTGTCTCTCACTTAGCATCTGAATTCCTTCCCTACGTTTGGGGGAATCGTCACACACAGCAGCATCTGCCTCCCATTATAGAAGCCATGGATCCCAGATCTCTGCTTTCCTTGCAGCCAGCAACCACCCCAGTCTTGGAATCAGAAGTTAGTGATACATCAGTACCGCTTTTTTAGAGTCCATATATATATGTTAGCATACAGTATTTGTTTTTCTCTTTCTGACTTACTTCACTCTGTATGACAGATTCTAGGTCCATCCACCTCACTACAAATAACTCAATTTCGTTCCTTTTTATGGCTGAGTAATATTTCAGTGTATACGCCAATAAAGATGTGAAGAAAAAAAAAGAAGTTAGTGATACAAAGAAACTAAGGTTGTACAGAGTACATTCTGGAAGTGGTAGCAACACAGCAGCAGCTTTCTAGTTGAGGTTTTACTGGGTCAAGTTAATTACACCTGGAAGTATGAGGCAAACTTAGGCAAGGATGTGCACAGCTGAATGTTGGGAGCAGAGAGTCCTGCCCATTCTCTTTGCTGGGTGGACGGAAAAAGCAGACTCCTTCCATCAAGGGGACCCTAAATGAAACTTCAAACTACAAAGAAAAAGACATCACTGACTCTTCGAGCACATAATCTATTTTTAAAATAAATTTTATTTATTTATTTATTTTTGGTTGTGTTGGTTCTTCATTGCTGTGTGCGGGCTTTCTCTAGTTGCAGCGAGCGGGGGCTACTCTTTCGTTGCGGTGCACAGGCTTCTCACTGTGGTAGCTTCTCTTGTTGCAGAGCGTGGGCTCTAGGCGTGCAGGCTTCAGTAGTTGTGGCATGTGGACCCAGTAGTTGTGGTGCACGGGCTTAGTTGCTGCCAGGCATGTGGGATCTTCCTGGACCAGGGCTTGAACCCGTGTCCCCTGCATTGGCAGGCGGATTCTTAACCACTGCACCGCCAGGGAACCCCCGAGCACAGAGTCTCTTAACGGGCTGCTACTTGCCCTGGTAGGGATTAGCCTAGTTAAAAAGCCACAGGGTGTTGTTTTGTTTTGTTTTGTTTTTCCCACCCATCATAAATGTTTACAGGCTGGTACATGCCCATTTTAGCTTTTCCTGTTCTGTCACTTTAAACTTCTTATTTTTCTTTAAAGATGATTTTTTTTTTTTTTTGGCTGTGTTGGGTCTTCATTGTGGTGTGTGTGCTTCTCATTCGGTGGCTTCTCTTGTTGCAGGGCACAGGCTCTAGGTGAGCGGGCTTCAGTAGTTGTGGCACGTGGGCTCAGTAGTTGTGGTGCACGGGCTTAGTTACTCTGCGGCATGTGGGATCTTCCTGGACCAGGGATCTAACCCGTGTCCCCTGCATTAACCACTTCACCACCAGGGAAGTCCCCAAACACTGTTCATTCACCTTTTTTTTTAACCATGTTGTACATTATATCCCCAGAAATTATTATCTTATAAATGAAAGTTTGTACCTGTTGACGGATCTGTTCTTTGTTTCTATGAATTCAGTTTTTTTAGATGCCACATATAAACAAGGTCACACAGTATTTGTCTTTCTCTCTCTGACATTTCACTTAGCATAATGCCCTTATGGTCCATCCCTGCTGTCATGGTGTCGCAAATGGTAAGATTTCCTTTTTGTGCTTGAATAACATTCCATTGTGTATAGATACTACATTCTCTTTATCCTTTCGTCCATCGATTTACACTTAGGTTGTTTCCATGTGTTGGCTATTGTAAATAATGCTGAATGAATGTCTCCTCAAAATAGTGATTTTGTTTTCTTTGGATATACACCCAGAAGTTTTAAATTTTTTGAGGAACCTCCATGCTGTTTTCTGTGATGTCTGCATCAATTTACATTCCCACCAACAGTACACAAGTGTTCCCTTTTCTCCACATCCTTGTCGCCAGTGTTTGTTATCTTTTGTCTTTTTTTTCCCCTTGTGCTATATAGTAGGTCCTTGCTGGTTATCTATTTAAAATATAGCAGTGTGTACATGTCAATCCCAAACTCCCAGTCTATCCCTCCCCCCAGACTTCCCCCCCAGTAACCATAAGTTCTTTCTCTAAGTCTGAGTCTGACAATATTTTATTTGTGAGATGCTTCCAGGTTGTTGCCTGTTGCAATAGTTCATTCTTTCTTGTTCCTGTAAGGTATGCCAGTGTATGAATATGTCACACTTTATCCAACTCACTCTTGATAGACATTTGGGGTGTTTCCAAATTTTGGGTACCATGAACTGTGTTCTATGTCCTCATAGATTTTTTAAAAAATTTTATTGTTTAATTTATTTTTTAATAAATTTATTTATTTTATTTTTGGCTGCTTTGGGTCTTCGTTGCTGTGTGCAGGCTTTCTCTAGTTGCAGCGAGCGGGGGCTACTCTTCATTGCAGTGTGTGGGCTTCTCATTGCGGTGGCTTCTCTTGTTACGGAGCACGGGCTCTAGGTGCGCGGGCTCAGTAGTTGTGGCACACGGGCTTAGTTGCCCTGCAGCATGTGGGATCTTCCCAGAAGAGGGATCAAACCCGTGTCCCCTGCATTGGCAGGTGGACTCTTAACCACTGGACCACCAGGGAAGTCCTCCTCATAGATTTTTAATTTTCTTTGCAGTCAACTCTTAGGATGTGCATGTCATAGTACTATGCTGTAATCAAAGTGTGAGAGCAATCACTGTCATGCCAAGTCCTCTGGCTCTACCACCAACATATTGCGTAAAATCACTCAGCTACTCTTAGGCTGTATATGCATGAGTGTGTGTATGTATACATATTTTTCTTTACAACATGGAATCACAACATAGATGTGGTTCTCTATTCTGCTGATTTCGTATAACTTTATATTGTGAGCATTTTCCCCTATTGTGAAAATTCTTAGAAAATGTAATTTTTAATGGAGATATACCATTGTGTCTTATGGCTTTGCCGTCATGTATTTAATTAATTCCCTAGTGGCGGACATTTAGATCATCTCCAGTTGTTTTCAATACGAATAATGCTATGGATAAACTCCCTTGAATATGAATCTTTATCCATTTTGCACGTCTGTTTGGAATGGCACTGAGAGCTCTCCATATGGCTAGGGTATGGCTGTACGTAGCTTAGGGTAGCAGAGGTACCATATATCTTTCCTGTGACATGAAATGGACAGATGTGCATGATCAACTCTTCCAGTCTCTAACAACTCCAGAATTTATCCTCAGTTTCCTTATGGGTTATGCAGTAGAGTGGGGCAGTTGGGAGAATCGCTTCCTCTTGCAAGGATAATCAGGCAGGAGCAGGTGATATGAGTATGAGGGTGGAGGGACAGGCAAGGGGCAGACAGGCTGCAGACCCACGATCTGCCCCGTTTCGGATCCATCTTCATATTCTTTTGGCAGAGGGCCCCGGGTATTCCTGTGGTAGCTGCTATTTTCAGCTCCTCTTCATCTGTGCTGCAGAGTCTGTGCCCTACATCTTTCCCATTAACCTCACTCCACCAATTATTCATTCATTCATTCAACAAATATTTAATGTGCACCTGCCATGTGCCAGATATAGCTGTAGGCATTGGATATATACACAAGTGAATAAAACAAAGTCAGTGCCCTTGTTGAGTACACAGTCTAGTTGTGGGGAGGGGCGGGGAGCAGAAATAAACACATGAGCAAATAAACACACCTGTAACATGTCAGGTCATAAACGTTATGAAGAAAAATAAAGCAGAGTATCAGGGAAGGAGAGACCCATCTTTAATCCACAAATGCGTTCAAGTGTTTCCTGATGAAATAAAACTTTATTGCATCTTGTAACCATAGTTCACTCTCACTTCCTTTATAGGGAGTCTCCTTAAAGGAGACATTGACACTTGCTTTCGTCACTTCCTCACCTCCCAATCTCTCAACCAGCTGCAGCCTCAGACCCAATAGTTTCAGTTCTGAGCTCATTCCCCCCGCCCCCGAGTCCCATTCCTGCTCCTCTATTGCCAATCCCTCCAGTTGGCAGAATTATATTTAGTCCTTTCTCACTTTCCCTTTCTCCACATCCAATCAATCATGAAGGCCTCCTTAATTTACCTCCTAAATATCTTTCACTTCACCCGCATTGTCACTGCCTCCATTGGTTTGCTAGGGCTGCTATACCAAAGTACCACAAAGTGGGTTGATTAAACTACAGAAATTTATTGTCTCATAGTTTCGGAGGTTGGAAATCCAGATTTTGGTAGGGTTGATTCCTTCTGAGGGCTGTGAGGGAAGGATCTGCTCCAGGCCTCTCTCCTTAGCTTTTAGATGGCCACCTTCATGTTCACATGGTGTTCTCCTTGTATCTCCACATCATCTTCCCTCTGTACTTATCTCTGTGTTCAAATTTCCCCTTTTTATAAGGACACCAGTCATATTGGATTAGGCACACTGTAATGATCTCGCTTCACCTTGATTACCTCTGTATATACTCTCTCTCCAAATAAGGTCACATCCTGAGGTACTGGGAGTTAAGAATTTTGGAGGGACACAATTCAACCCAAAACATTGCCTTTGTTCAAGTCTTTGCCATTTCTCACCTGTATCATTTCTTTAGTCTCCTTAGGAGAGTCACTGCTTCCAGCATCATCTTCTTTCAACCCACCCTCCACTCTGCTGCCAGAGGACCACATAAAACCTGCTGTGGCTGCCAGGAAAATTCAAGCTCCTTGCCAATGCCTACCAGCCCTTTGTGTTCTGGCTTCTGCCATCCTTCCTAGTCTTACTTCCTACCATTCGTATAGCATTATTGCAGCCATCGTTGAGCCCTTTGTCATGATTGCCTTGCCTCTGACCTTGACTACGTGTGGTTCCTCTTGCCTGGGATGGTCTCTCTTCCTCCTCTCCCTGACTGAACAACTCATGGGGTCTTCAGGCCAGCTCCAGCATCATCTCCTCTAAAAGGCCTTCCTTAACACCCCCAGTCTGGGTTTTGTGTCTTTACTCCAAGACCTATGCTCCCTCTGCATTTCTCTCTGCTGTACTTTTACTTATTTACTTACTAATTCAATGCCTAGTATACCAAAGGCACTCAATACACATTTGCTGAACACATGAGTAAGTGAATAAATGAATCTTCCGGTAGAAAATTGCAGTGTTAGAGTGAGTAGGCTAGCTGGTGAGAACAAAAGTTTTTTAAGGGAGAGGCAAAATTAGGGGTGGGTGTGGTAATCAGACGTGGTTTATAATTCTCACACTCGAACAGAAATTGCATTTCAGCTGCTGTCGCTGCTGGGAGAAAAGTCCTGCTACTGCACTGACTCTTCCTTTGTTCAGTAACATAACCAGTAAGAAAATAATTGCAATGTTTGGAGCAACAGGTAAAAAACTCCTTACTTTTAAAGTGCATGCTGTCTTTACTTACTTTCTTATCTTCCTGTTTTTAACTTCAGAGCCTGCAAGCATGGACTGAACAAAGAGCCCTTTGGAGGAAACTGAGAAAAGTATCATTTGCTTGAATTTCTGATGTGGTAAAGGGGCAGGGTGATTTGACTTGATTTGTCAGAAATGATCTCAGCGGGACAAGGACAACTGACACATTCTCGTGTTCTTGATCATGTGCTGATTTGTTGGTGTAAGTTTCATTTCAGCATAAGTTATATGCTAGAGACTTTTCTCCACTCGCTTCCTGACAAGCATGGGAGCAAGTGTGAGAGGCCCGTGGGTATGTAGGAGATATCCACATGCCTGACCAGTACTCCAGCGACTCTGAAAGGGTGGAGTGGGTGGGGATTAGGAGAACGTGTGGCGGGACTTCTCTCACCAGAGAGCTGCCCCGGCCTTTCAACTGGCATCTCTACTTCCCCTCTGCCTCCCTCACAATCTGTTCTCCAACAGCCAGACCTATCCTTGCAAAATGTTGTTCCAATCAGGTACTCTCCTTCAATCTATTCTCATTTCTGCCTCTCGATGATCTGTTTGAAAGTGTCAGATCATGGCATGCCTCTGCTCAAAATCCTCCCCCACATCTCACTCCAACTGAAATGCAAAGCCCAGCTAATGACCTGCAAGACCCTTCTCGGACCTTGTCTTCTACCATTCTCCCTCGCTCACTCTGCGCGTTCCTCAAACACACTCCCACTTTAAGGCCTTTGCATTGGCTACTCCCTCAACCTAGAGTAATCTTCCTCCAGTTACCCACGCTGCTTTCTCCCTCGTGTCTTCCAAGCCAGATGTCACCCAATCCGTGAGTGCTTTCCAGACACACTTATTTAAAATTGCAACTCCGGGGACTTCCCTGGTGGCGCAGTGGTTAAGAATCCGCCTGCCAATGCAGAGGACACGAGTTTGAGCCCTGATCTGGGAAGATTCCACATGCCGCAGATCAACTAAGCCCATGAGCCACAGCTACTGAGCCTGCGTGCCACAGGTATTGAAACCCACGCACCTAGAGCTTGTGCTCCACTACAAGAGAAGCCACCGCAATGAGAAGCCCACACACCACAACAAAGAGTAGCCCCTGCTCGCTGCAACTAGAGAAAGCCTGCACACAGCAACAAAGACCCAACACAGCCAAAAATAAATAAATAAATAAATAAAAAAAATTGCAACTCTGCTCCACCCTGCCACTGTCTGACTCTCCTCCCTGCTTGATTTCTTCTGTTTCCATCTGTCTCTCCACACTAGGATAGAAGCTCTGTAAGGACAGGGATTTTGTCTGAAGGGAGGCTAGAGCAGAGACAAGAGAGAAGTAAAATCTCAAAAACCAACAGCCAGGTATGACATTAACTTTAAAAGGAAAAAAAAAAGGTAATGCGAGGAGGGTTGATTGTATACAGCATTAGGGTGATAGTGAAGTTGTTGGTTTTTCCTGAAAGAGATGAGAAGCCATTGAAAGGTTTCGAGCAGAGTTGTGACATGATAAGACCTGGTGTTAAAAGGTTCATTTTAGCTTCTGTTTTGTGAAGTGACTGTAGGGGACAAGGGCTAAAGCAGGGAGACCTCTTATGAGGCCGAGGCCATTGCCCTAAACCAGGCAAGATGATAGTGGCTTAGACCAGGGAGTGGTCAGATTCCTAATATGTGGTCTCTTTTGGATTTTTTTTTTGCGGTACGCGGGCCTCTCAATGTTGTGGCCTCTCCTGTTGCGGAGCACAGGCTCCGGATGCACAGGCCCAGTGGCCATGGCTCACGGGCCCAGCCGCTCCGCGGCAGGTGGGATCCACCCGGACCGGGGCACAAACCCACGTCCCCTGCATCGGCAGGCGGACTCTCAACCACTGCGCTACCAGGGAAGTTCCCTAATATGTTTTAAAGAGAGTTGACAGGGTTCTCTGATAGGCCAGATATCAGAGGTTACCAGGCGGGAGAAGAGAATGACTCCTAAGCATTTTGGCTTGAGCAACTAGAAGAATAAAGTTGTGATTCACGGAAATGGGGAAGATCATGGGGGAAGCAGGTCAAGGCAGGTCAGGAGCTCTGTTTTAGTCTCCTTAATCCTGACTTGCTGCTAAGCATCCAGAGTAGGAGGCTGGATAAGAGCAGGGGGGTGGCTGCTAAAGGAATCAGGTCAGATGTGTCAGAGTTGAAGAAGGCTGAGTCACAGTTAGCTAAGGAAGTGCCCTGATTGCTTTACTTCCCAGTTCTTGTCCTTAGTTCAGTAACCTTGGAGCTCAGGGTGTGTTTGGGCATTTGAGGAAGGGTTGCCAGATTTAGCAGATAAAAATACAAGATGCCTAATTGAGGAACCAAGACGGCAGAGTAGAAGGATGTGCTCTCACTCGCTCTTGTGAGAACACCAGAATCACAACTAACTGCTGAACAATTATCGAAAGGAAGACACTGGAATTCACCAAAAAAGATACCCCACATCCAAAGACAAAGGAGAAGCTGCAAAGAGACAGTAGGAGGGGCACAATCGCAATAAAATCAAATCCCATAACTGCTGGGTGGGTGACTCAGAGACTGGAGAACACTTACACCACAGAAGTCCACCCACTGGAGTGAAGGTTCTGAGCCCCACGTCAGGCTTCCCAACCTGGGGGTCTGGCAACGGGAGGAGGAATTCCTGGAGAATCAGACTTTGAAGGCTAGTGGGATTTGATTGCAGGACTCTGACAGTACTGGGGGAAACAGAGACTCCACTCTTGGAGGACACACACAAAGTAGTGTGTGCATTGGGACCCAGGGGGAAGGAGCAGTGACCCCATAGGAGACTGAACCAGACCTACCTGCTAGTGTTGGAGGGTCTGCTGTAGAGGTGGGGGGTGGCTGTGTCTCACCAGGAGGACAAGGACACTGGTGGCAGAGATTCTGGGAAGTACTCCTTGGTGTGAGCCGTCCCAGAGTCCACCATTAGCCCCACCAAAGAGCCCGAGTAGGCTCCAGTGTTGGGTTGCCGCAGGCCAAACAACCAACAGGGAGGGAACCCAGCCTCACTCATCAGAAGACAAGTGGATTAAAGTTTTACTGAGCTCTGCCCACCACCAGTCCCTCCCATCAGGAAACTTGCTCAAGCCTCTTAGATAGCCTCATCCACCAGAGGGCAGACAGCAGAAGCAAGAAGAACTACAATCCTGCAGCCTGTGGAACAAAAACCACATTCACAGAGAGATAGACAAGATGAAAAGGCAGAGGGCTATGTACCAGTTGAAGGAACAAGATAAAACCCCAGAAAAACAACTAAATGAAGTGGAGATAGGCAACCTTCCAGAGAAATAATTCAGAATAATGGTAGTGAAGACGATCCAGGACCTCAGAAAAAGAATGGAGGCAAAGATCAAGAAGATGCAAGAAATGTATAACAACCTAGAAGAATTAAAGAACAAACAAACAGAGATGAATAATACAATAACTGAAATGAAAAATACACTAGAAGGAATCAATAGCAGAATAACTGAGGCAGAAGAACAGATAAGTGACCTGGAAGACAGAATGGTGGAATTCACTGCCACAGAACAGAATAAAGAAAAAAGAATGAAAAGAAATGAAGACAGCCTAAGAGACCTCTGGGACAACATTAAATGCAACAACATTCACATTATAGGGGTCCCAGAAGGAGACCAGAGAGAGAAAAGACCCAAGAAAATATTTGAAGAGATTATAGTTGAAAACTTCCCTAACATGGGAAAGGAAATAGCCACCCAAGTCCAGGAAGCACAGAGAGTCCCAGGCAGGATAAATCCAAGGAGAAACACGCCAAGCCACATAGTAATCAAATTGACAAAAATTAAAGACAAAGAAAAATTATTGAAAGCAGCAAGGGAAAAACGACAAATAACATAGAAAGGAACTCCCATAAGGTTAAGAGCTGAGTTCTCAGCAGAAACTCTACAAGCCAGAAGGGAGTGCCATGATATACTTAAAGTGATGAAAGGGAAGAACCTACAACAAAGATGACTATCTGGCAAGGATCTCATTCAGATTCGATGGAGAAATCAAAAGCTTTACAGACAAGCAAAAGCTAAGAGAATTTAGCACTACCAAACCACCTCTACAACAAATGCTAAAGGAACTTCTTTAAGTGGGAAACACAAGAGAAGAAAAGGACTTACAAAAACAAACCCAAAACAATTAAGAAAATGGTCATAGGAACATACATATCGATAATTACCTTAAACGTGAATGGATTAAATGCTCCACCCAGAAGACACAGGCTCACTGAATGGATACAAAAACAAGACCCATATATATGCTGTCTACAAGAGACCCACTTCAGACCTAGGGACACATACAGACTGAAAGTGAGGGGATGGAAAAAGATATTCCATGCAAATGGAAATCAAAAGAAAGCTGGAGTAGCAATACTCATATGAGATAAAATAGACTTTAAAATAAAGGATGTTACAAGAGACAAGGAGGGACACTACATAATGATCAAGGGATCAATCCAAGAAGAAGATATAACAATTATAAATACATATGCACCCAACATAGGAACACCTCAATACATAAGGCAACTGCTAACAGCTATAAAAGAGGAAATCGACAGTAACACAATAATAGTGGGGGACTTTAATACCTCACTTACACCAATGGACAGATCATGGAAAATGAAAATAAATAAGGAAACAGAAACTTTAAATGATACAATAGAACAGATAGATTTTATTGATATTTATAGGACATTCCATCCAAAAACAGCAGATTACTTTCTTCTCAAGTGCGCATGGAACATTCCCCAGGATAGATCACACCTTGGGTCACAATTCGAGCCTCAGTAAATTTAAGAAAATTGAAATCATATCAAGCATCTTTTCTGAACACAACGTTATGAGATTAGAAACGAATTACAGGGGAAAAAAACACAGACACATGGAGGCTAAACAATGCGTTACTAAATAACCAAGAGATCACTGAGTAAATCAAAGAGGAAATCAAAAAATACCTAGAGAAAAATAACTATGAAAACACGACGACCCAAAACCTATGGGAGGCAGCAAAATCAGTTCAAAGAGGGAATTTTATAGCAATACAAGCCTACCTCAAGAAACAAGAGAAATTTCAAATAAACAATCTAACCTTACACCTAAAGGAACTAGAGAAAGAAGAACAAACAAAACCCAAAGTTAGCAGAAGAAAAGAAATCATAAAAATCAGAACAGAAATAAATGAAACAGAAACAAAGAAAACAATAGCAAAGGTCAATAAAACTGAAAGCTGGTTCTTTGAGAAGATTAACAAAATTGATAAACCATTAGCCAGACTCATCAAGAAAAAGAGGGAGAGGACTCAAATCAATAAAATTAGAAATGAAAAAGGAGAAGTTACAACAGACACTGCAGAAATACAAAGCATCCTAAGAGACTACTACAAGCAACTCTATGCCAATAAAATGGACAACCTGGAAGAAATGGACAAATTCCTAGAAAGGTATAACCTTCCAAGACTGAAACAGGAAGAAATAGAAAATATGAACAGACGAATCACAAGTAATGAAATTGAAACTGTGGTTAAAAATCTTCCAACAAGGGCTTCCCTGGTGGCGCAGTGGTTGAGAGTCTGCCTGCCGTTGCAGGGGACACGGGTTCGTGCCCCGGTCTGGGAAGATCCCACATGCCGCGGAGCGGCTGGGCCCGTGAGCCATGGCCACTGAGCCTGCGCATCTGGAGCCTGTGCTCCGCAACGGGAGAGGCCACAACAGTGAGAGGCCCGCGTACCGCAAAAAAAGAAAAAAATCTTCCAACAAACAAAAGTCCAGGACCAGATGGCTTCACAGGTGAATTCTATCAAACATTTAGAGAAGTGCTAACACCCATCCTTCTCAAACTCTTTCAAAAAATTGCAGAGGAAGGAACACTCCCAAACTCATTCTATGAGGCCACCATCACCCTGATACCAAAACCAGACAAAGATACTACAGAAAAAGAAAATTAGAGACCAATATCACTGATGAATATAGATGCAAAATCCTCAACAAAATACTAGCAAACAGAATCCAACAACACATTAAAAGGATCATACACCATGATCAAATGGGATTTATCCCAGTGATGCAATGATTCTTCAATATACGCAAATCAATCAATGTGATACACCATATTAACAAACTGAAGAATAAAAACCATATAATCATCTCAATAGATGCAGAAAAAGCTTTTGACAAAATTCAACACCGATTTATAATAAAAACTCTCCAGAAAGTGGGCATAGAGGGAACCTACCTCAACATAATAAAGGCCATATATGACAAACCCACAGCAAACATCATTCTCAAAGGTGAAAAACTGAAAGCATTTCCTCTAAGAGCAGGAACAAGACAAGGTTTTCTACTCTCACCACTATTATTCAACATAGTTTTGGAAGTCCTAACTATGGCAATCAGAGAAGAAAAAGAAATAAAAGGAATACAAATTGGAAAAGCAGAAGTAAAGCTGTCACTGTTTGCAGATGACATGATACTATACACAGAGAATCCTAAAGATGTCACCAGAAAACTACTAGAGCTAATCAATGAATTTGGTAAAGCTGCAGGATAGAAAATTAATGCACAGAAATCTCTTGCATTCCTATACAATAATGATGAAAAATCTGAAAGAGAAATTAAGGAAACACTCCCATTTATCACTGCAACAAAAAGAATAAAATACCTAGGAATAAACCTACCTAGGGAGACAAAAGACCTGTATGCAGAAAACTATAAGACACTGATGAAAGAAATTAAAGATGATACAAACAGATGGAGAGATATACCATGTTCTTGGATTGAAGACTCAATATTGTGAAAATGACTATATTACCCAAAGCAATCTACAGATCCAATGCAATCCCTATCAAATTACCAGTGGCTTTTTTTTACAGAACTAGAACAAAAAATCATGAAATTTGTATGGGGACACAAAAGACCACGAATAGCCAAAACAGTCTTGAGGGAAAAAAACGGAGATGGAGGAATCAGCCTCCCTGACTTCAGACTATACTACAAAGTTACAGTAATTAAGACAATATGGTACTGACACAAAAACAGAGATATAGATCAATGGAACAGGATAGAAAGCCCAGAGATAAACCCACACACCTATGGTCAACTAATCTATGACAAAGGAGGCAAGGATATACAATGGAGAAAAGGCAGTCTCTTCAATAAGTGGTGCTGGGAAACCTGGACAGCTACATGGGAAAGAATGAAATTAGAACACTCCCTAACACCATACACAAAAATAAAGTTAAAATGGATTAGAGACCTAAATGTAATACCGGACACTATAAAACTCTTAGAGGAAAACATAGGAAGAGCACACTTTGACATAAATCACAGCAAGATCTTTTTTGATCCACCTCCTAGAGTAATGGAAATAAAAACAAAAATAAACAAATGGGACCTAATGAAACTTAAAACTTTTGCAAAGCAAAGGAAACTACAAACAAGACGAAAAGACAACCCTCAGAATGGGAGAAAATATTTGCAAACGAATCAATGGACAAAGGATTAACCTCCAAAATATATAAACAGCTCATGCAGCTCAATATTAAAAAAACAAACAACCCAATCCAAAAATGGGCAGAAGACCTAAATAGACATTTCTTCAAAGAAGACATACAGATGGTGAAGAAGCACATGAAAAGCTGCTCAACATCACTAATTATTAGAGAAATGCAAATCAAAACTACAATGAGGGGCTTCCCTGGTGGCACAGTGGTTGAGAGTCCACCTGCTGATGCAGGGGACGCGGGTTCATGCCCCGGTCCGGGAAGATCCCACATGCTGCGGAGCAGCTGGGCCCATGAGCCATGGCTGCTGGGCCTGTACGTCCGGATCCTGTGCTCTGCAATGGGAGAGGCCACAATGGTGAGAGGCCCGCATACCGCAAAAAAAAAAAAACTACAATGAAGTATCACCTCACACCAGTTAAAATGGGCATCATCAGAAAATCTACAAACAGCAAATGCTTGAGAGGGTGTGGAGAAAAGGGAACCCTCTTGCCCTGTTGGTGGGAATGTAAATTGAGACAGCCACTATGGAGAACAGTATGTAGGTTCTGTAAAAAACTAAAAATAGAATTACCATATGATCCAGCCATCCCACTACTGGGCATATACCAAGAGAAAACCATAATTCAAAAAGACACATGCACCCCAATGTTCATTGCAGCGCTATTTACAACAGCCAGGTTATGGAAGCAACATAAATGCCCATCGACAGATGAATGGATAAAGAAGAAGTGGTACATATATACAATGGAATATTACTCAGCCATAAAAAGGAATAAAATTGGGTCATTTGTTGAGATGTGGATGGGTCTAGAGACTGTCATATAGAGTGAGTAAGTCAGAAAGAGAAAAACAAATATTGTATATTAATGCATATATGTGGAGCCTAGAAAAATGGTACAGATGAACTGGTTTGCAGGGCAGAAATTGAGACACAGTTGTAGAGAACAAATGGATGGACATCAAGCGGGACAAGCGGCGGGGACAGGGGTGGTGGTGGTGTGATGAATTGGGTGATTGGGATTGACATGTATACACTGATGTGTATAAAATTGATGACTAATGAGAACCTGCTGTATAAAAAAATAAATAAAATAAAATTCAAAAAAAAGAAAAGAAGATGAGATATAAAAGGAAGTGCTACTACTTTCTAAATATGATATTACACTAATATGTATAAAATCGATAACTAATAAGAACCTTCTATATAAAAAATAAATAAAATAAAATTTAAAACAAAAAATACTAGATGCCTAATTAAATTTGACAGGGGACGTGTTAACCTTTACCTGTGTGTGTGTTTGCACGTCAAACTCTTGAGCAGTATCTCCAGTGCCTGCCATTCAAATGCTACTCTCAACATGGACTCACCTGTAGGGGAACTGGGTCCAAAAGGGCACAATCCAGAAAAAGCAAGGAGGGTCTAGTACAGTTAAGTACAACAAAAATGGAAGCTTTGGGGGCTGCTTTCTCAAGCTGATAGGTTTATTGGTGTGTCCTTGCTAGTTTAAAGTAAAAGGGCCAAGATGGATGAATTCCTCTTCTGGTTTGGATCTTAATGAAATATTAACGTGGGAGTAGTTAGGAGAGCCAGTCCTGGTTTTGGTCCAACTCCTCTTATTTTTTCATACTGGTCTATATCATTTGGTCCTCCATCTCCATCTCCTGGCGGGTCCAGGCAGGACTATCCACCCCCAAAGCTGAGAATGGAGAGCACAGAGATTTCGTTTTTTCTACTTCATTCA
This sequence comes from Grampus griseus, assembly GCF_964374135.1. NCBI lineage: Eukaryota > Metazoa > Chordata > Mammalia > Artiodactyla > Delphinidae > Grampus > Grampus griseus. The sequence continues at coordinate 62,687,628 of NC_138998.1, forward strand.
TTTATTCAATAAATAGATATTGGAAACTTGCAATGTGCCAGGCACTAGTCTCAGAACACGGTTGGTAAACAGGAATAAAGAGTTTCTCTCTTCAAGGAGAATGTTATTTAGGTTATAGTACAGTTATGAGGAAATAATTACAACAGTCAATGTTGTGGGTTGAATTGTGTCCCCTCCCAAATTCATATGTTGAAGCCCTAAGCCCCAGTACCTCTGAATTGACAGTATTTACAGACAGGACCTTTAAAGAGTCAATTAGGGACTTCCCTGGTGGTGCAGTGGTTAAGAATACGCCTGCCAATGCAGGGCACAAGGATTTGAGTCCTGGTCCGGGAAGATCCCGTGTACTGTGGAGCAGCTAAGCCCATGCGCCACAACTACTGAGCCTGTGAGCCACAACTACGGAGTCTGCGTGCCACAACTACTGAAGCCCACGTGCCTACAGCCCGTGCTCTGCAACAAGAGAAGCCACTGCAATGAGAAGCCCACACACCACAACAAAGAGTAGCTCCAGCTCACTGCAGCTAGAGCAAGCCTGCGTGCAGCAATGAAGACCCAATGCAGCCAAAAATAAATAAATAAATTTATTTAAAACAAAAGAGTTGATTAAGTTAAAGCAAGGCCATGAGAGTGGGCCATAATCTAATTTGAATGGTGTCCTCATAAGAAGAAGGAATTCTGACACAGAGAGAGACACGTGGAGGGGTCACCGCTCCTTCAACCCTTGGGTCCCCTTCTGATGCCTTCCTCTGGCCAGACCCCAACTGAGGGCAAGGGGGCCCACTGATAGAGTCCATACATGTCGGCCTCCCAGGGCACTAGGTAGGATAGAGATGGTGAAGGTGGATTTTGAGGCGCACACACACAAAAAATTCAGGACGGGTATCCAACCAGTTTGATGGAGGATCCCAAATGTCAGTAACCCTGCACAGTACCTGGCATACATCACAGGGCATTCAGTAAATACTTGTAGAGTGGATAAATTGGGCAAGTAATGATCATATCATGAATGGCCTTGAACTCTATAAAAAGAAACGTCTGCAAGTTTTCAACCTTTAAAAAAATATATAGAATAGGAACCTGTCTTGAAAGTAAAATTGTATGAAGAACCTAAAAATGAAGTCTACAACCAGATAAAAGTGGAATTGCTTAGTCTGGGTTGGGGAGTCTGGTGCCCTGCTCACTTGGCCTCCCTGTTGCCTCCAGCTTCCCCCATTCTCTGCGCCCCCACCATGGCTTCTGCTAAGCTACCACTGAGGAGGCTGAGAGAAACCTAGCTTGAAAACCACTCTTGCAAGGCCATGCGGATGCCTCCCAAAGTAGTTACAACAGCAGCGTTACTCTGAGTAACGGGACTCCCTGACCAACTTCTTTTAGTGAACATTCTTCCTGACCCTTCCTGTACTTCTTCTTCCCCAATCCTGCAGGGTGGCTCTGTGGCCAGGGCCATTTTGGAGAGCAAAAAGTATGAGGTGAGAGCACTGGCCAGGGATGTGACTCAACCAAATGGGCAGGTGCTCCGGGACCTTGGGGCCGAGGTGGTAAAAGGCGACCTGAATGACAAAGCATCAGTGGAGACCTTGAAAGGAGCCTTCATGGTGACCAACTTCTGGGACCATTTCAGCAAAGAGAAAGAAGTGGGAACCACCTTTGAGCCCTTTCTTTTTCTCCTCCCTGGCTACTCTGCCCTCCCTGGAAGGCGGTAGGCCTTCAGCCTGGGCAAAAATGTAAGCCTCATCCCAGAACATCTCTCTGGCATTTATGAAATATATGTACTTCAGGTACTTGTTAGAGGTGGATTGTTAGGTGATTGTAAAGTCAGTGTTATGTGACACCTGTCCAAATGTGACCTTGGGGATCTGACAGTGACCGTGTGGTGGAGCCAGCCATTAGAGCCTCTGATTCTCACCATTTGTTTGTAGATGGCACATGAGGGGTGGCAGCAAGAACACTCCACAGATTAAGGTTACTCTGAGAGTGAGATGGGAAGAACAAAAGTGTAATGAATATGTTCACTTCTGGCAGAGAATTGGGGATGAATTAGTAATGGGTACATAGGAAAAGAAGTAAGCAAACAAGCAAATAAGCCCACGGTGATTAACTCCAGGGAAAATGAACATTTGTAGAAAAAGTAAATGTAACCATAGAATATCACATGGCTCAGCTTCAGCTGTGTAAGCACTGATGAATGATGTAGTCCCAAATTGTGATATGCTGAGGATGAAAAAAGGGGAATCATGTTTGTGTATGTGTGTGATGGTCATGGTGGGCTCTGTGTGTGTGTGTGTGTGTGTGTGAGAGAGAGAGAGAGAGAGAGAGAAACTGAGAGAGAGAGAGCTGAAGATGAGGACTCATCTGTCATAGTAGAAATTTGGTAGACGATATCTTAAACTGAGAAAAATCAAGAATTAGCAGTATAAACATATTATTTAGAAATAAAGAAGCAGCTGAAAGAGATGAAAATGGTATTTCTGGAGAGCAGCTATCAGCATGAAGGCGCAGGGAACTTCTTTGTCATTATGAGATCTACTTTCTCCCCCAAGACAGTACTATTTGAAAATTATACATACGTATAAACTAGAAAAATATGAAGATTAGATTTTAAAAATGTAATGGATGGGTTCAGACTCTTTCAGAAATGGTACCATTCAAAAAGTTAAGAGCAGGATGGAACCATTTTTGGTTCCTTTGGCGTCCCATGACCAGTGTCCCTGCGGCAGCTTACTTTGAAAACTTTCTTGGCCCATGGAAGCCAGTGAAAGCCTCTGATGGAGTACTACACCCTGGTAAGTGGAAGGTTGCCGTGAAAGCTAACCAGACACCTGCTGTCCTCCCCTCATTCCTCTCTCCAGTGGATGCATGCCATCTGAGTGCCTACCATGTGCTCAGCCCCGTGTGAAGTGCTGAGAGGGACCCCACATTGCCCTAGACTTCCCAGAGAGCTGGATCTTGGGCTGGAAACACTAAGGATTACACTTGCAGTCTTATCGTGCTGACACCCGTCATATAAGCAGTGAGCCATGTGGCCTCAAGTCTCCGTTTCCTCATGTCTAATGGGGAAGCTGGACGAGATGATTTCTCCTACTAGCTCATCTCTCTGCCCTTCTGCGGCAACAGGGAAAACATTCTCCTCTTGACTTGGGTCCCAGGGTCAGAAATCCCTAGAGGGACCCTGACTCCCGGGGATGGGTTTCCAGCCCTGCCTGCAGAGTCTGATTCCATAAGTCTGGGCTGGGGCCTGGAAGACTGTAGTTTTGACAAGGACTCCTGGTAATTCCAATGCTGGCACTCCCCTGCCCTTTGGGGACATTTTCTTTGCCCATAGTCCAAGGGTGGCTCTGTGGAGTGGAAGGAATATGGGAGAATCAGTGTCAGCAAGTCAGTCTTTCTTCCTTGGCTCATAATTAAGACTCATCAGGGGCATAACTAGTGGCAAAGTAGACCTGAGCTAGAACAAGGAGCACATGCCACACATCACAGACGACTTGGGTAACAGTTCAACAAGTGACAAGATAAATGTATAAAGGTGACATATCTCTTCACCCGCCCTTCTTCCTATGCCCTTACCAGGTTTCAGAAGCCAGCTCACCTGACGTTTCCGAGGTCGTGAACTAGGACATTGTAATCTATGGATTAGATTGGCCCTAGGTGAAGAGGTGATGCCTTAAACTTCTGGTGGTACCCAGACCCATTTGGGGTCTTCACATCTGTAAAACCCAGCCTCAGGTATCCCGGAGCCTCATCCCCTCCACCCCTACCCCCAGAGGAATAACTAACATTTACTAAACACTTACTGGGTGTTTGGTGTCTGTTTTACAGATGGGGAAACTGAGGCACAGATAGATTAACTTTGCCAGATTAACTTTGCCAAGGTCACTAATAAGGCAGAAACAGAACTTGAACTCAGGCAGTATGGCTCCAGAACCATATTCTTTTTATTTTTTATTTTAATTTTCTTGGCTGCGCTGCAAGGCATGCAGGATCTTAGTTCCCCGACCAGGGATGGAATCTGTGCCCCCCTGCAATGGAAGCACAGAGTCCTAACTACTGAACTGCCAAGGAATTCCAGAACCACATTCTTTACTGCTGTCCCTTAGCTGCTTTTAAACTCAGCCCAAGAATCTCAACCTTCAAATAAAAACAAACCTCAAAGTCAGAATAGACTTGACTCTGAGTGCCTCAAAAAACTCGGACTGCTTTTTTATAAATATAAATTACAATTATAATTTAAGCAGAGGAACGAGCAGACATTTTGCCTACCAAGAAATTCAGGCAGGAAGTTAATTTTGCTGCAAAAGACAAACTACGATATTTAGTCCCTGGTTGCTAAGCCTGAAGTCACTTTTATACTGGACTGAAATTCAGAGACCTCGATTCTTGTCCTAGGTTGTTGTTTTCTAACTGGGAGGCACTGGGTGAGTCAATAGACTTAGATTCTTCAGTTCAAAAAATGAGAGTGCTGGAGCTAGATCATGTCCACATTGGGTTCCAGCCTCAGGAGTCTGGGAATCTATGAAAGGCTATATCACACTGCAGGAAGGGCACAGGCTTTGGAGTGACGGATGAGGGTTTGAACCCCCTTCTGCTGCTTACTGGTTGAGCAGCCTCAGGCAAGTACCTGATATTCCTATATTTCAAGGTTGTTTTGAGGATTAAACAAGCCAATATGTTTGCTCATTCATTCATTCAATATATATTTGAGGGCCTACTATGTGCCAGTCACTTACTGGGGAATCAGTAATAAACAGCTCAAAACGGACAAAGCTGAGCCCTCATTAAGCTCATATTCTGGTGGAGGAGTTAGATAATAAACATAATAGATGATAAGTAAAATATATTATATGTTAGAATGAGATAAATAAACATAATAGATAAGTAAAATATATGTTAGAAGGAGATAAATAAACATAATAGATAAGTAAAGTATATTATATGTTAGAAGGTGATAAGTGCAGTAAAAAAATAAGGCAGAGTAAGGTATTTGTGGAGTGCTAGCAGTAAGGGAGTTGTGTGTGAAATTTAAATAAGGTGATTGGTGGGCTTCTTTGAGAAGGTGACATCTGAGCAACGTCTGATGGAGGTAAGTAATGGGCTTTGTGAATATTCAGGGGAAGAGCTTTTCAGGAAGAGAGAACAGCCAGTGTGGCTGGAACAGAGCAAGTTGGGGGGTTGGGGAGAGGGTAGTAGGAGGTGAGGCCAGAGGTAATAGAAGGTCTGGTCCTGTAAGCCATTGGTTTTTCTTCTGAGAGACACAGAGAGCCATTGGAGGGCTCTGGGCAGACATGACATGAGCCAACTTTAGTTTTTACAGAATCACTCTGACTTTTGTGTTGAAAAGAGACTGTGGAAGGGCAAGAGTGGAAACAAGGAGCCCAAATTTGCAATAATCCAAGTCAGAGATGATGGTGGCTTAGACCAGGGTGATAGCAGTGAGGATGGTGAGAAGTGGTCAGATTCTGGACATATTATAAATAGGACTTCAAAAAAAAGGAAAGAATATGGGGTGGGAGAGACACCTCAAGGTTGACTTCAAGATTTTTGACTTGAGAAACTGGAATGATAGAGTTGCCATTAACTGAGATGGGGAAGTCCGTAGGGGGAGTGGGTTGTGCAGGAACTCATTTTGGAGCACCGTGAGTTTCAAATGTCTATTAAACAGTCAAGTAAGGATGTTGAGTAGGAAGTTGGACATATGAGTCAGGAGTTGAGCAGAGATGTCTGGGTTAGAGATAGCAGTCATACTTTTCACACAGGATATGCTTAGTAAATGGTCACTCTCTTTTTTTCTTTAAATCAACACCCAGGCATTACAGTATTTTTCTCCAGCAAACCTTCTCACTGTGCATAGACGGCGGCTACTCAGTGTGCCCATCCCTCTTGTTTAAGTGGTGGGACCTACAAAGAATGTGACGTAATTAGCTATTTTTATCTTTTTTAAAACTAGCACTGCCCATGGGGGATGTACCAATGGATGGTATCTCTGTTGCTGATGTTGGAGAGGTCATCTGCAGCATTTTTAATTTGCCAGAGAAGTTTGTAGGCAAGACCGTGGGTCTCAGTGCAGAGGCACTAACAGTACAGCAATATGCTGATGCTTTGTCCAAGGGTTTGGGGAGAGAAGTCCGAGATGCAGAGGTGAGTTCTTAAGAGATATAAACGTGATCGCAAATGGTCACAGCCCACTAACTTACAAATTCTGGGACACTTCCGACAGATTTGGGCAGGGTTGAGCTTAGGCTGTGGGAAACAATTGAAGAGGATTCCTGTTCCACGAATCTGTCTTCATCTGTTGGTGTATCTGAATTCCACCCTTATGACTTTATCGCTTTGGCTTCAGGTTAATCAGTTTATTAAAGTAAAATTCCTTTTGGGTGGAAAGAACTTAGACTCTGAAGACCGAGGTACAATGTTTCCGTATATGCTGTACCAACTCTCTCCTCCCAGGAGCTCATCACTGATCAGGCCGGTCTGCCAGAGCTGGTCTGCGTGGGGCATGGCACTTAGCCTCTCTGAGCTGCCGCTTCCTCATTCATAAAGTGGGATGAAAGCATCTACCTTGGGACGTTTTCCGAAAATTAGAGAGGATATATTTAAGGGGGTTAGCTTAGTGTTTGGCACGTAGCACGTATACCTCAAGGACCTATTATGTACCTGGTGCTATCTTTTAAAGCGTTTACAACAGAGTTGGGGTGAAAATGGTAATTTTCACATGAAGTCACAGTGATCAGTCCAAAGCAGAACACTGGGGGTGCTTAATTGTGTTACCCATACTCTCTGCGCTATAGGTGGTCAGAGAGGGTAGGAGAAGGCTTCATGGAAGAAGTAGCCTTGAGGTGGTCCTTGAGGGTGGGCAAGACTGTGTATGGGTGGAGGGAGCCATAGAGCTGGCCTGGCTAAATTCTAGAAACAACAGGAATGAACCAGAGGCAGTCTGGGGAAGTAAGCAAATCCTGGCTCTGCCCTTATCTATGTGGGGAATCTTGGCATTTACTTAACCTCTCCAGCCTCCCTTTATTCAGATGTTAAAAAGGTTATTATTGGACTTCCCTGGCAGTCCAGTGGTTAGGGGTCCTCGCTTCCACTGCAGGGGGCACAGGTTCGATCCCTGGTCGGGGAACTAAGGGCCCACAAGCCACGTGGTGTGGCCAAAAATTAAAAAAAAAAAAAGGCTATTACACCTGCCATAGGCTTGTTGTGAGGATGCAACGAGACCCACATGGGAGGGACCTGGCCCTGGGTCTGGCACTTAGTAAGCCTGCAATAACCGATCAGGCTGCAATGGCCACAAGAGACCTTTTATAGAGAAGCGAGGGGAATCGATGATCCTGAGCACTGCCAGCCATTTCTCCAAGCAGGTGTTGATAAGAGGAAGGAGAGAGAACAGCGTTTCTGAGAAGGAAGTATATGTTTGTGCCTGCCAGGCAGAGACACCTTCGCAGCTGAAAGGAAGACCCATACCTTCCCTCAAGCTAGCAGGCATTAACTAACACGGCTCTTTGCCTCTCTCTGCTGCTGTTGTCCCATCTGTGGAGGGGGAGGGTGGTTTGGATGACTACTAAGGCTCTACCCAGCACTAACATCTCTCCAGAGTAGAGACAGTCCCTTTTTCCTTACAGGGGTCCAGCCTGCTTTGGTAAATTAAGATTTATTGGAACACAGCCATACCTTTGTTTATGTATGTCTCTGGCTGGTTTCAGGATACAGTGGTAGAGATGAGTAGTTGTGACAGAGACCATATGGCCGGAAGCCCTAAAATATTTATATCTAGCTCTTCAAGAAAAAGGTTGTTGACCCTTGCTCTAGAATGTTTCCTAGGGTTAGGGATAGAGGGTTGGTTTTTGTTTTCTTCTGCAACTCTTGGGCCCTGAGTCTTGAGGGGGTATCTATATTCTCAGTTCACCTCAGGGACGGGAGCTGTGAGGAGGCTGAGAGATCTTTTGGGGGGAAAACTATTGTAGTTGTTAATCCAGCCATAAAACCACATCTGGGGAGCTCCTAAGAAGGCACCACCCACTCAAAAGATGGACTTGATGAGAAGGTCTGCAAAGTCTCTTATATCCGGGTGCAAATTTACTTTTCAGTGATTGACCCTTCTCCCAGTGCCTTTGAATTCGGGTCTTCTATTCATTTTTGTCTGTGGAGTCTGAACTCTGTAAAGTAGAAGGGGAGGAAGGTGAAGAGTGTGGGCATATGGTGTGTATGTGTTCATTCTCAGAGGACCGGGTAGACATTGTTTGGGAAGGCTCAGGTCTGTCCAAGAATCTCTCAGTTACATACCTGGTTTCTGACTGATTTTGGTACATCAAGCTATTTCACAATGCAGCAGAAACTTCTCTGGCACCCAAAGTTTTAGGGGATTGGAGGCTGGAAGTTCTACAGAATGGTTAATGCTGTTCTTAGTAACTAGTTTGACTTGAAGCCGCTGCCCACTGGTCTGGAGTGGGAAAATGCTTACAGGCTATGCTACTCTGGCGGAGGATGCATGTGGCCACAAGGTGGCGCCCCAGCCTTGGCAGTCTGACTTTTCCCCAGTCTGATCAGAAGAAGGCTGTTTGCCTAATTATTTCAGTGACTACTCCCCTCTCCCCCAGAACAAACTCCCACCGGGAACTCTGATCTGGCTGAAACTGCCTGTCTAGCCCCAAAAGGAACACGGTTCTCTCAGAAAGTGAGACACAACAGAACACATCTCTTTCCTTCAAAGATCTGCAGAAAAGTTTCCCTTATTTTACTGAGGGATATTAGTTACCAAAGTTACAGGATGAGAGAGTAACTCAAGGAGACAGACATTTTAGAAGTCACCTTCCATGCTTTTCTTATAGCCTTCTATTTCCAGACTCACTAAAACTTAAATTTTTTTTCTGATTTCAAAAATTACAAATGCTTATTGAAGAAAATACACAAAATTATAAAAAAGAATATAAAAATCATATTGTTTAATCTATCAGAGATAGTAACTGTTAAGATTTACACATTTTCTTCTAGTCTTTTTCCAGTATATATGTAATAAAATTAAAACAACACGATATGTACAATTTTGTAACCAGCTTTTTCACTTGACATTATATTATGAGCATTTTTCTATTTTGTTAAACTTCTTCAAAAATATTAATTTTAGTAACTGCATAATATTTTTAGAGTAGATGTACCATAACTTATTTTACCATTCCTCTGTTTCTGGAGCTGCAGGTTGGTCTTGGTTTTTCATTATTATAAATAGCATATGACGATCATTGTTTTATATGACTTTGCGTCTGTCACATTTCTCTAAGGCCAGGTGGAATAGCGAGATTAGAGTTTATCTCTGGGGGCTAAAGAGAGATTATACTGGATCCAATAGTTAGAAATGGTCTTAGCAGGAATTCCCTGACTGTCCAGTGGTTAGGGCTCTGCGCTTCCACTGTGGGGGGCATGGGTTCGATCCCTTTGGGGAACTAAGATCCTGCATGCCACGTGGTACAGCCAAAAAAAAAAAAAAGAAATGGTCTTAGCTGATTGATTCAGGCAGCAGAACTATTGCTCTATTTAGTGTCAGAAGGGACTCAAGGGGTGGGTTTTGTGGAGGGTGATAGAAGGTGGGTGTGTGATGGGCAGCATTTGTTGTGTCCGGCCCTGGCTGAGGCTGGGATGGCTGAAGTCGAGATGCTCATTTCCAATCAAGGCAGGGAGTGGTGATGGAAGGGACATGGGTCAGGAGGGAAGGATGGAGAGCCCGGTGCTTTGATGCTGCATGCAGGGCCGGATGGGTAGAAGATCTCAGAGGGCTGCTGAGGGAATCCCAGGAGAAAATGTATATGAAAGCTGGTCAGATGAAGGGGCTACAGATCCATAATACCTTATCCCAAGTGCTTGGGGTCAGAAACAATTCCACTTTCAGAATCTTTCAGCTTTTAGATAGGTTATATCTATGTATATTATATAACATCAACATCAGGGGCTGGGGCAGGACCCTATAATCAAACACATCAATATCTCTGCAGACAAAGACATGACTATTTCCACTAAATGGGATAATTAAAGACCATAAATAACTTCCCATAAGTTCAGATCAGGTTTTGCCACCCAATCAGTTCAGAAAAGTCAGTATGTTGCCAAACTGCTTATGAAAAAGCTTCCGTGTTTCTTGGGACTTGGAGTTAGGCTAAAGAACTGTGCACCTGTATCATCATGAAAGTGAATAATTTCTTCTCAAACTGTTTTAAATGAGGGCAATGACATTTCCCGTTTTTTCTTTTCTTCTTTTTTATTTTACTTGTTCTTAAAAGATCACCCTGGAAGCTTACGAGAAGCTAGACTTTCCTGCAGCGAAGGAAATGGCCAAGATGTGTCATTTCTATCAAATGAAGCCAGACTGTGATAGCAAGCTCACCCACCGACTGAACCACAAAGTCAAAAGCTTCAGCCAGTTCATCTCAAAGAACCAGTCAGCCTTGAAGGGCATTTACGCTGTTCACACAGGCCCCTGAGCAAACAATGTCCTTCCTCCCAGATCCTGGTCCTCTTTATGGCACAACATCTATGTTTACAGAACAGATAGGTTAGAATACAATGGTTTACACCCCCAAAGGCTTCCCTGGCGGGGAACACTGCAGAGCTGATCTGACATAGTAATTTGACCCACATATAACTTTCCAGCTACTTATAAGCATGGTACACCTGTTAGGTTAAATGAGAAGCCCGCAGCCTGTCACCTTTTGTAGCTCTCTCCCCAACAGCCCATTGCCTCAGAAGGCTCTGGCTTGAGGAACTTGGAGCTTCTTCCCTAACATGAATCAGTGGGGATGGGGGCACTCAGCTTTCTCCTGCATAAGTGATCCTGAGGCCTGTCTCTGGAACTGCCCTAGGCAACTCCTAGGACTTGTTCAGATGCATTGTCACATTCTCAGTGAAGTTTTAAGTGATTTTAATTTCTTAAAATAAAAATCTTTGTAGAGTTTTCTGGGGAACATGGTGTTCAATGAACTGCACGAGTGTTGGAAACTGAAATTCAGTTTTGCTTCAAAGTTAGAAGCTCATTTCTGATTCATTCATTAAATCATCATTCAATTACTCATCTTTTCATTCACCTACCCCTCATTTATCCATTTCACAAACTTTCTTTTTAGCACCTCTGCTTCTGTGTGTTTTCTTATTGGCGTGGTCCACCCTCCAAAGGCCGCCATGGCTCCTTTTCACTTTGTGTTCGGCTTTGTGTCACGCCAGGGCAAGAGGGGCTATTGCGCTACTTAGCTACAAGTGAAGCCCAGAGGCTCTACCGTGGGTAAAGGCCAGGAGCTTGAGGCAGTGTCTGGGGAACGGTAGGGAAGTGGAAAGAGAAGGTGATGGAAGGGCTCCCATAGTATCTTTGTATATCTCTGGCTTAGCATTTTCTACCCCATACTGTAATTGCCTTGTTTACTTATTTTCCTCTTGGCTGTGAGAGACTTGCCCCCCTCTTTATCCCAGTGCCTGGCACATGATAGGTGATCAATAAATGTTGATTGACTAAATGAGTGAATAAAGTTATTGATCATACCGTTTCAAGAAGAGGGAAATAAACAGGTGCATGGGTTGGAGAGTGGTGAGAACCACCAACTGATACTGAAAGGGCAAGAGGCTGTCCACTTTTGGGCGAGGGGGTGAGTCCCTACTACTCTGGGGCAGGCAGTGGATGGGGCTGGCCGTGGCTGAGCAATGACAGGGTGGCAGAGCCTGTGTGAGAGGACACAGTGGCCTGGGACCTGGCTCAGAGGGGAGGCTCAGCAATGCCAAACATCAGCCTTTTTGTCTCTTAAGGTATCAAGTGGTATTTGTTGAATGAATGATGTTGAGGTGATTGCAGACAAATTTGGTCCTTGAGGGGAAATTACTGTCAGTTTGAGGACCACACTCCTTTCCAAAAGGCACTCTCCTCATCCCCCGACTCTATCTGGCTCAAGCTCTCAACCCTGGGAAACGGGTCTGGATAAATTTCTAAAACGGGAAAAGAAAAACAAAACCCTAAACTAAAAATAGGTGGTTTATTACTCTTCTGGGTGGGCCAGGCAGGAAGAATGGCTACTGTTTCCTAAATAAACCTCAGCATCCCCTAAATGGGCCTGCCTGTAGGCCTGCGCATCCCCTGGCCCCCTTGTATGTTCACTGGGTGGCAGGTTGGTTCTTTCAGCCTTTGGGACAAGGCTGGGGTAGCCCTGGGACAGCCCCACTATTGTTCCTGGAAAGCACAAGAAACCCTTCCTGGGTTTAGAAGAGAACTTTAGAAGCAGCCGATCTGAAATGAGTGCATTTTAGGGGCCTAGTTTGCATCTCCATCTCACACAACCAATAAGGGGAAAAGAGCTGTTAAAGTTGGTCTAAAACATTTTAACATTTTTAAAGAAAAGACGGGGGACTCCACCACTGCCCTCTCTTTTCTCCCCCTACAATCTCCAGGCCTAGGGAGAGAAAAGCTTCCCTTCCGAGTTGCTCAGGGTAGAGACCTGGGGACCCACAAGAAGCACAGCAGGTGGAAATGGGCTGTGCGCCACAGGGAATGCAATCACCCTCTGTGGTCCAGGGAATGGGTTGGGTGGGGGTGAGGGTGGAGATGACAGAACAGAAGGGATGCAGAAGGAGGTATCTCTCTCTGATTCTAGAAATGTTCCTAGAAACGTTAGCTATGAAGTCAGAGGATGCTGAATTTGATTCCTGTCTGTGCCACTGACTAGTTGTGTGAATTTGGGCAAGTGTCTTGACTTCTCTGGATTTCAGTTTCCCCATCCTCGCAAGGTGTGCTGGGAGGGCTACAAGAGTAAAAGTGTAAAAAGCACTTTGGACAGTCTTTAGCAGATAAAAAGTACTCAGTAAACAGTAGCTATAATTATTATTGAGAATAACTCCTGCCTTCGCCTCCTTCGTATATCACCCTGAGTTCTGAGGTGCTCACAAGATGCTCTGGGTCTCCCCCTGACCTGCCACCCACCCGTGGCTTCCTGGACGGCAGGTTCATCTCGCCCTCTGCCAGGGGTCTGGTCCCTGCCATCTCCCTTTGCCCACCACTAGATGGCAGGACGAGCCTAGCATCTAGCATGAGAAAGGGTCGCTGCAACCTCATCCACCGGGATTTCTCCAGAGGCCTTTTTTTTTTTTTTTTTTGAGGCAAGGAATAACAACTTTATTCAGAAAGCCGGCAGACCGAGAAGATGGCAGACTAAAGTCTCCAAAAAACCATCTTTCCAGGGGCCTTCTTTGGGAACAAGTCTCCAGGAGACAGTTATATGGTGCATATTACAGCCCTTCAGCCTTTCTCAGGATCTCTCAGTCACCCTCCACCGTCATTTCAACAAACAAGTGCTGGGCACCTTTCCTGAGCCTGGCATTGTGGGATTGAGGGCCTTCTCTGTGCCTGATGTGGGATTAACAAAAGGAAAGGAAGAGCCAACGTATTATCCAGAGGCTCCAGCACTGGGACCACAAAGGGTCCCCTCAGGCCGAGGGTGAGTTTTCTATGGAAAGGGGGCCCCAGGTCCCCAGCCCAGGAGCACAGAGCTCCGCTTCGGACTGGTAGCGAGCGGGCGGAGCCTGGGGACAGCGCTCCCGCCCCCGGCTTCTCCACCCGCCTCCTTTCTCCCGCCCAGGGGACACTTCAGACTCTGATGTCCCACCAAACTGCACAAAGAGCAGAGACAATTCCCCAAAAGGAATTCGGGGCCTGCTGGGCCAAACACTGTGCACTCTCCAAAGCAGCTGTTCCGCGGCAACCGAGCCAACTCCTGGACTCGTCGCAGAAGTGAACAGGAAGGCAAGAGCATAAACTTTAAGACACCCCAGAATATAAGTTAGAGTATTTCTGAAGGGCTACTCAGCTAACTGTTGCAAGAGGACTAAAAACGTGCACACCCTTTAACTTGGCAGTACTTCTAGGAAGCTATTTTAAGTAAATAAACACAAATATTGATAAAAATAAAATTTCCAGGATTTTATATGGAAGTGTTGCTACTCATGAGAGTAAAAAAATGGAAATAACCTAAATGTTCAGCATTAAAGGAATGGATAACTAAATTACTGAATCGTTTTAAAGTTCCCTTAAATTTTAAATTCTTTAAAACTAGAATTTGTAAGTAATTTTACTGAAAAAATCTTATTATGTTTCAAGTGAAAAATGTTGGATGTAAAATAACATTGTATCTAGATTAATTAAAATTGTGTAAAGTACACAAGTACATAGGAAAATATTGAGAGGAAAACCACCAAGATGTTAAAAGTGGTTTTCATTGAATGGTGAGATTTTGGTTGGCTTCTACTTTCTCCTTTTATGTTTCCCCTTTCCTCCAGGTTTCCATAATAAAAATGTTAATTAGATATTGAAATTTTATGTAAAGAAATTACTTTTAAAGTTTAACAAATACCATAGATGATCTTAACTCTTCCTCATGTTTTGGCAACTATAATAATTGTTATTTACTATGTGCCAGCCACTATGCTAGGAGCTCTATGTACATACTTTCACTAAATCTTTGTACCAACACTCTAAACAAGATTATCTTCTTATTTGACAGATAAAGGAACATACTTCAGAGGGTTTAGGTAATTTGCCCAAAGTCACACTATTACTAGGTGGCAGAGTCAGGATTTAAATTCAAGTCTGTGTGTCTGCAAAGTCTGTGAGCTTTCCACCATATCAGAACTTTGATCAATGCAATTCTCAACTTATGAAAGGACTGGGTCATCAAATTCATTCAGAGTTCAGTTGTTTGGAATTTGGGACATATTTTTCTCTTAGAAACTCTGTAGAAATGCTAACCTGCAACACTGTGTAAAGATCAACCCTCCAACACTGGTGAAACTACATCTGCTCATATGCTGTGAAGACACAACTTTCAATAAGGTGTTTCTTGCTAACCCTTTCTCCCAGGTGTACACCCGAGAGAATATCGAAACTAATATCAGAGTGAGGATAAGGCAGTACTTGGGGAAGTCATGAAAAGGGTATCTCAAAAGTGGGCTTCCCTGGTGGCGCAGTGGTTGAGAGTTCGCCTGCCGATGCAGGGGACACGGGTTCGTGCCCCGGTCCGGGAAGATCCCACGTGCCGCGGAGCGGCTGGGCCCGTGAGCCATGGCCGCTGAGCCTGCGCGTCCGGAGCCTGTGCTCCGCAACGGGAGAGGCCACAACAGTGAGAGGCCCGCGTACCACAAAAAAAAAAAAAAAAAGTGTATGTGTGTAGGGGATTCCCTGGCAGTCCAGTGGTTAGGACTCTGTGCTTCCACTGCAGGGGCACAGATTTGATCCCCGGTCAGGGAACTATATGATCCTGCATGGCACACGGCGTGTCCAAAAAAAAAAAAAGTGTATGTGTGCAGAAAGAGAAAGCAGAGTCAAGGTATGACCTGGGGTACAGGCAAAAGCCATGAGGTCTGAATGGCTGACTGTGTGAAGGCATCCAGGATAGGTTTGGTGGGCTTGAGTATGGAAGCCCAGCATGGAAACCTAGGGAGCCCCCAGGAGGTCTTGTGGGCATCAAATCCAAATGTTTCCAAGAGCCAGTCAGGTAAATTTATGAAGCAGCCGGATGTACCACAATACGGGATGGTGGAAACCATGGCAGTGAGAGCCTGCATGACTCAACTACAGGCATTAAGAATAGAATTCAGCAGAAACACAGTGCCACCGAACATCAGTTGCCTCAGCTGTTCCTAACATGATGGTTTTCTGACTTTAGGGTTTAACAGCTGAATCTTCCCATTTTGTGGAAGGAGAGGTACCAGGTGAGGCTGTAAGGACAGCAGGTAGAGGGCTTGATCATGAGAGGAAGGGGCAAGAACAAGACTCCGAAGTCCCCTGCTTTGGCAATGGGGAAAATGTCAGGCGAGGGCTGCGGGGGTCAGGGAGCTTCTTGGCAGCAGCTGGTCCTATTTGTGTGTCATTACAAATGAATCATTCCCTTATTGCTTCCAGCAAAAGTTTGGCCGTGGGGGAAGAGAAAGAAGAAAGGAATCAACGTTTGTTGAGAGCCACACTGTTTCATAATCATCATCTCATTTAAGCCTTATTATCTCCCTGAAAAGTTGGTGTACGTGGCAAAGACTTGCTAGATGTTTATCAAACCTGTCTCCTCATCTTCCTGGGCACAAGTGTTCTTTGTAATTCATTGCAGCCATGTGATATAGACTGTGATATAGACACTAGCCCGTGAGTGGAAGTGATGTGGGACATTTCTAGGCCCAGCAGAAAACTCTTCCGCTTGCCACTGTCCTACATCATCTCCCTCCTACCTTTGGACTGACATCTACAAGCCTGGTGACCTTGAAAGCCATGTTTAGAAAATGGTGAAGTCGGACAAAGAAAGGACCCAGTCACCTATCTCCCCTCTTAGAGGAGAGCAGCCCACAGATCAAGGAACATCTGTTCTAGACTTTAGGCGCATCAGAAATAAACTTCCATAACGTTAGAGCCAATTAACTCTGTGTGTGTGTTTATCACAGCTGCTAGCATTGCTTTAACCAATATGGCATTTTTAATGCCCGTTTTATAGAGAAGGAAACCTAAGCTCAGAGAAGTAATTTGCCCAAGGTCACACAACTGAAAATGAAAGAAATTGAACCCAGGTTTATCCAGTTCCCAAGCCCAGGCTCTTTTTATAACAACATATTGCTTCCAAGGGAACCAATAAACAGTGTAGTCCTAATTTGTGATTTCATATCTTATTTTAACCAGGCCGCCCACCCCCAAATCTGATGGGTGCCTCCAAAATGAAAGCAAGTGGGATGAAAGAGAGTAATGAATGACTCACCAGAATCTTGTTCTAACATCAAGTTGCAGGCAGGGGAAAGGCACAGGCAGCTCCCAGGTCTTTCTCCCGAGAGCCAGGTGGGGCTGCTGGCAGAGCAGCGTGGGGCCTGACAATTCTGGGGAAGTTTTTCCATTCCCAGTAGCACTCTTGCTTGGTCCCCTTGTTCATTAACATCTGTGTCCCTCCAATTTGGGCCCTGGCTTGAACTCTGTGAACTGCTCAAAGAGGCTCTTGCTACCTCTTTGTTCAAACAGACAATGGTTGCAGTGACAAAGAGGAAAATCAGATGCAGGTGAAAGTTTATTTTTAACATTTCCAAGGCCAAATGGGGATTTAACATGAAAATCAGAGCCCTCACTTCCGCCAGCTCTCTCCCAAAGTGGCTTGGGTGCTTTTGGCTGGCTGGGACTCCAACATGCTTGGATATTTTCCAAGCAAGTGCACCATTGATGAGGTAGACAGTTCAGTCTTTTCTGGGGCCTTCGTTTGACCAGAAATAGACATTTGTTTGGAGATGGTGTTCAACTTGGGCTGACAGAATGTGATAAGCCTAGGAAGGAAGGCATGCTGCTCTGGCCACCCAAATATGTGAGGTTTCTTTACATTTTAGTCAAGTCAGGCTGAAGCCTGAAAAAATGTGTAATAAAGTGAAAATTCTTGGAAATCCCTAGGTGTAAAGCTCCCTTGGGGACTTCCCTGGTGGCGCAGTGGTTAAGAATCCGCCTGCCAATGCAGGGGACACGGGTTCGAGCCCTGGTCCTGGTCCCACATGCCGCGGAGCAACTAAGCCCGTGCACCACAACTACTGAGCCTGTGCTCTAGAGCTCACGAGCCACAACTACTGAAGCCCATGAGCCACAACTACTGAGCCCGCAAGCCACAACTACTGAAGCCTGCACTCCTAGAGCCTGTGCTCCGCAACAAGAGAAGCCACCGCAATGAGAAGCCCGCGCACCACAATGAAGAGTAGCCCCCACTCGCCGCAACTAGAGAAAGCCCACGTGCAGCAACAGAGACCCAATGCAGCCATAAACAAATAAATATATTGAAAAAAAAAGTCAGACCTTTGCCCTTCAGTGCCCCTCAAGAATGAGGAGCAGTAGCAAGGAAAGGGGGGATTTTATTGCCAGAGCTTCTCCAGGTCTTTGCTCAAAAAAAAAAAAAAAAAAAGAAAAGCTCCTTTGGGAGTGGGCCCCTAGTTCATCCCTCCTCTGTGGATCCCCTAGAGGCCTGCAGATAACAGAGGCTGGGAGGTTCCTGTGAGAAACATCGAGGACCACCAGGAGTAGGTCTTCAGGGAGCACCTACATGGAGCAAAGTACTTGACTATGTTACCTCCTCATCATATCATCTTGGGAGGTTAGAGTCATTATCAGCTGTGGGGGTTTTTTTTGGGTTTTTTTTGGCGGTACGTGGGCCTTTCGCTGTTGTGGCCTCTCCCGTTGCGGAGCACAGGCTCCGGACGTGCAGGCTCAGCGGCCATGGCTCGCGGGCCCAGCCGCTCCGCGGCATGTAGGATCTTCCCGGACCAGGGCACGAACCTGTGTCCCCTGCATTGGCAGGCGGACTCTCAACCACTGTGCCACCAGGGAAGCCCTATCAGCTGTATTTGATCAATGAGGGGACCAGCTCTGTGAGGTAATGAGTCGGCCAGTAGTTACAGAGCACACCCAAGATTATTTGACTCCGGACTCACTCACCTTTGGTCAATTAATCTACAAGGAAGGAGGCAAGAACATACAATGACTGAAAAGACAGTCTCTTCAGCAAGTGGTGTTGGGAAAGCTGGACAGCTATGTGTAAATCAATGAAATTAGAACACACCCTCATACGATCTACAGAAATACACTTAAGATGGTTTAAAGACCGAAATACAAGACATGACACCATAAAACTCCTAGGAGAGAATATAGGTAAAACATTCTCTGACATAAATCTTAGCAATATTTTCTTAGATGGGTCTCCCAAGGCAAAAGAAATAAAAGTAAAAATAAACAAATAGGACCTCCTCTAACTTAAAAGCTTTTGCATGGCAAAGGAAATCATTAATAAAACGAAAAGACAATGTACAGAATGGGAGAAAATATTTGCAAATTATGCAACCAACAAGGGGTTAATATCCAAAATATACAAATAGTTCATACACCTCAATATCAAAAAAAAAAAAAACAAACCAAACAACCCAATCAAAAAATGGGCAGAAGACCTAAATAGACATTTCTCCAAAGAAGACATACAGATGGCCAAGAGGCACATGAAAAGCTGCTCAACATCACTAATTATTAGAGAAATGCAAATCAAAACTACAATGAGCTATCACCTCACACCAATCAGAATGGCTATCATCAAAAAGTGTACAAATAATAAATGCTAGAGAGAGTGTGGAGGAAAGGGAACCCTCCTACACTACTGGTGGGAATGTAAATTAGTGCAGCCACTGTGGAGAACAGTGTGGAGGTTCCTTAAAAAAATAAAAAAAGAATTAACATATGATCCAGTAATCCCACTCCTGGGTATATAGCCAGGAAAAATGAAAACACTAATTCAAAAAGATACATGCATCCCCATGTTCATAACAGCACTATTTACAATAGCCAAGACATGAAAACAACCCAAGTGCACATCAACAGCTGATTGGCTTAAGAAGATATGGCATATGTATACAATGGAATATTACTCAGCCATTAAAAAAAGAATGAAATATTTCCATTTGCAGCAACATGGATAGACTTAGAGGATATCACACTAAGTGAAGTAAGTCAGACAGAGAAAGACAAATATTATTTGATATCACTCATGTGGAATCTAAAAAATAATACAAATGAATCTATACACAAAACAGAAACAGACTCACAGCCATAGGAAAAAAACTTATGGTTACCAAAGGGGAAACAGAGGGAGTGGAGGGATAAATTAGGAGTATGGGATTAATATGTACAAACTACTATGCATAAAATAGGTACGCGACAAGAATTTATTGTATAGCACAGGGAACTATAATCAATATATTATAATAACCTATAATGGAAAGTAATCTGAAAAAAATTATTATAACTGAATCTCTTTGCTGTACACCTGAAACTAACACAATATTGTAAATCAACTACACTTCAATAAAAAAAAGATTATTTGACTCCAAAGTAGATTTTCCCCATTGTCCCATAGTGAGACGAGCATTAGTTTTCTTTTCCCTGATTATCTACTTACGAGGGGGAGGCAGAAACATGCAGAAATGGCTCTGTGCTTTCACTCTCTTGAGCCCCAGCAGCTGCAGTTTTCCTGCAGAAGTGAAGAAATGAGAAGTTGTGGGTTCGCAGTAGCCATGACTGTAATAAAATGTTTCAAGAAAACAAAACAAAAATGAAATGGTTGTTCTTTTTGTGCTTCACTTTAAGCTAAGTTGGCTTTCTGATATGAAATGGCCTTCCTTTCTGATGTCATTCTTCCATTGGCAGGTCTTGGGCAAAGTACGGATTGAGGAAGAAAGGAAGAGGGGAGTAAGTGCTCCCCAAGAGCTAAGAGCTGCCTTTCTGTTCTTAGGACACTTGGCGAATGTGCCGTCTTCTTGCTTGTATTTTGTTTATGTTTTCCTTTGTGAAGCAGGGAAAAGGTGGAATGACCACCCAAGGGAAGGGAAGAGCAAGGATGGGCAGTGTGAGGAGGTAGGGTGGAGGTCAATGTCGGAGCAGGGCCACGGGTTGGCTGGAAAGCCAGCTCCATCAGGTGGATGGGGTGCCTGAGGCGAAACTGACAGGCTGGGAATGACGTTACATCCAAGCGCCTTATTGCCATCTACCTGTTTCCTCTCTGCTCTAAGCCTCCTCTGACTGTCCATCCCGCCTGCCTCCTGGTGCTCTCTCCTTTCCCAGGGAAGAGGCACTCATTGAGGGTTACCAAACGGGTTCTTCCCAAATTCCCATCTCCAGCCAGTCCCTCTCACAATAGTACTGTATTACTCCATTTTCCTCACCAGCAACTTTTTCTTTTTTTTTTTTTTTTTTGGCTGCCTCGGGTCTTTGTTGCTGCGTGCGGGCTTTCTCTAGTTGCAGCGAGCGGGGGCTACTCTTCATTGTGGTGTGCGGGCTTCTCATTGCGGTGGCTTCTCTTGTTGCAGAGCATGGGTTCTAGGCACGCGGGCTTCAGTAGTTGTGGCTCGAGGGCTCTAGAGCGCAGGCTCAGTAGTTGTGGCACAGGGGCTTAGCTGCTCCGTGGCATTTGGGATCTTCCCGGACCAGGGCTCGAACCGGCGTCTCCTGCATTGGCAGGTGGATTCTTAACCGCTGCACCACCAGGGAAATCCTCACCAGCAACTTTTATGAAGTTCAGCAAGGGCAAAGTCACTGCCAAATCTTCTCTTACAAGCCAGTTTCTCCTTTCTTTCTTCCCATTTCTAAAGGGCTGTTGCCAGTGTCCGGGAGTCCAGGATTGGGGTCAATATTGACCCTTCCTTTCCCATATACTCCCATAGTCTGTCATTCACAAAGTCCTATCTGTCCTTTTTCCCACTTGCCTCTTGCATTTCTTACTCCCTCTGCCTCTATCCTAAGACAGCATCTTGCATCTGACTCTTGCATCTGCCATTGGCTGGTCTCCCCTAGACTCTTTCCTCTTCAAGCTATCATCCCACATTCATTTATTATTCACTCATCAGAAAAGTATTTATTGAGCACCCACTAAGTGCCAGACAATGTATTGGACACAAGATCTACCAGTGAGTAAGACAGGTGTGGTCCCTTTGGAGAGGCAAGTAATTGTCAGGCAATTACAGTGCCTTGGGGTGAGTGTGGTGATGGACAGGTTGCTAGAGAAGTCCTCAGAGGGGCTCCTAGTCCAGATGGGGAAAGGTGTCAGGGAGGCCTGCGCACTCCTGCCAGACTCATCCTCCTAAAACAACACTTTTTACCCTGTTTTAACTACAATTGGCCTCCTATTACTTTTGCTCCTTCAGGAGCATTTTGCATTGGGCTGAATATGTCCCCCCCAAATTCATATGTGGAAACCCTAACCCTCAATGTAATATTATTAGGAGGTGGGGCCTTTGGGAGGTGATTAGGTCATGAGGGTGGAGCCCTCAGGAATGGGATTATTGCCTTTGTAAAAGAGACCCCAGAAAGCTCTCTTGCCCTATTTCTGTTATGTGAGGACACAACGAGGAGACAGCAGTCTGCAACCCAGAAGAGGGCTCTCACCAAAGCCTGACCCTGCTGGCACCCTGATCTCAGACTTCTAGCCTCCGGAACTGTGAGAAATAAATTTCTGTTGTTTATAAGCCATCCAGCCTACAGTACTTTGTTGTAGCAGCCTGAAAAAACAAGGTTCAAACTCTGCACCTTGAGATCCTAAGCCCTCCCTCTTCAGCCCAGCCTTATCCCCAGAACTCTCTGATGGCAGAAGTAGTAACGGTAGCAATCATTAGCACAATAGCAAAACTTCATTATGATTCTATATGCCTCAGGCCCTCTTCTGAGTGCTTCTCCCGTGTCCACTTTCACAGCGTTTTCCATGAGGTAGGCGCTATTACTATCACCACTTACAGATAAGGAAACTGAGGCATGGGTGGCCTAAATGGCAGAATCTGGGTTCAAATCCCAGTGGTGTGGCTCCAGGCCTGACACATGACCACAACACCACTGCGTGTCAGTGTAACTCTGTGGATCTTGGACTTTCTACCTCACGCCCTAAATTCTCCCTTGGGGCTTTCCCCCCGGTCCTCTCTCTCCTGGAAATGCCCTTCTCTTTCTTATCAAACCCCTTATCTTTTACAGAGCCTCCCTCTATGGAAAAAGAGCTGAGTCTCTACTCAGTTCTGTGTTCAAGTCCCAGCTCCCAGCTGTGAACCCCCTTCTTCTCCCTGACACTTGGTTCCCTCTTCTCTACAATGGGAATATTACTGTCCTTCTCCCAGGGCCTTTCTGAATATGACGTGAGAACACTGTATGTGAGTGTGCTTTGCAAACTCTAGAATCCTATGCAAATGTAAAGGAACTGACATCATTTTTCCTCGTGTTTCCCAAAGTAAGAATATTTCTATACAGGCTGCACTTCATTATAACAACATTTGCTTTTATATTCCCTTGGGCACATGACTTCATCTTTCTAAACCTCAGCTCTCTCATCTGTGAATGGGCACAATACCATCAGCCTTATTGGACGACTGTGGGGATTAAATGCAATAGTGCTTTAAAAGGATTAGACACACAAGAATGTGCATTGCCTGTCTCCCAAACCTTGACTTTTCTCCAGCTGCTGGGGCTAAATGGTTTTTGTCTCTCACTAGAAGAAGGCTGTCCAAAATCGTGCCTTCTCTCTCCCTCTACTTTTTAATAAATGAAAGGCAGCTGTCTTCTTGGAGCTTCGGATTTAATCAGCATCAACAGTGGAATATTTATTTACCAAAGAAAAATACTTTTCATGCTCCTTTTGACCATATCGCCCACATGCACCGCCACCAGCTGCCCAAAGCCCGTTCTGAAGCAGCAGAGCGTTTTGCGAGCACAGCAGTGCTCTGTGACCCTCCGAGTGCTTGTTCAGCTGAAATTACTTGTGCCTGGCACAGACCTTCTCTTTTGATTTTGGCAGAACTTCAGGGAGAGAAAAAGCTGGGTTAGTGTTAGGGCTGGGTTTAGAATTTGAGACTCAACAGATATACTGTTAACACTTCTCCTCTTTGCTAACTTTACGAAGTTCGAGAAAAGCTTTCTGGGGAAAGACACAAGTTTATTTGCCAAAAGCTGAGATGGGCCAAGGAAGATGTAGTCAGCATTTGGAATCTCCTTGCCTTAGAATCTAACAGCCAAGGAGGGAAGAAGGATGCTGGGAAGCTGGGAGTGGGGGTCTGAGGGGGTAGGTGTGTAGAAAGGATTTGGAAGGATTCAGGATGCTGAACGGGCCTGGCTCCTTGTGATTCCACCCCCATGACATCTCTTAAACCATCCCTTCCTCTCCTTCTCTAGCACAGCCCCTGTCCTCGTCCTCGTCATCCTTACCAACAACAGCGATACTTTCTAATACGCCTCCTTGTCCCTCTTGTTCACTCTAAACACAGCTGCCAGTTTCTAGTCCTCTGCTTAAAAACAGTCAAGACCCCCCAGTGCTTATCAAACAAAAGCCTCACCTTTAGGTGAGTGCTCAAGGCCCCCCTCCTTCCCCCAAGCAGGCCCCAAACCACCCCCTGTCCTCATCTCATCCCTCATCCTCCACGGAGCCTCTACCTACACCAGCCAGGTACATATGTGCTATCCCACCGACTTGCCAGTACCGTACCTTCCAGCCTTCCAGCCTTCCAGCCTTTTGCCTGGGCTGGTGCCTCTGCCTGGATGGCTCTACCCTAGTTCCCACCTTTGCCTGGATTCCCCCCTCAGCCTCCAGGACCCAGTTCAAAGACGCCTCCTTCTGCAAAGCCTTTCTCAGCTCCTCCAGGCAGAGCTGACGTCACCTCATCTCTGCTGTGTACTGCAGACCTGTGTACTGCTCTTGTTCGTGTGTGCCACTAGGTGACCTTGGGACTGGACTAAGCCTTGTTTATGTCTCCCACACCCCCACCTAGTGCCTTGTTCAGCGTATGCTACTTTATTTGAATTTTTGAAAGCTGATGGGAAAAACTCCCATGATGCCAGGGAGGAGCCAGAGCAGTAGACTGAGTTTTTGGCTGTGTCAGGCTCACATCGCCAGAGCAGTGCCGTTTACTGGGTAAATGCCTTCTCGTTTACCCTGGGTTAGTGCTCACTGAGAATGTGTCTGTCTCTAAGACAGTGTCCCAGCTGGCAGGTACTCCAGCCCAGTTAAGCTCCTGGAACTGATCCCCATTATGTTGCAAACCCTGTGTTGGACTCAGGGCACACGCACATGACTGTGACTCTGTCCCTGCCATGGGGGTCCTCAGGGATAGTGGGGGAGAGACACACACATAATTTCAAGACCAGGCAGAAGCTTGATGGGGCGCTCAGTCAAGCCTTAGAGCATCAGGATAGGCTTCTTAAAGGAGGTGATACCTGGACTGAACATTAAAGAATGTATAGGAGTTAGGCAAAGACTGTGAGTCTAAATAACACAGCCTCAAGCTACCATGAGCATTCAGGACTACAGATTACTGGTAGGGTGGGGAAAGGGGTCAGATGAAGAGAGAGAGAGAGATTGACAGAGAAGATGAAGGCATTTGAGCTGGACTTTGAAAGATGAGAGTTTTGGATGCATAGAGATCTGAATAGGATAGAGGTTGGAGGACAATCTGGGCAGAGGAACAGCATGAGGAAAGGCATGGAACAGTGATGCAACTTGCTTTAAGTGGTCAACTCCAAGAAGGTTATCACTGGAAAAGATGAAAGCTCTAATTCGAAAAGATACATGCACCCCAATGTTCATAGCAGCACTATGAACACTATTGTAATAGCCAAAACATGGAAGCAACCTAAGTGTCCATTGACAGATGAGTGGATAAAGAAGATGTGGTGTATATATATATATATATATATATATATATATATATACAATGGAATATTACTCAGCCATAAAAAGAATGAAATAATGCCAACATGGATGGACCTAGAGATTATCATACTAACTGAAGTAAGTCAGACAAAGACAAATATTACATGATATCACTTATATGTGGAATCTAAAAAATAGTACAAATGAACTGATTTACAAAACAGAAACAGTCTCACAGACATAGAGAACAAATTTATGCTTACCAAAGCGGGGGGGAGGGGATAATTAGGAGTATGAGATTAACAGATGCACGCTACCATATATAAAATAAACAACAAGGATTTACTGTTACAGCACAGGGAACTATATTCAATATCTTACAATGAACTAATTATAAGAAAAGAATTGAAAAAAAAGAATATACGTGTATAAACAAATCACTTTGCTGTGTACCTGAAACTAACACAATACTGTAAATCAATTATATTTTAATGAAAAAAAGAAAAGTGTCACTAGAGTATGGACCATGGGGTCATAGGGAGAGATGGGGCTGAAGAGAGAAAAGGGTCCAGGTCACAGAGGGTCTAAATGGTGAGACTTGTATATTCTGATCATCTCCTGCTAACAGTGGGATCTGCAGAAGTGGGACACAGGGGCCCTGGGGTTCAATCAGCTGTAATACCAACCAGCAAAAGTGTCGCAGGTTCATCACTTCTGTTCTCATCTTCTCAATTACCATATTGGTATGATCAAGGTGACCCATCTCCTAGCAGCAAAGGCAGGAATTAAAGCAACCCAGGGCCCCACAGTGCTAAGATGCTGAGGACAAAGCTTGCTGTTCTGCTCTCTCAAGAATAGTCACCTAAACGTCCCTCCCCGAAAGAAGAGGCTGAGCTCTTCCTTCCAGGCTACTGTGTTTTTAGAAAGTTAAGTTCTTCGGGTGTTGTGCATTTCAGATGGGTCATGGAGATGTTGGAAATTGAGAGGCCCTTAGCCTCTTGCAAACAGGCTGGGAGTCTTCGGTCAGAGCCCAAAGGAGAGGGCTGTGAGATTGTTCATTGACATCCAAGAGAGATCAAGCTTGTTCCAATAATTCTCTCTGCTCTTAGCTCCAGGCTCTGCCAGAACGCAGGTCTGTTGGAAAGTGGGAATCCTGACAGGTTCTGAGAAACAACAGGAGTCTGGCTTAAATGGAAGAAACTACCTTTTTTTTAGGTGCATGGCAGTCCTGGGGTCCTTGAGCTCAGGTTCAACATTCGGCCCTCATGCAAAATATATAAGCAGCGCCTCTTGCTTAGCTGCAAAATAAACAGCTCTTGTGTAAAGCTCTGCATTTCAGGGTCTACTTTGGGTGGGAGTGGAGCGATGAGATGGGTGAAACTGGCCTCTACTGTTCCAACTGGAGCCTCCAAGTTGACCACGCAGTCATAACCCACACTGTAGCTTCCCTTGTGACTAAAACCTGTGCGTCTCTGTTGATGACTCAGGAAGGGTCCTAGCCTTGCACTAGTACCTGCCCAGGGAAGGGAAAAAGGCTCTTCTAGTTACTCTGAGCCCTGGGATTCTATTAGAAATGTCTTGTGAAGGCAGCCTCAAGCCCATCCAAGAAACTCTCCTTCAGTACCTGCTGTGTGTCTCGCACTAATACGGCTGCCAGGAACACAACTGCAGATAAGATCCAGTCTCTGCTCTCACACGATCTAATTGCAGCTGGAGGAGTGGGGAAGAGGATTTATCAGTTAGGACACTTTTGTTTGTAAGTGATGAAAATGCTGCTTCCATCTGACTTAAGCAAAGAGAAAGAGTAGGCACAACAGGGGTGAGGGGCTCAGGGTCCAGTTTTTCTCTTTCTGGGTTGACTCCCTTCTCAGACAGGCTTTACCCTTATGGTTGCAAGATGTTTCCTAGCAGCTACTGGGGCTACCTATCTGGCTCATGTCTAATGGAAAATAGGGGAAAATTTCCTTACCAGGATTCCTAGCAAAAGCCTCATAATGCATCACTGGCTATAAACAGGAAACATGCCCATTTCTCTACCCATTGAAGGTCAGGGAGAAGAGATGGCGTGCTGATTCTGTCTAGGTTACATGCTCCATCTTTGAGCCAAAGGTAGGACCCCAGCTAAAGCCATAGGCTTGCAAGTTGGAGAGGGGAATAGGGCTATGGTTACCTAGAGGGTGAATGGAAACTGGTGACAAAAAATGAGATACTCCAAGGTAGACTTAGATAATAGTTAGTGATCTGATTGGAATGAACAACAACCCAAGGCAAATAAAGCAAAAAACAAAACCAAAAACAAACCTAATAATAAGTGGAAGTGTACTGGGGTAGGGGTCACAGGATCAAAGGAAGAGTTGAACAGTAAATTTTCTAGAAGGAGAGCTCCTGGGTTCTGTGGAGATCTTTGTGAATGACTCCATGACATAGCTTGAGGCTGTGCTGGCTGTACTCACTGCTTTTGCCTGTCTAACTTTACATTACATTCTTTAATCTTCTACCCCCATGATTAGTCTATGCCAATGATAATATCCAAGTAGTAAGAGCAGAGTGATGGAAAAAACCCAGGTTTTGGTGAAATTGTTCTGTGACTGGATCAGCCAGTCCTAGAGCGCACCTTATATTAGGTTATATGAGACAATTAATTTTCTTAATTTTGATATTTATTTTGTTCATGGTTTGAGTTCAATGTCTACCACTTTCAGCTAAAAGTGTCCAAATTAGTATAGGCTCAGACAAACACCTTTGGGACTCTGTATTTCATCTGGGTTTCTTTCCAATGCTGGCTATACCCCACTGTAGGAAGGCTCCACACATACATCTAAATGGTTCTATGTTTGAAAAATCATGGTGGAGGGTTCTGATTGGTCTGGCATGAGCAGCTGGTTTGCCCTTTGGACCAATTCTGTTCCCAGGGGCATGATATAGTCTGAAGGGCACAGCTTGTGTGAATTGTCTCTAGTCTTGGATTAATCAGTCTGGGGTAGGGGTTGAGTTAAGAATAGAATAGGCAATGCTCCTGGGGGGTGGGGATGCTATTACATCTGCATCTACTCCTACAAGGTTTCTCAAAGTGTGGTCCCCAGACTAGCAGTATGCGCATCCCAGGGAAATTGTCAGAAATGCAAAGTCTTAGACTTCACACAGATCTCCTGAATCAGAAACTCTGGGGGTGAGGCCCAGCAATGACCAGCAGGTGTTTTGATGCACATACAAGTTTGAGAACTACTGGGCCACAATCACACAACGACTAAAACCAAACACCATGGTGGTTCAAAGAAGAAACAATAATGTTTGATCAGAAGATGAGGAAAGCCTTAAGAAAAGAGGAGGTCTTTGAGATGAATCTTGAAGATTGGTTAGATTGGTTGAAATGAATATAAGTTCACAAATCACACTGTAATTACAATAAAGAATTTAAAAAATCCTTCACCCAAACAAATCAACTGTTTGCTTTTACCTATGGTCTTTTTCATTCTTGGTTCATGAGAAAGCATACATATTCTTTTTTTTGTACTAACACAAAAATTTTCTATTTTGCTTTTCTCACTTAGCAGTTTTATTCCTAGTACACTATGGTTTCTATTATATAAACATTTTGACCATTTACAATAGCTTTGAGGAAATGCATTTAAAAAAACGTTAGAAGTCATCCATGGATTCACCACCCTAACCCAATCATTATGATCATTTTCTTCTAGTATATTTTCCTGTGGAAATTATTTACATAATTGGGATAATAGCAGATATATTTTATACATATATACTTTACATTATAGCACAAGCATTCATCTTCATTACTGAACAGATTCATATGTACAAGAGGTCAACAAAGAAATTTATCATAACTTATTTAACTAATCTCCTGTTATTAGACATTTTGGTTCTTTCCAGTTTCTGCTGTGGTAAACATCTCTGCGTATGAAGGGCTTTCTCCCACATTTTGAGTTATTTCCTTGGAATAGATTTCCAGAAGTGGAATTACAGGATCACAGGATACAAACTCTTTTATGGTTCTTGATGCATTTTGCCAAATTTCTTTTAAAAGGTTTGTACCAATTTATACTGCCCCCAGTAATGTGTAAGAGTGCCAGTTTCCCCACATCCTTGGCAGCTTTGGGCATTTTAATTAAAAAAATTTTTTTTTGCCAGTTTAATAGGGGAAGAACTTTACATTGTTTTAATTTGCATTTTTTTAAACTTTACCTAACATTACTCAATAAATGTTTCCCATGTTGCTTCAACGTTCTTAATAAGCTCTTTTATGGTCGCAAAGCCTTTTTATGGTTGAGATTTGATTACTGAATATAAGTGTAGGGCATTTCAGTTTAGTGACCACCAGGAGCCATAGCAGAGGGTCAGGAAATCTCCCACACAGGCTGTCAGGAGCTGAACTCATTGTTTTCAACACCCTCCTCCTTCTGGGCTTCCCATCTTAGTGAATAGCACCACCAGCCATCAGGTCATTCAAGCCAAAGCCTGAGTGTCATTTTTGACTTCTCTCTGTGCTACAGAACCAAACTTGGGTCTGCTCGCCCGTGCGCAGTAAAGCCGATCTACTGACCCCGGGTTGTGGTAAAGGAAAGTGCAGCGTTTATTGCAGGGCACCAAGCAAGGAGTCCAGGGCAGCTAGTGCTCAAAACGCTCAAACTCTCTGATGGGTTTTAGCAAAGCATGTTTAAAGGCAAGATGAGGGAGGGAAGTCCCAGGGTATGTGATCAGCTTGTGCACAATTCTCTGATTGGTAACAGGGCGGTGTCACAGGGGTTAACATTATCAATCCTCAGGTTCCCATAGGCCTGGGAGCTAAGTGTTCATGGTCATCAAGTAGTTTACGTCTTCCTTTTGGTGGGAGTTTTCGCAGCTGTAAAACAACTCAGGAAATGTGTATCAGATACTATTATTTAGGTACTTCAGAGAAGAGCTAAAGAAGACAATCTGGGGAGGGGTCTGCCCTGGGAAGGCCCCATGGCATCCTGCTCAGTTACACCTGCCCTTCATCACCTACATTCAATCAATAACCAGTCAATCAATAATAAGTCCCTAAATTGCTCTTGAAACCCTACTGCCATTACCTGAGTTCAGGTCATACCAACTCTTCCCGAAACGACTGCAGAAGCCTTCTAATCGGTTTCGTTTCCCTCTAAACCATGCTCCACACTGCAGGCAAAACTATCTTTCTTATACCCAAATATGACTCGAGTGTGTTAGCTTCCCATTACTTTTGTGATGAAATCCCCAGATTCCTTAGTCCATTTTGGAAGCCTGCCATGACCTGAACCCTGCCCTACTCTGTCCCAGGTGGTGCAATCAGAAGGTTGTGTACTTGTCTTTCCCCCTGAGGTGTACAGAGACCATGACTCAGACCTTTGAGGACCATAACCACATTCTCAAAGTGGCTGACTGGAGCTGGGATTAAAAGATGGGGAGCAGTACCTGGTTCACATGAGCAGCCTTACTGACATGCCCTGTATCCGGCAACACTTGGATGGTGATTTACTCTGGAGCTCCTCAAAGTAGCTCCAAGACGTGTCCATGAAATATTTGTTACTGGCTCATGATGGGGTGAGTACAGGAATAGAAGGTAGGCATTTAGAAACTGTTACAGAAATTTGATAGACTGATTTTATGTTTAGCATCTAATAATAAAAAAGTTTGTATTTTGTGAGTCAAAAATTTCTCTTGTCTATTAATTGAATTTTATTGTATTTTAAAATTACTGGTCTACAATGTGCTGAATTGGAAATTTAAAAATAAAAGCCCTTTGACCACAGGTAGTGTGACTCGAATTCTCTTGGAAAAGTTCAGTCTGAAACAATCTTCCCATGAGTTTGTAAATGCGTTTTCTGGAGTAAAGAGATACTTGAATGCCCAGCTGGGAAGAGTGTGTTTCAAAGATTGAAGAAAGTTACAAAGAGAAAGAAATCACAACTTTATATCTTAACTTCATTATTTTTGTAGAGAAACTGGTTAAAATAGAAAGTTCTGGCTTCTACCATCAAGTCAAGATATAACAGTCCTGGATATACTGAACAGGATGGTAACTTGGAACACTTAAGAGGGGGAATTGGTTTCAAGCAATTCCTCATTTTCCTGGTCTGTAAGATGAGGGGGTGGGATGAAAAAAACTTCCAATATTTTTTTCAGCTCTAAGACCATGTGCTTTCACAATTCTATGCTTGACTATTGAGTTTAAAACTTTGCTAATAAAGGTAACTGCTGGCATGTGACATGGAGTAACAAGAAGGCTTGAAAAAAGAAGCAGATGGGTAATTATTATTCAATCATCATTGTACTTTGTTCAAATTCAACTACTTTTTTTAAAATTTTATTTTTTTATTTTTGCGGTACGCGGGCCTCTCACTGTTGTGGCCTCTCCCGTTGCGGAGCACAGGCTCCGGACGCGCAGGCTCAGCAGCCATGGCTCACAGGCCCAGCCGCTCCACGGCATGTGGGATCTTCCCGGACCGGGGCACGAACCCGTGTCCCCTGCATCGGCAGGCAGACTCTCAACCACTGCGCCACCAGGGAAGCCCTCAACAACTTTTTAATGGAAGAAACTGCCAAACCATGAATCATTTAACAGAGACCTGGGTTCTCTACCACTAACTAGCTGTGTGACTGAGGACAGGTGGCTTCACTTATTTGTGCCCTCTGCTTTGTAACGAGGAGACTGGACTGTTGCCAGCACCCCTAAAGTGTTAAGCGGCCCCCCAAGGGTACAGGGGAGAAGGGTAGGGAATAAAAGTAACCAAGCAGGTTGGCTCTTTCTTGGGGTTTTCCCCACCCTCAGCCAGAACAGCCCCTGTTTTAGAGATCAGGTCTTTGTGTAAGACTTTGTTAGAAAAAATACTTCATTACTATAAAAAGTTTGGAAAAACAATCAGGCTATACGACTGTTAGTGTCCCTTTTAGCTTTATGTCTACCTAAAAGCATTGTACCATTTTGTGGCCGATGCCTGACTTGCAGTCATGATATCTAAATGGAGGGATTGAAAAATGAAATGCACAGGAGACGGGTAAGCTATGTAAATGAAAGAAGGAGGCTGGGTGTCAGCCCAATAGGGAGCTGTGGGGACTATGGTGCACTAGAAAGTGCCTTGTCTGAAGGGAACCTCGGAGATTCAGCTCCTTCCCATTGTTGCCTGTGGGGATGTGGGCACCTCTCTAGGGCCTATGCATCCAATATGTATTCTGGGACCCGAATGTGACTCATCCGCCTCCAAACTGTGGCTCACCTGAATTTCCTAGACTTCTTTTTATGCTAAAGAGTGGCACACATGAACTGTCAGTCTGGTAGGCCTAATCATCTTCCCAATTGTTTGGCACCGTATTTGGCACATGGTAACCAGACTACAGATGTTAGCTATCATTATTATCAACATCATCATTATTACTTAATAATGATGTGGCAGACTTGGATCTGTTAGTAATTGCAATTGAATTCTAACATAATTATACAATTTTGTGCTATTCAAGTTTAATTCCTTTAAAAGCCATATCATAAAACTGGAGCATTTTGGAGAATTACTGACAAGAGGAAAAAGGAAATAAATGATGCCTCTCTATGAACTTGAGTCATGTCCAAGGTCTGTCCTACAGTACTCTGCCAAGCTTGGCCCTTCAGCCTCATCAAGGCTCACAGTGAAGTGTGTTGGCGTCCAGCACTACTGCACACTTAGATGTACGTGCTCTGTGTGTGTCTTAAAGTCAGGCCTATTCCAGTGATGATACAACTACAGTCACACTCAGATAGGTGCCCAGATCGCTGACGTCTTTCTCAGTCGCATGATCACTGTAGCTTTAAAGATGTTATCATCTCTACAGAAATAGGCCCCTTCCCTACTTTTTATCAGAAATGTCTTGGCTTGTTTATCAACTTATTTTTCCAGACAAGCTTGCTTGCTCATATGGGACGTAAATGTCTAGAGCCTGATTTCAGATAGCACAGTGAAACCCCGCCCAGGAAATTGGGGTTCTGTCATTAAAAAAAAAAGTTGTAAAACAAAATATAAAAGAAAAAAATTTTAAATGCTCAGTTCCACCAGTCTAACAAAATGATTGTCGTTTCTCTGCCTTCTCTCTCATACACGTGTGTACATTGTTAAGTAAATTAGACAATCATGACTTTATTGAATTTGTTGGTGGCTGGTGAAGGGGTAGGTGGTTACAAAAACGACTAGGATATAGTTTTTACCCTCAAAGGGAGGGAGACAGAGAGGTAAAAAAGAATCTTAAAATGGAACAAAGCAAGCAGGGGATGACAAGAGTGAGAGGTGGCTAAGGAAGAAAGAAGCATAAAAGGGAAGGGCTCATTAACTCTGACTATGGGGTAATCTATCTGAAAGTTTCCTCAACCATTTTGAAACCTGTTTTAGCTGAGGGTTTTTGATGCTGGAGTCTAGCTGGATCTGGAGGCTGGAGTTATATTTATTATTATATACAGTGTTGTGTTTTCCTTTTATTAAATTTTATATCAAGAAGTAAACCATTGCTCATGTTACTACAGAGCCTTTATCATTATTTTGTGTACTCTACTAAAACAGTCCCCTTACATTAGGTATGTATGTTATAACCAGTTTATCCCTAAGGTAAATAACAGGGACAATAATATGTAATAACGCTACAAGTAACAGTGACAAACATCTTTATACATACAGTTTTTTCCTTCAGTACAATTATTTTCTTAGGATAAATTCTGTGGAATTGAGAGCCTTGGTTTTAAAAATATAGTTATTATTTTGACTTGTGTCATATTGCCCAACTGTCTTCCAAGAGGTTTGTATACATTTGCATTGCTACTGGATTAAATGAAGTTTCAATCTTTCTGTAGACTTCTGAGAATTGGACTTTATACATTTTTGTTTTAGTTTTTGTGTCTCTGAAGACTAATAAAATAGAGGATCTTTTCAAACTGCTTGTTCATTACTTTTGTTGTTATTGTTGTGTTAATTGCCTATTTTTGTCCGTTCCCATTTGTCTAATGCGGTTGAGGTGATGTTCTTATATATATTTTACCCACTTTTATATAGTATAAAAAATAGCCGTTTGATAATCACTTTTACAAACAGCTATACTGGCCAGGTGTTTTCCTTTTTAAATCTTAGTTTAACTGAGTGTGTGCCAAATTCACCCTGAGCTTCTGTGTACTTTCTTTCTATCTCATTCTGGTACCTACCAGGTTGCACTGCAATTACTGGTTTACATGTCTCTCTCTCCTATTAAACTGCGAGCTCCTTTCTATATGCCCAACACCTTAGATAGAATCTGTTACATAATATTTGCTCAAAATTGCTTGTTGAGGTTTGGAAGAAAAAGAATGTTTGAGTGAAAGAATTGAGGGAATGCTCCATAGCCCTTCTGAATTTCTAGAACCAGAGGGAGTCCCGACTTTTCCTCCTTCAGTCAGGAAGGCAGAAGGCAAACCTCTGGCTGACCCTTGGGGAGGCCTATCTGTGGGAGCGTGGGTCTCCCTCTCTCCCCTGGGGCCTCACCCAAGACTCAGGTCCTATGTGGAGAGTCCCTGGGGGTCTGGTTGGGGAGATGATTTCCTTTGGCGCCACTTTCTGGGCAAAAAGTTCCAGTGTTTGGATTTTATTAGCCAATAAAATTAAAGGAAAAATGCTGGGAAAAAAAAATCACAGCGCACTGTTGTTACTCTTGTGAATGAATCACATAACTTGCAGCTCCACTATTAATGTCTAAATGGATTTTCTGTGCTCCAAGCCAAAACATGTTTCATAAAGTTACCCAGAGGTGGATGGTATCCCAGTTAATAAAAACAGTTGTGGGTGAAGGGTGCATGGTCTGACGGAAGGGGAGGTGATTGATGCTAGGTTGCTGGGATTTAACTGTGATTTTATTTATTTTTAAAGAAAAATAAAACATTTTATTAAATAGTTGAACTTCAGTGTTATTACCAAACCCTAACTCAAAACAGGGAATTTATTGAGTGTTTGGAGATACAAATATGCAGATGGAATTTTATGAGGTGTCTTGAATAATTTTCCACATTGTATTATCAACCAGTTTAATCCAATCCTAGTTTGTGTCTAGTCAGGGTAGGGATATTTCTTTTTAATTTACATTTATTTGTCGGAGTAATATCCCTCCCAGAATTCAGGCACAGTCCTAGAAGTTTAGTCGATACTTGAAAACAAAAATAAACAGCTCTACAGATTCTGACAGCTGTAGATACCTTAGCTCAAAGAATTATTTCTGTGATCCTCTCCCTCCACAATATTTTGTGATGATATATTTCAGAGTTTAATTTCTTTAGAGCCTCCATCATAGTCAGCCAGAGAAGAAAAGAAAGAATGCAAGTCACTGTACTGAAAGCTTAAAAAACCCAGGACTTTGATCTGAAAAAGCTAACTTTTCATTCCAAGAAGTCTTCCCCATCCCAACAGATCTCATTAGCGGTGATCGGTGGCTGGTGGCTGGTGGCTGGTGGCTGGATATCACCTGAAATTGCAACCACCTCTTCCAACAAGGCTATTTGTAACAACGGCTAGGAAATACGTGGCATGGGTCACAGACTGCTTGGCCAAAGTAGTTAGATCCTATATGTAACAAATATCGTTTTCCTTTTCTCACAAGTGTAGCACAGATACAATGTAGAAAAGTGATAAAATATGAAAAATAAATTTGATGTATATGTGGAAACATACCAAATGTTAACAGTGGGTTACTTCTGGGTCATGGAATTAGGAGTGATTTATTTATTGTTTACTTGGTTGTATTTTTTTTTGCTGCAATAAGCCTGCACTTTTTAATAGCAGGAAAAAAGGAGCTTCTTTTCCCTTTATTATTTTTTTAATTTTGGAAAATTTTAAACAAATATAAAAATAGCAAGACTAGATTAGTATACCTAGGCCATCACCTAGACTTGTGCACTGGGTTTCAGGCTTGCTTGGGACGCGTGAGCCCCTTTTTCCCTTCCTCTTTCTCCTTTTAGACTGGGAATATCCATCCCATGCCTGACCCACCGTTGTATTTTGGAAGGACATAACTTGTTTTCTGGTTTCACAAGTCCACAGATAGAGAGGAATTTTGTTCCAGGAGGTACCATATTCCAAGTCTCACCCATAAGTGATTTAGATGATGAAATTTTTGACTTTTTGAATTGATGATATTTAGATGAGATATTGGACTTAGATGCTGGAATGACTTATAACTTTTGGGGATGTTGGGATCAGGTGAATATATTTTGTACATGGGACAGATGTGAATTTGGAGAGGCCAGAGGGCAGACTATATTGGATTGGCTAACGTCTGCCGAAATTCATGTCTTTCCTAGAACCTCAGAATTTGACCTTATTTGGAAATAGGGTTGTTGCAGATGTAGTTAAGATATAAGTTAAGGGACTTCCCTGGTGGCGCAGTGGTTAAGAATCCTCCTGCCAAGGGAACACTCTTGCACTGTTGGTGAGAATGTAAATTGATACAGCCACTATGGAGAACAGTATGGAGGTTCCTTAAAAAACTACAAATAGAACTACCATACGACCCAGCAATCCCACTACTGGGCATATACCCTGAGAAAACCATAATTCAAAAAGAGTCATGTACCAGAATGTTCATTGCAGCTCTATTTACAATAGCCAGGACATGGAAGCAACCTAAGTGTCCATCAACAGATGAATGGATAAAGAAGATGTGGCACATATATGCAATGGAATATTACTCAGCCATAAAAAGAAATGAAATCGAGTTATTTGTAGTGAGGTGGATGGACCTAGAGTCTGTCATACAGAGTGAAGTAAGTCAGAAGGAGAAAAACAAATACCGTATGCTAACACATATATATGGAATCTAAGGGAAAAAAATGTCATGAAGAACATAGGGGTAAGACAGGAATAAAGACACAGACCTACTAGAGAATGGACTTGAGGATATGGGGAGGGGGAAGGGTAAGCTGTGACAAAGTGAGAGAGTGGCATGGACATATATACACTACCAAACGTAAAATAGATAGCTAGTGGGAAGCAGCCGCATAGCACAGGGAGATCAGCTAGGTGATCCCACCTAGAGGGCTGGGATAGGGAGGGTGGGAGGGAGATGCAAGAGAGAGGGGATATGGGGATATATGTATGCATATAGCTGATTCATTTTGTTATAAAGCAGAAAATAACACACCATTGTAAAGCAATTATACTCCAATAAATATGTTAAAAAAAAAAAAAAAAGAATCCGCCTGCCAATGCAGGCGACACGGGTTTCAGCCCTGGTCCGGAAAGATCCCACATGCCACAGAGCAACTAAGCCCGTGAGCCACAACTACTGAGCCTGCGCTCTAGAGCCCGAGTGCCACAACTACTGAAGCCTAGAGTTCACACTCCACAACAAATAGAAGCCACTGCAATGAGAAGCCCGCGCTCCACAACAAAGAGTAGCCCCCGCTTGCTGCAACTAGAGAAAGCCTGCGTGCAGCAACGAAAGACCCAACGCAGCCAAATAAATAAATAAATACATTTATTTTAAAAAAAAAAAAGATGTAAGTTAAGCTAAGCTCATGTAGGAGTAGAGTGGGCCCATAATCCAATATGACTGGTGTCCTTATAAGAGAAGATACAGAGAGAGACACACACAAGAAAAAGGTCATGTGACAAAGGAGGCAGAGATTGGAGGTATGCGTCTAGAAGCCGAAAACCACCAAAGAGGAGACACCAGAGGCAAAGAGAAAAGGCATGGAATGGGTTCTCCCCTCCAGCCTTTAAAGACAGCATGGCCCTGCCCATGCCTTGACTTCACACTTCCAGCATTCAGAACTGTGAGTCAATAAATTTCTGTTGTTTTAAGCTATGCAATTTGTGGTACTTTGTTACAGCAGCTCCAATAAACGAATACAACTTGGATATGTGCTACTGTATTGGTATATTATGCACATTATAAAACATATATAGAAATAGATATTGAAAATGGGTAAAAATGAAAAAAACTAATATTTGAAAACAATTTTACCTTGTTTCCTGCATGCAAAACGTTTGAGAGCAATAAGACTGAATATTTGCTGTTTTAAAATTAACTTGTTTTGGAATATGTTTACATTTTCAGAAAAATTGCAAAGATAGTACAGCGAGCTCTCCAGAGCCCCTCCTGGTGTGGACCGGGTGGGTGGGAGAGCACAGTGCCTCCCAGGTCAACAGGCAGCTTGACACCCCCGAGCACTGACCTTGGAGTAGGAGACCAACGTGAATGTCTAACGCAGCTGCCCACTGTCTTCCTACCTCTGTTTCCTCATCTGAAAACAGGGATGATAATACCTCCCTCACAGAGTCGTTGTGCAGATGAAGTAAATCCTAGCTTATCCGGTGCTAAACGACCCTGGAGAAGACATCTGACTCTTTAAGGCACAGTTTCCTCCTCTGTAAAATGGGGAGAGTCACACCTTCCCTATAAGTTTTTAAGGGTGTGCGAAGTTGTTTAACTCTAGGCCACCGGGTCTTCCCGTTCTTTATCCCTCAGACATGTTTTCTAGGCTTTTCCTTAAACAGAGTACTTGGTTGCGGTGGCAAAAATGCCAAAAGGCAGATCAAATATCTATATGGTATGTTAGGATGCACCAGGAAAACTTGCTGTGAGACATACAGCTTGTGGCACTAACAGTATTGACATGTGTGCATGTCGGGGCGGGGGCGGGGGTGGGAGAGGGAGAATGGCGCCCCCTTAAGGACCTTCCAGTCTTGATATTCTTCGTACCTACCAAGATAAGCCAAATCCAGGCTTGATGCTTTTATGCTGGGAGTAGTCCTCAGCTCTGTCTGGAAAATTCCAGGAGGAGGCTTCTTCAGTATATATGTCTGAGAAGAGCTGATTTGTTCTAAAACGAGCAAATGCGTGGGCTGCTACGCACCACTGCTCCTCGGCTCCGCCCCGCCCCCACTTCTGCCAGCGCCAGTCTTGCTTTCAGCTGAGGAACCTCTGCCACCCCCGCTCCTTCTCCCCCCCCCCCCCCCCGCCCCGGACTCCCTCGGGGGAGGGGACACTCCCAGGGTCTGGACTTCAGCCCTTTTCTCCTCCTTCTTCCATGACGACTAAGATCACAGAACACTCATTTTAGAGCAGGTTGTTCTTAGATCGTTTAGTCAACGTTTCTCAATCCTGGTTATACTTTGGAGTCTCTTGGTGGAGCTTTTAAAGCATACACACTCCTGGGTCCCACCGTCGGAGATGCTGGGGAGAAGCCAAGGCATTGGCATTAAAAAAAAAAACTCCCCAGGTGATTCTAAAGTCCAGCCAGGATTGAGGACCAGCCCAGGGTTTCAGGCCACCTCTTGCTGAAGGCAGGGGTCTTGTCTCTCTTGTTTACCACTGTATCCCCTAGCAACACAAATATTTGTTGAACGAATGATCAAACTTACTCCTTGGAGCCGTGGGCAGTCCCTTGGATGCCATGGCCGGTTGGGGAGATGAGGGCCAATTTACTGGGCTCCAGGCCCTCATTTTTATCTGTTAATTATTAAATATATAATTCCAGGTAGGATATGGAAACTTGTCATTTACTATTAAGTCTGGTTGTTGTAGACAAAAAAAACTGGAAAATTTCTCCTGATGCAGCAAGATGGCCTAAGAACAAGCGTTCTCATGATAAAACTCCAACACATGTTGATTAATAAGTATAATTTAAGTTTAAGAATAATTTAATTACACATTTATGGAGTTCAATACAACACTATAGCCATTTTTCCTACTAGACTTTATTTTTTAGAATAGTTTTAGATTTACATGAAAGTTGTTAAGACAGTACAGAGTTCCCACATACCTTGTACCCAGTTTTCCCCTACTATTAATTTTTTACATGAGTAAGGTATATTTATTATAATTAATGAACCAGTATTGATACATTATCATTAACTAAAGTTCATATTTTATTCAGATTTCCTTAGTTTTTACCTAATGTCCTTTTTCTGTTTCAGGATCCCATCCATGACACACTACATTAGTTGTCATGTAGCCTTAACACCCTTCAATGTTGTGATATTTTCTCAAATTTTCCTTCTTTTGAAGGCTTTGACCAGTTTTGAGGAGTACGGCTCAGATTTTTATAGGATTCCCCTCTATTGGAATTTGTCTGTTTTCTCATGTTTAGGTTGGGGTTATGAGTCTGGGGGAGGAAAGCCACAGAGGTAAAGTGTCATTCTCATCACATCATATCAAGGGTATGTGCTATCAACATGACTTATCACTGTTAATGTTGACCGAGATCAACTGGCTGAAGTAGTGTTTGTTACATTCCTCCACTGTATGGTTACTCTTTCCATCCCTGCCCTTTTCCTACTGTATTCTTTGGAAAGGAATTGCTATGTGCAGCCCACCCTTAAGGGATGGGTAGTTAGGTAACCTTGCTTGAGAGAGTGTTATCTACATAAATTATTTGGAATTCTTCTACTTGGAAGATTTCTCTCTCTTTTCTTTGTTCTTTCTTTCCTTCCTCCCTTCCTCCCTTTCTTTCTTCCTCTCTCCCTCCCTCCCTCCCTCCCTTCCTTCCTTTCTACTTATTCAATCATTTATTTATATCAATATGGACTCTGGATATATATTTTATACCTTAGGTTATAATCCAACACTTCTTTATTTATTTTTTTTGCTCAAATTGTTCCAGCTTTGGCCATTGGGAGCTTTTCCTGTCGGCTCTGATAGATGACCATCTTTTTTTTTAGTACCTCTTTACTCTCTGGCATAACAACATGCTACAGGCTCATCATGCATGTTTCCTGCCAGATTGTAGCCATTTAAACTGTATTTGAATTGTTCTTGTGTACTCCTTAATTTCGGGTTAATGTATATTTTTCTCAGAATAATTAAAAACTTTAAAAAGTATTACAGGGAAAAAAAAAAAGTATTACAGGGAGATTGGTTCAAGATTGCGGAGTAGAAGGATGTGTGTTCACTCCCTCTTGTGAGAGCACCGAAATCACAACTAAGTGCCGAACAATCATTGACAGGAAGCCACTGGAACTCACCAAAAAAGATACCCCACATCCAAAGACAAAGGAGAAGCTGCAAAGAGACAGTTGGAGGGGCACAATCACAATAAAATCAAATATCATAACTGCTGGGTGGGTGACTCACAAACTAGAGAAAATTACCATAGAAGCCCACCCACTGGAGTGAAGGTTCTGAGCCCCACGTCAGACTTCCCAACCTGGGGGGTCTGGCAATGGGAGGAAGAATTCCTAGAGAATCAGACTTTGAAGGCTAGTTGGGATTTGATTGCAGGACTTCGACAGGACTGGGGGAAACAGAGACTCCACTCTTGGAGGGCACACGCAAAGTAGTGTGCACATCGGGACACAGGGGAAGGAGCAGTGACCCCATAGGAGACTGAACCAGACCTAACTGCTAGTGTTGAAGGATCTCCTGCAGAGGCGGGGGGTGGCTTTGGCTCACCATGGGGACAAGGACACTGGCAGCAGAGATTCTGGGAAGTACTGCTTGGCATGAGCCCTCCCAGAGTCTGCCATTAGCCTCACCAAAGAGCTGGGTAGGCTCCAGTGTTGGGTTGCCGCAGGCCAAACAACCAACAGGGAGGGAACCCAGCCCCACCCATCAGGAGACAAGCAGATTAAAGTTTTACTGAGCTCTGCCCACCAGAGCAA
The DNA here is from genome assembly GCF_964374135.1 of Grampus griseus. Lineage (NCBI taxonomy): Eukaryota > Metazoa > Chordata > Mammalia > Artiodactyla > Delphinidae > Grampus > Grampus griseus. The sequence goes on from NC_138998.1 coordinate 62,729,401, forward strand.
CACCCAGCTCTACCCACCACCAGTCCCTCCCATCAGGAAGCTTGCACAAGCCTCTTAGATAGCCTCATCCACCAGAGGGCAGACAGCAGAAGCAAGAAGAACTACAGTTCTGCAGCCTGTGGAAGGAAAACCACATTCACAGAACGATAGACAAAATGATAGACAAAATGAAAAGGCAGAGGACTTTGTACCAGATGAAGGAACAAGATTAAACCCCAGAAAAACAACTAAAGGAAGTGGAGATAGGCAACCTTCCAGAAAAATAATTCAGAATAATAATAGTGAAGATGATTCAGGACCTCAGAAAAAGAATGGAGGCAAAGATCGAGAAGATGCAAGAAATGTTTAACAAAGGCCTAGAAGAATTAAGGAACAAACACCTAAAAGAATTAAAGAACAAACAAACAGAGATGAACAATACAATAAATGAAATGAAAAATACACTAGAAGGAATCAATAGCAGAATAACTGAGGGAGAAGAACGGATAAGTGACCTGGAAGACAGAATGGTGGAATTCACTGCCACAGAACAGAATAAAGAAAAAAGAATGAAAAGAAATGAAGACAGCCTAAGAGACCTCTGGGACAACATCAAATGCAACAATATTCGCATTATAGGGGTCCCAGAAGGAAAAGAGAGAGAGAAAGGACCCAAGAAAATATTTGAAGAGATTATAGTCGAAAACTTCCCTAACATGGGAAAGGAAATAGCCACCCAAGTCCAGGAAGCACAGAGAATCCCAGGCAGGATAAACCCAAGGAGAAACATGCCAAGACATATAGTAATCAAATTGACAAAAATTAAAGACAAAGAAAAATTATTGAAAGCAGCAAGGGAAAAATGACAAAAAACATACAAGGCAACTCCCATAAGGTTAAGAGCTGATTTCTCAGCAGAAACTCTACAAGTCAGAAGGGAGTGGCATTGATATATTTAAAGTGATGAAAGGGAAGAACCTACAACCAAGATGACTCTACCCGGCAAGGATCTCATTCAGATTCGATGGAGAAATCAAAAGGTTTACAGACAGGCAAAAGCTAAGAGAATTCAGCACTACCAAACCACCTCTACAACAAATGCTAAAGGAACTTCTCTAAGTGGGAGACACAAGAGAAGAAAAGGACCTACAAAAAACAAATCCATAACAATTAAGAAAATGGTCATAGGAACATATATATCGATAATTACCTTAAACGTGAATGGATTAAATGCTCCACCCAGAAGACACAGGCTCACTGAATGGATACAAAAACAAGACCCATATATATGCTGTCTACAAGAGACCCACTTCAGACCTAGGGACACATACAGACTGAAAGTGAAGGGATGGAAAAAGATATTCCATGCAAATGGAAATCAAAAGAAAGCTGGAGTAGCAATACTCATATGAGATAAGATAGACTTTAAAATAAAGAATGTTACAAGAGACAAGGAAGGACACTATATAATGATCAAAGGATCAATCCAAGAAGAAGATATAACAATTATAAATATATATGCACCCAACTTAGGAGCACCTCAATACATAAGGCAACTGCTAACAGCTATAAAAGAGGAAATTGATGGTAACACAATAATAATGGGGTACTTTAACACCTCACTTACACCAATGGACAGATCATCCAGACAGAAAATTAATAAGGAAACACAAGCTTTAAATGACACAGTAGACCAGATAGATTTTATTGATATTTATAGGACATTCCATCCAAAAACACTTTCTTCTCAAGTGCACATGGAACATTCTCCAGAATAGATCACATCTTGGGTCACAAATGAAGCCTCAGTAAATTTAAGAAAATTGAAATCATATCAAGCATCTTTTCTGACCACAATGCTATGAGATTAGAAATGAATTACAGGAGAAAAAAAGTAAAAAACACAAACACATGGAGGCTAAACAATATGCTACTAAATAACCAAGATATCACTGAAGAAATCAAAGAGGAAATCAAAAAAAAACCTAGGGACAAATGACAATGAAAACACAACGACCCAAAATCTATGGGAGGCAGCAAAAACTGTTCTAAGAGGGAAGTTTATAGCAATACAATCCTACCGCAAGAAACAAGAAAAATCTCAAATAAACAATCTAACCTTACACCTAAAGGAACTAGAGAAAGAAGAACAAACAAAACCCAAAGTTAGTAGAAGGAAAGAAATAATAAAATCAGAGCAGAAATAAATGAAATAGAAACAAAGAAAACAATAGCAAAGATGAATAAAGCTAAAAGCTGGTTCTCTGAGAAGGTAAACAAAATTGATCAACCTTTAGCCAGACTCATCAAGAAAAAGAGGGAGAGGACTCAAATCAATAAAATTAGAAATGAAAAAGGAGAAGTTACAACAGACACTGCAGAAACACAAAGCATCCTAAGAGACTACTACAAGCAACTCTATGCCAATAAAATGGACAACCTGGAAGAAATGGACAAATTCCTAGAAAGGTATAGCTTTCCAAGACTGAACCAGGAAGAAATAGAAAATATGAACAGACCAATCACAAGTAATGAAATTGAAACTGTGATTAAAAATCTTCCAACAAACAAAAGTCCAGGACCAGATGGCTTCACAGGTGAATTCTATGAAACATTTAGAGAAGAGCTAACACCCATCCTTCTCAAACGCTTCCAAAAAATCTCAGAAGAAGGAACACTCCCAAACTCATTCTATGAGGCCACCATCACCCTGATACCAAAACCAGACAAAGGTACTACAGAAAAAGAAAATTACAGACCAATATCACTGATGAATATAGATGCAAAAATCCTCAACAAAATACTAGCAAACAGAATCCAACAACACATTAAAAGGATCATACACCATGATCAAATGGGATTTATCCCAGTGATGCAATGACTCTTCAATATACGCAAATCAATAAATGTGATACACCATAGTAACAAATTGAAGAATAAAAACCATATGATCATCTTAATAGGTGCAGAAAAAGCTTTTGACAAAATTCAATGCCCATTTATGGTAAAAACTCTCCAGAAAGTGGGCATAGAGGGAACCTACCTCAACATAATAAAGGCCATATATGACAAACCCACAGCAAACATCATTCTCAATGGTGAAAAACTGAAAGCATTTCCTCTAAGATCAGGAACAAGATAAGGATGTCCACTCTCACCACTATTATTCAACACAGTTTTGGAAGTCCTAGCCACAGCAATCAGAGAAGAAAAAGAAATAAAAGGAATACAAATAAAAAAAGAAGAAGTAAAGCTGTCACTCTTTGCAGATGACATACTATACATAGACAATCCTAAAGATGCCACCAGAAAACTACTAGAGCTAATCAATGAATCTGGTAAAGTGCAGGATACAAAATTAATGCACCGAAGTCTCTTGCATTCCTATACACTAACAACAAAAGATCAGCAAGAGAAATTAAGGAAACAGTCCCATTTACCACTGCAACAGAAAGAATAAAATACCTAGGAATAAACCTACCTAGGAGGTAAAAGACCTGTACTCAGAAAACTATAAGACACTGATGAAAGAAATCAAAGATGACACAAACAGATGGAGAGATATGCCATGTTCTTGGATTGGAAGACTCAATATTGTGAAAATGACCATACTACCCAAAGCAATCTACAGATTCAATGCAATCCCTATCAAATTACCAGTGGCTTTTTTTTTACAGAACTAGAACAAAAAATCATAAAATTTGTATGGAGACACAAAAGACCCCGAATAGCCAAAACAGTCTTGAGGGAAAAAAAACAGAGCTGGAGGAATAAGCCTCCCTGACTTCAGACTATACTACAAAGCTACAGTAATCAAGACAATATGGTACTGGCACAAAAACAGAAATATATATCAATGGAACAGAATAGAAAGCCCAGAGATAAACCCACACACCTATGGTCAACTAATCTATGACAAAGGATGCAAGGATATACAATGGAGAAAAGACAGCCTCTTCAATAAGTGGTGCTGGGAAAACTGGACAGCTACATGGAAAAGAATGAAATTAGAACACTCCCTAACACCATACACAGAAATAAACTCAAAATAGATTAAAGACCTAAATTTAAGACTGGACACTATAAAACTCTTAGAGGAAAACATAGGAAGAACGCTCTTTGACCTAAATCACAGCAAGATCTTTTTTGGTCCACCTCCTACAGTAATGGAAATAAAAACAAAAATAAACAAATGGGACCTAATGAAACTTAAAAGCTTTTGCACAGCAGGAAACTACAAACAAGCCGAAAAGACAACCCTCGGAATGGGAGAAAATATTTGCAAACGAATCAGTGGACAAAGGATTAATCTCCAAAATATATAAACGGCTCATGCAGCTCAATATCAAAGAAACAAACAACCCAATCCAAAAATGGGCAGAAGACCTAAATAGACATTTCTCCAAAGAAGACATACAGATGGTGAAGAAGCACATGAAAAGCTGCTCAACATCACTAATTATTAGAGAAATGCAAATCAAAACTACGAGGTATCACCTCACACAAGTTAGAATGGGCATCATCAGAAAATCTACAAACAACAAATGCTGGAGAGGGTGTGGAGAAAAGGGAACCCTCTTGCACTGTTGGTGGGAATGTAAATTGTTACAGTCACTATGGAGAACACTATGGAGGTTCCTTAAAAGACTAAAAATAGAATTACCATATGACCCTGCAATCCCACTACTGGGCATATACCCAGAGAAAACCATAATTCAAAAAGACACATGCACCCCAATGTTCATTGCAACATTATTTACAATAGCCAGGTCATGGAAGCAACCTAAATGCCCATCAACAGAATGGATAAAGAACATGTGGTACATATACACAATGGAATATTGCTCAGCCATAAGAAGGAACGAAATTGGGTCATTTGTAGAGACGTGGATGGATCTCGAGACTGTCATATAGAGTGAAGTAAGTCAGAAAGAGAAAAACAAATATCGTATATTAACTCATATATGTGGAACCTAGAAAAATGGTACAAATGAACTGCTTTGCAAGGCAGAAATAGAGACACAGACGTAGAGAACAAACGTATGGACAGCAAGGGGCGAAAGCGGCAGGGCTGGTGGTGGGAGGAATTGGGAGATTGGGATTGACATATATACACTAATATGTATAAAATAGATAAATAATAAGAACCTGCTGTATAAAAAATAAATAACATAAAATTCAAAGTTTAAAAAAAAGTATTACAGAGGTGTGTGAGGCAGTTACAGATTTTGTGATGTTGGTCAGATTTTAAAATTTGTAACTTGTGATTTCTTTCCTTGGTTTATATAAATATAATTTTTATACCTAATTTGATATTCATAATTTTGCATATTTTTCTTTTTAAACATTCCCCTAATTATAAAAATTTTAGACCCTGGTGAGCCCACAGTGCCCCTTGGCTGCATAAGTAAACCAAGACACTTAGGAATGAAGTCTAGGTCTTCAACAGTCAGGGTCAAGAAAAAGAATGCCGAAATATGTACATGGGAAAAGCTGGCCATCCCATGGGCCAGGACAGCTGAGCCTTCCCTTAAACAGGTTGCTGACCACAGGCCTTTGTTAAGATAAGATCCCTGCTTTGCCAATAATGTAACTTCAGTTGTTGTATTTGTTATTTTATTAAGCACATGGTACTAGTGATTCATTCAATAAACATTCAGTGACAACACTGCCTATGTGTTAGGCATCTTGCTGGGCATAGCTGGAAATAATAGGTAAGACAAAGTCTTCAACTCCAAGGAACCTACACTGCAGAGAAAGTGATGAGATAGGGAGGTACACGGATGATTACCAATGGAATGCAACAGGAGCTCTAGGGCCATAAAGTTCTTCAGGAGAGACTTATTCTTTCTTGAGGGGTCAGGGAAGGCTTCATAGAGAAAGGGATATTTGGATTGGGTCTTGAAATATGAGTAGAAGTATGCCAGGCAGAGAAAGGGTCATTTCTGGTAAGGGAGTAGGGTGGCTGTATTAGTAAGACAGAATTGTGAAAGGGCCTGCCAGGGACATCAGGACATCTAGGGGATTCAATGAGGCCAAAAATGTAATTGTGATTCTTTCAGTATCCTTTCCTAGAGTAACAGTTCCTGTGCCAGATTCATCTTTGTAACTCTAGCACCTTGACAGTTTACAGTGAATAGTAGGTGCTCAAGAACAGTTGTTCAATGAATAAAAGAAAACATGCAACACTTGTTCTAAATTGACTTCTTCAATGAATGTGAATATTTGGCTATAAAATTGTCCAGTATAGCATCATATATAATAATAAAAATCTCAAAAGAATCTAAATTTCCAGGCAAAGTGGATTGGTTAGACTAAGTGTGGTATATTCATTAATACAATAGAATTCAAAGTAGCTAATAATAACAATAAAGTTATATTTGGTAATATGAAACAGTAGTTATAGTATATTATTGAGGGGGAAGAGGAGATTACAAAACAAAATAAACAACATGAGCCCAGTTTTGTAAATTATGTGTGTGTGTGTGTCTGTGTGTGTGTACACATGCATTCATGAATGTCTATATATGAAAAATTTGGAAGGATTTTTATAAATAAATTACAGATTATTTCAATTTTCTCCTTTTCCCCCCTAATTTCTCTATAATGCATATACATTAAATATGTAAAAAGAAAAATGTTTTTTGAAGACTCACATTTTGGCAAAACATGTTTATTGAAAAAACATCAAATAGTAACTGAAAGAGTTCCTTATTAAAATGCTGATACTGGGCTTCTCTGGTGGCACAGTGGTTGAGAGTCCGCCTGCCGATGCAGGGGATACGGGTTCGTGCCCTGGTCCAGGAAGATCCCACATGCCGCGGAGCGGCTGGGCCCGTGAGCCATGGCCGCTGAGCCTGTGCGTCCGGAGCCTGTGCTCCGCAACGGGAGAGGCCACAACAGTGAGAGGCCCACATACAGCAAAAAAAAAAAAAAAAAAAAAAAAATGCTGATACTTGTGCAGGCACGGGTGTATGCATGTGTATACAGTATAGCTATATTAATATTTTAAAACCTTGTTGCCTCACATTGAATAGTCTTTTCCTACACATCGTCTCATTTAATCTTCACTACATGCCTGGGTTAGAGGCCAGGATGGCATTATTGTGGGTGAGAAGGAGTAAGTGTTGGTAACCGATGTTCACAGCCTCAGTCTTACCTCTGTGCACACAGCTGGTAACTGGTTGAGCTGGAACACATCCATAAGCCTCTTGACTCCAGGGGCCAGAGCATTTTTCTTTATTATTCTAGAGATTATCCTGGGAGAGGCAAAAAATAGCCATATTAGTAAACCAGGGCTTTTTCCTGACATCATAGCCCTTAAAAATCATGCTGTAGAATATTTGATGATATGCAAACATTTCCATAAAAATTCTTAAGTGAAAAAAGCAAATTACAAAAGTATGATTCCATTTTAGTAAAAAACTAAAATGTTTGCATAAACACATGAAAAAACTTGAACTAGGATATATTGTCAAGTGCAAAATGCTAGATGCAGTGCATGTAATATGCTGCCTTTTACAGTAAGAAAGGTGTAAAATAAGAATTTATGCTTGTATTTGTATCTTCATTAAGGAACAACAGAAGGATACACAAACGACCAAAGGTGTTCACCTAAGAGGGTGGGAGTGGGAGAGAAACATGATAGAGGGAGGAGGGGTGGAGACAACACTTCTTAAGGAATATCTTTTTAATATCACTTTGATTTTGAACTATTCAAAAACCTAAAAATTTAAAAATCTAGTAAACATACCAAAATGCATATTTTTGGGTGGTGGAGAAACATGTAATGTTTATTTTCTTCTCTTGGTACATCTGTATTTTCTCAGTGTTTTACAAGTGTAAGAAAAGGAGTTACTTTAAAACCATTTCTTCTAAACTTATTAAAGTCTTTGTACCCTTGGTTGAAAAGAGGACTTGAACGAGATTTCTAAAGGATTTTGGGAAAAGGGCATTCTGTAGTATACTGTAAATGTGAATTCTTTTTTCATCTGAAACTGTTTATTACTTTAGTCGGCCAAGATACATTCTGGACCTGGTTTCCATTGTAAGAAAAGCAGTAGTCCCCAGAACTCCTCCTAGAATTGCATTCAAAACATGGCTCCAGCTGAAAGATGAAATGCAGATTTCCCACTGAAGGCCTGTTCTCCCCACCCTCCACCCCTGCATGTTGATTCAGGTAATGCTTTAAAAAAAAATCCCTTACCACTTATTCTCAGGGAAATGCAAGAAGTCTAATCCAAAGATATTCCCTGAGCTGTTAGCATTTTGATTGATTGTGAATTTAATATATTTTTAACTCAATTCAAGTGCTTTTCTCTCAGGAGATTGCTCCTCTGTTTCTGGTCTGTGTTGCCTGAGTTGTAGGCAGTGATGTCTGGCTGGGTGTTTGTGGACACATTTTCTGGGCAAGACTATTTGAGAAATACTGACATTTCCCCTAGCTTTCTCCTTAGGCATCAACCCAGTTTGTCTCCGCATCCCTGTTGGGGCTCCAGGCTCTTTCTTGGAAGATAAGAATCTGCTTTCGTCTTCACAGTCTCTCTCAGATTTTTTTCTTTCTCTCCTTCTCCAGACTTGTCTCTATTCCACAGCCTGGGTCTTTGCCCAGCCAGCTTCCGAACCATGCTGTCTTCCTAAGCACAGAGGACTCTGCTTCAAATTTGGAGGGACCTCAGAGACCTTTTTAGTTTGCAAATCAGGAATTTCCTCTACCACATCTTTGCTGGAGAGTCCTCCAATGTCTCCTTAAACACCCCTAGTGACAGAGCTGACTACCTTTCAAATCAGCTGTGCATCCCATCGCTGGTGTCGGAAAGCTGTTTTGTAAGGAAGCTGAGAGCAAGCCTGTGGTCCTCTTGTTTGTTCTTTAGTTGATTTCTGATCTGGTCTGAGAGAAGGAGGATGAGAAGAGAGGTTGTTGCCCAGCCTGACCAAAGGGAGCAGGTCCAAGACTGGCACTTGTCCACAAGACAATGGGGAGCAGTGGGGAGTGGACCTGAAAAGAGCTCTGAATTTGGCCTCAGGAGACAAGGCTTTGTCACAGCTCCATCTTTCAATTACTGACCTAGTTATCTCAGGCAAATCATTTGTATTCTGAATCTAGTTTCTCTCATTTATAAAAGTGGTGTTGTAGAAATAATGATGTCAAGAGGTTAATAGGAGGATTGAATGAAATCATGCAGGTGAAAATGCTTTGTACCTAAAAAGAGTTTTACAAACAAGAGCACAGTTACCATCTAAGATGCTAGATGCCTAGCTTAGTGAATCTGTGAACCAGCCCAGCCCAAGGAGGTTACAAAGTGGAGGGTTTTGGGATTTACTCTGCCTATACCTGTGTGTCATTGGCAGAATCAGCTCATGGCCACTGTTGGCCTTCTCTGAGGGGCCAAGCACATGTGATGACAGAATTTGGGCAAGTCAAAGACTGAAGGATGTGAATTTCCATCAGGTATAAAATGCTCATTTTCAAGATGAATGAGAAGGATTGGTGACTTGCCCAGTCACATAGCTCAGTAATGGTGGGCTGGACCTTGATCCCAGAAGCCAGATTTCTAGGCACAGCTCCTGGAAGTTTTCCTGACAGAAGGGCATTTGGTGTTTTGGACAGTGATCTTTTCATTGTTCAAGTCTTCCTGGCCACTGTAGCAAGTTTAACATCTGTTCCCCATCCATTAAATGGCAGTAGCATCCCCTTGTCTTATGACAATCAAAAAGGTTCCTACACATCTGCTATGGCTTCAAGGGGACAGTACCTCCCCTGGTTGACAACTTCAGTGATAGGTCCTATAAAACATTGAATTGGGGGTTAGAAAATGATGTTTGACATTAACTAACTCTGTAATCTAAAGAACTTCATGTCTCCAAGCCTTAGTTTCCTCATCTAAGAAATGAGGGAGTAGGCCTAGAGGCCCTCTGGAGTCTCCTGCATGCCTCTGTGCTCCCGGCCTCCCCTTAGCCTGCCTGCACCTGAAATGCCTCCATCAGTGAGCCTTGGTGGTTAGGTCTTAACAGCATGAGTGATTTGTGTTTGTATTTATATAAACCGTTCTGCATTCTACATGTATTCTACACGTATGGAATGTGTATTTTCACAGTCACAGTCATTTCCTCATTCTCTCTATTCTCTTTCATTTTCTCTTTCTCACCCTCTTGCTCTCTTTCCCCCATTCTTCATGCTGTCCCCTCCACCGACATCTTCCCATTGGTATTTAAGTATGCTCAAGTTTCTGTCATTCAAAAAACCAAAAAAAAAAAAACCCCAAAAAACCCCAACCTTTGACCAACTTCTCTCTCTTTCCTCATCACAATCAAAGCTGTTTAAGAATTACAAAAATAGTACAAAGGATTCCCACATACTCTTCACCCAGATTTCCCAAATGTTTGCATTTTATATTTGCTTCCTCTCTCTAATTTAATATAAATGCATACACATGTTTATATTTTATTTTTCCCTTTCTTTCATTATGTCTTTGATTTCTTCTTATTTCTACTATTTTGCCAATGTGTTTTCTAACACATGGATTTATTCTTATATATATTTTCTTGAACTGTTGCACATAGGATGCTCCTTTACCCTTAAATACTTAATTTTCTATAAATATAAGCACAATTATCAAAATAAGAAAATTAATATTAACATATTATTTAATCTGCAGACCTTATTCAGATTTACCCACTGTCCCAATAATGTCCTTTATAGCAAAGGAAAATTCTGGATCATGCTTTGCATTCATCTGTCATGCTTCTTTAGAAGTTTTTTTGTTTTTTTGTTTAAATCGAACAGTTCCTCAGTTTTTTCTTTGTGTTTCATGACAGTGACATTTTAAAAACTGTAGTGGCCAGGGGTTTTTGTTTGTTTGTTTGTTTTTGGTTTGTTTGTTTTTGTAGAAAATCCCTCAGTTTAAGTTTGTCTGACATTTCCTTATGATTTGAATAAGGTTATACTTCTCTGGGAGGAATACCACAAAAATGATGCTGTGTTTTCTCAGTGCATCAGACCAAGAGGCACAGGATGTTGATTTGTCCTATTATCGGTGATATCAATGTTCATCACTTGGTGGTGTTAACAGGTTTTTCCACTATAAAGTTTCTACTTTTTCCATTGTAATTAGTCAGTATCTTTGGGGAGATACCCTGAGACTTTGCAAATATCCTGTTAGCCCTCAAACTTTTCACATACTAATTTTAGCACCCACTGATGATTCTTAGCTTGAATTAATTATATTACCATAATGGTTGCCAAATGATTTTCTAATTCCTTCATTCTTTCTACATTTATTAGTGATTTAAATGCATGCTCTTTTACTTTTGTCAAATAACTTTTCAGTGTCTATCATATTATTTTTCCTCTTAGGTCTATTAATATAAATTATACTGATAGATTTGCTAGTATTGAACCATCCATGCATTCACAGAGTAAAACTCACATAGGCTTTATTATTATTTTTTAAATCAATTAATTAATTAATTTTTGGCTGCATTGGGTCTTCGTTGCTGCACGTGGGCTCTCTCTAGCTGTGGCGAGCGGGGGCTACTCTTCATTGCGGTGCGCAGGCTTCTCATTGTGGTGGCTTCTCTTGTTGTGGAGCACGGGCTCTAGACACATGGGCTTCAGTAGTTGCGGTATATGAGCTCAGCAGTTGTGGCACACAGGCTCTAGAGCACAGGCTCAGTAGTTGTGGTGCACAGGCTTAGCTGCTCTGTGGCGGCATGTGGGATCTTCCCGGACCAGGGCTCGAACCCGTGTCCCCTGCATTGGCAGGCAGATTCTTAACCACTGTGCCACCAGGGAAGTCCCATGCTCTATTATTATTTTTTAAAACTGCTGCTGGGGGCTTCCCTGGTGGCACAGTGGTTGAGAATCTGCCTGCCAATGCAGGGGACACTGGTTCAAGCCCTGTCTGGGAAGATCCCACATGCCGCGAAGCAACTGGACCCGTGAGCCACAACTACTGAGCCTGCACATCTGGAGCCTGTGCGTCTGGAGCCTGTGCTCCGCAACAAGAGAGTCCGCGACAGTGAGAGGCCTGCGCACCGTGATGAAGAGTGGCCGCAACTAGAGAAAGCCCTCGCACAGAAACGAAGACCCAATACAGCCCAAAATAATAAATTAATTAATTAAAAAATTAAAAAAAACTGCTGCTGGGTCTATTTGTTAATATTTTATTTATGATTTTTGCACCCATATTTATAAATTAGATTTATTTCTATCTTTTGTGTATTCAGTTTGTTATTTATGTGTATCGATATTATATTCTTATTATGAAAAACATTTACAAGGTTTCTTTTTTTTTTTCCTAAGCTGTGGAACAGTTTAAATAACATTGGCATTATCAACTCGAACGGCTGGTAAAAATTCCCTGTGAAATTCTGTGAGTGTGCTGCTTTTAGAGGGAGTAGCTCTCTGATAAATTTCTCACCTCCTTTTCTGGAAATTGGTCTATTTTTATCTTATATCTGTTCTGGGGTTGATTTTAGAGAATTGTATTCTCCTAGAAATGTATTCATTTCATTCAGGTTTCCAAAGTTATCTGCATAGAATTAACAAATTAGTTTCATGATTTTTAAATTTTCTCTAATGCTTGGTTGATTTCTCCCTTGCCATTTCTTATTTTGTGAAGTTTCACTTTCTCATTGTATCAGTTTTGTTGTTGTTATTGTTGTTTTTCTGCTGTAACAAATTACCACAAACATAGTGGCTTATTATCTTATATTTCAGTAGGTCAGAAGTCCAACTTGGGTGTCATCAGGCTAAAAATCAGGATGTCCACAGGGCTGTGTTCCTTTCTGGAGGCTCTAGGAGAGAAGCAGATTCTTTGCCTTTTCCAGTTTCTAGTGGCTGCCTGCATTCCTTGGCTTATGGTCTCCCCTTTCCATCTTCAAGCCAGTAATGGCAGGACAAAGTCTCACATGTCTCTCTGACCCATCACCCATTGTTACCTCTCTCTCTGGCCTCAACCAGAAAAGGTTCTCTGATTTTAAGGACTCATGGGTTAGGTTGAATCCACCTGGATAACGCAGGAAACTCCCCCCATCCTCATGTCCTTCACCCCAATCACATCTGCAAAGTTCCTTTTGCCATGGAAGGTAACATATTCACAGGTTCTAGGGATTAGAGTGTGGACATCTTCGGGAGGTCATTCTATGTGCCATACACTTTTTTTTCTTGATAAGATTGGTTAAATTTTAAGCTACTTTATTATTTTTTTCTTTTATTCATTTCATCTTGATTTATTCTTATTTCTACTATTTTCAGTTTCCTAACACATTGGTTTATTCTTTTTCTTTCTACTTTTCTATTCTTTATTTTGTTGTTCTTTTTATAATTTTGGAGTCATATGCTTAAATTAATTTCTCTTCTATCTTCTCTATCAGTACAAATAAAGGTATGGAATCTCTGCACATTGCTTTAACTCTAGGTTCTGATATGTTGTTTTCATTATTATTGTTTCTAGATAGATTACACACTTAGTTGTTATTCTCCCTTAAGCCTAAGAAATGTTTAAGACAGAATTTTAACATTCTTTTTATTTTCTGAAGGTGGAAGTGTCTTTTTATTTTCTGACTTTCTTATTGTTACTGGTTTTATTATACATTGATCTGAGAGTGCTTTCTTACAGCCTAACACTTAGTTGAGTTTTGTGAATGTTTCATGGGCCCTTGCGGGGGCTGGAGAAAGTATTCTTTTCTTTCAGGGTACAGAGTTGAAATTTTATCTATCAGACTTCCTTACTAATAATTATGTATATATATGATCTTATCTATCATTGTTTATCCACTTGACCTGTCATCACTGAGAGAGGTAAATTTTCCTACTAATGTGTTTGTGTCTATTTCTTCTTGTATCTTTTATAATTTATGGTATGTAATGGTTGTTATATTACTTGGTGTATAGATTTTCATAACTATTATATCTTCATTGTGGATCTTTCTTATCTCATTCAGTATGATATTTTTGATGTACAAAAGCTTTTAAGGTTTTACGTGGTCAAATTTTATCAATATTATCCACTATGGTTTCTGTGTTTTGGGTCACGCTTAAATAGGCTATCTTTACTCTCAGCTTTTAAAATTATTTAGTCATGCTTTCTTCCAGTAGTTTTGTGGTTTTGTTTTTTACATAAAAATTTTTTAAAATCATCTGGAATTTATTTTGATGTAAAGAGTAAGTAGGTGCCTCCCTTCACTCCCCAACCTTAGTCTTTTCAGATGGCTTATCAGATGTCTAAGCATCTTTACTGAATAATCAGTTTATAGGAAACATCTGTTTTATCTGCCTCCTGCCCAGAGTCCTTTGACTCTTCTTTTAATAACAGGCCCTCGATTTTCCTCGGGGAACCACCTTTCAGTCCATACGGTTTGTTTGGAACTGACCCTAGCTCCTGCTCCAGGGTTGGGTATAAAAATCAACCTTGGTATCATTTCCCTGGCCATGGTTATTGGTTCAGGGCTGGGGCATGACCCAAGCTAAGACGATCAGGGTCAAGATGACTCAGCATTAAGACTCTTATTGGTATTATTTCAGAAGAGATAGTCTTTTACCATTGGACTTGAAGCTGTAAAAGTGTAAGCCTGGGCTTTCAGGGACTACCACCATGTGTAGTCCAAGAATGAAACTAACCCAATGAAAAGCAGAGTGTGTGTGATGGAGACTAGGTACTGATGAAATTGTCTGAGCCTCTGGATCCTACTGTGTCTTACCCCTGGACTTGTCAGTGATCTGAGCCAATTTACACATATACAGCTGGAGTTTTCACTTGCTAACAGAAGACCCTCTAAATGAAAAAAAAATCCGCTAACTTGAAATAATGTTTTTTATCATATATAAAATTCTGATATGAGCATATCCCTCTAATCTGTTCCATTGACCTATTTATCTGTTCTAAGGTTCATAAATTAGAGGAAATTTGTTTTCAGATAACTGTTGTTTAGTTAGCTCAATGTTTAAAAACATTTTGAATTTGAATGTTGCTGTGAGTGTTGGCTGGTAACTGTTTTTGGCTACCCCCTTCTTCAGAGAATCATTCTTGACCAAATAGGAGGCCTCCCACCATGGAGGCTATGCCGCCTGTCCACCCCAGATGCTGCTAATGACTGACTGGTGGGCGTGGCATAAAAAAAGGCCAATTCTCTTTTCTCAAAGTGAGACTGTGTTCTAGAGCATTCTTGCTTAGCTTTCTCCCTTGCCCTTTCCTACTGCCTTTACTCCTCCTCTCCTGAGAATACTTCCCAATAAGTCACTTGTGCAGAATCCCAATCTCAGTCTCTACTTCTGGGGGACCTGACCTAAGAAAGAGGGAATTCTTTTCAGCTATCGTCAACACTCATTCCTATTCTCAACACTCACTAACTGGAAGGAGTAGCCTCTGTAACAACTGAAACAATGCAGATTAAGGATGCTAATTTTTAAAAATGTATCTGCAAAGTTTTCTGGATCTACTCATCTTTCAAGGCATACCAGAAAATCAACATTGGACAATGGCCAATGGGTATATTTATTTATTCAGGCAAGATTTTCAGAGGATGATAAAACAATTAGGTGAAATTTAGTTGAGGAACGGGCTGCTTATTAATTATGAGTAGGGAAAAAGTACTTTTTGGCATCTCTGAGTTAACCAAGTGACTGAACTCAGCATCAGTTACATCAGGGCAAATTGACATCACGTGCCTCTTGAGGTGATGTGCTAGGAAGCACACAATAACACATTAAGTAGCAGTCCTGTCAAAAATGTTTAACCTGAACGCAATCATGAGAAATCATCAAATTCAGCTTGTGAGACTTTCTGCTAGACAATAGGCTCAGAGAATGTCCTTTCACTCAAGAGCTTGCACTTTTCACTTTTCATTGAAAAGTACATACATAGGTAGGAGGATAGATGAACTTAAATATTCACATGTGTTCATTATATGATTCTTACAGCTTTTCATAGACTTGAAATAAAAAAACAAATTTGCAAAGGAAATAAAGTACCTTTCATATAAGCACACAAAAATGTATTCTATATAAAAATCTCACGTGCTTGCAAATTTGGTGTGCATCATTTGATTAAATAGTTAAAACCTATTTTGTCAAATCATATTGTGAAATGTGCATTACGATTATAGTCAATACTCATTTTATTTCAGCTTATAATAAGATTTTCCAGCTCCTATTAACAAAAAGTAAAATTATATGCTAGCTGCCAGACTAGTTAGTTTTGCAACATATATACCTTTCTTTTTAATTAAATACATGGGAAATTTAATCATAATGTCTAATGAAATAAATGGAGCTATTTTGGCTTTTTAATGCATTATTTTATTGCATTATCCCCAAAAGCTTTCCACTAGAATATTCCACAATATTCACACGAACACACATTTACTGAAGTGTGAAGTACACATTACTTGCCTTCAGTAATAGTCATCCCGTTAATAATAATTGATAACTTTAACCACATATCACACTGGGTAATTAGAAGATAATGAATACTACCATTATCATCTTGTTTTGATAACTCCAATATGATTAATTATATTCGCTCTGCATCAGTTTGATTTTGACCTGACTGCTTTTAGTAATCTTTCTTACATTATGTGCTACAAAATATATTATTTCAAGCTTTCATATTGTTTCTTAAAATTTTTCCTAACACATTTATTTGATTTGAAAAATGATATCAGACTCTGACAAAAAGTAGTACATAGTCAGGTTTGGCTGATAGGTTTGAACATGAGGCCCAGCTTTGCCAGAGGTGCCCTAGTAAACATTTTTCAGAATGTTTAGTACTGAATGATCTAAATGGAACCTCTGAAGTTTTGATAAAATAGAGGTAAAGCATGCGATAAAACAAAAGCATTTAAACTAAAAATATTGAGTAATATGGCAGAGTATGAAGTGGCACCCATGAACCCTGTTTCCTAGGATTCCTGCCTGTGTGTCATCCTCCCCCCGCCCTCCCTTGAGTGGGTGTGGGACCTTGGGATTGCTTCTGACCAAGAGAATACAGCAAAGATGATGGGACTGAGTGATTGTGTTCATGTGATTTTGTTAGATGAGGTTGTAGCACCAGTTTTGTTAGGAGAGACTCTTTTCCTTGTGTTGAAGAAGCAAGTGGCCATGCTGGGAAGACCCGTGTGGCAAGGAGCTGAGGGTGGCCCCTAGCTGGCAGACAGCAAAGAACTAAATGCTGCCAACAACCACGTGAATTTAGAAGTGGATCCTGTCCCCGTTGTGCCTCAGATGAGACTGCTGTCCCAGCTGACACCTTGACTGCAGCCGTGGGAGACCCTGAAGTAGAAGAGCCAGTTAAGTCATGCCTGGACTCCTGACCCGCAGAAATTGGGAGAAAATAAATGTGTGCTGTTTTAAGCCACTGTGTTTGTGGTAACAGTGTTGTGCCCTAACAGATACCTAAAACAAACGGCAAAGATATGTTGAAATCCACATTTCAATATTTAAACTTTTGGAAACTATCAGTTTCCTATAAGTACTATAAGTACAAGTCCAGGTGAAAGAATTACAGACATAATGGGCAGCAGTGATTCTCAAACTTGAGCATGCATCAGAAACACCTGGAGGTCTTGCTGGTAAAACACAGACCACTGGTCCCACCCCGGGAGTTTCTGTTTCAGCAGGCCTGGGGTGGGGCCTGAAACTTTGCATTTCTAACAAGTTGCCAGATGATGCTAATGCGGCTTGTCTGAAATCCACACTTTGAAAACCACTGATGTAGACGCATTTGGTAGCTAAGTCTTGGTAAGACTTTTTTGGTATACTCATCAGAAATTGAGAAAATGATTAGATTCTAGTAACTGGTAACTTTTACTTTTGTAAGTTAAATGGTTGTCAATAGACCTAAGGAGCTGTTAGTTGATAGATCATTTAAAATAATTTCTGATGAAAGATCAGTATGTGATCAGTATGTGAATTTTGGCATATAACTTGGAAAGACTTCCAAGAATGGAATGGCATTTCTATTAAAAAACACATACACACAACTCCTTCCAACTCCTTCCATTCCTAAGTACTTGTTTAAGTGAACAAGGTATATTGGTTGGGGTAGGTTAAACTGCTGTTACAAATGGACTCAAACATGGTTCAAACATCACCCATGTTATTTCTTAATTGGCAGGCGTTCTGCATGTGGTGAATCAGAGACCCTGGCTTCTCCAACTGGAGGAGAGCATGGAGGAAGTACACATGCTTTCTTAATAGCCCTAGCCCAGAAATAGCACACGTTATTGTCCCTCAGTGAGAGCAAAGTGACATGACCACTGTAACTATCTGGGTCCAGTCAGGAGAGAAACCATGAAGTAATCTGAATAGGAAGATTGGAATAACAAGAGATTGGCAGTTCAGAAGTAAAGAAATAGCAGATAAAGAACAGATACTACTCACAGAGCTGAGATAGGGTGCCCATGGAAGCGTCCCTCCTTCTCCACCCTCAGGGCTGAGTCACCCTTGTTGGAGAGGTGTATTTGAGGGCCCTCAAAATCACACTCAGGTTCAATGATTTGTGAGAAGGACTCAAAGAACTCAGAAAACCTGTTGTACTCAGGGTTATGGTTTATGAGAGTGAAAGTATATAGATTAAAATCAGCAAGGAAAAAGGCACTAGGGCAGAGTCCAGGGGAGACCCGATACAAGCTTCCACTTGTCCTCTCCCAGTGGAGTCATATGGACAGCATTTAATTCTCCCAGCAACGATGTGTGAAAACATTTATAAAGTACTGCCAATGAGGGAACCTCACCTGAGCCTTGTTGTCCAAGGCTTACTGCCCACATGTGTGGCCTTACTCAGTCTCCAGCCCTTCCAGAGGTCAGTTGATACTGTGAGGTCCAAGGCCTCCCCTCACTCTCCACATAAATCACATCGTTAGCATAGACTGCCAGCATGGCCCAAGGTCCTAGTTAAATGACGTTACCCTTCTCAAGCAGAATATTCCAAGGACTCAGAGGTTAATTCCCAGGAGCCAGGCAAAGGCCAAGCTTTTTTTTGGAATGTGCAGGGTTTGGACAATGTAAAACTGCAGTAGACGTCATGGCTGTGGCTCATTGAAAGGCAGAGGAATGTCTGGCTGGTGGAACTTGATGGAAATCCACCCTTTTGGATGCCAGAGAAAGGTGCTCAAGGCACTTTGCTACAAAACTGCCTGGGAGGGTATGATGCCAGGGGAGCTGTTCATTGCTGGGTGCTGCTGGCTACTGTGCACTGAAGGAGCCCTCACAGGCACTGGAGAAGCTATGAGCATGGCAGGGGGCAGAGGCACTCTGCTACCAAATCACCCAAGATAAGTGGTGCCAGAGAAAACTGCTGGAAGCTGACTGCTGTGCGCTGCAGTAGCTGGACACTGGAGAAGCTGTGGTCACATCAGCAGTCTGCACACAGGATCTAGGAAGTAAACCCTCTTCTTTAATGTGACACCAGTGCCCTCTACTGACAAAGCTTCAGTGCCATCTAGCAAAGGAAAGATGTTTAAAGGGCCCAGATCCATGTCACAGAGCAAACAAAAAGGACGAATTTGAGCTGAAAGGCAATAAATTGACAACCGGCACCGCCAACTACAAGGGATGCTGGGGAATGTAGTCCAGCCAGATATCTGGCTGCAATCTTATTACCAAGAGAGAAGAAGAAAAATGACTTTGGTGGGCAGCTAGCACTCTGTCACATGATATTTCTTAGCACTTACTTGAAATTAAAAATCAGGAATAGAATTGATGCTAAACCCTATCTCATTCTTGCAATGAACAAATGGAAAAAACAACACTCCCATTCTGATGTGATCATTGAGAGATTTATTTCTGATAAATTTTTACTTTTTCTGTTTCATAATTATACATCAGATTTGGCTATATATTTATGTTGTCTTGATCAATTATGAACTAATAGTTATAATAATCACTCAATACAGAATAATATTTAACTTGTAAAGTCTTATCATCAAAGGAAATTATTTAAAATAATTTGTTGTGTACAAGTATGATAAGTAAGATATAAAAGCAGGATAAAGACTTCCAAGCATAAAAATATATTGGGATAAAATTTGGGAGGTGGGAACACATGGAAATATGGATTCAAGAATAAAAAGGAATGACAAAATTCTGTTAAGGAAGAGATTCTGTATTTTGGTGATAGTTAATGGTGATAATTTAGTGATGGTGGTAATTTCATTGCTGGTGTATATAGAATCCGTTGTTAAATTGGAATAATTATAGTTTAAAATGTCATAATTTGCAATATATTGGAAATTATATACTTTTCAACTTTTAACAATGTGATGAAAAATATTAAATGTTAACTTAAAATAGTGCTAAAGGGTGCCTTGTTTTTCAAAATTCTTTTAGAGGGTATGTAAGCAAAAAATGTGAAAACTACTGATCTAATTCATCCACCTTGGTACATGGTATGTAACAGGTGCTCAATAAATAACATTTGAATAAAGAAAGATAAGACGGGAATGGTAGATAGATGTGTAAATGTAAATAATGCCCAGTGTAGACAGAGGTTATAAGAACCAGGTAGTCCCCTACTGATACAGGTACAAATTAATACAATCTTTTTGGTGGGTCTTTTGCAGTTTACATAAATAATCTTAAAATGTGCCTACACTTTGCCCAAACAATCTATCTTCTAGGAATTTATCCTGAAAGTCATATATGAATAAAGATGCATATTACTGTATTTACTTGTTCAATAGATATTTTACAATCATCTACTCTGTGTTGGAGAGAAAGCAGTAGCAAAATAGATATGGTCCTGCCTTCATGGAATTTATAGTCTATTGGGGAAAACAATCAACTAATCTTTCAAATAACTGAATAATTCAGAATTATGAGACGTGCTATGAAAAAAAGATAGTGAGTGCTGAAAGAGTATACAATGGCAGAAAAGAACATATCTAGGAAGGTCAGGCAATTAAAATTATTCACTTAGGACTTCCCTGGTGGCACAGTGGTTAAGAATCTGCCTGCCAATGAAGGGGACACAGGTTCGAGCCCTGGTCCAGGAAGATCCCACCTGTCGCAGAGCAACTAAGCCCGTGCACCATGACTACTGAGCCTGCACTTTAGAGTCCACAAACCACAACTACTGAGCCCACCTGCCACAACTACTGAAGCCCGTGCACCGCAAGGAAGAGTGCGCAGGCTCGCCACAACTAGAGAAAGCCTGCGTGCAGCAAGGAAGACCCAATGCAACCAAAAATAAAAAATAGTAAATTAAT
This sequence comes from Grampus griseus, assembly GCF_964374135.1. Lineage (NCBI taxonomy): Eukaryota > Metazoa > Chordata > Mammalia > Artiodactyla > Delphinidae > Grampus > Grampus griseus. The sequence continues at coordinate 62,750,587 of NC_138998.1, forward strand.
TTTAAAAAATTATTCACTTATTTGCTGGATTAGTAGATTGTCTTCACCTGCGGAGACCTCGGAATTGGGATTAAAGTATGTGTGGAGGTTGAGCTGGTTGGAGGTTAGGGATGGACTTGGAGGCAGTGTAACATTTCAGGTCCAGGGAACAGTTTGTCTCAGGGTGGGAGCAACGTACAGTTGAGACACCAGAAGAAGGCTAGGGGCACTGGAACAAATAAGGGAGAGAATTGTGCAGGGTGAAACTGAAGAGATAGGCAAGGACTTGCCTTGTAAGGCCAAGTTAAGGATTTTGGTTTTATCCCAAGAAATGACTATATGTATTTTTTGGAGGAATAACTAATGTAAAATAAAATGCCTACCCAACCCTTGCTACCACTTTCTGATCTTTATCACCATAGTTCATTCTTCTTTTTATTGATGAGTAGTGTTCTGTTCTATGGTTACCACACCTTGTTTATCTGATCTCCTGTTGATGGACATCTGGGTTGTTTTGGTGGCTAGTGTGAATAAAGCTTATATAAATGTTCTTGCAGAGGTCTTTTTGTGAACACATGTTTATCTCTCTCATGCATAAATACTTAAAATTGAAATTGCTGGATCATAGAGTATATGTATGTACTTTGATAAGAAATTGCCAGACACTGGAGCACTGCCACACTGTGTCACGCCATGTGGCTTTCGAGGAGCCACTAAAACTTTCTGTACCTAGACCTCCCCATCTGTAGAATGGGGTCAATACCACCTATCTCACAGGGCTGTTGTGAAGACTTAGAAGAACAATGTCAAATGGTTTTAATACTTTGGCGAGGGAGACGGCATAGATGAAACCACTACTTCATGAGTTACACAAAAATGGACATTTGGTTCACTGTACCAGATACCGGAAATGTGTGTTCAGAAAAGCATTTTAAAAACTCAAAATATTACTTATTTCTAGAAAAAAGAGAAATTGTCAAACAGTTTTCCAGAGTGGTTGTACTGTTTTATAGTCCCACAAGCATTGCATCCTTGCCAACATTTGGTGTTGTTAGTCTTTTTAAATTTTAGGTGTTCCGGTGGGTATCATTAAAGTCTCAAGAAGCGGAATGACTTCGGCTTAAAAAAGAATCACTCTGACTACAATGTGGAGAAGGGGTTGGAGTGGGATAAGAGTGGACGTGGTGAGACCTGTTAGGTGGTGATTGCAACAGCCCAGGTGAGAGATGATGGCGAATTGGTTATGGCAGTGATGACAGAGATGGGTCTGAGAAATATTGAGATGGTAAAATTAATAGGAGTTGGCTGCTAATTAGAAGCACTAGGAAAAGCCCAAATTGTTATTTTTTGTTTATTTGATTTTGGGGGACGAAGATCACTTGGTTTGGTTTTGGATATATATTTGTGGTGCCTTAATCTCCAGTAAAGGGGACTGCTTAAATATGTCATATTACATACGTACTTTGGGATAGCATGCAGGCAGGTATTGTAGGAGAATATTTCATGATATGGAAAGATATTCAAAATATGTTGTTAAAAAATAAATTTCAAAACTACGTACAATATATAGTATAACCACATTTTCCATTTGAATAACAGTACAGAGAAAAGACATCTGAAATGAAGTAAAGTGTTAACTGTGATCTCCATGTTGAGTTTTCAGAGTAGTTTTAAATTTGGGCTATGTCTTTTTCTGTTTTTCTACAAAGAACATATGCTAATTGTGTAATATGAAAAAAAGTTATTTAAAAAACACTTAACATTTCAAAAAAAGAAGTTTAAGAGCACAAAACAAGAAGAGAATCTCATAGGGGTGGGAAAGGTGTTGGTAACAGCATCCTCACCTCTTCTTTATCCTCAAATGGCTCACCCTATACCTTCTGGGCGGGATACCTGGCCGGGATTCCTAAGCCTCTCTCAGATTTTGAGAATCTGAGAATGGAAGGGCTTAGTGAGGGAGACTGGGCTGAACTCAAATCCAGGATTTTGGAATCCATGGAGCTTTCTCTGATCCCTGTCCCCAGCTGAGAGTAAACGCAAACCTCCTTTGGATTCCAGTAGTATCAATCAGTTCTATCTATTATCTCTCTCACTCCATGGAAATGGCTTGTGCGAGTTACCCGTGACCTCCACTGTTGCCAACTCAGTGCCCATCCTCACCCTACTTGACACATCAGAAGCATCTGTTGATCCGTCTCCTGGAAATATCCTCCTGGTTACCCCTACTTCACCAGACACTCTTTTGCAGTCTCCTCTGTTCTTCATCTCCCCAACCTCTTAATCTTGGAGCGTCTCAGGGCTTTCTTTTTTCTCCCTAGACCTATTCCCTTAGTGATCTCATCCAGTCTCAGCTTTAAATACTCTCTTACATACTGATGACTCCTAATTTCTCTCTCCAGCCTGGATCTCTCCCCTAAACTCCAGACTTGTATATCCAAGTCGACATTACCATTTGGATTTCTAACAGGCATCTCAAAGTTATTTTGTCTAAAACACAGTGCCTCTTCTTCCCCTACTCCCACCTTCCATTTGTCTTCCTCAGGCTTTTCTATCTCAGTAAATGGCAACCTCACGCTTCCCTGTACTCAGGCCAAAAACCTTGGCATCGGAACTGACTCCTTTCTTCCTCTCACTCTACAGTCCAAAACCTATTGGCTCTACCTAAAAATATATCCAGAATATGACCTCCTCATGCCCTGGTCCAGACTACCATCTCGCCCCACCTGGATTACTGCAATAGCCTACTCCTCGGTCTTGCTTCCTTCCTTACTCCCCTGCAATTGATTTCAACTCAGCAGCCAGTGATCCTTTAAAATATAAATCAGATTATGTCACTTCTCTGCTCAAGACCTCTAACAGCTAAACACTGACAGAGTAAATGCCAGAGTCCTTAAAAACCCTGCAGGGCCCTAGATGATACGTCCCCAGTTACTTTTCTGACTTTCTCTCTTACTGTGCCCTGTCTCACTCCCTCTGACCCATTGTCACAGGCCTTGCTATTCCATAAATAGTCCAAGCATGTTCAAAGTCTCACGGCCTTGCTCTTCCCTCTGGCTACATGTTTTTCCTTCAGATAACCATCTGGCTACTTCTGTATTTATTGTCAAGTCTTTGCTCAACTGTGAGGTCTTCCCTGACCTTCCTATTTAAAATTGCAACCCCCATCCCCATCACTCAGCATATCCCTTCCCTGCTTAATTTTTCTCCATGGTACTTAACATCATCTAATGAATACTATCATTTATTTGTTTCATTTGTTTTTTTGCTCCCTTCCCCAGATGTAAGATCCTCAGCAAAGATTTATATCTATTTTTTCCCCTCCACTGATCCTAGAGCAGTACCTGGCATAGAAAAGGCACTATTCATTGGGTGAGTAATACTCAGTATGCTATAACTTGTATTCTAGTTTCATGCAGACAAATGTTTCTGCCACTAGCCTGTGAGCTAAGGGGAGGGTGGGTTTCACTGCGAGGTCCCTCTCCCCACCCGCTGCGGAAACGTCTATCATGGTGTCTCACAAACAACAGATGTTTGATATATGTTTGTTAATGGAATGATGGAAGCAAAGAATCACCCACCTTAAGTATGGAGGCAAAGAAGCCAGGTCACGCAGGAGAGCCCTGCTAGTGTTAAAGGTGGGCGTAGCGAACACCATGATGTCTATTCCAGGTCTCCTGCCAGCAGTGCCCAGCACACTGATAGCTGCTCTTCTTTTCTTCCTGGTAGGAAGTACATTGGAGTGTTAGCCTCCCTGGGGTTGATCCTCAACCAGTAGGGGAATGAATTGGTAGATAAATGCCCCAGCCTCCTTGGCCTCTGGTCAATGTGGTCAGACTAAGACAATGCCAGTAGTGTTGAAGTAGGAGCTGGAGAGTAGAGCATTTAAACATTTACAAGGTCAAGAACGGGGATTTATTTGAAAATGCCATCCTAAACCTCTATTTTCAGTATCCAGCAGTGTCTGGCATCTAGTAGGTGCTCTGTGGATGCTTAGGGAATCAACAAACATGCCTTTAATGGTGGGACTGAGCAATCTTCAGAGCTTGCTCAAAGGTGAGAATGATGTTAACTGTTAAATCTGCCTACACACTCACACACACACACACGCGTGCACACACACACACACACACACACCCTTTGAATTTCCAAGGAACTCCTTTCTCCTTTACTTCCTAAGAGATTTGGGAAGTAACAATTCATCAGTGCCCTCACTGATGTAGGAGGTTAGGCCAGGATGGCCCTCTGAGATCATCTAGTCAAATCCAATCAATCCCTGAACTGGGGCCAGAGCCCCAATGTTCCACCTCCCAGTGTCCAGTCCTCTTTCCACAGTAGCCACTGAGAACATTCCAAAAAAGTAATTTTGGAGGCTAACAGCCGTGAATATTTTCAGATTCAATTTCAGCAAAGTGTTACCATTTAAGAAAGTCTGCCAAAAAGATAATGCAGATGAAAATGTACTGTGTAAACTGTGAAGTGCTATCCAAACGTTAGCTATCTGAGGTCCACTGCCAAGGTCAACAAGGCCTGGGTGTAGAGCCAGCTCTTAAATTGGAGGAGCTAAGTAAAGGCTGGTCATTCAAGGGGCCCCTTCCGAATGGGACACTGGTGTCTTTGCTGGGATCAGAAGGACACAGTGGCTTGTCTGTGTGCCTCTTTCACCCCCATCCCGCCAAGTACAATACACTTGTGCTGAATAAGATCAATGCTTACATTGTATATGCGATAAAACTGATGATTTTCCAGCTTCTTTTCCTTTTGCTTGTGTTTTAGAAGCCACACACTAAGCCCCAGCCACCTGTACCACCGGGCAACGGACTGTCTCTCCAAGGTTTCCAACTGTCTGGGTACGTGAGTGTTTTTCTCCCACATTAGTTTACATTTGTCCCAGCTGCACTACAATTTAGATTCTGCACATACTCTGGCTCTCAAAACCGCATTCTTTTGCCCTCACACTACTTCTTTGTCATCTAACAACTGAAAAAGCATTGTTTCCTTGACTTGGCTCGAGAAAGGGGACCTCGATGAAGAGTAAACTTCACATTTTCTGGGCTTTCTTATCCTAGTGCCCAACAGGAGAAGGGAGGCCCAGTGTTTGGTGACCTCCTGCATTAGGTTAACGATCTGGATATGGGCCCAGGGGGATAATGAGCCCATGAATAATAGGGAGCTGATTGTCCAAGTCTTATCATGGTGAAGCTGAGTGGCAGAGCTTGCTTTGTCCTGGCTCCCCTGCCTTCTCCCCAAGCATCTCTTAATCTGTCGAAGCCAATGGGTTTATGTGGCAGACATTCATTCCTCACAAGCTTCGATTCAAGCGGCTGTGCACCAATTCAGGCTCAGATGTTTCTACACTTAGGGCTTGTAAAACAGTGAAAGAAATATAGCAGATAAATTCACAGAAAGCCTTCTGTTATAGGCTTGAAAAAAAGATCTACTCATTTCTCTACTGTAACAGGAGTCTTGAAAAGCCCAAATTAAGGTGCAGAAGAAGGGTGAAATGAGAACACTAAAAGGCCTAATACTGCAGAGAGCCCCGCAAACTTTTCCCAAGTGATATATATATTCCCGAAATCATGAGTTAAATTCATTTCACCTGCATTCTCTAATCAACGTTGTTTTAAGACCTGCCATGTCCTCCAAGGAGCACGTGGCCTAAACAATGTTTGCCTGAGATATTCTCGGGAACTTGGAGTCAGCTGTGTGTATCTAGTTGGAGCTGGGCAGGTTAAGACTGGACAGGAGCACGGACCCTCCAACTGGGCATGGGCGGTGTCCGCTGGGTGACCTTTCGACACAGAGGGCTGAAAACTCCACCCTCAGGATGTGCAGAGGCCTATAATATACTATTGCAGAACCTCGATTCCCTGACCTTTTTCCAATCACCTTTCCCCGTGCTCCCCACGCCTCAGTCGGCCCTGACGCTTGATTCCTAAACCTATAAATACCCCCGCCCCTTGCCTTGTAGGAGGCAGTTTTCAGGCTTCATTTCTTGTTTCCTCTCTTCGCTGCTTTCCCATTAAGCCCTTTCTGCTGCAAACCTCGGTGTCTCAGCATTTTGGCTTGCTGAGCGATAGAATGAACCTGGTTCGGTAACATGGTTCAAACTCAGAAGAAAGGTTTTTACTGCTCTATGGCTGGAATAAACAAACAGCCATAGGCCTTCCTAAGTTGTTGTTTTTGAGGGAACTATTAGTAAAATTTCTACTCCTTAAGGTCAAACCTTTTGGGGGGGAAACTAGGGAATGGGTGGTCTTAACTTCTGTCTGGTTTTCCAGGAATCCATCTAAGGGGCTGAGCTGGATGTATCTTGGAACTCAAAGTCCTAGCCTAGTTAGTGATCTTTTCATGCAACCCAGGGCCCAAGCATGAGCTATGCTTTAAAAAAAGGAGACTAAGGGCTTCCCTGGTGGTGCAGTGGTTGACAGTCTGCCTGCCGATGCAGGGGACACAGGTTCGTGCCCTGGTCCGGGAAGATACCACTTGCCTCGGAGCGGCTGGGCCCGTGAGCCGTGGCCGCTGAGCCTGCACGTCCGGAGCCTGTGCTCCGCAACGGGAGAGGCCACAACAGTGAGAGGCCCGCGTACCCAAAAAAAAAAAAAAAAAAATGGACTGGAAGTTGGCAAGTAGGTGGGTTCAAGGAGAGGGGGTGGTGTCTGCTCACCATTGGCCGCGAAACCCGCTCTGCTTTCTACTCTCCTACTCTCTTGGGTCAAATGTTTGGTCAGAGCTTAAGAGATGAGGCGATGGGGCAGTTGTACACAAACTATCAACTTCCACAGTCCTAAGGCTAAACAGCTGAGAGGGGGAAAGAAAGATGCCAGGTGGCTTCTGCTTGCTTCAAGATTAGACCACTGAGGGCAAGAAAGAGACGGGTTTCAGGCACTTGGTAAACTGAAAGCAAACTTCTTTATTGTACACAGTACAGAATATAACGCAGCTTGGCAGGATGCAAACGGCCCTGCGCAGGGGAAAGTATTTCAAATCAACTGGCAGGTTAAAGCCTTTCTGCACTGTAGACTTTCCACACTCTGGAAAGAAGCAAAAACAAGAACAAAGAAACAAAACCATCAGGGAGGTGCATGAATCCGATGGGAAAGCGACGGTGATGCTGCCATCCTGTGTCCCGAGACAGCACAGGCCACGTGGCTACAGCAGGGGAGAGGAGCTCAGGCTACAGAGGATTCTTTTCAGTACTTGCTAAGACAGCATAAATCCATCAAAAAAAAAAAAAACCCAACAAAACCCAAACCCGGATAAGTAAAGAAAGGAAAAAACAAATCCTATACAGCATTTACAACAAATTAACCTCTAGCCAGCTGGGGGTAAAATATGCATCTATGTATAGACTATGTGTAGGTTAGAAAGCTATAAATACCGGTTTGGAAAGTCCTTTGATTAGAATACAATGCTAATTAAGGCCCAAGCTACAGGTTCAATACCTTTGTGGGCTAATTAGCTTCCAAGAGAGGAAAATCTTGTCTTTCCATAGCTATAAAATGCACCCCTTATCTCTGTGACCCTCTTCACAAATGTGCTCCTGGTCACCAGGGGGACTGTTTGAGACTACAGAGCGGGTCCATCAATAGAAAAACAACTCAAAGCACTGTCCTTCGCATATGAAGAGTAGCATAGTCATTCTTTGTGTGCTAGGTGTCAGGGGAAGCACAGAATCCTATCAGCAGGCAGCAAGGTGCTACCACTTTCTAATTCTTTTTCCACTACTTTGAGCTTAACTTTCATATAGCTTTAGCTGGGTTATTTAAAACTTTCCCAATATAATACAGCAATCGGAGAAAACCTTTTTTAAAGTGGCAGGAAACTAAGATGCTAGTACTGCTTTACCTGTCAGTGTCGCACGTAAGTCTCAAACCCTATTGAGTCATATGCAGGGTTTAAAGTCCAAAAATTAAAGAAAAAGGAAAACAAAACAAACTGAAATGGAAATTGTCATCAGTCATGCCCAGGGAAGAATCCCTACCTAGGGTTTTCACCAGGTGACCAGGTTTCAAATGGACATGACATGTATTATGTACATATGCTTTCCAGAGAGGGCATGTGAGGGAACATGGGGGACTATACACATAGAATCTAAACGGTGTGTCCAGGCTGCCCTGCACACCTCAAAAATGTACAACTCAGGTGCAAATGTTCCATCAGGCTGTCTGGTGCAGAAAGCACAAAGCAGGCAATAAAAGAGGGCTTGTACTCGGCTAAGGGGACGCCCCCCAGCAAAGCCCCTTTCAAGCTGCAGCGTCTTCATAAGTTGGCACTGCCCTGTTTAAAGGGCGCAGTGCAGTTACCAAAAGGTTTGTTTTTTTTTTGCTTTAAATACCAAAACTACAAAAATCAGTTTATAAACTGTTTTTCCAAAACAACCACCAAAACAAAACAATCCCCCGAATCAAAGCAAAACAAAATACTGTCAAAAGTGTTAATCACCCTTCTCCTAAAATTAAAGCCATCCACACACACAGCCATGTGACTGGGAAGAGAAAGGGGGCCTGCTCTACTTGGTGACCACATGGCCAGAAGGTTCCCAAGGGTAGCAATGGTTTATTATTTGAGAACCGTGGAGTGGGTAACAGCTGTTCATCCTTTTTCCCCTTCTTTCCAGACCAAGAGGAAACATTTCAGATTAAGCTGGAAGAGCTCTCTGAGTTTTAAGATATATTTGTAACCCTTCATGGTTTGAGCCTCCCCAACTTTGCCTACCTCCTCTTCTATGGGTTTGTGACATCTTTTTCAATAAATTGTGCAAATCAGAGCCCTTCTACGTAAAGGCATTTAGTAGTCCATGATCAATGCAGATTGTCACACACTCTGTCCTGGTTTGTGGGTACTAACCTGAACAAGGTATTGCTTTGCATATATTGTCCATGGGAAGGAGGCTCCATTTCAATTGCTTTCCCAGAAACCTTGTCAGGTTCAGAGCTGAGGCACCAGCCTTTTGGTGGTTTTCTGCCCCTCCCTGTTCCCACTCCCCCGCCAAGGTATCTGTCTTTAAGGGTGCCGATCCAGAGACAGCTTGGGTTCTCCAGATAATACTCAAAGGGCAAGCTTTGGGAACAGCCAGAAACACAAACAAAACCACTGCCCTCGTTTGCCTGAATGGGAACTGCTAGCTCTAGGGTTTGGCCGCTCAGCCGCTCGGAAACTTAGTAAGCAAAGCCTTCGGCATAGGGGAGGCTGCTGCAGCGGTCCACATCCAGGAGGTAAGCAGGGTTGTCTTCAAAGTGGGTCAGTGGCAGGGTGTCCTCCTCGCTGAGGTGGCACTCAGACTCCGCTTTCAGGAACGGACGTTGGTTGTCGGGGAAGGCCATGGAGAAAAGGGCATCGGGGTCGCAGACAAACTTGTAGACGTATCGTTCCCCAGCCACCTGAAGAGAGAAAACACACCTTATGAGGCCCAGCTGGAACAGGGCATGGGCCGGGGCCAGGGCACCAAGGGAAGAATGAGATATTTGTAAGTCACCAAGCTCTCAGGGAGCCAGGGACCAAGATGCTCATTGGTAGCTGATTATCCAAATCATTCAGATTTATTTTGATAAACTGTGGGAACCTGTTACCTGCCAAGTGTTTTGTTGACAACACAGCTTAGCAGTTGAAAAGAATATCTGAATTTCAAACTCATATTAGGTTCTTTTAAAAGAAAATCCTCACTGTGTTATACTCACAGCCTAGAAACAATGGTTATGCTGAGGTTGGTGCCTGATATTACAAGAAGATATAAGGATTGAAAGACGCAGGAGTCAGACCATGTGTTCAGTTCCCTCCAAAGTTTACGGTCTTCCCAGGACAGCTTTGCTCTGAAGGGCTAGGAATTCAGAGAGCTGTGTGGGAATTTTAAGTTTGTTCCAAAACCAAACAGAACTGTGTTTTGGCTTACCTGCAGTTTTACATTACTCATTCCATGGTTCTGCTACACTGAAGGAACTGATGACTACCTTTATACGAATTTTATGCATTATAATATTACAAGAACCAAATGGTCTTGATTAAGGGTGGCAGATGTATACAATCAATCATCCCTATTTGGGTTGTTAAATCTCTCCTTCCCCGGCCCAAGAGTCAGCTCATGTATGTGGAAGAGGGAAGTAGGAGGACATAGTGGCAATGATACCGGCTCATAAGCCAGGAGTGGATGGCTCCCAGCCTTGGCTCAGTCGCTAACAAGTCTCAACCTCTCAACCTCAATCTTCCCTTTCAAAAACCGAGGGTATGGGACTACTGCTTTTCTAAGTCCCTCCCCAGACGGGCATGCTACCACTTCTCTTTTATTTAGTTCTCATTTACTCACGGGTCATGTAATAAATATAACAATGATCTCTTACACTGGACAGCACATTACTATTTCTAGAATGTTTTCACATATATTACCCTTTGAGATTAGATTAGGGACTATTATCTACATTTTTACTGGAAACAGGCTTTGGAAGGTTGACTTAAAGCATAAATGCAGTGCTGGATCTGAGCCCCCCAAGTCTCATTCCTGTGCCTTCCTGTACTTTTTGCCTGTTTTATTCTCAGAAAATTCTCTCCTACTTCCTTAGAAAACCTAGGAACAAGTTCATAGGGACAACTCGTTGCCCTTAGTTCAAGTTAACTGTGTCTTGATTACATTCCCTCAGACTGGATCTGGAGTTGGGAACAGCAAAGGAGTAATGGCTCTCCTTCCTGAGTTTAGGATTCTACCCGATAATGTTAAAACTAAAAGGGGAGAGAGTGTGTGTGAAGTTTGAGGGGGAAAAGGCAGTGACTGATAATGGGTTCAGAGTTTCTTTTTAGGGTGATAAAATGTTCTAAAACTGATGGTGGTGACGGCTGCACTACTCTGTGCACATATTAAAACCCCACTGAATTTAACCCTTTTAAAAAAGGGGGGAAGTTGGGTGGGGTGACCACCCATCCTAGAGTATCTATTCACTCTGTGACAAGCACTGAAGTCAAACCCTCATTCCTGCCCCAAAGGAGCTGATACTCCTGTAGCAGATACTGACAAGCCGGGGAGTAACTTACAATACAGACAGTAGGGGAAGTGATGGAGATGAGCCCAGGTGCTCTCAGAAGCAGAAGAGGGACCATGTAACTCAGGCTGAGAACTTCAGATTCTTGGAGTAAAGAGGTGATTTACTGAGAAAACAAGTAGGGGCTGGCCAGGCAATGAAGGCGTTAGGAGTGTTCTGAAGTAGGACGGTAGTTTAATAGGTAGTTTTTCATTTTATAGTATGCTTGATAACTTACATGAATGTGATATGTATTGTTCGGTAAACAAATATATTAAGAGAAAGATGGCTATGCTAGTGAAAGCAGCCAAGTACAAGTGAGGAAATGAGGGTTTAATGGTGCCTTGAGCCTGTATGAAGCATTAAAAAGTCTGGATCTTATCCAGAAAACCATCCATGAAAAGCTGTTTTAATAATTTTTAAGGACATGAGAGGAATATGGGATCATATTACCACCTGCCTCTGAGAAAGATAAGCCTGGCTTCAGCGTAGACAAGTTCTCAGCAGCAATGACCACATACTTCTGAGTGCATCTTGGCATCTATCATGTAGACTGCTTAAATGTGTAAATGCTAGAATCTGGGCAACAGTACAGTATAAAATCTGATGGCTAAGAAAAACCAATCAAAGATTTTCCATTCTCATCTTCTGCCTATCCACAGGATTTTAAGATTGTGGCTCTTCACCACCTATCGCAATAAGGATTTTGTATTGGCTTTCTCAAAATTACACTTCATCCTTTTTTCTGCTACCTGCTACCTGGTGATTCTGCCATTTTGCAAACCTTGGGTTTTTAACTTGAGTTCCAGTTTCTAAGGTTCTAAAGAGAAATAAGATTTTTTTTTACTGCCCTAACACTTTTGGGAGTATTAAACCAACATAGTTGGAGGTCTCGGTGTTTCAACTAAAGACTTCGCCTAAGCTCTCATGGGAGGGGAGACCTTCAAGTCGATTCCCTCACTTGCTCCTTTATGGATATAATAGTTGGCCTAAATGTCTGGATGTTTTCGTAAGTAGAGACAGTTTAAAGCAGAGGAGCCTAATTTTCCTACAGTGTCTTCCATACACAACCTTTGGCTTTCACGTACCCAACAGCATTAAAGGTGCTCCTTATTATCTCATTTAACTTAAGTTTTTCCAAGATGTTTTTCCTATCACAGAATTACTTACGAGGCTAACATGTCCTCCCAGTCATCACATACAGTTTTATTTCAGAAGCCCTTGACATTTTCTTTGAGAGTGGTCAGAGTGGTCTAAGCGTCTCTAGTAATCGCTCACCTTCTGCATGATGCCCTTTTCATAGTAATAGCGTAGAGATCGGCTGAGCTTGTCGTAGTTCATGGCTGGCCGGTTCTTCTGAATGCCCCAACGCCGAGCGACCTGAAGAGACAGGAAAGCAATGGAAACTCATTCCCTGGGCTTAGTGGTTTTCTCCCAATCCCAGGAGAGCCAGTTCTAGAATCTGACTGTTTTGGTCAGTGACCCATTTCTCTGACCTGGAAGGAAAAGCACTGAATTCCCTCAAGACCAAACATTTAGCAAAGGTGATGATTCAGTCAAATGCTAAGAGGTGAGACCTAGAGGTGGAAAAATCCTAGCACTTTAAGATTGCAGAGGGCTCGGCTAGCGTCCCAGAGGAAGCAGGCTCTCTACTGTTTCTCCACATATGAATTATCGACCAATACCCATAGACCATTAGCATGTTGCCATTAAGTGCTATGGTTTCTGTAGCAGTCAATAAGGAATAATTAGAATGGTCATTCCTGAAACATTAGAAACACACTGGTGAGTTGCTAATGGGCCAGCAGAGCAAAAGTTCAATTCTAATAAGATTGGAGAGGGGCTGGTAGATGTTTACTTATAGAAGCTCATGGAGTAAAGGGGAATCGGATCATTTCAGCCTGCTGCCATCCAATCCCCTGCTCCCAGCAGACTTGCAGAATGGACATTAAAACATGTAGCACCATTATCCACTTAATGAAAAATTAACAGGGCTTCCCAAACAGTTCTGAAGTGCATTATATCCAACTTGGTCCACCTCTGAGGTGCAGTGATGGGGGGGTGTAATTGGAGGTTTGGGCAAAGAGACCTTATAGCAAGAAAACTTCCTAGTGGAGTTCAGCAGGACAGCCAAGCAATTTCTGTTCTCAAGTATCTCAACATCCCAAATCCTACTTATCAGGATGACTGTCGAGGTAAGAGAAGAATAACCTTGGAAACATGAGGTCTTTAAATGTATGCAAACCAGGGATCATGTTTTGAACATTTTGGGTCAGTTTTAGAAACTTAAAAAACCAAAATAACTACATTCCTTTTTATTAAAAAAAAAAGATGACAAACATGGAATGAGAAGTAGGGAGACTGCAAGTGGAAAAGGTGGATCATAAAACCACATTTCACTTGAAGTATTCTTTAAAAGTATTTGGGGCAGAATGAAAACAACATCTTCTGAATTCAGGATTCTAAGATGACCTTTAATAAATACCAAAAATAATCTGGTAAGTAGGGAAGAATGCATCTGTCCTAATTATATTGCAGTAATTCAATAGCCACGATTCCACTCTGCCTTGCAAGACACTGTGTGAAAGTTAAATTTCCATTCGTTTGCTTTGCGCCCCACGGCACACATGATTATCCCTGGCTCTCCCCCTTTCTCCACATTGCACCCGTTCAACTCTTTGAAATGGCCCAAAAGACAAAATGAACCAAAAATACATCCCCTCGTTAAAGAAGACAAACATTTTATTTTACTATTATTATTTTTGGCTGCACCAAGCAGCATGCAGGATCTTAGTTCCCCGACCAGGGATCAAATGGTGTCCCCTGCAGTGGAAGCGTGGAGTCTTAACTACTGGACCGCCAGGGAAGTCCCGAGAAGATAAAACCAATTTTTAATCAATTTCTATTTTTAACCAGTTTTTAACCAATTTCAATTTTTAACCAACTTTTTTTTAACCAATTTCTATTTTTAAACCAACAGAAATAGGGGTAAGAAAGAACCTGTTAAGTCAATACGTGTCCTTTTACCTGTTCAGAAGAAATGACACCATGAAACTGTACTTGAACTGCTGTCAGACACAAGTGATGCAGGGACCCTTAAAAGAAGCCCAGCCTCATCATTTTACTATAGTCAGTGGTGGAAAACAATTCGTGAATATTTTTCAACTTCAGCCGTGACCTCTCTTTGCTGTCGCGTGCATATGCAGTAGCTTGCTGGAGAGAGGTTTTATATATGCACAGACTTCAAAGCAGCTCTGGTAGCCATAGTTACTGACTCATCCTCTTGGGCCAGGGCCCTCTGATTCAGTAGCCCTCACCAGGGCTGCTCCTTCTGCAGTAATCATGATGCAGCACAACTGCAGAGCAGCTGGGAATTAGGGCTGTCCCATTTCTGGGGGGAGGGGAGCAGGCAATAGCTTGCTACCAGCTCCTCCTTTCTTTCATCTTTCACATTCGTTACTTTGATAGCATGCATCTTGAGGACGGAGGCCGAAGGAGTTTTAAAAACAAACAAACAAGAAAACCTCACGTCTCTTCCTCCCTTTTTAAGAGAGAGCAGCCGCAGCACAGGGAGCGGCTCTTTCTAGCAGCCCGTCCTTTTAAACCTCCCCACGGCATCAGTTATCTGCCACATGTTCAACAAACAACCCTACCCCCCAAAATATTCATTAATGCAGATTCACAGTTAAAATGGCTCCAGATTAAAGCCGAGTCAGTCATAATTGAGAGGGTGCTAAGCTGGATGACAATCAAAAGACATTTGATTAGGAGGCCTGCCAAAAGCAGTTCCAAAACCACAATTTCCATGCACAGTGTAATGGATATTATGGATAATTACCCAGAGTGCACTACTCAGCCACACAGCTGCCTACAATTACGGCCCAAACAGCTTCCTCCTCCGCTTCACCCTTCAAGCTTCCCCCATGACAACTTCTTACAGCTTTTTCGAGGAGTTGGTATCTTCCTGACAGTAACAAGAGTAGGGCCCTCCGAGTTATACAAGGATTAGAGAGCGAAAAAATTCAAATGCTGCATGTCCCGAGGCCAGAGTGCACACGTGGAACAGAGCTGATCCTGGGTTAAGAGAATGGAATATTCGGAGTTCATGGAATGCTCGGGGATTTCAAGGTGCGGCGGAAAGAAGTACTTCCTGAAGAAACAAAGCTGTCCAACCAGCTGAGGGAGGCTCCAGGCCACCACAGGCCTCCCCTGCGACTTGGCTGCTTGGCATTTCTGTGAGCATTCTGGCTTAGTATTAGCTTCGTTATTAAGAAAGCCGGGGCCCTTGGCCATCTGTTCATCATTTTCTTTACCACTGGTAGGAGAGCAGCAGATTCAATAACAGCTTTACAAAGGGTCATAACCAGGTTTACCTGCAGCTATACAGCCTGTGCTTAGGCCAGAGGCAGTGGCAATAAAGTAATAAAAGCTCCTGTCTGCAATGAGATAAATCAATAAGGGCTGCCCACATGACAGACTGACTTTCGAAAAGCCTTAGTGAGTCTGGGCGACATGCTTTCCTCAAGCCTCACATAAACCAGGCCACGTTATGAGGAAAAGAATGCAGGGCGGATGCTCTCCAGTGTGGCTGGAAGCCACAAACACAGCTCCACTTCTAAACACGACTTAGCCAAAAAGACACCCTTAGGAAAACACGGCAGTACCAAACTCTGGCTTTGAAGGTAGACTGACTCTTAACAGAAACCGTTTACAATATGAGGTGTTGACATATTTCTATTTTTTTGTGAATGATGCAAGATCGGGAACACCATACATGTATCTTCTCTAACTGCCTTTAATGAAGCCTGCCTTCCTCTCCTCTCAGTCAGGATTCTCCTTAAGTCTCCAATCCACACATTCTCCTTTGCTCATCTTAACTTTCAGGCTCCTTTCTTCTTCCAAATCTCCTGCTGTTAACCCCCATACCCACCTGTCCCCCTGGTGTGCTAAAGTGAGCCCTGGAATTGATGGAAAAACATCTACAACTGCAGTCCCTGTTCAAACTCCTTCCGAGAGCATTGGTCCCATTCCAATCACACCCAACCCAAAGATACATTTTGCTCTGCTGGTTTAATATGTAACACCTAAGTATATGCTACCAAAAGAAGCGTATGTCGTATTTTCAGGGAAGTTATTTCTTTTCTATTTATAATCTCTCTAGATTCTAAATCAAATAGAAATCAAATCAACCCCTTTGGGAATTCCCTGGCGGTCCAGGGGTTAGGATTCCGAGCTCTCACTGCTGAGGGAACTACGATCCCGTAGGCCGTGTGGCGTGGCCATAAAACCAAAACAAACAAACATAAAACAACCCCTTTTGAAATATGCCAAACTCAGAGCCTGATTTAATTTACTTTGCAATATTCAGGAAAGGAGGAGTTCCATGATGTTCTCCCCTTTTGAAGAAATGGCATTGGTTCTGTCCATTGGCCTTTCTGTCAAGAGTCTGGGCAAACAGACAGTAACAATGTTTCTTCTTTCTATTAACAAAATAATGAAAGTTTGTGTCCTCTCTCAACCACTGTGATATTACATTTTAAAAAAAAAATCTAACTTCCTAAGATTGACCCATCTCTGATAATTTTATTTCTCTAGGTTAGAGCCATTTGACATACACAGTGGGGTAGTTGCAACCTATAATATATTACCAATATGTCTTAAAATCTGTTCATGTAACCTCTGGTATAGGCTATGACATATGAGGGTTGACACCAAAACAAGTTGGTATCACTGAAAGAACACTTGAAAAAGACTTTCCAACAGAGAGAGCAGACCCTATTAGAATGTAAGTCTTCATGGCCTCCCTCCCCAGAGTTTGCAGAAGTGTTACTAATACATTTTATATATTCTGCAGTGGAGAACTCTGCCTGTCTGTGAATTGTAAGTTGTCCTATTCATAGAAAAGGCACTGCCAAGCCCATTGGCCAGGCTAGAATCTGAACGAGAAGGAAGAGCGTATTTAACACCGTAAAAAGGCTCAATGGAGAACAGGAACAAACATCAACAAATCAAATCACCTGATCCCAGCTTCCAGCGCTTACCTCCTCCGGTTCTATCAGCTTGAACTCCATGCCTCGGCCTGTCCAGGCAATGAAGTGGGCATTGGCTGGGTCGTCAAGAAGGGTAACCAGGAACTGCCACAGCTGAAGGGAACCTCGCCTCTGGTAAGGAGGCCCCTCCCGATACATGGTGGGCTCTTGTTTGACTTTGCCTGTTTGAGACAAAGACACATATGTGGTACTTTAGTCTCAAGTTTCTCAGCTGATTTGGGCAAACACTAATTTAGCATCACGACTGATGAACATACTCTGACATCTTGAACCTTCCAGCTTCCCAACAAACTGGATGTGGCTACTTACCTTCCAGTCTCTCAGGAACAACACAGGTGTCGTCAAAGTACAACCGGGGATCCTTCTCATATGAAAAACCTGAAGAAGAATTTAGAAAGAACGTGCTGCTTAACAAATAGTGTTCTCTGAAAACTCTGGATTTAAGGACTAAAATAGGATTCTACCATTTCAGGTCCTCAGCCTGATGAACTGCTCTATCTATGCCAGACTGAATTTTGGAGGGAACTTCAACTTCACCAGGACTTAGGCGTTCTGTTCTGATGCAATCACCTGCGCTTCAGTCAGAGGAGCATCAGTTCCTGCTATCAGAGCTGAGACTGCAGGGAGGCACTGAGTCACCTGTACGTTCCTTTGCATCTTGCTTACAAGGTCTGCATGGATCAGTGTGTACGTGACTAAGCCTTTGTATCTGAAAAGACATCTCATCTATTTCAGTTGGCCTTACCGGGTGGATTTGGTTGATCTATACGTGGTCTAGCCGTTTTCCTTTTAGCAAATATTAATTTCAACCTTTCTTACTGCTTGTCTAGGCTGCCCACACACCTCACTCAGTCATGAAAAAGCTTGGAGGGTAGAGAACAATGCCAAATGAGTAAAGGCTTGGGCCTGTGGAGGACTGTGACAAGCAATAATTTCAAAAAGTTGGAGGTATTATCACCTCCAGACACTGTGGAAGGAATCTGAAGAGACTTTCTGTCAATAAAACTTATTCACTGTATAGACAAGAAAACAAAGGGGAACTGACTGGTCCAACAACACATGTAAGTGGAAATGAAAGGAAGGCAGGGCAAAAAGTGGAAGGTGTCAAGAAGAAGGATGGCCTGGCATCCTAAACCCACCAACCCTTCATATACATTCAACGCTGACCACCAGGTCGCCAGGCACCCTGACAAGGCCAGCGGCTCAAGCCAAAGCCAGTTAGTAGACAGGCGTGATGGGACCACACCCTTGGCTGCCGTCCAGCCTGTTCCAGGGGGCGAGTGCTCCAGCGTACTCTCCTCTACCCGCACACTTCTCAAGAGGAAGCAGCAGGAGCTCCTGTCTGCTCAGTGGTACTCCCTGTGCTTGGTTCTCTGATCAGTTCGTCTGGTGTGCGGTCCAGGCGTATGAGTATCAGGTACGTGGTAGGGGGAGGGCAGAGGAGGTTGCTCTGCAGTGAAGGGCTAGCATTAGATTTTGAGAGGGATTTGCTCTGACTTAAAATCCCTGGGTAAAGGTGCCAAGAAAGAATCTGTTCTTTTTCTTCACAATCAGCCCGGGTGAAGTTCTCCTTGGCAGGATCAGCACAATTTTAAAGAGGCCTGGGGTTGGGAAAACACTGCCCAACCTGGAGGAAACAGACTGTTTTAAGGTTCTGTATTATTCATTTTTGTTTCCTCAGCCCCAAGCATTATTTCTCTGCTTAACTACAAAGGAAGTATATTTTATTTAGTATTTAATCCAATAAATATTTATGCCAGGCACCGTGCTAGAAGGGGGTAGATAGTAGAATACAGACTCCGTGCTTGCTCTCGTGGAGCTTGCGTCCCAACTGGTGGGGACAGACAACAAAGTAGGGAAAAAAGAGACATGGTATACTGTGGAAAGTGTGGGCCCTGGAGCCAGACTGATAGACCTAGGTTAACTGTGTGACCTTGAACAAGTTAATTAATTGCTCTCAAGTTAATTTCCTCATCTGAAGACTGGGGAAGATAATAATTCCCACCTTATAGGCTTGTGAGAATTTAATGAGTTGATACATATTCTGTTCCATTGACCGATTTATCTTTACAATAGAGAGCTAAGAATAGCTCCTGGTACATAAATGTGCAATACGTGATAATTATAAGAAATTAAGACAGTAAGTACTTGTACATTGTGATAAGTGCTATTAAAAGATTAACTGGATAATGTGAGAGCTTTTTCTTATATTCTGTCATGGATTCTAAATTCCTTTAGTAAAAGGACATATCCTGAATATCTTAGCCTCCTTATAGCACCTGGTACGTAAGTGCTCAATAAATATTTGAATAAATATGAGGGAATCTATAGTTTCCATTAAAAGCTTTAAGAATGCAATACTAACTTTTAAGTTAGGGATTCAGGGACTCCTATAATTTATTTTCCAAGTTGGTACTAGGAAACTGACTTATGACAAACTATTATACTTTATATTAACAAGAATTACATAATCCATCATGCTTCATGCTTTTTGCCTTGGCTACCAGGAAGCTATGTATTTCCTGACTTTCCACATGGATTTTGCTATTCCAGTGATGTTTTAACAGCCTTATTATAAAGTCATTATAAATAAACTACAAAGTTTACACACCTGTCAAAATTGCCATTTTATTTTTAGAGCTTTTCTTCCTCTAAGGTAAAGAAAATACATTCACAGTTCACAGTATATAGGGAAAAAATGTAAATCCAGATTAAATTCTAGGTTTGGTTTTTCAAACTAATCAGATGAAGCCCTGCCCATGAGTATCGTTTTGGTGTACTTTGTGGTTTCTAGTCATTGCCACATGTGGTTCTCTAAAACATCTGGAAGATGCTGTTGGTTTAAGTGAAATTTAAGTCAGTTGAATTTGCACAGCAGTTACATCAGTTGTGGCCACAACCATCTAATCACTCAAATAAAGGTGGCAGGAAGGAAGAACCTGTTTGAGGGACAAAGTGGAAATGAAAGATTCAAAACAGTATGCAAAGATTCCAGGTGAACGCTAAGGCAGGATGGCTGTCTTAGTAATCACAGATGCCAATCAGAAACACTTGTCTCACTATTTCACGGGCATCTGTGGTCAAGCCCGTATAAGGAGGAGAGAAAAACCATGTCAGGGTAATTGAGAGCAATTAAGAATGCAGATCTCTTTGAAACTAATTTCTTCAATGTGTATGGGGTCAGGGAAGAAGTGGGGGAAAAACACAAGCTCGCAGATATTCTGTGTGTAGTAAGCAGCCCGATGCCTTACTAAAAATA